>NC_073726.1:85709136-86321480 GCF_023634155.1 Falco peregrinus | reverse complement strand
CAGGGCTTTTCTTTACTTTTTTTTTTTAAAAATAAATTTAATTTAAAACCTCATACTCATTCAGAAACCACTGCAGCTTCCTGTCCCACCACTGTACTATCTTTGGCTAAAAAAAGAAAAAATTCACTGTTTCTCTGCTGCTTTACAATACCAAATAAAGTACCTCTTCCCTGGAGCCCCTCTCCCTGCCACCCCTGCTAAGGGCTCAGTACAGCACTTGGAAGCAATTTTTGAGGACACCGTTCACTGTCTGGCCCTGCATTCGCCCCTCCCTGTGAGGGCAGCGCTAACTGCCATCCGCCACCAGTGGGGTTTTGAAAAACTGTTCCGAAGGGGGAGATACCCCAAGAGAGAGCCACCCCCGCCGTCTGCGGAAAGGCAGAGAGGGGTAAGTACACCTGCATAAAAACTAAGGCTTCCCCTGCCCCTTCCCAGCTCTCTGTTGTATTTCACCTTACCTTGGCGGTGCAGTGGACAGGGATGAGATACGGGTTGTACTTTGCCATAACCTCTGGAGGGAGGCTCTCATTCACCGGAGCCTAGAAGAAACCCAAAGCGAGGAGACGTTACACACCGGACACTTCTTTATGGACTGGAGCTCGTTTACAGCAGCAAAGGTCGGTGGTACCGAAGCCGTGCCATTAACTGGAATCCCCTCGAGCTCAGTTTCAGAGGCAACAGCTCTTGGCGGTGGTTCTTGGGACAGACGAGCCGTGTCACACAACCAGAAGCAGGAGAACTTAACCCAAGCAGACCTGTGGTCTGCTCTCACGCTGTGGTTGCCGTGGATACCAAGGCAAGCCAACCAGGGTATTTTTAATTTCGCGCTGTCACTAGGGCAAGTGTTTCACAGCAGCGTGCTAGCCAGTGGGGCTTGTCTGCGCAAAGCCCGGGCAGCGGCAGGGAGACACGCTGCCGGCGGAGCTGCCACCTGCCCGCCAGATGTGCAGATCGGGCTGGAAAGGCACAAGAAAGAACAAAAAGTGGCAGCCACAGCCTGACGCCGCTGAACTTTGTCACCAGCTACAAGGAAGGACAAAGGCTCCAAGTACGTGGGGGGGAAGGTGGGAGTGCCAACTTTGACGTTGGTCTTCCGTCTCGTGACAGCTGCAGTAGTTTTCCTTCACAACCTTGCAAGTCTCAGATCTACTTTACACACCCCCCTCACCCGGCACAGGAGCTACATGTTCTCTGCTGGAGCGTGAATAAGGAAAACAATTACTGCCTTGGATGCACGCGTCCTTTCTAGATGAAACATGTAAAGTCATTCCTTGACTAGACCCTGCTGCCTGACGCCGTCTGGGGCGGTTCAGAACTCTGCGGCAGAGAAGGGAGGAGGAACACACCAAGTCCTTCTCTTCCACAGCCACCACGTACCAAGCACAGCGCACTCCTAAAACGCACCCCCTGTTTCCACCCGGGATCAGAAAAGCCAACATCGAACTAATTTCCATTAGCACAGGGCAGGTTCCCTTCAAAGAAAAGCGTTCCTCACAACTCGTTAGGTAGACAGCACCAATCCCCACCCTCGGCCGCGCTGAGGGATGGCGCAGAAGGCGGCTCAGCACAGCATTCGCGCCGCTTGCCACCCAGAAGGTGGAGTGGCGGTTTTGCACGCCACCTCAGCATGTGCTCTGCCACTGAATTCTTAGGGAATTCTCCTAGCGTTCACATGTGTTGGGGAAAAACCCTAGAAGTAAAAGCTGCTCCTGTCCAGATCAACATCCTTCAGCATTACTGCAAACATGCCTTCAGGTGCAGCAGCACAGAGTTAACGGGTGACAGAGCCATCCCACAGCATCTGAGAAACTGCATTAAATAACCTAAAGATCTCCTCACCTTTCCTGCAGCAAGAGGTGTGCCTGACTCTCAGATGTACTTTATGCTTTATAGCCTGTGTTTCAGTCTAATAGTCAGTATTAGCATTACTTCATTTAATTAAGTGGTTTTAGCAAGGCAGGCAACTCTACGCTGCCTGAGGGAAGAATGGAGCAGATCGGGGCATGACACAACGTACTGATCTTACTGCAGATAAGAGTCGGTCTGGGAGGGTCCCATGGAAGGACACAGGAACTTAAAATGAGTTTTATCATTCGAAGAAAATGCCCATTTCGAGCAGTTCAGTTAGCAGGCTCAGAAGTTACCAGATAAATAACTAGGAGTTTGCACTGTGAGTTCATTACTACTTGTTACCAGCTTTCACTGCTTTTTTGTTTTTAACGCCAGTTACTCAGATTGTTGTCTCACAATTTGTCCTCTGCAGCAGCGGTTTAACACTGCTCTCTCTCCAGAGACAGAAAAGCAGGCACAGCAAATCCGCAGCCAACCCCCCCTCCTTATCAGGGGCTTCTGCTAGAAAGGGAAGAGATACTTGCCTTAGGTTTGAAGCCGATAATTCTGTTGAGCTTGACAAGGATGCACGGTTTGCCATCCTTGTACCCAAAGGTGGGATCATTTATTCCAGAACAGTTTTCCAGCCATTCACGTTTGAATTTGCAGACCTTCTTCTGGCCCTGGACATCACTGTATGGTCCTCTCTCTTTGTAATCGGCGGGCATCTCTGTTACAGCGGGGGAATGAAAAGACAACCATCTGCAACGCGATCTTTCGCATGTCGGGAACAGCAACACTTACGCTTCGCTGTGTAGTTTGACTTTCCCCCTCGTCCCAGCAGGTCAGTGACACCACCAACCCGCACCCAGCCACCCCCCACACGTGAGCCGGTCCCAGACCAGCAAGTTTGTGGGTTTTTTGTTTTCTGTTTGTTGTTGGTGGTTTTTTGTTTTTTTTTTTTTTAATTTAACTGAGGATTCTTCCAGACAACAAGAGAACACACACGTTTGTACTCCATTGGCTCAGCTTTTTGTCTGATTGGCAAAAAAGATGCCAATCCACTTTGGCAGCTTTTACAAGCTGGTTCCCCTCGGATTTTATATGCATGTATTAGGCGGGAACAGTCTCATTCACATTATAACATATAATGTGTTAGAGGTCAGTCCCTCCCAGATCTTTCACTGCACTGCACCAAGAGGACCGACACTGGATTTAGCCAAGTTGTCAGTAAAACTCTCGTGGCTTTCAGAGAGGATAAGGTCAGTGCCACGTGCTTTTGAGTGTCAGCTGCACCTTGCTCCAAGTGAAATCCGGGTGTTCCCAACCATACAGAACCCCTGCAAGAAGCTTCTAGAGACATCTCTGGCCAAGTCTGGTGTGTCCAAACTTAATGAGCTGAAACCACAGCGGGCCAGTTAACCAACGTGTCCTTGGTTACAATGAAAGGAACAGTCAGAGACCACCGCTGCTCACCCTCAGCTGCTGCTGGACCCAACGCAGAGGCATGTGGCAGAGCCCCCAGCTGCAGGAAACAAGCGAGACTTACCCCCACAGTCCTCAAATATCATGCTTTCAGTTTGCTGTTCAGCGCTGTAGTCCTTTAAGAACTTCTCCAGGTTCTTCACATACAGCTCAAAACTTTTAGGATCGGAGGCAGTAAAGGCAATTTCTGTCTTTTGTACCTGAGGGACTTGAGTCAGTCCTAAGAAAAGCAAAATCAGGAAGAAACATGAAGCACACCTCAGAGCTCCACAGCCTCTGGGCAATGCAATGCACACCAAGAACATACCTCACCCTAATGATCTCTGTTTCTCAGACTTCAGGACTTGCACAAAACAGCTTAAGCTCACTAGAGGGGAGGCTCTGACAGGCTCTTATCTCCTCTTTCCAACAACAGCCTGGAATATTCATCATGCTGCTTGTATCACTGAGCAGATAAAAATCACAAAACCCAGAAGGGAGGCTACAAGTCAAGGTTTTCCTGAAGAAAAAAAACAGTCAACCACAGGTCCCCTGCCAGCTTCTGCCTCCTCCCTGAGGACAAAGCTGTCTGCCTGCGAGACCAACTGCACAAAATAAAGTCCCACAGAAGCCTACTCCTGGGTAGTTATCCCTAACAGGTTGACTTGAAAGTCTGCAAAACACAGACTTAAACACGTGTGTAGCCAGCCAAACACAAAGCGTTTAGGGTACATCAGCTGCCCGCTCACAAACAATGAGAGAGGTTCCCTCCATCAGGTGGGGTCACTCTCTGCTGGTTCTAATCCACATTGCCTTTGTCTGGTCTCCCTCGCAGGACGCAGGGCTGGAGACATTTCCTCAGTAAACCCACCAGCCCGATCGCTTTCTCTGGTCTTCGCTCCCTGACCAGGTGTTTCTGACTGCAGAAACAGCCTTCTGAGCGCTCCCATCAGAAGCTCAGCGCTGAGCGAGCAAGTAGGAAATTTCACCACACAGGAGGGATGTTTAAAAGACTCTCCTACATTCTGACTTCAGGAGGATGAACAGAAAAAGAATATATGGAAAAGAGAAGGGACTAGATACTAGTGATACCTATGGACGATGGAAAGTACCAACCCCTTGGTTCTTCATTCTGGGACTTGGAAATACCTGCTCCTGCGCGATGTTAGCTTGGTTTTAATTGAATGCATTGATGCGTGGCTAACACCCTGAACTTAAGAAATGAGAGCTGCGGTTCATGCTGCTTTTGTGGCGGCCACTGTAATTACTGAGGTCTTGACTTGTGTTCAGTTTGTCACCTTCACTTTAGCAAGAACAAGTAAAAGGAGCAGGGGAGCGGCATTCGCTCTGACAGCTTTCAGAACAAGCCTGTTGCCAACAAGTTCCGCTGGTGCAAAACTCGGGCAGCTTAGCTGGCTGGCCCCAGCCCACGAGAGCTTGTGACTCCAGCGATTTTTCCAAAGCCACTTGACTGCTTCTGCTTAGTCCCTCCTCAAGCCAGCTCACCACTCCCCCCGCCACCACTACCCACCGAGTTGGAATTTGTAACCTAGGACAAAGATTAGCTTTGTTCCCCTAAACGCAGCTCCTAGTCACCTAAGATTGCGAGACACCCAGCAAGGAGCTCATGGGTCTCAAGTTTTATTCCGGGAAGCAGCTTTAACCGCTCAAAACTCCCTCTGGTACAAACTGACCAGACTGAGCATCACACGTTTAGAAGCAAGTTGCTATGCCCCTTGGCAGAATTATGTCCTACCCTCCAAACTCAGTGGATTTCAACCCCTTTTCAAGCAATTACTTGCTTCCTTGCTCCACAAGCGGTTATAAATATTTATATAAAATAAGTAAGCTGGGTTCAATTTTAGTAAGGGATGAGAATCCCATCCTGCCAAGCCCTCCTCATGTTACCACTCAGCTGGGAAGCCAACAGGCTCAGTCCCTTGCACTGGCTATCTGGAATTGCTGCAACAGCAAGCCAGGCCTTGGTTCCTCTCCTTGGGTCTGCCCTTTCCAGAGTTCAGGTTACAGGTGTGTCATTCAAGTGTATAAATATCAAAATGAAGAAAGCTTGGCCAGGCTTGTTAAGCTTCAGGCAGGCAGTTAAGCTATTGGTTTCACTCAGGACCTCTAAAATGAAGGAACTCTCCTCCTCTGTTGTCTTTTCCATGGTAATGCATAAAAGCACCCATGGCAAAGTTGAGGGGAGGGTCAGGAATACCCACCCTGTGGTGCGTTAAGCCACCCAGCAGAACAGCCCTGCTCGCTGGTCAGGGGAGCAGCCACTGCTACACGCAGCCCAAAAGCCACCCTCCGCCCAGGAGACAAGTGACTTGTTTGGCAGAAGAGGCACCCACCCCACAGCATCCCTGCCTTGCAGATCTTCGCAGAACAGCACCGACGCCCAAGCAGCACCTCCGTGCAGCCGTACCAGCTGAACGTATGGGAGAGCCACCCCTTCTGCCAGGTAGACTCAGCCTGTGGCCATAACTGGGCTGCATGGACCGAACACGTGGCCCTCACCACGGGCATCTACAGGTGCTTGGGTGAACCAGACTGGGCCAGGCTTTGATACATCGCGTGCTTTCTTTAGCAAGCAAGGAAGCCTTTGTGAAGATGAAAGCCTTGTTATGAAAAATAGCTTTATCCCGATTAAAAATATATTACCGGCTTCCACTGCAGCCTCCACTCTCACATGCCTGCACCAGAAGCAAAGCTCTAAGCACATCTATCATTCCCTTCTTTGTTCTCCATCTGTACATCCCATAGCCAAAATAAAAGCTTCAGTGCCGCTGTCAGAGCAGCACTATCACAGAGTCCTTCTTAGGCAGTCTTGCTTAAAAAAAAAAACCACACGCATGTTGATTTGGTATGATGAGAAGTAACCTCTGCAGAAAACTTCTGTAACCTTTCCAAAACCTCCTCTCATCCCTACTGGGGAACTGAAGCAAGTAGGGGCAAAAACCCCCAACCAAACAAGAAAAAACCACACACCTGAGCCATTCCTGTGCTACTACCATGGGCTGCTAGACACCTGAAGAAGTGGCTCCAGTACGAGACAGGCATGAATAAGCCTCTTAAGGGCTCCATGCACATGAGGAGGCCATTCGCAACCAAGTCTCATGGGGGAAGGGCCAGATGACCCAATGCCTCAAGTGCTATCATAGCCAGGAGTCTAAACAGCCCTCTCCCCATCTTCAGACTATAACCTGCGTCTGCCTCAGTTCTGCATCTCATGCCGTTACCACAGACGCACCGTGGTGTCATGTGTGGTGATGCTGTTCTTCACACACAGAACAATCAAGTGACTTATTGCTAAAATACTGACAAACTACTTTAGAAAATTTCTGCAATTGGCTTTTAAGAGTGCTTTGCTAGGAAATAAGATTCTTACATTCACTTGACTGAGACTGTCCACATAAATGATGAGTGATGCCTTTACTTGGTAACAGACACCACCTTCTGTTGCCTTTCTAACTCTGTGGATGTACAAAGACACCAAAACAGCACGTGAAGTCATCTAATTTTTTTCAGCTGCAGTTCCACTTCCAAAACACTGCTGCATATTAAAATCACATTTATTTGAGTTCATTTAAAACCAGATTTTCCATATCGATTTTATCATTCTAAGCTGCAAGTGCAGGACTTCAGGAAAAACAGTGTCTTGAGGGTGACAAGGAAGAAACTAGAAGTGGGAAGTCAGGCTTGTTATTAGGAATGGTTGTGTAAGTCCACCGTAACCACCCCTGCTCATCATGCAATGCTAGTTTCCAAGTTCCGTGTAATCTTTGTTCAGAACAAATCTGAACACTCCTGGGATGACACAGATGGCAAACAGTGATCACTACACCATTTCTACGTACCACCCCCCCCCCAGCTCGCTGAACAAAATTTGTAAATTTGAAAACCTCCGTACCAAGCAATGTCCTTCCAAGCTTTCAGTCACCCTCCAGCCCCACCCCCAAAGTGCAAAAAGCAGGTGCAAGTTTTCTACAAATGCAGCAGAGTCTGCCTGAAAAATGACATCCTTGAAGCCTGAGATTCAGAGGGCTTTCTGAACATGGGCGCTGAGACTAGAGACAGAAGTGGAAAAGTGCAGCTTCACAGGAGGCAGCGCACACTCCCTGGGGCCTCCCTGCCACCACCCCAGCTAAATAAGCCAAGCGGGGGGGACACACCAGAGCTGCCTTTTCCATGACGTGCTGCCCAGGCACACTTGAAGCAGGGACACCCGAAATCTCCTGGCTTGCGCAGGGCTTCTTCCTTGCAGCTGCCACCTCAAGAGCCCCAGGCAGCAGCGAGCTCTCGCCCCGCGCCCCCCCAGCCCAGGGATGGGATGCGGTGCCATAGGACGCGCGCCACAAGATGGCAGGATACACAGCCCAGTTCATACTGGGGTGGGGAAGGGGAGGAGAACAGTATTCCTCTCCACACACCCAGTACACGGTGTCTAAGAGGAAACATCCTCACCCTTCCCTATTAGCAGGGCGAGTCCTCTGTGCTTAAAGCAGAGCCTGAGCCGACAGCACACGTGGAACTGGGAGCTGGGGCTGTCGCAATGGTAAGGCTGGACAAGGTGAACTGCACTGTCCCTTCCCCCACCCCCGAGACAAAAGAGGAGGGAAATAAAATACTATCATGGAAAGGTACAAAAACTCAGCTTGCCCTGAAGCCCAGCAGAACACTCCTGTTGTGTTCAATACTGAAAGCAATTACCATATTAATGACACTTGGTTGCAAAAATAGCGCTTTATGGCTTTCAGTGTCATACCCCTGTCAATAACTCAATAAAACATCCTGTAGGTTCTGTTGCTGTTACAAAATCTGTTGTATTTCAGAGCAAGAATGATACTATAGCAGCCCCTACAGCATTTTCTCCTGAAAATCCTGAAGTATAGTTTCCCCTTTCCCAGCCATTTCAGGCTGACACAAAAGTGACTGCCCAGGAAGGACAGAGCACTGTAGTTAAGAATAAAAGTGTTTTCTAGTTTCCCAAAAAACCCAGGGCTCTTATCAAGCTGCCAATATACTTACTCTGCTTGCAAATCTTCCCACAAGAACCAGGAATTAGAATTGCACAACACCCCACTTTATGCAGTTCATAGTCTGCTGGGGTCCCAGATGACAAAAAAAAAAATCAAGTCTGATGCTCACCAAGTGCAGGAGTGAACGTGCCCACTCGTGTCTGTCAGCAGCAGAGCAGAGGTGTTGCAGCGCAGGGGAGAGCCCTACACCGCCGGGGAGCGCGGGGATTGCTGACCCCCCAAACACAGCAGTGCAGCCAGTCCCCGCAGCGCCGTCTCTGAAAGCCTGCATTCAAAGGCTATTTTTGACTTGTGGTCTAACGGCCACTGTGCTACAGGATAAGGAGCGGACACGGTATTAAGAGCCAACCCCCACCATGCCTTACTCCCGGCTCATCCACATCTGTACAAAGATCTGTCACATGATGCCCTGCAGAGGACCTTGTGCTATTAACCGGTGATTATTTCTTTAAACTTATATATACATGCTATTACACCTGGGTTCAAACCCCTTGTTTATTGGCTGCCTGCTGTCACATTTAGGGAACTAGATTTTGTTCCTTCCCCTTGATTTCAGTGCATGTCCTGAAAGCCCATTACAAAGATCTCCGACGACCTTTTCGTTCTTCCTCCATTTTGACATTTTGATTTCTGTAGTACACGCTACAAGAGAGTCTCAAAATCCAGTTCCCTTTTTTGGTTAAAAAAGATTAAGCCCCAGAAAAACTGGTGCAGTTTGCAATTAAAAGATGAATAAAAATCCTTTGCAGGCTGAAATCTCACACAGAAATTTTACCACAGAGTTGCTTTCAAACTGAAATTGCAAACTGCTATTACACAGAAAGCGAACAGTTTACCTAGAATGAGTAATTATGTGACATCAGGCTAAACAGCAGGTCTATCTGGATGTGACCCAAGATCCATGGGCTTCTTCACTAATTATTTCACGTCTGGGGAGACCACTGGGCTTCAGCCGGGGAAAAACACACTATTAAAATAACTACTCCACCATTAGCCATGTTGGCTTTTCAGATGCAGCTAGCGGCTCTGGGCAGTATCAGTGACAGTTTAGTCTTTCCTGCAAATGTCAGAGCCCATTGCAGAGATGGAAACAGCCACTTTCAGTGCTTAAGACAGCATTTACCCCAGCCGTGCTGGTATGTTGAGACGTGCCACGCACCAACACAGCACTTGCTGTCTCCGTTCTGTCTTTAAAAAAGTGCTGGTGGAATAGCAATTATCTGGAAAACGACCCTTTGCCAAGATAACACCATTTGGTGATGGTAAGGTTCCCTGTGTTGTTAGGGCAGGGAATAATCCCAGCATAGCACTGCAGACAGTGCGGCTGTAAGACACCATGCGACACCAGAGCCAACTTCTGTAGCTACAAGCCATCAGCCTCACAATTGTCACTTAAATACCACTGTTATTAAAAGCTTCTGAACTGTTTTACAGAGCAACCGGAGACAGATCATTACCATCCCCAGTGCCAAGCAGCCTCAAGGTCATTTGTAATGTGGGAAAGCAGCAGTTGCGCAGCTCCCCCCCTCTGAGCTGCCGCTGGCTGCGGCGGGAATCAGACAGTGCAGCAGAGCCTGAGCAGGCAGAGCGGGGAACCTGCGGCAGGGGCCAGTTATGCCATTTGCCCCTAACCCAAGGCAGGCCGGCCACAGACACTGCTCAAGCGATGATTTTAATTTTGAACAGAGGCTTATTTTGTCTAGTGAAGATAGCTCATGCATGCATCAGCAACTACAAGACCCACCGTTAACCTCCCACAACAGACCAAAGTGAAATGCCCATTAGTAAATCTAAATTAGTGGATCTACTCCAGATCACTCACGTGTAGTTCAGTGTTTGCTAACACAACCCAGTTAAGCATATTCAGAATTGGTACTGTCCCCCTTCTCCTTGTGCACCCGAGTTTCACAGATAAAGCTAACGCTGTACCTTTGTCCCTTCACTTACCCTTGAACACAGTGGCTATGAAGAAAAATAAACTGAACCCAGCTTCTTCATACAGCTCATCCCCAAGTGAAGCCTCTTAACCTCACTCCATCACTCTGGTTTAGGGGAAGAGGAGCAATCCAGGTTTGAGCTCATATCAGATGGGAGACATCTTTTATGTGATGCAACCTTTAATTCTAGCAGGATTGCCTTCAAGCCCCAGTACTGTTAACACAGAAGGCTGAGAACATACCCACCCCCTACAAATATGTGTTGCAGCAACGACACGCTTATTTCATCCTCCTTCTGGAGGTGAGTAACCAAGCCGCCTCCCCAGAACAGCTTGCACCAAGTCAAACATGGGCCTCCTATTTAGTTACCTGGAGGTGCCACTCGATCCTGGTATTTGGGCTCAAATTCACTGACAGTGAGCAACATCACTTGGATGGTCCCAATGAATATACCTGCCAGGCAACCGTAGAAGATGACATAGAAGAGGAGGATCTTAACTGCAAGAGAAAACAAACAGAAAGAGGAATCTAATCAAGCCCTCAAGGCAGTCACATTTCAGGACAAAACTTGCAACTTTTACCACTCACAAGGAAGAGCCCAGCGCACTGAATTCAGACGCCAAGCCCTGCTGCAGAGGCACGTACTAACAGTGAGATTACGCCCCGATGCGGACAGAAAACGTAAGTCATTCCAGTTGTTAAGACGGGCTGGGAGCATGAGCCCCTGAAAACCTAGAAATCCGCGAGTTGGAATCTGCAATTAAACTGCATTCTTCCATGTTTTGAAGGATCCCTTGGCTGACCCAGCACTACCATCACACAGCATCACAGGTGACAAACTTTCAGCAAAGCAAGTGCCCAACCGCCAGAAGCCTTACTATGGGCATGCTCTGAAGGACACCCATTCCCAAAGCTCTAGGCCTCAGAGCTATATCCAGGAGAGTCCACAGTAAACGTTTCATTCAGGTTTACAAGCCATTGTAGAGCTTCATGTCCCCTAGTAATTCAGGCTATCCACCTCCATTACAGACAACGGGAGCAGAATTCGGTCCCAAATCAACTCCAACACTCAAACGTAGGAAAGTCCTCAGACGTGTCACAGTACCACACATTTACCAGCCTTGTGTCTGCAAAGGCACTCCAGCGCTGCTCGTACCAATTAAAAGGTGAAGTACATCATAATGAGTGATTTTAGCATTGGTCTAAAGGGAGATGCCTAGAATAATTGGAGGGGGGGGGAAGCAGAGAGTAGAGAAGAACCTGGAGACACGGCATGGCTCAGACTGGGTATCAGTTACCAGTTTACAAGGATTATCTCAAATGATTAACTGCACAGTAACATGCCGTACTAGGCATCACCAGGCCGCCTACAGGAAGGATAAGCCAGACCGTGCCAAGCAACTATATGCTAATCAGGCTACAGGAACAAGCAGGCCAGCACAGCGGCCAAGGAGTACTTGAAGGAGAGTCTGCTTCATCTCGGACTGTCTTCATCTAATCACACACAAAAAAAAAGAGGTGGTTTATTTAAAAGACTTGAAGCAAGGAGCTATAAGGGAAGGGGAGGAAGCAGTAGGTGGAAGCATTCCTCCTCACTCCCCAGCCCCTCCCAAAAAAGCTCCATCATTGGAGAAGCCTCCCGATGAAAGCAGGTGGTTCTGGTTGTTTTCCTTCCAAGTCTATGAAAGACAGGCAAGCAGGAGGGCCAGCCAGCGACTCTGAGGCTGAGGGACTCTGTCAGAAAGGCACTCCACCTTCTCATCTTCTTCATGTGCACCAGAGGCAGCCAGGGCAGGAAGGCAGAGCTGGGTGCAGTAGCGTGGCGCTCCAGGAGTTAAAAGCACTCTTTGGTATCCAGGCAGCGTAAAGCAAATGGCTGTGACGTCAGGGACGTGTGGAAATTTTTTCCAGAGCACGGTCATAGGAGGTGCTGTTGTAGCAAACCAAACATTAATGCTGTCGTCTGCAGCGTAACGCCTTTGAGTTTTGTAACATCAAAAGGCAAACGCTGGGAGGTAGCTTATTTAATCAGGTTCCCAGCCAGGATGCTTTTAACACCAAAGACACCTTAAAGGTCAAAACCACTCCGAGGTCTCAGCAAATACACAGTGGGTCTAGCAACTGAGCACCACAGGGTTGAACGAGAAAGCTTCCTGCAACAGGTAGGCTTCTAACAGAGGAATCGGACCATCAGCCTGCAGATCAGCTCCGCAAATGGAAATCAGTCCTAGGTGGATAGGTACAGGCAGTCTGGGAGAAGGACCTGGTTCAGCCTCCGCATTTGAAGCACTGCGCAGTTGCCTGGTGCCTCAGGAGCAGAAAACACCTATCCATGCGCACCCACAACCCGATTCTGCTCACGTAAGGATAGAGCAGAAGCCTGCTCTAGTCCACCCGCCAGAGCTAAAGCTGGGAGCTCCGGATGTGGCACCTCCAGCTGATCCATTACAACAGGAGCCGAATTCAACGGCGCAAGGGTGGCACACCAGCTGTGGTTGGCAGCAACTGGAAGGCTATCTATTTGCGTAAAGAAAACGTTAAAAGCCTCTTAGTCTAAATGCTATTTGTACAGCACCTAATAAATACATGATGAGCATTTAATCACAAATGCACACATGGCCATTTCCTTCTCACGGGGGCATTAAAAGCCAATTGTTTGCCCTCGACGAGGTCAAACGAGCTCGGTTCCCTTTATCCAGAGAAAAAGGAGGAAAAAAGAACAGCCACGCAGAGGTCTAAGGCAGACGACGGCTGGGAGTGCCGGCTCCCCCGACGGCGATGCTCCCAGGCCGGGCCAGCCGCGGGGGAAGGAGACCCAAGGACGAGGCGCCCTCGCCAAGGTCGGTCCGCCGCGGGCTCCATCGCGGGGCCGGGGGCCGCGCCCGCCTCACCCCCGGCCCCACCTGCAGTCACACCTCGGCGGGCAGCGCCCCGGCCCCCGCAGGGCGCCCACGACACGACGGGACCTCCCGCGCTCACCCCGCGGGGACGGGCCGGGCCGCGCCGGCCCCAGCCCCGGCGCCCTCCCCGGGGGCCGCAGCCCCGCCGCAGCCGGCGGAGGCGGGGCGGGCCGTGCTGCAGTGCCCGCCGCATCGCCGCCGCCCCCCGACCCGGCCCCGGCGCCCTCGGCCCGGCACTCACACCAGCTGCCCCCGGTGCGGCCCAGCAGCTCCTTCTTCTCCGAGTTCCAGATGAATTTCTTCCAGTTGCCGTCGCCGTCCTTGGCCTTGCCGCGGGCCATGGCGAACGGGCGGGCGCTGGAGCGGCGGGGGGAAGGCTAGCCCTCGGCGGGCTGCGCGGGCAGGCCCCGGCCGGGCTCCGCGCCCCGCGGCACCGGGAAGCTCTGGGTGCGCCCGCCCGCGCTGCGGGGCGGCCGGCGGCACCGGCCCGGCGGGGGAAGGGGAGGGGAAGCGACTGGGGGCGCGGGCGGGCGGGAGCGGCGGCGGGCGGCGAGGAGCGGAGCCTAGCCCACGGGGCACAGAGCAGCCGCGCTCCCCGCCTGCCGCGCCCCTTCATATACACCGCCGGCTCCGCCCCTCCGCCGGCTCCGCCAATGGGAGGTGACAGAGCGCCGCGGGGCGGGGCCTTCCGCAGGGACGGGGCGGGGCCTGGCGGCGGGCGGAGCGCGGTGGGGGTGCGCCGGCGGCGGGAGCGGCGGGAGCGGCGGGAGCGGCGGAGCGGGCGCGGCGGGAGGGGGGGGGGCTGCGGCACCGGCTGCCGCGCGGGGGCTCCGGGCCGCCCCGCCGCGCACCTGGGCTCTGCCGCGCCGCGCGCACACGCGCACCGGGCGCGAGGCGGGAGGCAGCAGGCGCGCGCCCGCCGGTCGCTGCAGGCACGTCCGCGTGCGCATGTGTGCGCGGGCACTGCACACCTGTACGGCGCGGGCACGCGCCCGTGCGTGGCTCGTTCCCGCGGCCGCAAAGGCCCCGCCCGGCCGGACCGGCCCCCCCGCGCCCTGCGTGTCCCCGCTCCTGCGGCCGCCGGGCCGCCCCGCCGCGCCGCGCAGGCTGGTCGGCCGGGCGCGGAGCATCGGCTGCCTCCCATCCCCTCCCCCTCGGCGCCGGCCGCCCGCCCCTCTCTGCGGTCCCGCCGCGCCACGGCCCGCTCACGTGTAACGCGGCTGCGGAACGTTCCGTGCGAGCGGCCGCCGCTGGAAGCACCTGGCGGGGATGGGGGGGCGGGGATGGGGGGCGGGGGGGGGGGGGGGAACAACGGGCCACGGCCGCCCTTGCGGGTGACCTTCAGGGCAGCGCACAAACGCCTCTGCCCATCCCCGCCCCAGCCCCGCGGCCGCTGCCCGGCCCGACCCGGCGGGCCCCGGGGTCTCCCTGTGGGGGCACCTCCTCCCCGTGCCGGCGGGGCACCCCCGGGGCTCCCCAAGCGAGGCCGCCAGAGCCGCCTCCCGCGACCCCGGCCGGGTGCGCTGCGCTTTGCAGAGTCCGGGGACGCTGTCCGGGGGACGCGGGGGGGCAGCGGGGTGACCTTAAAGGGACGTTACCTTGTGTCCCACCAGGGAGGAGCTGAGGGAGGCCAGAAGGCGAGGGGCCCCGGCATCTCAACCTGGGAACTCGTCCTGCTGCCTGGCTCTCATCAATCCTACGCTTGTACCTTACAGGAAAACAGAAAATAATAATAATTTACAAAAAAGGATTTAATGCACCATCGTTAATGTGCTCCATCATCACAGGTGCCTTGCTCCCGTGGCGCCATTGAAGGATGGTAAACGTTACACGTGTAAATCCAAGCATACTTGGATTTACATACTTGGGAACTGAACCGACGCTTCTACTAATGCCCTGGGTGCAATTTACATCCCAGGTATGCTGCCCTACAAAGGGGAGCAGTTTGGGAATCGTGTGGGTGCGCAGTGGTGTCACCCAAGTATGAAGTCTGCTCACCAGACAGACTACCCCTTGGATGCTGTATTGCGCACACTTGGATTTACCTCTGAATTTCCTGTTCGGCTGCAGTATTGTGTTACACGTATTTTCTTGCCCTTAAGCTACTAGTATGTTCTCTCACCTTTAACTCCATCTTCTGTTTTGGTTTGGTTTAGTTTGGGGTTTTTTGGGGTTTGGGAACTGGGATGAGTGCACGTAAGACAGGCCCACCCTTGGTACCACCTAGTTGGTACCTAGTCTGGAGGTTCGCCTGCAAGAATGACCTTGCCTGAAATGGAATGGAGGAGCACCCACCCAGCCAGCCTCAGCATGCTCGCCGCGGATCTCCAGCAGCAGTCTGGCCACCATCACCTCCACCCTCCCCAGGCCGTTAAGCTAGCAGTCAGGGACAAGTTGCAATGTGGCACCCTTCTCTAAGTGACCCATGGCTACAATGCAGAGCCAGCTTGAGGCAGCCAGCAGAGAGACCTGCTTTTTAGGCCACCAGCCTTAGCCTACTGGACCCACACCAGCTCCACACAGGCCGGATACCCTCAAGGTCAGGCCACCATTGGTGCCAGAGGCTGAGTGTGGCCTCCTTAGCTTTAGGCGTACAACCATATTTCTCAAAGCCGTGCAGGCTTGTGGCTCAGAAAGAAAGAGGCCAGGTATCATGCAGGAGGTGCAGAGAGGCCGTGTGCCTAGAAGGCTGTGCATGTTTAATTGGGAGTATCTGGTTTGCTGAACGCTCCATGATACATTATGCATGATCAAAGGATGTGCCACATGGATTTTCATCCTAGTCAGCCCTCACTGGCATTTATGTGATGGGAAAGAGCTGATCAGCTAGAAGGAAGACAATAAATGGCATCTCTCTCTTCTCCTTGGTGTCTGGTCAGATCTGGCCTTTTAAAGAGACCTGCTGATGGTGGGTGATAACAAAAGCAAACACACACAGCAGCATCTGATACCCAAGCGAACATCATCTACACGGCAGGGAGGACAGTATCAGTTACAAGTTAAGGCGGCTGTGATTACAATCAAGCCAATAAATAGACAAGCACCACCGGAGGAAAACCCACCCATTTTTAAACTCCCAGGTCTCAGCACAGTTGCTGTTGTAGCCAACTAGGCATTTTCTCTTGGCTGCTGGGCCGCCAGGTCTGCACTGGCCGCCTGGGAACTGAACCAACTCTCCTACTAATGCCCTGGGTGCAATTTATGTCCCAGGTATGCTGCCCTACAAAGGGGAGCAGTTTGGGAATCATGTGTGGGTGCGCAGTGGTGTCACCCAAGTATGAAGTCTGCTCACCAGACAGACTACCCCTTGGATGCTGTATTGCGCGTTATCCATGGGCCAGGACTCAGCTCATCGGGTCCGCAGAGGAAAACGCCACACAAGGCAGTTCACAGCACGTGCAACAGCAGCAGTTGGTGCAGCCCTTGCCTTCTGCTTGAGCAACGGAGTCATGCAAAATAAAACAGGCATGGGATATTCAGCCAGGATCATGGTGATCCTGAAATCAGGGAAGATCTGAATGGGATACACCCTCCCACAGCACTATTTCCTAAGTCCATGGAGAATGAGTTTGGAGGAAGCAGCTAGAGAGTAGCTGATAATTGTATCACAATTACATAGTAAATGGCCACCCAGAAACATACCTTCCTCTGAGCACATTCTCACCATTACCACCAGCTCTAGTGGTGCTGCGGAAGCTGAGATGCAGGAGCTTAGCTTCATCAGTGTTTATTTAAGGATCACTGGGAAACTCTCTCCTCTTCCTGCATGCATCTGCATTTCTGTATAAACACACAGAGAAGTCCTGTTGGGTTGGCAGTGGCCAGCAATACCAAATCCCTGTGACTGCACAGGCTGGAGCGTGCAGGATCTGCACGGGCAAAAGGCCCTTCATGAGGGCTGCACACCGTTCCTGCAGCTCTTGCCCACACCTGAAACCCCAGTGCCACGCATGCTCAACCCCAGTGCCACGCATGCTCAACCCCAGTGCCACGCATGCTCATGACATGCACTTTACCTGATGTCGGTGAATTACCCTCTCAGAATCAGCACAACTAATAAGCAACAAGGTGCCAAATTTTATTCAGATTTACTGTTTGTTTAGCTGCTCAGATATCAATCAGGTTGTCTCTAAGGCCACCACTATACGATCTGATTTTTTGAGGCGATAAGGGCCTGAGGCGATGTTTGAAACAGCCAAGAACAAAATGTGCAAAGCAAGCCCTGCCCAGGAGATCAGCTGCAGGAGGAAGGACTGGGCTGGGGAAAGCTGTGCGCTGGCACCTAGGAAGGAGCAGCCTGCAAGATGGAAGTTGTTAAGCATTTATCTCCCTGCCCTGAGGAGTGAGCATGTGAAGAGCACTCTGATTTTCTCGGGTGGGTTTAGGCATAGCCAGCAATGAGATCCCTGCTTCCTTTGGGTTCCCTGCCTTGCAGGACTGGGAGAAAGCACTTAGGACAAGGAGAGGTGTCTCACTTACAGAGCAGGGGGGACGACACAATTATTTTTAATGTAGCAGCAAAAGAGAAGAGCCTGGCGCAGAACAAAGCAAAATCAGGATTTGTCCAGGTTGGTGACTATTCTGCCCATTTGTGCCGTTGTGAGGGGGAAAATGAGACTGTGCTGCTGACGGTCACACACAGGGACTTAGGGTAATGCGTGATCTAGAACCACCTCTGAGGGGGCTGCCGATGCTGCTGCAATATGCAGCAGAGGAAGGAGAGGCACGCTGAGGGGGAAGGGACTCTTAGAGACTGCGGGACCAAGTGCTAATTATAAGATGACAGAAGTGTGCAAAATGGCCTCAAGTAGTTACTATTCATGGGCTGCCACTGCAAACAAACGGGGCTGGGCCTCCTCAGGCTGCGTGGCCGGGAGCTGGGAAAGGGCAGCTGCTCAAGAGCTTGGCACCCAGCCTGCATCACACACAACAGGTGAGAGAGGGCGAGGCACAAAACAGGCGACCAGAGCTGCTGTGGCCCTGCAGACGGTGAGCAAGAGGCCAGGTGGCACACCGGCATTTTACACCCCTCTCAAAGGGAGAGGAGCAACTTTCAAGAACAGCCCTTGATGTCCCAGAAAGGGAGGTGTTGGTGTTTGACCCCCATGCCAGCTTCCCGGTCCTGCTGGGCACTGCCTTAGGACTGCCCTCCAATTTTCTTCCTGGGAAATTCAGGAGAAACAGAGCCTGCTCAGGGGCTGCTGTGCATTACACTGGCTCAGGCTAGGTCTGTACTCTCCCAGAACACGGTATGACAAAATTACCTTTCAAGTCTTCCTCTTTCCCCTCCTTGTCATCCCCCCAAGACATGGGGTCACTCGGGATTAAGTTTATAGACATATGTAGTCAGTCCTCTGAGCACAATGACTGCATTTAACAGATGAATTGCATATAGCTGCGCAAGCTCTGGTAACTAAGTTCAAAACATTGTGAACTGGTAGGCACTGAGAAAGTAAATATACCTAGAAATAACCTCCCCCTCCCAGTCCAGCCATGGGGTCAGTATTCTTTTCCTTAATATCAGTTTGATAGTTGTGTAATATAACCTGTGGGGGTACCTGCAGAGCTCATCCTTGGCAAAATGATGTGGAAAACAACAGTTGTTAAGACAGATAAGTGAGTGTAAACAGCATGTGAGGATAGAAAACCCAAAAGTGTCGGAGAGTGCATTTGCCCAAAACTGATCTTGCTGAAGAGATAATAAACCATCAGTCTTCATCTGATCATGCTGAAGAGGATGGCAGCCATCAGCTGGGTTAAGTGGTAACCAGGGAATGACAACAAAGACTGAGTTGGTTTGAAAAGCTGTATAAAAGAAGCACAGAAATTTGTAATGGAGCAGGGATCGGCCTCAGACTGGGAACAGAGCAGCAGGCTAAACCCAGTCTGGCACACCGCAGCCTCTGCCAAGGCCAGACGCAGCAGCTTCCCCAGCTGTCAGGCACCATCAGCAGCTAGCACCCAGCGCATGGCCTGACCCTGTGGGGTGCAGCATGTAGGGACCCACACTTTGCGTGTGTGGGTGACCTGCTGGGGTGCCTTCCCACCAGCGAGTGCATTAGCTGATAGCAGGGCACCCCTAGAGCTGGAGTGGCCACGACTCCAGTGGGAGTGGGGCATAAGCGAGGGCCCCGTGCTCCCAGAAGTGACCAGCTGCCAGTGAGAGAGGGCTGGGTGACGGTGCGTGGGGGATGAGAACAACTGGGGATTAGTTACAGAAGCGTGTTTAGGAATTTGCAGGAATTTATTAGTGTTTTCTAAGAGTCTAATGTGCTTGAACTGCTGTATTGCTGACATAGATCCTGCATGTATAGTTCACTGATTGTCCGTTAGTTACATGTCCTTAATAAATCAATAAACCATTTCAAACCTGGTTTGGTTTAATCTACATGAGGTGAGCCACTTTTTCCTGCAGCAATGATCAACTGACAAGATTTTTTTTGACCAGTTCTGGCAGGAGAAGGCCTATATGCTCAGTGATTGAGTAAAGATTGACTTCATGTTGAAGTGGAGACGAGGTGCAGGACAAGGGATGGTTTCTGGCATGGACTGATGGGCAGCTGGAGACAGGAAAGAGGGATGCGATAGAGACAACATGCTGTGTGCCTGGTGTTTGATAACTGGGATAAATACTTCTGGTGGACGGTATAGAGTTCCTCTGGCTGAGCCCAGCCACCAGTAGTGAAACCTGCCAGCTATCAACACTGTTCTGATGGAAACAGAGGCAACTTGTGAAGGCTGCAGAAGTCAAACCATATTGCCAGAATTTCTCCTTTTGCCGGAAAAATGCAGGAAAAATTACTCTCATCTTCTTACTGAAAATAATTTGAAAATACTTTCTTGCACATAATCCATCCTGTTTTCCTTGGCACACCTGGAAGTGACCGCAACACAGGAAAGAAGCATTACTCAGGAACTAGCTATGAAGCTGGCAACAACAGCACATGTTTTGTGACAACCTGGAGCCCTTACTAGAGTGGCAGCCACCTTCCTGGTGTGCAGTCACTGAGCTCAGGCAGCTCCGTGAGCTCCCGATGCAGCCAGCAGCTGCAAGTCTGGGGGACTTATTTGGCTTCACCCCTGCTGGTCCAAACAAAATGGTCCCCATTCGGTTCCTACTGGGTGTGTCAGCATTATGCACCATTAAAACAGGCCATTTTTCTGTCTTGGCAGCAAGATTGCAAAGCTTCACTCTCCCCTTGCCCCTAAACATAGTCCATAAGGGATTTCTGATGGCAGGTTTTATTTGGGCACCAGCCTGTTTGGCTGCCTGAGTTAGAGCTCTGCTGTCTCCAGGACCAGCCAGTCTGGGACGTCCAGCACAAAACCAAGTCAAGGAACAAGAACTAAATAAACTCCAAAACTATTCTGAGGCCTGCTCGAGTTGAATTTAAGAAGGAAAATAAAATCAGAGTAGAAAAACATTTCTATCTTTAGCCATCAGGAGCAAGACTTATCTAAGCAGCATCACACAGGAGCTGGCAATGGAAATGGTAAGTTAGAGTTCAACTTGTTCCTAAACATCATCTTTTAATTGTTCAGCCAGGGCCACAGTGGGATGCTACATGATTTACAGTGCCTGCCAGAGGCCTTTCCCTGGAACAACTCATAGATGTCTGTGATAATTGTAAAGATTACTTCAGCGCTGTCCACACTAAAAGTTCTTACCAACCGAAGGTAGGTAACTCTGCAAACCAGGAAGCCTGCTGTCCACTGTGGGCTTCTTGGTGGTCTTTGCTTTGATCTGGGTTGTCTGGTTCCACTGCAACATCCTGTGATGACCAACCCTGCACCCTCACCTGCAACACAGTAACACAACACATATAAAAACCAAAGACATTTTGATGGGACAATCTCTCTTCCGTCCTAAATGTCCAGTTATTGTGACAAAAGACATCATGCAGCTGTGATGGGGACTGTCTGTCTTTGTTCCTCTGACATAAATTCAGTGCCATGGTTAACCACGCTGCATTCTGAAATTCCCTTTTCTCTTTTAACCAGTCCTGCACAGACCACAACACGTCACACAGGCCAAAGGAGGCAGACAGACAGTTTAAAAAGCACTTAAGTCTTTCTCATTATAACCAGTAGGAGTTAGGGACCTGACCTGTATGGATGATTTGAAAAGCTGGATGGGTGTCAGTTTGTGGGTTTAGATGCTTGTGTACCTTGGAAAATCTGCTTCGACTTTCCACGGTTCAGCTTTTCTGCTTTAACAGGCAGGATAAATTTAACATGGACTTTTGTACCAGACCCGCATCAAAGCAGATCTGTTCTGCAAAGGCATGATGGGACCTGGGCACTTGTATCACTGGTGTCCACAGATCCATCGGGAATTTCTCAGAAACTATCAATTCTAGCTGAGTAAGACCACAGAAGTTATGGGCAGAGGGAAGTGAACACCGTAAGCAAATAACTCTGTCACATCTGGTCTAACATTGGGACGGCTGGAGGAAGACAGCACATGCGGTGATGCTGCTGTTATTTACATAAAGCAATACCTTTGTTTTTCTGTTATTTAAACCCTATTTATCAGTTGAATAACACGAACCCTTGGAGAATATAATCGTGACAAGACCCCCAAGTCAGCTAGAGTTTTGACTTGTACTTTTGTTCTCATGGGAAACGTCCCCAAAATACCAACGTGCAAATCTGTTCTTCTGCATGTTAAAAGTATTCCCCAGGCAACCAGCATCAGGAACTGAATAGAAATTCCCTTTTCTCCCCACCCATGGCTCCTTTTGAAAAAGCAGTCACTACCAAGAATCAAAGATTAGCTACTATTTCCTGATGTTCAAAGCACTCCACAAATGAACACTCAGTACCAAAATGGCCTTAGCTAACTGGTTTTACTACAAGCTAGTTTTGTTGATTTTAAGAACGTAAGATTGCCTACACCTGGAATGCACCAAAGATCCATTTAATCCAATTTGTCTTCTCCAGCTGTGGCCAGTAGCAACTATCTAGAAAAAAAGCCTAAGAACAGGGCAAGTACAGAGTGACCGTTGTGACCTCCCAGGTGCCAGCAGCCTGCCACCTCGAGAGCTGCCAAGCCAGGGAGTGCACTGACAGCTAAGTAAACTGGGTGTAGTCCTGGACCTAATCTGTGTCTCACTTTGGAGAAGCAGTTTGTATCCGGCACCTGACCCTGCAGCTTGGCAATGTTACTGCAGCCTCTGCAAGTTCATCTGAGCGAGCTTTAGAGGCCAGCAGCCGTGCAGAGGTGAGGGCAGGTCTCAGCCATACATGGGAAAAGCTATAGCCTGTGCTGGGCTTTGCACTGATGTGTGTCAACATGGTCAGCAAGGTGGCTTAAAACTGTCGCTGGTCTTGCTATGGGTCTCCCCCCCCACCAGCCTCAGGGGGGGCACAGATCAGCCTTCCCGTGTGGCACAGACTTCAGTGGACACACAGTGGTTTGTTAGAAGAGTGAGGTACCTGGCTATGTGTCCATCTTACTGTCGCACTGGGATTTGAGCTGTCACCCATACGTCACCACCACCAAACAGCATACTAGCCTATAAAGTAAGAGCATACAAAGAGCTCAGAATCTTCAGCTCAGCTACTTCTTCAGCTGCAGCCTCCTAGCACATGGGGATTGCCTCTCATTCTTCAGTCCAGACAGCTGACTGAGGTGGCCTGCATGTCACCTGTGGTGACCCACTGACTCACAGTCCGTCTTTGCCATGCTGTGAGAAGAGGCTTGCTACAGGGAAAGACACACTCTGATAGGCACATATTTAATTTATAAGTGCTAATTAATTGAATAATGGATTGGTTAGCAAAGCCCCTGGTCTATATTGTATTCAAAATGCCATCTGGAAAGAGGCTGGTGTGATTAGTAAGATGGGTGCTCTCTTAAACCTGATACCTTTGTAAGAGAATCTGTCCCATCATTACTGATGAGACCGAATTTAACAATGAAGCTATATATTTTATTCTCCAGGAGAGTATTTTTGAGATGGCAAACATTTGGTCATTGGGATGGTGATCAGTGTGCTTCACTCCTGTGACAAGCAGCGGGATGAATATCCTGTTATAAATGGAAAGCAAATAGTTTACTCAAAGAGCTTTAAATGTCATCAGTCTCTTAGAAAATGCGTGTCAGTAGGTCTCATGTGACTCGGAAAGCAGAGTGGCTGTTTAATGTAACTTTTACCTCCACCTAGGCCTGCTGGGTGCCTGCAACTGAGAGCAGCTATCTTTATACTGACAGCCTTGTTCCAGGTCAGGGAGGCTCTGACCTGCCTCTGAACTGAAAGTCTGAAGCACTGGACAGATACCGAAGTTTCAGTTCTTCCATGTTTATCTCAGGGATCAGGTTTCCAGGAATCTGCTGCAGTTGAGTTCTCATAACGAAATGGCACAGGAAAGTCCCCCACATCAGGTGCACACAACAGGCCTGCAAAACCCCTCTCTCCCCTCTCAGCTTTGAAGCGTGTTAAAGAGCAAATGCATATACATCGTTATGGCCCCATTTCTAGCAGGTAGGTACATGTGGTATGTGGCAGAAGAAAGAGCAGAACCAGTGTTTTGCCACCTTGCGTACAGCTTTGTGCAGGTGACGGCAGCGTCCTTGCTAGCTGGCAGGTGTCTGGGGGGGGGTGCACCCGGGAGCCTCGCACAGAGACACAGGCAGCTGCCCAAAGCCTGCGTCTGCTGCACGCACGAGAGGCAACTAAGAAGGTCTTGCCTCATGCCTCCCACAGAGCAAAGCACCTTCCAGGTATGAATGAAGCAAGTCCAGCAGCATTGCTTTCCTAAGGTTCATCAGTGAGAGAAACTCTGGGTTTGCCTACACGGAGACGCTCTGGAAACCTAATTTGAATGACCTTTGCAAGCTAACAAAACTTTTAAAAACTTAATTAAATCACATTAAACCCCCACATGGGTATTTTAACTTAAAGGTATGTTTATTCTCTGCAGTATACTTCCCCTCCTAAGTGGACTGAAGAACATTTAATTTAGCCTACCCTAATTCTGACTAAAGGTGTCCACTTTAATGCAGTTCATTCACCTCTTTGAAATTCATGCTTTTAGTTCACTTAAATGACTTTTCCCTCAGTTTTCCTTTGTAAAGAATCCATCCGAGAGAGAAGAAGGCACTTGTTTCGGATTATCCAAAAGAAGTGCCAGGAGCAGAAGTGGGGGAGCCCAGACATACACAAGTATCCAGGAAAGCAGCTTTTCTCTCCACTACCTTTCTATCATGGCTGGAAATGTTTTCTGTGGATCTAGCACTGCTACACTCTTTTTCTACCCCTACCACATCAGGTTTTGCAACAGACCCAAGCAGCAGAGGCAAGACGGGAAGACAGAGCTAGCAGGTGTCTTGTCTGGCTGCAAGCAACACTGTGTAGAAGATCCATGAAAATGCCGCAGTCCTTCAAGACCGCAAAGTCTGGCAATCATTTATTCTGCCCTTCCAGCATAACACAGAGAGTATAATTTCTTTTCATTACTTTTTCATTCAGCCTGATAACTTATCTCTGACTGAACTATAAAGTCAGGTATTTGCTGCAGTCAAATTGTTCCAGGCATTTTGTTGGATGCATGTTTTCCATTGAAACCAATTTTCCTTTTAGTCAACTACTTTTTTATAATCTTTTTGCCTCTCACAGATGTGCCTTACTGTGCAAATCCATAGTCATTGCTTTCTTGGGGATGCAGCTTTGGTGTATAGCAGCTTAAAAAACCAAAGAGGGCAAAAACCCATTTCCAGGGTTCTGAAATTATTACACCAGCATGAATGCAAATTTCTCCTAACCTCAAACACCTCTCTTTTACTGTGACTGCTGTACTCGGGTTCTTGAGGACATACAGCGGCTCCGTCTGTCTACCTCACCGTGTCAGCAAAGCAGGTGGAACAGGAACACCAAAGCCTGTGAGCTTTACGAGGTGGTCCCCGCCTCGGGCACTCCACAGGAGAACCTGGTGGGCAGCTTCAAGATGGTAACATGAACTGTGAATTTAGTTTTCCCTTCCCCTACCCAAATAGCAGAATGAGGTTGGGCAGTGCAGAGATTCAAATACACATTGGAATAAAGCATAAAAATGAGCAAGACAGAAAAATGGAAAATAGCCTCCGTAGGGGAGGTAATTCGCTCACAAGTATTTTAGTCCTATTAGACTAGACTCACCATGCTGCACTGTCTCAGCATTCTGGGATCATCAGTAATGTTCAGAACACATACAAGAAGTTTTCCGGTGCTGGATCTTAACATGATACTAAGGACAAGAAGCACCATTTCTTATCTTTTCCTGAGGCAGAAACTGAGAGGTGGGAAAAGTGACTTGACCTTGGTCACACTAAACAGATGTTTAGGGGAGAACTGGGGGCAACACCCAGAAGTCAAATGGTAGTCAGTATGTTTGGCACCCTGATTCATAGGCCCATCTGGCCAAAGCTTATGGGTCTGCAGTAGAGCTGGGTGCAGTCATTAGGCAGAGATCTGTGGAGATGATCTTCTCTTGCAACATTCACAGATCCCCACCCTACACCTTCTCTATTGCCAGGATCCCGTGGGCCCCAGCCTCTCCTCAGACGCCAGTCCTCTCTCTGGAAAGCTACAGCGCTCTGACAAGCCCTGTAGAAACAATGTTGGAGTCGTCATTAACCTGTCAGGGCTTTATGCCCAGACCTTTCCGACAGTACCCTCACACGAAGCTGAATACAACACAGCATATTCAACAGTCTATGACAAATGCGTTACGTTTGCCTACTTTTCTTGTTTGCCGCAGGAGAGTGTTGGAATTACTCTTTGTAAGCAAATGAGTTTTCGCTTTTCTCATTAGCTTTTCATAATCTTTAATGCACAGTATGGGAGGAGAGGGCTATCAGCAATTTTGGCTGAAAGCAAAATGACTAAAGGTTAAAACTGAGAGCAGGAGGGAAGGCGTCACTGTTCCAGAGAAGCTTCCAGCCTCCTTCTACTAGTCATGACTGCATGAGGCATTTAAAAAATGGCAAAAAATGACAGAGCCAGACAAATTCTTACCCAGGTGGCGCAACGGGCTGTTCAGTTCAGATGCTGTGACTCACAAAGGCTGATCTAATGTAAATAACCAGCTTAAAAATGAAGGGCTTATCTGTACTGAGCTGTCACTTTTAGCCTCGGTTAAGTCAATTTTGACCACTCCATTGAGTTAACTTTATGGTAATACTTGACCTGGTCTAAGGCAGATATAGAGATGTATTCCATAGCGTGGGACATCCTGCATACATGCTTGCATCTGTCATCTGACCTAAAAGGACCATGCACTCTTCACCAAAGATGCTTGCATCTTCCACTGCACTGTGCCCTGTATGTTGGAACTGAAATAAGCTGGGGTGAATGCACTCTTGAGCACATGGCTGCAGTATCCTAAATTAGAGGCAGGTCAGAAGCCTCTCACGCGTTCCTCTCAAGTCTAGACTTTGCAATAGATGCATACCACTCCTGGGAGTTGCACCAAGGTCATCAGACTACTGTCTAGAGTGACAAGCTGCCAGCACCATACGGCCTGAGTCACAGCCAAGCTGGACTCTATACCCCGTCATCTATGCATTGCACGATCTCGAGATGGGGCTTGCCAGTAGAGCAGTGGAAGCCACAGATAAGAGCACCAAAGGAACACATCCCTCAAAAGGAAATTAGTTATCCAGACATATTTTTTTTTTTCTGACATAACTGTGTCAATACCAGGGCTTTCACAAGCTCTGTTTTTTTTCACACTCCTATCAAGCTCAGCTTCATGAGCAAAACGGTGAAATGTAGGCCAAATGCTCTGAGCCAGCTAACCGTTTTTATTTATGTGAGAGCAATCAAATATATATGATTGATCATAGGTAGCGAATGTTGCAGCATACAATAGGCCATGGCCAAAGGAAGGAGAACGTGCTTCATTTTGTGCTGTTTTCAGGGAAGTGGGAAGCATCTTTGCTTGTGCACAACCCAGAGCATGGGAAGGGCTTTGGGCACTTGAAGGTCACTCCTATACACCTCCGCAGAGCATCGCTTGCCTTGCCCCATCTGCAGCTATGGGGCAGTGGCCCAGAGGATACTGGTCGTGACCGAGGCACAGACACAAGGTGCAGGAAGAGCGGGAGAGCAGTGGGGGAAGGAGAGGGCTTGTTGCAGGCTGTCAGCAAGGCAGCCCCTTTGCACAGAGGCACACACAGCACACAGGTCTCCAGACTGCTGCTGTTTGCCACATTGCATATGGAGGGGAAAATGAGACTTAAGGAAGATGATGTCACTTGCAGTGTATACCCTATGGCGGATGAGCTGTAATCCTTTGTCTGTACAATGTTAGAAAGCGGGGGTGGTGTTTTTAAAGATATTTTCTATGCTGGAGCTAAGAATGGCAGGTTTCACAATGAAGCTGTTGTTCAATTAAACATGAATCAGTGTGTTTGCAGACCTGACTGAGACAGGGAAGTAATAAAACAAAGACACTAAAACTTATCAGTAATTCTTACCATTTCTTAATGATGTTTCTAATCTATGCCTTTGACCCTTTGGTAATTCTACTTCGTTCTCTGCTGCTGTAACATTTAGAATGTAGCTGAAAATTCTATGCCATTTGTTAGTTTATCATGTTTGCTTTAGGACAGTCCAAGACAAAGGCCAATATATCATAAAATAAAAGTCCAACTCCATATTTAGACTCCTGAGTAAATGGCCTGAATTTCAAATAAGCAGAACTCACAATCTCTCCCACTGCTTTTAATAGAAACTCAAGGGTTCCTGAAAAATCAAGTCTTTTATCACTGTCAGATATGGTCTTGGGGACACAGCTTTTTATGCAAATCATAGGCACAGGCCATCAATGAAGATCGTGTCATTAGTACAGTTATCGGCCAGGAAGACTCCTTAGTATAGGATAGCATCCTATATAGTATAGTATTCTCATGAGGATATTTGTGCTTTTTTCTTTCGAAGATTTGCATCCCATCAGGCTGGTTTAACCTCAAAGGCTGGATCACTCGAGACGTCTGCTGGTCTGCATACCAGCCAGGACAGCAAAGGGGTGAGCCACCTTGCTGGTGTCACTCTTGCAGCAAAGCCTTGTTTTCTGCCTGTGGGTTACAGGCTCCTACGGAACACAGCCTTGACAACACACCATCTCCACAGCAGAAACACCTCCCTGGTAAAACTCACAAGTGCTGGAAAAGCGTCTGTAACACAGCTGTGGCTGAAAATGTGCTCATTTGACTACCCCTGCTCGCTGAGTGAGTGTGGTCTTTGCATTGCATTGCAGTGCTTTGCATTGGCAAAGCTTTCACCTCCCAGAAGAGAGGAGTTAAATCAGCAGCAGACCTATTCAGGCTACTGTAATGTCATTTAAAATTGGGAGTTATATTGGTATGGACTTGGTTAAGTGAAAAACAACCTCCCCTTGACACATACACATAACCACAACAGTTGTGCAGGCATGCAGCTGTAGACCAGAGACTAGTCTGAAAAGTTTCTGATGACTGAGGAAAGGCTTCCATGCAGTTTGGTTACATGGCAGGATTATGTAGAAGAAACAGCATAAAATGAAGTTATGTGGTGGCAGATTCAAAGCTAATAAAAGGAAACCCTGCATCAAATACATAGTTAAATTTTGGAGCTTGCTGCCAACAGTGCTGTGGATACCAAAAATAGATTTCAAAAAACGATTTGACAAAGTTGTGGACAGATCTATTAAGCTCTGTTAACGAGCAAGATTTTAGGAAGCTTCAGCCTGGCAAAGTACACCGGAGAATCACCACTACATGCTTGCCTTTCTCACACAGTTCTTTCTAAACATCTGCTACCAACCACCAATGAAGAGACAATACTAGACTAGACAGACGTTTAGAGTGATCCAATATGATCATTTTTAATTTAAAAATTTCTGTGTTGGTGCTAATTTACCTTAATGATGAGGGTTGTTAACCACAGTGTTCACCAACTGCTTCATAAGAAGCTGAGCCATCCCTGCAGCCTGGGCAACCTCTTCAAGAGAGAAGTTCTAAATCGATGGGGAGATAGCTATGCCATGTTGTCCCTGGGTTAATTTATCCAGCTGTTGCCTACAAGGAGGTAGAACTTCTCAAGCACTTAGTTCACCTGGTGCAGATATACTGTAAGGGGTTTGCCCAGGCTAGGTGCAAAGGATTGCAGCAGACAACAATATTGATTCCAGGTCTTGCAAGTGCTTTCTTGGTACCCAAATGCCTGATCCTTAGTGCTTCTCAACTCTGGGGACAAGTGCAGGACAGGGAGGAGGTGATAAAATAGGCAAGAAATAATAATTATGCAATTAGCTAAAAGGATATTGCAAACTTTTATAGGTTGGCACATCATTCATCACTAAAGTTTACAGTGCACACCTCACTTCGGCAGCCTTCTTCACTGGTGTGAGCAGTCCTCTCTGCACAGAAAACTGAACGTACCTGGGAATCCTGCTGCAACAGTGGTTATTCCTGCTGGCATACATAAGGTCAAACTCTGTTTTAGCAAGGAATTTGTCCTCTGAGCTGTAACATGGATTGGACCTGTGTACACAGGTGAGGCAAAACCATGCAGTAACATGGCTAGCAGAGAATTGCACCGTAACATGACCCCTTGGCATAGAGATCTGCCTGCACAAATACCACTGCAGGCATGACAGATGGAGGGAAAGGAGTTTCTAATGCTGCTGCACTATGCTACTGCTCCGAGCCGTTAACAGATCCCAGACCGCTGTGATTCCTCAGTGTTTTGCCTGAACCACTGCACCCTTTTATTATGTGCTACCAGCCATAGTCCTGTCCCCATGGGCAGGGAAGCCCTAAGGTAACTCCCCAAGGAACACCAACAAGAAACCCAGGTTTAATTCCTGGTTCTGCCCTAGGATTCCTCATCATTGCTTAGGAAACTGAAGAGATGGCATCTCTGTGCCTCATTTTCAGTAAAGCTGTGCTTGCAGCAGTTTTTAACCCCTTAAGAATGTGAGGAGAATGCAAATACACAAGGGAAACAGTGAGGTGCTCAGATTTGGTGGTTCCAGAGACCACCACAGCACATGAGCCAGGTGAGCCCTATGGACAGTGCCTGATGGACAGAACCAGGATGAGCTTTTCCCCTGATGTGCAGGGCAGGTGCCCACAACTGAAGCTTACTCTGCCTATGGAAGGCCTCCTTTGTGAGTTTAGGTAAATCCAGACTTTGTCTCTTCTGCCCTGCTTAAGCTTTACCTTAGGATGGCAGCAGAACAGATGGTTGACCTGTGTAGTCCTGGGTCAGCTAGTCAGGACCTCAGCTAGGAGGGGACTCTTTGCATCAGTGTCACAAGCACCTTGTCCTGGCACAGCTGCAGAGCCCAACACCAAAATCTCCCCGCTCCACGCAACTTCTGGGAAGAATCACAGTTTCTTAAGACTTCCCTGAACAACCATACAATTGCATGTTCTGGAACAGCTTGTTCTACTTCAAGCCATGTGGTTATTTCATCTAGTGGTGGGTTTTAGGGGAGCTACTTTATCACCAGATGCAGCGTGGCTGAACTGTTTCCTGCCATTGATTAAAAGGAAATAAAAGTCACCAAGCACAGATTTTCCTGAAGTCCTTGTGTGAAGCTCTTCCCCTCCGCATGCTCTCCACCGATTGTATTGCTTTGCCAAGACTTGTTAAGGCTTCTCCATTGTTCTTCGTGTGCTGTCAATCAATCACGGTTGCCTGTGCACACTGGCAAGCTTTGCAAAGACGAATATGCAGTTGAGATCCTTAATTAACACCACGTAACATTCAGATATATTCACTGGGGAAGGGACATGTGAAAGAAATCAAGCAAGCAAGCAACCTAGCAGAATGGGGGAAGGGGAGTGGACCCCTTCCAAGGATTTTATCTGCAGAAAGATCTAATTAAGCTAGAATAATATGCAAGCTTGCTTAAAAAGAAAATGAACATCAAGAGAAGCTGAAGCTAACAACCAGCTGTCTCCTGTTTGAGAGTTAAACGCATTAGCTCCAGAGGCAGAAAAGAAAGAGAAAAATAGGCTTAGGAATTGTGTATCTTATAACAAGTAAAATCTACACCCACTGGTATAAATCTTCCACGTCATTTGCATTACAGGGGCAGGTCTGTTCACTAAAGGGAAATGTCTCTCTATTTGCCAGTTAAAAACAGAGGCTTCGCTGCCTGTTGCTGACAAACCCAGTCCTACCCTTCCACTTTCTTTCCAGCCCAGCCCAGGCTCCCTCCCCCAGCTTTGCTGCCAAGGTATGTCTGAGAGGCAGGGGCACCAACAGGTAGGTTGGATTTGGGACTGAGGGAAGATGATGCCATGTTGTTCATAGAGACTTCATGGGTGTGGGGGGAAACATGGAGAAATGTGTTAAACCATCATTTCAAAAGAGAAAAAATGGGCTTTAGATAGCAATTTCAAATGTGTCTAAGACAGTTAGGTACATAGGTGACCTTCTCAGTGAGCTGGACAGCCAGTTCCTCAGGGGTGTGTCTACATTAAAAGGAGTTTTCCAGCATATATATTGCTAAAGCCATGACAAAAAAATTTCAGTAATGGAGATGCCATTTATACCACAGAAGGATTTATTTTCTCAGCTACCTAAATAGACAAAGCTGTATATATATATTTTGGTTTTGCAAGCATAATTGAAATTATATTAGGGCCAGCACTGATATGAGTTTGATCTGTATTCTCCTGTATACTCCCACCTAGTATACCCCAGCCAGCCAGCAAAAATTTTCAGTGCGGAATAATCCCTGTGCACATTATCAGTATCACCATTACCCTTTAGCAAGGGAAAAACAAACCCAGGTAAAACTATTCACGCCAGTGTAAGAAGTCATACAGCTCTGCTGAAGAGCCAACAGCAGAAACTCCAATTTTCGGACCCTTTATTTAACTTTTCTATTCAGTGGTTTGTCCTCAGTCCTCAGGACCCTGGGGATGTCAATGGTTCCTTTACAGCTGGGAAGTTTCCACCTCTGTCTAAGCATTACCAGAAAACAGATTTATACCCATGAACTAAAACCATCAAGAAATCACAATCCACTCTGCAAACTCTGCAGGACGATGGAGAAGCTGAGCAGCCTTCAGAGCACAAACCAACACAAAGTGCTTGGACTCCCCAGCAGTGACTTGTCAGCAATGCACAAATTTATTCCCAAGGAGATACAGGGTTGTTGGAATGCAGATGAAAACCCAGATTGGAGAGCTTTCCCTCACTGCCGTGGTTGTCTATTAAACAGACATGTAAAATATTACACTATTACAGATGGATTTGCTCAAATGTTTGTTCTCCCCTCTTCCTTAGCTGAAGGGTGGAAAGAAAAGTGTGCATTTCTATAGTCCAGGAATCAACACTGGTTTTGCCTAAATGTAGAGCAACCCAAAGGATCTAGTTTTTCAGCAGACTGACTGTTTTTCAAAAGGGAGTGACCAAGCAAGCATATATTGCTGTGATAAGACTGGGAAGATGAAAACAGGTGAAAGGCTATCATTCCTTGCCCTTGGAGACTCCACTTGAACCCCCTCAGGCCTGGCTGAGATTTAACCACTCCTTTGACAACTGTCCAGCTCATTCATGTGGGCAAGGCACCAAGGACTCTGGCAAAGCAGAGAGCAAGAATTCCTAAATGCCCGTGTTGGGAGGGTCAAGAGACTTCTCTCACTGAAGACATGATCTATCAATCACAGTTTCCTCTAGTGGAGAGCAGTGAGAGTGGGCTGGTCAATACCCATCAGAACATAGACAAAAATGATATTAAAAATTTAGAGATGTAGAGGTCTTAATTTTGTTGAGAACAGGAGAGAGCAGCCACTAAAGCCAAACAGTTTTTGAATACAAGGATAAGCATCCAAGTGCTGGAAGATTTTTAAATAGAAGATTAATAAAGGACAAGCAGGATAATGATATATTATTGCAAACTTTCTATGCACATGTATAAGGCCTGTGCTATTCTTTAAAAAAGGGCAAATAGCACTTGAAGAAAATGAGCAACTACAAAGCAAAATGTGTATTCGTAACTGACACACCAATACAATTACCACCCCCCAGTTTTATTTGGGAGAAATGATTTAAAATTTCTTGGGTTTTTAATTGCATTTTAATTGGTTTTCTCAGGCATTTGTAATGGGTCATATTTCAGCTGCAGCGTAGTGTCTCTAGCCTTCTATTTAAGTAATACTTTGTTTTGGTGAAGAGAACAAACATGGCCTGGGAACAGACTGCAACCTCCTCCAGTCAAATTCACAAATGCAGTTCTAGGATTTTATCTCCTGCTGCATTCTGCTGCTGAAAAGAAATGTATTATTATATATGTGATTATTAAGGCAATAATATAATATGACATACTGCTTGACTTTGTTACAATAAATCCCCCCTCTCTGACTGGCAAAACCCATCTTTGTCTACATCACATATTTGTCAGCTCTCTGACTGGCAAAACACGTCTTTGTCATCAGTGGCATACCAGGAAACTTTATCCTGGGTTTTACCCATATACTCAGGAATGTTTGACATGACTATAAATAATTCAGTGCTGACACATGGTTTTTCAAAAAGATTTAGTCTCAGTTATAGTGCAAGATAAAGCCAAGTGCCTGGTAGGAAGGAGACAGTGGGAGAGCCATGCCCTAACCATTTTCTTTACCAGAGTGACTGAACAGCGAAGATGGCACTTCTGAGACCACATCTTTGTGGGAAAATGCACCCAGCTAAAAAGCTGGAACAGGCAGAGCCAGTGGAAAATCACTGGCACAGCACAAAGCCCCTGATGGGAGACCCAGCGGCAAACAGTTAACACATTCCTGGCCCAAAGAGATCTCCTTTCCACAAGTCCTGGCTTGTGGAGGGCAGGATGATCTAAGACAACACGCTTAGAGGACACATGTCTCACTGGAATGCATTGTGGAAAACGGGGGTTAAAAAAATACAGTCTGTGGCAAGAGGGGTGGGAAGTCTTCCTGCTCCCAGGATACAAGCAGCATGTGAAAAAGCCCAAGGAAGAGGGGCCCAAGGGGAAGTTTCTTACTCTTGTCCACAGCATCAGGGCCTCGAGACAAAAAGAATTCAAAAAAGTAAAGGAAATAATCCAGTCTGGCTTTGTTCTTCCAGCCTTGATTATGGTAAAGACCAAGTCTCAGCTCAAGGCTTAGGATTTGGTATTTCTGCTTGTTCCAAGGAGGCTTCCTTGACTTATGACCTCCAGAGCAGGAATCTCCTGCTGAGACCTTGACTGGTAGAAGACAGGGGCTAGCTGTAACTTGCCTGATGCCCTTTTCATCATTTCATGCCGGTCCTCAGAGCAGGAGGAGCAGAAAAAGCTGTTAAGGCAAGGACCATGTATCTTTAGCCTCCTGCGTGACATTTAGGTAAAATCCCTGTCAGCCACACAGAAATGCCTCACCGGCAAAGTGTGCTGCTGCATTTACAGCAACATCAACTTTCCTTCTAGAGTTCAAGGAGAAAATGCTGCAGAACAGGACTCTCCCCTTGGCTTTTTCCACTGCCCTTAAGGGCAACTTGGGACAGCCAAAGAGAGTGACCATGAGAGTAATTTTTCTGCAAGGACACTGCTCCCCTGAAAACCAGCCTGTAGCACCCGATTGTGTCTGGGTTGGTGCCATGCACTGACCCTGTGCACACATGGCTGGAGGCTGGTAAAGCGCCTCTGTCCTTCCACTCAGGCTTGCAGAGGCACCTAATGCACTATAGCTGTGCTGCTGCTCGGCTGCTCGCCCAGGCTGACCCGCGGCTGGACCCAGTGCCAGTACATACTCTTTCCTGCTCGCTCTGGTGCCCCGCTGGCTTTCCACTGCTCATGTGCCAGCATGGGGCCCTTCATCAGTGGAAATCTGCTCCCTCACCTACGGGGCCCAGTTTTGCTCCGCAAAGAACTCATAGAGCTGTGGGGTGCTGGTCCCCTGCTGCTGTGCCCCAAGGAGGCACCGGAGGAGCAGCCCCAGGGCTGGAGCAGTGCTGTCTGGCACCTGCTCTGGTCCCGTATGCTGACCAAACCAGTTACACCAGCACCGCTGTCCTCCCAGCCCCCATGCTGAGCTGGCTGGGACACGGGAGGCCTCCAGGCAGACTGGGGTGGGGATGGGACCGGTGGAGCTGCTACAGCTCCTTCTTGGGTGCTAGCCAAGAAGGAAAGCCATGTGGCACTTGGACCCACGTGGTTTGGGACCAGCCATTACAGCCGCTTGCTAACATTGCAGGTTAAAAGTTGCAGCATTAGCAGAGCTATGCTGTAAGTAGTGGCACACAGCATAATTAAGCAAGGACCATCTAAAGAAAAAAAATGTGAAGCTTTCCATAGGGCCATAGCTATCCCTATGCCTCCCATTTTCCAAGATGAATGCTGTTTTGTCTCCCTGCACGTAACAGTCTTTTGATAACTTTCAGCCTTGGAAACCTTTCCAGTAAAATTTCCCACATTACCAGCCAGTTCCCTTAGAGTTTCTCTAGCGTGGACAGAAGCTCTGCCCCTTCCTCTCCTTCACATCTCACCTGCAGGCTGCGATCACACAATGATCTCATTTTTCCTGTCCATTTCTTCTGATACCTGCCTGCCCCAACACCTCTCATTTCCCTCTTCTACTGCTCTGCTTTTCCCCCAGTTCCAGGAAAGGCAAAGCAGAGGTTTCTGCTGTGGACTTTGTGGGGCTGTGACAAATGTGTTTCTGGCTGGGAACAAGATCAAGACACAGAGAGAAGACATAAAGCCTGACTTATGAGGCTGATGACCAGCCATTTTTTTTCCAAGCAAGCTTTTCTAAGGACTGACACAGTAGGTGGGTGGCAAGCAAATAGCTTTCAGAAAGAAACAACCGGTGTTTCACCAAAGATGCCAAGGAGCATGCATGACCAGGCCAAGCCAGGTGTATGTCCCCAAACCCTCTCGTACATCCCAGCGCTCCTCCAGTCCACTGTGAGCCACACACCAGCTCCTCAGGCTGGAAGACATCTGGTTTGTAATAAGGAGCAGACCTTTCCTATCCGTTGTTTTTGTCACTGCTTTTCCCCCTCATCCTTGTGAACAAAAATATACTATCCTCCACTTGTGCTTACATGTGATTAGAGGCTGTCTTTCATGAGAGACTGTAGCTTGGGTCAGAGCTCCCGGGTACATGTAGAGCAGATGTCTGATATGAAGCGAACATTTCCAAAACAAAGTAATTTTATACCACCAGGTCAAAGCCCTTCTCTCAAAAGCAAAGGCCCCCAGCCTTTTCTAGGCGGTGACCCACTTACAATTTTTCTACAAACATGAAAGCAACATTACTGAATGAACTGACTTTATGCCAAGCACACATTCCCACTCATAACTGGTGTATTAAAGTCACAACCATGCTTATCCCCCCCCACCCCTCCCCTCCACTTTGACTGTATTCGGAAGGAGAAAATCGACTTCTGGTTATGAACGACACACAATGCCAATATCCTTCACTCATCCTTGCAACACAGGTGGCAACACTGCTTTGACAATGCATCTCCCTCAGCCTGCAGTTCACCTGGTATCAGCTGTTGTGCAACCACCCCCTGGAAACTCCACAGTGTTGTTCCTGTGGAGCCAGCAGGGGTGGAAACTGGGTCAGGTTCTGAATGCGAATCACTGCTTCGGTGGGCAGGGTGTGAGCAGCTGCTCAAGGCAGCGCAGCTCTGATGCTTGCCCTTTCCCTCCCACGCACCACTGATCTGTACTGCCACAGCGTCCCAAGGTCTCTGGGCAAAGGCCCCAGGCAGCCAGGCGAGGAGTGCACACCTCGGCAGGGAGGTCTCGGCTTCAGTGAGCTTATGCTTGATGCCATTCAGGTTACAGCAGGATGGGATCTAAAGCCTCGCTCACCACCTGGGAGCTTCATCCAGCCTTGCAGCCTGCATTGCTGGCATGCCTGGGACAGCCCTGGCTGCTCGTGGGACTGACTACGCAAACATCTGCAGACAAAAGGTGCTCCAAGCTGTAACTTGTTGCAACACTTTTGGGGTTATAACCTAAATCTGTGGATGTGCATTGTGAAAACCAGGCAATGGAAGGGGTGAGAAATCAAACCCCATGTGAGTGCCTGGGTGAATCCTGTGTGCTGTAACAGCCTCTTCACCTCCCTGCACTACTCCTGTTGACCTTGACTTCACCCAGAAGGCTGCCAGCTTAAATCAAGTGCAGACTAGCAATGCTTAGTTGTCAAATTCCAGTTGGCGACTGCTGGCAGGCTGAGCAAAATGAGTTTCAGGCCTCAGTCTCACTTGCAGTGGGCCCAAATTAGCTGTTTGGTTATGGGGCTGAGATCTGAACGGGCAACTGAAACTGCTCTAACCTGAGAAAAAGAGGATGGATTTGGGAGGCTCTGGCATACCTGCTTGCCTTGCCACAAACCTGTCATGTAACCATGCCCAAGTCACCTAGCTTTTAGCCCCCTCACCATGCTTCCCTGCAATCGGGGCAAGCACTGTTTCAGCAGGGTACTGGGGGCTGGTAATCTGAGCCCTGTATGAAGTTTGGCCATTATAGGTGATGGGCATCTCAGAAGGGTCCCCAGGAAAAAACTGGCTAGCGCTACCACCTGTCCCTCTCCTGCAGGATTTCACCTGCACTCTCATGGGCACAAGGTCCCAGTCCACCTAGAGCAAATGCAGCACAGAGACGTTTGCTCCAGCCCTGCTTGTTCTCCATACCCTGTGGGTAAGAAAAAACCTTCAGGCTCCAGGGCTGTGAACAAGTTACTCTCATCAAGGCTAAATTCACTTTAAAAGTAGCATCATCAGGGTTTTTTTGTCACCTCCTCTCTCCCCACAAGTGCATGAAGTGTCTTTCAGGTAACAGGCCATACCCAAGGATTCCTCAAGAGGTTAACACAGGAAATCTTGGATTAGAGAAGGCTGCTATCGTGTAGGACAACATGTACCATAATGCTTCCATTGCTGCGTACTCCCTGCCCGGTCCCCACCACTCTCCTTATGCTTCATGGCCTCCCTCCCACTTGACAGGCTGCAAATGAGGTCAAATGCTCTGGAAATGGTTTGTGGCACTTTTTCCTGTATAATAAAAGGCCTCAAATGAAAGCATTTCTCAAGCCAGCACTATATGAGCAAAGATGCCCAAGCTGCAGTGCTGAGTTAAGGGTGGTGTTGATCAAACTGCTGCAGATGACTGACTGCACAGACAAACCAGGCCAGCGATCTCTGCAAGGACCGAGATGCCCTCCTCTCACACATCTGGATGCCAGATTCAGTTACAGATAATTCATGACTTATATTTGCACAGTGCATCCATTCCATAGCAGCTTTCTAGCTGCAGATAGCAAGGCTACACATCTGGCCCTGTACTGCTGTCTGGCGAAGGAGCAGGCTCTATATAACCTATCGCACATGCAACTACAACTAGAGGGCATGGACGAATTGAGGGAAGGGAAACTAAGTCGTAACATCTGGGATGTGGCGAGGGTGCAAGGTTAACGCATTGCAAAGAAAAAATAAATACACATGATCAGATCCAGAACACAAGTGTCCAGACCTCATACATATCTCACATGAAGACACGGCTGGTAGCACAGATTTTTCTAGTACTGAGGGTGGGTGGGGGGAGCTTTCCTGCTTCAGATATAAGATTGCCACCTACTGACAAACCGTCCCTACTTTGGGCAAGATCCTGACCCTCCCTCCTAAGACTCTACATTCTCTTCCCATTATCAGCAAGACTCCACTTCATTTAGTTTGTGATATCTGATCAGATTGCAACCAGAGGTCATATTAACTGTACAGACCATTAAGCAGCAGTTCACTTGGGCAGAAGCAAATGGCTCCATTATACTGAAGTCCCATTACTCACGCAGCTCACCTTAAGCACTGGGATATCATCTGAGCAAGGCAGTGAAAGCAATAAAAATGCAATCTGCCCAAGACATGGTTCTTTCTGGGGAGATCTGGATGTGGAAAGTATTTCCAGATACTTCCAGATCTGTGCTGCTTAATGTATAATGGGTGCACACTGCAAGCAGCTAGATTTACATGTCTGGAACTAGAATATTTTGATACATGTTGTTGGTTTGTGGTACCCTGCCCCTGCCTGTCAAATGCAGAGAGTAGGCTTTCAAATGGCTTCTCATCCAAATGCATGTGAAAAAGTATCCCTGCTGGAAACTTCTCACTGTAGCACAGTTCTGTTTGTGCTGGAAAACCCAGCTATCACCACCCAATAAACCAGAAGAGTGATCTTGGAGGGATTCTTCTCAGCAAATGTCCAAAAATAGCAGATATTGCAAAAGGGCAGAAGGTCACGTAACACCCATGCTACAACACTCCTCTGAGCCCTGTTGGTTACCTATACAAGCCGGCCCTCCTTTTTTGTTGCTTGCCAGGCAGTTTCTAATTCATGTGGGTTTTCTTTAGCCGCTCTTCTGCTGAGTATCTCACATATTTTTTGAGGCCCAGTTTTCCTTCACAGAGCTGGGGTAGCCATGCTGGGCTAAAATCTGTGCATTTCCGAGTGTTCTCTCTTGTTTCAGTCACAGCCTCTGACTCAGACTGGTGTTTCTGATAGGATCCCAGAGAGGGAGGAAACAAGAATAAATAGCATCACGCCCTTCTCACGTGGGTTGTGGTGCAGAGCTGAAACTGAAGATGAGGAAGAGCCTGGGCCGGCAGGGGAGGGGGTGCAGCTGAAACTAACCCACATTTTGAGGATTCCTCCACTCTAATGGGGCACTGAAGCAGGGGTATTACCAGCCTCTCCTCCTCTCATACCGGGACCCAAACTGACTATTACTAGTTCCTAACTATCAGAAGCATGAGCTGTCTGGCTTAACCTCCCAGAGCTGGCGACAAAGCTGCCCTAAGAGGCAATTAATGCTGTCGGGCAAGATGAGGGCAGGTTAGCATGGTAAAGGTCACCGACACGGGGCACCCAGCCCTGACGGAGGGGGATGCTGTGCTTGCTTCTCTGAGGAGCGTGGCAGTTAGGAGAAGTCAAGCCCAGGCCACTTTGAACGAGTAACTCTTTGAAACAGTGGTGGAAAGCTAAATAGCTTTACCGGCAAGGAGGGACAGAGAGCTTAAAGATATTGACAATAAACAACTGTTCCTCTGACCTGATTCAAAACCTGGTCTGGTTGAGGATGGTGACTCAGCCTCAGGACTGATTAGTACTCTGCGTGCCAGAATATGCTGCCCTCAATTTGGTTCTTTGGAGATACCTGCATGATGAAGAGCTCCTTATATCTGGCACGTACTGAGATGTTTAGGAGGCCACTAGGCTGAAACTGAGTCAGCCACTTACTATTATAGTCAGTACGTTTCAGTCAGGAGGGCCTGATGGTATCCCAGCCACGGATTCCCTGGTATCCCAACAGGGGCAAGCTGGCATGAGAAACCACACACATAGAACTTTGTGAAGCTCCCCTTAGAAAGGCCCCATGTGCATGTGGATGTCCTCAAACCATTATCAAATGCTTTTCTTAGCTGCCTGCAGCTTAGTTCCTTCACTTCTCAGGGTGCTGCAGCTTTTAATAAAATACTTTCCTGCCTCACTGGTGGCACAGTTTCAAATCTTGTTCTTTGCCTCCACCAAACAAGGTCTAGCTACAAGGGGCAATGTTGTAATTAGCAAACCTCAGCACTGCATTTGCAGCTTATTTTCTCAGATACTAATAACAAGCCACACCAGCAAAAAGCCTCCTGTTGCTGCTTTTGCCTCTATCACTGCATTTACACTAAAGCTTGTGCTGATTGCAGTTGACTGGTGGGAGGAGAGGGAAAGAAAAGGTATTTTCCCACATTCCTAGTAGCTCTATAATTTCCTAGTACAAGATAAGGCGAGGTCATTGATCTCTGTAACGCAGGACATCCCAGGGCAGATGGGAGGTAGATAGAGGCAGGCTGCCCATTCTGGGCCAAGGACAGAGCCTCACAGAAGAAAGTAAAGCAAAAGCACAAAAGCACACACAGGACTGAATCCACACCAGAACATCACTTTCTTTTTTTCAGCAGAGCTACTATGGTGGAGATGAGCTCTAATATGAGGCAGGAACGGCTGTTTTTAACTGTGTGTGTTCATTAATATCTCATTGATTGAAGGGACAAAATAAACTGTTGGATGGAAATAAAGTCCCAGATACTTTCTCTAAGAATTAAGAGATCTTGAGTCCACGAAGAAATAGGCTCAGTGTTTGTGATGGTTCTAAAGGTAGAAAGTTATTTTCAAAAACCTAAACATTTTCAAACTTTCACTATATGCCCTAATGCAACAAAATATGAGGAAATTTCTACCTGTTTCCAGATGACAATTCTCTGTCTCGAAAGGGGAATGAAACAAGGAGAGGAAAATGAAACACTACGTTGGGAAACACTGAATGTAATATTTACCTGTCTTGTTACATCTTTTTTCTCTTGATACTCTTTGCCATTTAGGCCTCTTTCTGCTGGTTAGCTGTCTAAGTTCATGGATAGGAAAACTTGATTCTTGATTTGGGAGCCAGAACTGTAGTATATTCCAGTTTTGCCAAGGCCTGCCTGGGGAAGAAGAAAAGGAACAGCATGTCATTTTACACCTTCACCTCATTCTTCTTGGGCTTTTTCTATCTCAGCCTGTTCACCTCACAGTTTGAATAATGCTGCTTGGCAGCCCAGTGCAACCATGGGCCAGGCACATGTTCTTGGAGGGATTTTCGCTCTGTTCTTACGTGGGCATCTAGATGCCTCTTAGTTTACATAACTCTGAGAAACATCTGGGGTTTAAAATTCCTAATACCTCAATTTGTTATGGAAATGAAACACATGCTTGTTGGATAAGGATGCTGTTTGCAGCTTACACCACTTGTTGAGTCAGAGGGAGGAGGAAGAGAGGAGAGGCTGGGTTAATGTGTGCAGTTGTCTGTCCCAATTCTTTTGATAATGGTCTCAGGCAACTGATTGTGCCCTTCCTGAAGCACACAGAAAATGCCAGGAGACTGCTTTCTGCTAGCCCAGCTGAGGCTCTCCGCACAGCTGTGTACAGACGAGAGCACATTTCAGAGGAGTATTTTTAGTGCTGGGGACCTGACAGACCTGGAGAGGGAAGGCACCTCTTCACAAGCTGAATTGAGCAAGCGCAGGGCATCCGTCCACTCCGTCCCTCTGCCAAAGCACTCGGACCTGGAAGGAAGCCACTTCTTGCAGAGGTGAGGAAGCTGTTTGCCCACCTTCCCAGGCTCCCTGTTCCCCGATGCCTCTCACACCACTGCAAAAGTGCCCTGCTGGTTCTTGGGCCACCCATACCTGCCCAGTTAAGCAGCTGCGGGCAGCCACCCTCGCTGCCCCCGGCCAGCTTGTGGAAGGCTCGCACCAGAAAGCAGCTCTGGGTCACTGGCTAGCATCCACCCCCCTCAGGAAGACAGTTAGGGTTTTTTAATATGGTTTCTATTGTTCGGGAGGATGTAGTTGAGGCTTGTGGAATTTTTCCTCTGGGATCTAATTAGGGAGGAGGAAAAATGAATGTGTATATTTATTAACTCTTCCGAGTCCCAGATAAGACATAAGAAAGGTCCCAGCAGAGCCAGGGCAAAGGCTTATCTAGGCATTGCCCTGGCTCTGACAGTGGCTGCTACCGCATGGCCAGGGAGATGGTAAGACACAGGAAAATAGACACGGATAATTGTTGAAGGCACCCAGGCAGCCTCCAGCACTACGTTGTGCCAGTGTGCCAGTAACTGGATGATAAATGTTACCAAAAATCTGCATACTTTTATACGGCAAATTTTGCAATATTTTCCTTAAAGCTGCAGTTCCCAGTATCATGGGGTTGCATAAGTGCTTTGATCAAAGGGAAATGGGATTTGAGCTGTCATGACTGCATAAAAACCTTGAAAACAGAACTTGTCTGTACACCAATGGCACCCTTATCCAGAGGGCATAAAAATGGAATTCTTTTTTTCTCTTATTTATTTAATAATCCTTTGATTTCTGTGTTTTGAAGGCCTCTTCCTTGATGACTGAACACCTGAGATTAGTAGCAGTGCACACAAATGTTTTTCTTTGCACAAAGATAAGCATTTTTCTTGACATTCAAGGCACCTTGGCTCTTCTTTTCAGAGATAGCAAGCACATGGCACTCTCACAATCTCCACTAAGCCCTCTGTCTAGCTCGGCAAGAGTCTGAAAACACTCATATTCAAAAGCAGGTCCAGTAAAAAAATAAAGAATAGCTTTAAGGCCACCTACAGATGTATGTAAACCCAGCTAGAAGAAATATTGCTGACAGGCTGTGCAGCAGATTTCTCTTTCATGGCCTCCAGTACACCTTAGCAAGCCAACTATTTTTTTTTTTAAAAGGTTAGATATAAAATGGAAAATTTGTACAGAGAAGATTGCAACAAATCAAATTTCTCATGTACTTTGAACCACCTTACTTGAACTCTGTCCCAACTCCCATAAGGGCTGTTAACACTGTAAATCTTTTAATTAATACAAATGAACATTTAGAAAGAGTCAGCTGGCTACAGAAAAGTTTCCTTTGTATCCCTCTTGCAAATCACACTGACATGTAGTGTTTGATCTCGTTGGACTAGCTGGTTTAGAGTACTTTGTCCCGTGAGAATACAAAAGGAGCTTCTGATCTCAGGACATTGGCTATGCTTTTAAGATCACAGACTATGAAACTGCAAAGCACAGACTGAGATATTTTGCAGGACATTTGTACTACTAATTACTTTTTTTCTCCTATAGTCTTAGAGTTATCTGAGTTTTGAGGTTTTTTTTCAAAGAGCGGGAGTAAATCGCAACAATACATTTAGAGTGCTCTACAGTAACTTTTGATAGAGAACACATGCTAATGTACCTGTGAGATTCACTGATATTCAGTTGAGAGGAACTACATAAATTATTTCCCATTTTGCCATTTCTGAATGATGCAGTTCCTCCCCTGCTTGCTCTTAGATACTAGGATATACCAGGTTTTAGACACGTGCATATAATTACACATTTTTCTCCGGGTGGGCTTTTTGCTTATTTTAAAATGCATCTAGCTGAACAACCATTGTTTGAAATGTCTTGGTTCTTTCAGTAGATTTCTAGCTGAGTGTCTTTCTCTGTGACCGGGCTATTGGAAACCAAATCATCCCTGGGACTCAGAAATACTAGGGAACATGAGCAGGACAAAGAATTTTCCAATCTTAAAATTATGGTGTTTAGGATTCATTAATGCCTGAGGTTTACACTAGCCTGTATTTAAATCTTAACTGTGACCTCTTCCAAAACATGACCCCAAAGTGAATGAGATACCACCACCAAAAACATGTGACATAAAATCTGAATGCTACTTAGCATAATTGATCTCAATACCAAGCTTTTCCCTTTCTAATTAGATTGTCCAAGTCTGGTTTTGCAAACTGCTGTTTAGATAAGCTAATTTATGTGCATATATGTGCAGTGTCAAGAACTATAAAAAGAATTAAAATTCTTCTTTCATTAGATTCTAGAAATGAGCTTTCACTATTTTATCCTAGGAAACCTTGTAAAACAACATCTTGCACTGAAGAAAAGGAAAGAACATGTCTTCAAATAAATGCAGTTTTAATGAGAAATTATTTTTGAGCATAAATACTCAAATCTACAAGTATTGTTTGTGCCAATGTGATACAGGAGCAAATGAAAGAACACCTATTTGTCATTATCTCACACAACCTCAACTGAAGCAACAGTACCCTTAGTTAATAATAAAGGAAGAGATTGGAAAGGAAGAGGTTAAATTTTTAATTGGTTGTTTACTGTTTCAACTCCAGGCAGCATTTATGCATCTGCTCAACACTGGGATGGTTTAGGAATAATAGTGGGTGTACTGACTGTAAATAAGCTGTAAGTTACAAGCCTATGAACAAGCCATGATCTGATGCAATAAATCACAAGTCAGATGCTCTTGTGGTTTGTGACATCACAGGCACTCAAAGTGCTATTTATAAGCTCTACTCTGCACTGTCCAAGAGTATTGCCAGTTCAGAAATGCCTGCAAATTAAAATGTTTGGGATTCTTTTCTTATGGTCTTTCTTAGATAGGGTGACCTATTTGCAGCAAATTGAAGCCAATACAAAGACGGGATTGCTTGGGGCCACAGGTCAGGTGGGGCCAGGCACCCGCTTAAGGGAACTCAGAGGAGCTGAGTACACAGGAGGTGTGCTGTTGAGCTAACTATCACTGCTGCTCTTCCAAAAGCAGTCTTTCTTCCAGCTTCACTAAGGTGACCTGAAACATCAGCAAAGAAATATTTGAAGAGTGCAATGAGGAAAACATTGAGGGTGAGTGAGGATAAGATGATGAGAGAGTGGTGGGAAATGATCTGAAGGGACGCAAGGCTGGAAAAGCCACTCCTGCTACTGCCCTGCTATCAGGTGGTGCAGTTTGCAGATGTTACTACCCACGCCACAGCTTGTGGTGGCTTTTCAGGTGGAAGATGGTAGTGGTCAAATTCTTTGTCTGATACAGCACAGAGTTAGGTAGTTTTGCCTAAATCAGCGTTGGTTGTAGCACCTTACAACTGCTCTACAACAACGGCAGAAGCAGGTGCAAGCACCACCCTAATTCAGGGAAATGCTGAGCCTTCATTCCCACATGTTAGAGACTGCTTTGTGAGTAGCAAAGGATCGGCTGCTGCTACTGACAGGCTCATCCAGATCAGTATCAACTTATTTCCAGGATCAGTCCCTTCCACAGAGGTCGAGGCAGCAGCGGAGCAGTGCAGGCAGCTGCCGGCACAAGGGCACCTCTGAGGCAGCCAAGGAACCTCTCTAGGAAAACTGCCCTGTGTGTGCAAGGCTTTAGAGAGCAAGACACCACAAACATTTCTAATCTGACCAAAGAGAGACACTACAAAATCCTCAGGCATAATCACTGATTGATAAAACAGAACAGGAAAAGAGATTTAAGCAAGAAAGGAAGAGAGATTAATAGCAAGCCTTGGAGGCTTGTGACTATTGAATTCAATTACAAAAAGGTAACAGCTGTTTAGTTAAAAGCAGTGTCCCCATATAATTACTGCAATTACGCTGAAATATATTATTTTGTTTATATCAAATTGACTGCAACTTTCCTCAGTGCTCAACACATTTACACTGCTAAGCAAGCACACAAGCTAAACACGTCACCAGCTGCTCCTCCCCATCTGCTGTGCCAGTCCCCCTCCGAGGTCTCAGCTCTCCTGGAGGGACTCTCACAGTGGCCTACGCATTGCTGTCACTAGGAAATGGTTAAAACGTCCTATTTTTAAATGCTTTAGAGAAAGCAGGGCCTTCCTTGTACTATGTCGCATGAAGGTTTGCTGTAGCGTTTATTAGCAGTACCAGGGCAATCTACTGTTATCACCAAGGTAATCTTTAGTGACCTACCGATACAGCTGGGCTAAAATGGACATCTCCAGGCACAAAAGTTTTTTGTACATCTGACTGGACTGGAAGACAAACCTATGCCAGCAGATGCTATTGCTGTTAAGCTCTTCAGAGGAGGAAGCCTGCTTCTCTGTACAAAGGCATCCGTATTGCCAGCTGAAAGTACAGGCAAAAGGGCGAACAGCAGGTGCCAAAGAGCTAAACCCCAGAATACTTAAGTAAATCCTGTATGAAATATGTATGATACGATTTCCTTCTGCTTTCAGGATCAAGTGACTGATTGTAATTAGCCAAATTGTTAAGGTTCCTAAAGGAATTTTGCAAAGGATTTCCTAAAATAGCCCTCTGAAATTTCCAGGTCTCTTTTACGTTCTACCAAACAAAACTATAAAGCAGCCAAATAGTCATGAACTGAAAGTGTCTCCTCCCTTTCCCTGCTTCAGAAAGGTGGAGATGGTGCTCTCTTGACCTGACTGACGACTACAGTTTTACCCTTGAAATGACCTCTGTATTTCACTGGAAATGATGCTGGTATACAGCAGGAAGGAAGCAGGAGTGACTTGTGACTGCTGCAATAAAGAATCACTTAATAAGAATGGCTGCTGTGGGGAAGATTTATCAAGGAGGTCTGCCCTACTTTTGGCCTTGAACCCAGCCCAGCCTAGTTTCTGGCAAATGTTTCCAGCTGGGATTGAAGTCTTGAAGCTCAAAATTCCTGGTATGCAGTGGTCCTTCGTTCAGATTTGGCATTTCCTAAATGCATTCATCCTGCTAGAACAGATTCTGCTATCTCAAGGGCTCAAAAGGGAAATCAAATGCTTGGGACCTGCAAGGCTGGCAGGTCAGGAGCCTGGTTAACAGGCTCCAACCGAGCACCGATGACTGGAGATAGCAACCACAAGCGGTTCCCAGCTGGCAGTGGTTCAGCTTCCTGTGTGACATGAGTCAGTGGCGCTGGGCCAGGGACCAGCGAACAAAGTACCCTCAGTACAGCAAACAGAGATGACAAGGACTGGGTGGCTTAGCAAACGCTGGGCTCTTCTCTGGGGTTTTAGACGCAGCCTCCTACCGCCAGGGCAGTGGCCATTCAGGGGTTTTGGTTATTTGGACCATGAGCAGAGGACTGCGTGGGTATAAAGCTATTTGGAAATTTTCATTAGGGCCAAGGTAGGCATACAGAGAAGCAAAACTACTGCTGGCTTGCTGGTACTGCTATCCCATCCTCCACATAACTCCACCAGAGATTTACAATCCTGAACAGCAAGTGTCAACCCACTAGAGGCATCTGCCCCTCACCTCAGCAGGGAATCCCCTACAAGGTTTGCATTTCAGTAGTGGAACTAAGCACAGTCCTACAGAAAGTAGCAGAGCCACCTCCCTGGTCCAGCCCTTGGCACCCTCCTCTCTGTTACACATGGACACAGAGTTCCAGGTCTGAACACAAGACAGGAGACACCTTCAACGACAACAAGTGCCTTTCTCATTTTTCTGGGTTCTAAAATGCCACACCTACAAATTTCTTGAGACAGGACAGAGTTAGCATTTCAAATAAGCAACCTGATACTCCAAGCAGTTGTCTCTGACAGATTCCAGGTCTTTAAAACAAGGTTGTGCAGGGGCAGAAGTGAAAACACTTGGATTAATGAAAGAAGTGAGTAACAATAGATCTAATTAATCAATAACCACACAGACACCCTTCAGAACCATTGCCAGCCACCTGGAAAGTTTCTCTCTTGCGTAACCAAGTCAAACTCTAAGTGCTTTATTGCTCAAGGGAGGTGTGTTTTGTTTTTTTTTTTTTAAAGCCTTAGGTTTGCATTTCATCTGGAATTACTGACCTTTCAAAAACATTGACCCTTTTGTGTGCACTTTTTTTTTTTTTTCTTCTGGTGAAAGGACGAGAGAAAATGTCAAATGACACTGAACTGATAAAAGAGGTGTAGGTGTCTCAGAAATACCTATGGATGATTTCTCCAGCATGAGCAAAGTGTTCCAGAACACCTCTTGAAACGTGGTCCCTGAGTTGATAGCTCCCAAGGACATGCCTGCTGCATGTGCTCATGAGCGCATGCTGGGAAATGTCAAAAAAAAAATCTTTTCTTTTTCTCATTATAAGAGGTTTTTCCAGGCAGAGAGCTAGAGACAGAAAAACTGTCAACCTGGAGAGACAACATGGCCTTAAAAAAGGAGAATACTGAAGAGACCAGTCAAGGTAAAGTTGAGCAGCACCTATGACCTAGTACAGAAGTGGCTTATCTTAAACCAGAAACAGGCACTCCTTACCTGGAATAACGAAAACTGCAGGTAGAGCCAGATGTGCCAAGGAAAGGCAGCACCAAAACGAAACACAGAAAAGACTATTTTCAGCCTAGTGGGAAAACCAGCTCTTTTAAGATTGTTTTTCCTGTGGCACATGGTTTTAATACAGCCCCCAAACCTGAGCAAATCAAATATCTCCAAAAGGATACGCTTCCCTCCTCATGTGACCTAGCATGCTGTCCTTAGTGGGATACGATAATTCAGCCCCGCATAAGCAAATGAATCAGAAATGGATCTGCTTGAAATGCAGTTTCCTTGTACCTCTTCCTGGGACCACTCCTCATCTCATGTAGGTAAAGAAAACGTGGACACTGATTCCTAATCCTTCACTGGTGAGCTGGCCTGTGGGAATCTAGGCACTGGAATTTGAACCCCTTTTCTACAGTTCCTGGCAAGTTCAATACTAGTAGTTCTCACTAGCCTTGGGCTAGTTTTGGTTCACCAATGCAATGAAATGACACATCATACCTCTTTACCAATATTTTTGAGATCATGTGTTTCTTCTGGTAGCTATTTTCCAGTCGTCGATATCCTAAGAAATAATGCACCTTACCCTACAGTACAAATTTGCTGCCCTTAAGTCATCTGACTAGGCTTTTAAAATCCAAACCTCCCCCCCATGCTTCTCCATACACACTCATTCTCCCAAGTCGTGATAAGGGTTCTGAATCAGACAGATACTTAACAAATACAAAGAAGATCTCACTGGAAACAAGTGCATATTTATAGAAGTTTTAAAGCTATGATCACTGGTTAAATTCTAATCACTATATCTAGCAAAAAAAATATTAAACAGTCAAGCACCAAATTCCACAGTGACATCAACGCAGTAAGTTATGCAATGTAAGGATGATTATTTTGCCCACTGAGAGACTATGGAAGGAGCAGAGAACAGCAAGGAGAGCAAATAGTGGAGAATTGTAAGTGTATGTGAAAGAGCAGTGGTTTTGCTTCATATTTCACAGCTTGTAAGAACATTGTGTTAGTTGTTTTGGGTTTTTTTGTTGGTTTTGTTTTTTTGTTTTTTTTGTTTTGCTTTCTCTGGTCAGCATACAATAAGCACTACTGAGTAACCATCTGTATGTGGCCCTATATAATCTGCACCAGATTAGGTCTTTTTGGATTGAGTAACCGCAGAGCTGACCGCCAGTCAGGCCAGCTAACCAGCTTTTAGATCCAAGAACTAAGCAACTTGCAGGGGAGAGACAGGAAACAGAGACTGTCCATTTCTCCAAGCTGTGAGCTCTGGACTTGATGCTGTTCTGCATTTCATTAATCTTTTCCAGTGGTCCAAGCCCAGCTACTCTGAAATAAGAAAGGGAAAAAACCCAGTCCTAGATGCATTTCTGGTGCTGCAGCATATTCCAGTAAACTACCACTCATCCAAGAAACTTGAGAGCAAGCAAAGGCCACGTGATTCAAATAGTCTTTTGCATTATTCAGTTCTGGGCCATGCTAAACATCTAGACACCAGGATGGATCTGAACTCTGAAACAGTTTGCTCTGTGGATTTCCCGTCAGGTTTTGGGCTTCTACGCACTGTGCAGTGGAATGTGGGACAGAGATGCCCGTGGCAGGGCCAATCCCTGCAGCATGCTGCTACGATGATGTACCCAGTTCAAATGCAGATGCAGTACAGTTCCTTTTATGCACCGCTGGGCCACAATATACTGCTTTCAGATCTGAGTTGGCTAGGGAAGGAGGGGATGAAAAAAAATGGAAAGTGACCAGGTAGCAGGAAGCAACAATAACAGTAAATGCCGAGATGCAACGTAGCTTATCCTCACGATAGTTATACCTATGAAATACTTTCCTCATGATGACTAGAGCGAAGAAGTCACATCAACCTGCTGTATCTCAGGGGACTCCTAGAAAAATATCATCTGTCTAATCATGTAACAACACAGGATGTGGGGAGACTGGAATTAAAGTTGTAAACCTTAGGAAGCCAGCAGCCTTAGCACAGAGCCTTGGTTTTAAGTCTTGCAACTTGAGAAGGTTTCCAGAATGAGTCCCTCACTCAGCAAGGATGTTCATGTGGAAGGGCTGTGACACTGACTGACCACAATCTGTTGTGAGCTGGTCCAGGACTTACCAATTCACACCAACCTGGCTAAACAGTCTGCCCTTCCAAGCTATTAACAATGGGAGCATGACAAAGCCTGCTCCTTTCACCACTGTGGACTTTAGACAGAACCTTTAGATAATCCAAGCTTAATCTTCTTGGAGGAGTTACGTTAATTTGGTCCTGTTAACGCGAAGATAAATATTTTTTACAGAACATGAGCAACTTCTTTCTGTCATAAACCAGTGATAAGTACCTATTATCTCAATTGTTATTCCAAGTGAAAGAGATCGTGTTGAAGGCGGGAGTCTAAAGCAAGAGAGGATCTTACAGATCCAGATCCAGGTTCAGTTTCACTCACCCTGGCATACATCAGAGGAACTGCATTCAAGACAAAGGGGCGCAGTTCATCGCTATGATCAGAATTGCACTGCTTCTCTTTATCCCAACAGGTCCTGATTTAACTGCTCTCCTTCCTGGTGCTTAGACTGGAGCGATCAGCAAGTGACTTGGGACAAAGAAAGAAACCTAATAAAGCTATCTCAAAGCAAAATTACTTCATTTTCATGTATACAGTGGCAACTCATACGTAATTTTATTAACTAAGAGAACTTAGACTTGAGTAAATTAATGTTTCAACTCAAGCACAGTGTACAGCTGTTGAAAAATATGCAACAAACTTAAATGTAGTGCTTATACTATAGGTTATTGAAAATTTTAAACAAATCTGTTTCACCTTGTGCTGTTTAGCTTTCCCGCCTCACTTTGGACAAAGAATATAGGCATTTTAATTTCACAAACTTCTTTCCTATTCCAGCTCTGAAATAAAGAACCGCTTTAGCTATGTCAGGGTATTTCCATCAAAAACGTTTTGTTATTGTGAATTTTGTTAATTGTACATTTGTGAGCGTAGTCACTGAGATGTAGGCTGGATCCCACTGCCAGCCCTGAAGCTGACTGTTTAAACACAGGACAAACCCATCTCCTTCAGTTCATTCCTTCACAGAACTACGGACAAGGAGTAGGATTTTCTTCCTTTAGCCCACTCAACCCAGGCCCCTCTTCACAGATGTTCCTGAAACTAGGGGTCAAAGCGCACCTATAAATCTTTAAAGGTTCCTGTGGCATCTGTCTTCTCCAAACCTCCTGTTTCCCTTTCCAGGCTCAGTCATTGGGAACCCAATATAGATTTCCATTTACCTTTATATAATGAGATTATAACTTGCAGCCTTGCTGTTAGAACTGTAGACTTAGTAGAAATCTGTCATGGTTTAACCCCAGCTGGCAACCAGTACCCCTCCATCGCAGCTGAAACCAGGAGAAAATCATAGAAATATTGGGCTGGAAGGACCTCAGGTGTCTCTTCCTTACAGCAAAATAAACATGCCTAGACCATCATTGACTAACAAAGCTTTGTTCTTAAAGGCCTCCGTAAACAGGGACTTTACAGCCTTCAAGGCTGCTTCACTGCTTCTCTTCTTCCTATTTTCAGAATAAATCTACTTCCGATACTTAACCAAAATCTTTGTTTATGCAGACAAAGCTGGTCATTATTCATTGCATACCCCTCCTGCCATGGAAGCAGAGAACAATTAATTCCTGTTCTTTTTATAGCTCCATTAGAAGACAGTTTCCCATGTTTCCCCTCAATTTTCTTCCTCCTAAACCCAGCAGACCTGATTCCTTCAATCATTCCTCTTTAGCCAGGTTTTGTAGACCTGTGACAGTTTTCATCACTCACTTCTAAACCACTTCAGTCCATGTCTGACACAGAGGCATGCTCTAGATAGGCTGATGGTTTTTTCTCTGCTGTTAGAAGAGAGCTTCTTAAATACCTAAGATTTGTCAGATGATACCACAAACCAGATCAGGTTTTCTCCAGCAAAGACAGCAATTACGTAATGGCAAATTCAGTAACTGTCTTTTTAGAACTCGTTCAGAATATTTTTGGTATTATCATGAGGGTTTCCCAGTATGCTGGTATGTCCAGCACACCATCATTAAAATAATCAGAATGAAAATGCCTCAATTATGCATATCCTATTAATTTTGTCTTGGTCCCATCCCCTCTGTCTTCCTGTTTCATTCACTGGTTACGTCTCGTCTTTGATACCTTGTGAGCATTTTGTGGGAATGACTGTCCTTTACTAGATCTGTAAACTGTTGCTTAATACATTGGGACTTCAATGTATTTGCACAATTCGCAATGTGTTCGCACTTCACCTGTGTGAACCTCATGAAGTTCAGCAAGGCCAAGTACGGGACCTTGCACCTGGGTCAGGGCAACCTCCTGTATCAATACAGGCTGGATGGAGAATGGATTGAGAGCAGCGCTGAGGAGAAGGACTGGGGGATGCTGGTGGATGAAAAGCTCAACGTGGCCTGACAACGTGCACTTGCAGCCCCGAAAGCCAACTGAATCCTGGGCTGCATCACAAGAAGCATGGCCAGCAGGACGAAGGAGTGATTCTCCCCCTCTACTCAGCTCTCGTGAGGCCCCACCTGGAGTACTGTGTTCAGCTCTGGAGCCTCCAGCATGAGGAGGACAGGGACCTGTTGGCACAAGTCCGGGAGGGCCACAAAAATGATCAGGGGGCTGGAGCACCTCTCCTATGAAGAAAGGCTGAGAGAGTTGGGGTTATTCAGCCTGGAGGAGAGAAAAGTCTGGGGAGTTTTCAGTCTTTCAGTACGTAAAGAGGGCTTATTAAGACAGGCAGGGACAGACTTTTTAGTAGGGCCTGTAGCGATAGGACAAGGGGTAATGGTTTTAAACTAAAAGAGGGTAGATTTAGATTAGATATAAGGAAGAAATTGTTTACTGTGAGGGTGGTGAGACACCGGAACAGGTTGCTCAGAGAAGCTGTGGATGCCCCATCCCTGGAAGTGCTCCCAGGTTGGATGGGGCTTTGAGCAACCTGGTCTAGTGGAAGGTGTCCCTGCCCATGGCAGGGGGGTTGGAACCAGATGATCTTTAAGGTCCCTTCCAACCCAAACCACTCTGTGATTCTATGATTCTATGATTCAGCCTGGTAAGATTGTGGGCATTAAAATGTTGGGGTTTTTTTTAAGTAACATAAGAATGCATCAGATGACAAAGCACCTGAGAGCATAGGTATGAAGAGTAATTAATCTGGTATTAGTGAGACTAATGGGAGGAATTCAGACCGGAGAAGAGCAGAGCACTCGGGACAGCAGGCCCTTTGCCCTCCACTGGCTCAGAAGCCCTGGGAAAAGCTCCGGCAGTGCTGCATGCCAGCACAAAGAGCTCCAGGAAATTAGCTGGTGAGCTGGAAGGGGAAGAGGTGAGGTTACGTTCAGCACACAGATGCAGGCCCCTCAGCAGAAATGGCTCTGGTCTTGGATTCTAATTGAACCTCTTTGTTCTCTGATTTTTTTGAACAATGGGATTCTGTTTCTACCCATGAATATGACTCCTTATGGGTTACTGCAGTTTTGTTTATTCTTTACATAAAACTTAGGAACTGGCTTTTTTTTTTTTTTTTTTCCTTTCTTCATAGCAGATGAGCTTGTCTGGTCTTTCATAATTGTCCGGTGGTTCTCTAGAAAAGCAGAGATAGCTGGGTTGTGTCTGGATTGTTACCGTAACATATAGTCAGGAGGAAAGCTAAGGGAAGTCAGGCTGTTGTATATAGTGCCATACAATGTAGGACAGCTATTTAGGTACTCACTTCTCCCCTCGCAGGGGTTCAAGTTGTCATCAGCCTGTTCTCTAGCTTGCCAGCACAAAATCACCAGGTGCTACAGAAATTGCAGGCAAGCCTGAGTTTAACAAGTGTTGTGCTTACAAACAGCATCTCAGTGAGATTTAGGGAGGCGACTGATCTGTTTAACAACAGAGGTGACAAGTCACTCCACAGTTAGTAGCCTGGCACACTTTTTCACAGCAAGCCAGCTTTATGGGTCTCCTGTTCATCACTGTCAGAGAGGCTGGGAGAGAGCATGAAAAAATGTGTAATGAAAGTGTGGTGGTCTGGGGAGACAATTAGGCCATTTAGTCCAATGTGTTTATGCGCTTAAATATTTTGCTTCCACTCAGCTCTTCTTTCTTACTCTTTCCTGAGATTCTGTGATTCTTCCCCTTCTGCCTGCAGACACAAAGCTCTAGCTGTTGCTTGATCTCATTTCTGTGACATTTCAGGCACTCTTCCTGCTGACTTGTTCCATCTGGTTATTACCCTTTGAGTGAGAAGTAGCTCTGCCTGCATCTCTGCTGAGTCTCCTAGGCTGTGTGCTGAGTGGTTTGGCTCCTCCTCCCTGAACAAGCAAGCTTAAGCAGGTTTATAAATAGGCGTTTTCAAGCTAATGAGAGGGGGTGCGGGGGTGAGGAAGAGAGAAACTGCACTGAAGTCACTTCAGAGGCAGATCCTAATGCTCTTCAGAACGACAGCTTTGCAGGCACAGCCACAGAGGGACATTTGGAGAGGGGATGGTAGAGCACTGAAATGGGGAAGGGGTTTAAGTCTTGGCTCTGCCACAAGTTTTAATACAACTTGGGAAAAGTCACACCTCCTCTTGGTTCTCCACGGACTGAATCCTTTTCCTGCTTCCTTCCCAGCAAATGTACTGTAATGCCTGTGGGGCAAGAATGGTTTATTCCTATGCATTTACTTACAGATCAGTAAAATGAGGCTTGCCTCTTGCTGGAATCTCCCAGTATCGCCACAATAATATAATCTTCTGTTTAGAGGCAGTGCCCTGGCTCATACACACGGCATCCTCTCGTGCGATATGCATGATATGCAACTTGCAATTTATGACTTCCCCTCTCCTCTCCTTTGTTTTTATTATTCCCGCTTAGGGCTGGTAAATAAAGCAGCACAAGTCCTGCTGGGACTAAAATCCTTGTACTGACTTCCAGCCCACTTTGCAGAAGCATAAGTAATTTCATTTACCTGTACTACGAAGACAACACAGCCAGGGTGACCTAATTCATACAGATCGCATGTGGGTCTGCAGCTTCATATTTGGACAATACTCTGCATAGGCTACATGGTTTTGTACATACCAAATGTCATTGTATTTGGTCTCTGAACCAAAAAGCAGGGACCTACACCAAAATGACAGCAGAAGAGTGGCTGTGAGACAGCTCTTTATTGCCATATGAGTAAGTGTGATAAAAGAGAGGTGGGGGCCAGACACACTAAAGGCAGTATCAGACCCGAACAGCACATCCTGATCCTGAGAAGCCTTCCAGGAGTTGCAAGATTATTAGACAAGTACTCTCCACTTGCAAGTCCTAGGACTCAATGTGACATCTGCAGTGCTTAGCAGATATGTGGAGGGGACGTGAGGTCAGATGTGGAATAAAAACTGCATACAAGTCCAGCAGGTCACAGATGATTATTTGGAATTGTCCCTGATTGCTTCCAAACATGAAGAGCTGTAAACTGCAGGATGTTTTGTCTCTTGTCTGCAGTGGAAAGAATCCAGATTCTATGCAGGACAGCCAGAATGCACACATTATGCTTGAAATACTCAGTGTACCTAGAAAAGAAGTGATGTTCCTGCATCCCTTACTCCTGGACTTCACACAGGCTATATCTCAAGCATGCTGTTCTTTTCATCCATTAAATTAGGACCAACTCCTTGCAGAGATGATAGAACATAGTCCTCTCCTCCTTGTATCTTCTCTTTCAGAAAGTCCTTTCTGAAGAGGTTTGAAAGCTTTCATTTCCAACCGTGGCAATGGTTTAAGATCTTCCTATACTGCCTCCCCTTCTGGGAGAAACCCTTGTTTTGTCCACAGCTAAAACTGATGACTAAAATTAAACTTTCTGCTCTCCAAATACCCAGCTGCAAGAACTGGCTGTTCAGGACAGCAGCAAGAACCACTTAAAACATTCTGGCATTGTGAGATATGAAGAATTAGTGGCAGCTTTGCAGGAACCTGTTCAGCATTTTGAAGCATATCCAAACAGCAAGACAGCAGCACTCATTCACCTACCCCACCTTAGAAAAGCAATATTCAGATGGTTCCTATATTTCTATCCATCAGGCTAAATGCATGTTAGTAGGAAGATGAGACTTTCTCCTACTTCCAGATAGTCACTTTTCCACAAGATTCTTGCAAAAACTTTCTTGACCTCTTAGAGATAGCTTCATCAGCCCAGTAGCTTACTGGGGAGGCATAAGATATGGTAATAATGTCCTACCAGCAGGCTGTGTTCAGTCAGCAGTTTGGAAGGGGAATGGAAAATTTAGCCTCTATTTTATTAGCTGAATGTAATGCTCTTCCGAAGCCTGTTGGCAAAGTTAAAAGGTTGATGGCATTTTTAAGGAGTGGACCGAGCCGCAGCCAGCTCATGCAATTTTAACTGGAGATGTATGGAACTTCTCAATGAAACGCTACTCTTCTATGGCCTCCTGTAATACAGGAGAAACAGGTCTTCTTCACGTGGAAGAGGGAATTTGTTCCGGTGGCACTGGGACATGGAAACACAAAGTCTTCAGCGCTATTACTACTGTCATCACTCTAAGAAATGCGCTTTTGTTGACAACCCAGAAAAATGTCTCTCTGTAGTAACACAGTATCTCAGAAAGCCTTTTTCAGAACTTCCCATCCAAACCCCATGTTTCATGACTTGCCATTTTCAGAAGCCTGTTGTGTATCTAATATTGCTTCTATGGCTCTAACATACTGGTTAATGTACCCATTTCATCTGTCCATGAGCATCAACCACGCTTTCTGCTTTGCAGAGCATGTTGCACAACTATAGGTCCTGTTTGCTACCCAATCTCCTGACTGCCAGGCCAGTGCTTTATCTACAAGAACACATTGTCTAACAAACGAAACAGGAGTAACTCCACAGCCTGCTCCTGCACTTCTTGCAGCCAGGAATAGTTCTGTTCATTTCACCAGTGGATCTGTTTACTGATCTAGTACTGTGGTTTTCAACCCACAGTATGTAAGATCCCAAGGGTCTATTTTTAAGAAGTCCATGGATGAAGACCAAGAAAAGCAAACCTACTCTCCCTAAAGGAGCCCACACCTCTACTGGAATTTTTAGTGGCTGGCAAATTGGAAGAAGGTTGAAAACCGTTTGTCTGGTGTAAAAAGATAGGATATGTTCCCTCAGGCATAAAATTTTGGGGAACTGCTGAGGAACTCTTCCAAGTTGTAACAGTTGCAGTGCCTAATTAGCACCTGTCTATGAGGAGCAGGATTTGTGAAATAGCTAGGGGTGCACTGAGCATGCAGCAGCTCTTCCTTATTCCGTGCCTGGATGAGACACCCCATATGAATGGCAAGCTTTCCTTTGGGTCATTTTAAGTCGGTGCCAGAATCACAGAATCATAGAACACCAGGTTGGAAGGGACCTCGAGGATCATCTGGTCCAACTTTTCTTGGAAAAAGCACGATCTAGACAAGATGGCCCAGCACCCTGTCCAGCCGAATCTTAAATGTATGCAATGTTTGGGAATCCACAGCTTCCCTGGGGAGATTATTCTAGTGACTGGTTATTCTCATTGTGAAAAATTTTCCTTTTGTGTCCAACAGGTATCTCCTCAGGAGTAACTTGTACCCATTACCCCTCGTCTTTTCCATGTGACTCTTTTTAAAAAGGGAGTCTCCATCTCCTTTGTACCCACCCTTTAAATACTGGAACAGGGTGATGCGGTCTCCCTCTTAGCCTTCTTTTCTCAAGGCTGAACAAACCCACTTCTCTCAGCCTTTCCTCATGTGGCAGGTCTCCAGTCTTTTGACCATCTTTGTGGCCCTTCTATGGACCCTGTCTAGCCTCCACATCTTTTTTGTATAGCGGGGACCAAAGCTGAACGCAGTATTCCAAGCGTGGCCTGACAAGCACTGAGTGGGGTAATGATTTCTGTATCAAGGGCTGGTGATGCCCTTGATGATGCAGCCCAGCATCCTGCTGGCTCTGCTGCAGCAGCCCACTGTACGCTCACACTGAGCTTGCTGTCCACCAGGATCCCCAGGTCCCTTTCCACAGAGCTGCTCCCCAGCTGGGTAGATCCCAGCCTGTACTACACTCCTGGATTATGTTTTTTCCAGGTGCGAGACCTTACATTTGTCTTTGTTGAAATCCATAAGGTTCTTGTTATCCCACTCTTCCAGCCTATCCAGGTCTTTCTGCAGGGTGGCTCTCCCTTACAAAGTGTCCACATTCACACTGTTTGGTATCACCAGCAAACTTCATCAGGGTACTTGATCCCATCATCCAGATTACTTATGAAGATATTAAACAGCATTGGGCCCAATATCGATCCCTGGGGGACCCCACTTATGACGGGCTGCCAGTCTGAACAGGAGATATTTACCACCCCCCTCTGGGTGCAGCCTGTCAGCCAGTTCCCCACCTGCCACATGGACCACTTGTCTAGACCATAACACATTGGTTTCTTTAGGAGGAGGCACTAAATTAAAGGAAAGAATTTGCTAGGATAATGCAGTAAATTATATCGCATGAAACCTCCCCAGTGCAGAAAACTGCTTGTTGCACGGGGAACTGCTGCAGGCTTCTCTGACCCTTCCAGCTCCCCATAATGCAACCAAGCCTTTCATAGGGTGCAAACAAGCCATTCACAGGAAAATCCCAAATATACATTAGCAAAATGTTTTCCTTGAGAAAATACAAGGTAAAGTTGCACTTTCTTTGCAAGAGCACACACCAACGGCAATGACATTGTGTTTAGCAGAATGGAAAAAGATCATTTTCCATTTGTAAACTTTCTATGAAGCAAAAGGTCAACAGTGAGAAGGAAAAGGGCCCTGAGCCACTCTAAATGCTCCAGCTGAACCTAAATTACACATTTGAAAAAATATACTTCAGGGAAAATATCATGGTTCTGTTTAAAACTCAAACACAAAAATAAATAGGCTGCAAAATAAAATTTCTTTTTTACTCTTCTCCTCCCAGCTTTAGTTACAGGTTACTACCCAAAAAGTCTTTGTGGGATCAGCTCCCTAACTTTTTTACCTTCTCTTCACAATTATGCTGCTCTTTGCTATAGTGCTAGATGCTGACTCAGCACCTGTTTACGTGAATCTTCCCACACCTGGAAGGTTTCCCCCATGCACATACAACCTCTGCCACTTTTCATCAAGGCCCTTTGCTCTGGCACAACTGGTCTGTGTTGCCTCAGAGACAGAAATGCGTGCACCACAGTGAGGTACACAGCTTCCAGCATAGCTGGATGTGAAGGACTTGGGGAGCCAGGGAGCTCTGCAGAGGAACAGCTTTTCTCTTATTAGAATAATGCTGCTATCAGCACACAGTTGTTGGAGTCCCAGAGTTAAAAATGAGCTGATTATAGATAGCCATGCTCTAGACAGACCTCCTGAATGGTTTTAATGGACTGTCCAGACTATTCACTGTTGATATCTTTCTGTCAGTGGCATTTTTTTGCCATTAAAAGCATGTGGGGAGAAGCACTGATGAGGAACACTCTTCCTTCTAAATCCTGCCTGTCTTTAGCTTTGCTCGCACTCTAGGAGGTACCTGTTAACTGGAACACAGGAGAGCTGTTTTCTCTGTGGCAATGCATGTTCAGTAGTCTTATGCAGCTGATGAAAAATGCACACACTAAAGTATCATCAGACTATAAAAAAGCAACGGAATACTACTGGTATGAATAACTAGCTTCCAAGTTTATTCCTGCATTGTGGCATATTAAGGAAACACTAGATAGGATCCATTCAAAGCAACTAGTACATAAAGGCACAGCAATGAGAGAATAAAACCCAAGCTGCAATCTGGTTTATGCAATATCTAACTAAGGACTTAGTGGGAGTAAGGTATCTATCTTCCCTGTGGTGCCTGGTAGCAGCCTAAAATCCTACTAAGTGCCTGTGTCTTTATATTACTATATGGCTTTAAAAAAAATCTGGTCCTGCCTGTAAAGCCAGAGCTATTTCAAAACTGATACACACCCAGACAAAAAGTACCTGAACAAGAACTGTTTATCCTTACTTTCCCATCAGTTAAGTCACCTGTCATAGTTTCTCAAGACTAATAAAAAGAACTATTATTAAATTCCACAGTTGAAGATTTCCTGGGCAGTGTTTTCCCCAACAGACAGCTCCTGCTATGTGTTCTTAACAGTCTGCAAGTATCTGGCTAGAGGCGATTGCTTCAGGTTTTTGGATGCATTTCCAAGGTCACAAGGATTTTCACACCTTTTACTGCTGGCTGCTCAATGGCAGGTAAAGGATGTTGCAGCTAATGGGAACACAGGTTGGAGCTAATTATAGAGTGATTGACTTGCCATGGACTTAATTGCTTATTAGAAGTCACACTGATCTCTGAAATGGAGGCTATGAATCTCATAACGTGCAAAGAGATGTCCACCATCTGAAGAATAAACATGAAAAGTTCATTCAGGTACAAGGAAGAGGTATTTGCACACAACTTCTTCCCGTGTGTTACACATTTCAGCACCAGGGCTTGGAAACCAAGTCTCAGTGTTCATGTGTGAACGTCAAGTGAATTTATGCAAGAGCAGCTCTAGGGCCCCAGTCTGCCAAGGAACAATACCAAGCCACGCTGCCAGCTTGTATAGGGGGAGCCCAGATGGGAAGCTGCATTTTCATGAAACTTTACTCATATTAAGCAATTCTGCAAGGTCTCCATTCATTAAAGGGCACCAGCTCAAACCACCTTCCCTTCCTGTCTTGCAGCATGTGCCACGTGTTGAGTGCTACCCAAGGGAATTACTGCACACCTGTATCAGCACAAGTACCTACAGAAGGCAACACAGAATCTGGGTCCTTGCTGATAACGCTCTTTATGCTATGACTCTGCCTAGTTTCAGGACCTTTCCTTCAGTTTCTTTCTGCATTCGTGCCCACAGGCACCAGCTGTCTCCACTGCCTTTTCCACCATTGTCTCCTATTTCTCCATGGAGCCCTAGCAGACCAAACTCAGTGCAGGCTTAATCTACTACAGTGAGCATCGATGGGACTTGTATTACCTACCTCGTAGTCGGAGCTCAAGAATCTGCCATGTATTGCAGTAGAGTTAACAAAGCATCCTTATTTTTTCCCTCCCAAGCATCCCTGTTCATATTTTTAACTCTGACAGCAGCGAGCTTTTTCTTTCATTTAGCCCTTGTTCTATCATATCCATTGGGGTTAATCTTCTCACTGCTGACATGGCAGCTTGCTCCTCTGATGGCCCCACTGTCTTGAACCTCACATGGGAACACCAGCCACTGCTTTGCATTCAGGGACAGATTTTGCAGGGCTGTCTGGCAGTTACACCACTTGACTGTCCACTGCCACCATGCAGAAGTAGGGCTGTGTACCTGTTTTTCAGCTGCTGCATTTCACAGCTGAAATCTGAGTGCAAGTTTAAACTGAGACAAGCTCAAGGTAATTACAGAATCATTTAGGTTGGAAAAGACCCTTAAGATCATCAAGTCCAACCGAATGCATTTGCCTGTAAACTGCAGCAGCTCAGGAGCAGAAAGGTGACAAGGTGCAGACCCTGCTCTCTGCTCCCACCTGCTTGTTAGATGTCTTGCACCAAATCATAGCTGCGCTGCATGGGATCCCTCTGTGGCCTGTGGCTTTGGACGTTTGCCTTGCTTGCTCTCTCTCTCCCTTTCAACAGGCTCCAACTTGCTCCTTTGTCATAATTTCTCACTTCCTCAATTCATGCTTTGTCATAAACAGTAGGAGATAAAGTCATGCCAAAGGGGACAGTCTTTGCACATTGTGCTGTACAAACATGAAGATGTGGAGAACACAATTTCCCCTTTAAAAAATGCTCCCTTGTCTCTGAATGGCAGCTCTTTCCACTATGACACGGTAGCGCAATGAATTCCCTGCACTGAGGCATTGCTCACAGCCTTGAGACAAGGCACAAAGGGAGTGCAAATAAATGAACAATACGGTGGAAGAAACAAAGGGCAAAAAAGCAAGCAAGCAATTAAGGAGGGGAAAAAAAAAAAAAAGAACCAGCATGCAATGTTTAAAGCTGTGCCATGCAAAACCACCACCATACAAAAAGATGCAGAATTTCTACAGAACTGGGCTGGCAAAAAGCCTATGGGGAGTCCAGCTGGAAGAGCATGCTGACTCCACGAGCAAGGAAAGAGCTGGCAATTAAAGGACAAGTGCTGCACAATTTTCATACTGGCCTAATGCATCCCATCCCACGGGATCCCACAGGGTTTTACAGGGACTTTTCCCACTCCTGAAAAACAGCCATATGTGGGGTAACAGGTTAGCATACAGCAGCAGCAGCATACAAGTAAAGATAAAAAAAAAAAAGACATTTTTGCTTTTGCATGGGTCCTCCCTTCTTTTGTCCCTGCACTTCCAAAAGCTCCCCTAAAAATAGATTTTCCTCACACCCACCAGTAACTATACAAGGTTGACTCCCTTTAGAGAGCCATGGGGAGTCTTCTACCCCAGAGCCATACAAGCTTGTGTGGAAAAAAGAAAAAAAAAAAGAAAAGATAAATACATATTGCAAAGAGCCAGGTGCACAGGTCATTGTGTTGGAGGCTGGCAGGAACAGACACAGGCTCACATTAGTAAGCTCAAAGCTGTACTCACAACGTCATCCACATTCTCTACAATTTTATATTAGGCATTTCTTCCTGAACAGCAGTTTGCTCTTACATCCTCCTTTCTGATCCCCACCAGAACCAGCCTCCCTCCACAACTGATTCTCACTTCACTTTCCTCTATTCTCCTTATTCTTCCCTCACTCCTTCTAGTCATAACAGCAACTCCCTCCTCACTGAGCTCCCACCTCAAATCCCCCCCCAAACCAGCACCAATGTCACTGCAGAGGAGCTGTTACCTGCTGGATGTGGAATGGTCCCTTGCAGATGACAACGCTTCCCACCGCACTGGAGCTGTCTTTGGAGGCTTTAGAGGCTTTTCAGAGCAGAGGCACTCTACTTGTCTCATGTACAAAACATTTTATGCAACAATACCCTGATTTCAATGTTTCTGTAAGACAGAGCTCTTGCTTGGTTGTAACCATCTGCCTAGTATAATGTATAGTGCACTACACGGCCAACTGTGTTCACTAAACACTACCTCCTTGCTCCCACGTTAGATATCCTATAGGATGGGGAAACATAGGTCTCTGATCTTGCACTCTGGCCATTTCACAGTTGGCTTATGGTCCTCAGCTCCTGGGCTGCTGCATGATTCAAGCCCTTCTGTTGTACGGAGCAAGTTTCCAGCCAGATCAGGAAGGCAATCCAGCTTGCTGGATGATCCAAAGTGGCGGCTGGGCTGCACAGCAGTTCGTGGACAGGTGCGATGCTGAATCTCTCCAATACTTCAGTGGGGGATAAAGAACCTTATGAGAGCAGTGAACTTGCAACCAAGCCAGGGGACCCACCGAAAGAGAGTTGCCTCTGTGTTTTCCTTTATAAACAGACTCCTGCAACAGAAAGTGCTTATGTAAGATCTTTCTGCTCAACTTGTTTATGTTTTCTCTTTCTTCTTTTCTCTCCTAGCTGTAATTAGCTGTCAAGTCTTGGTGTATATTTTCTGTTCATTTGCCTTTTAAAAAGGCAAAAGCCAAGACTTCCAGGAGATAGGCAAGAGCTCATTTCCCTTTTTCTCTCTGGTTGGACTGCAACACCACTGCTGCTTAATGTGACTTAAAAAGCCTTGGTGTTCTTCCCCTTTAATCATTCACTCATGCTCCTGCACCTCACTCTCGCTTGAGCTGACCCCAGTGTTTGTGAATCTGGCTGCTAAAATAGCTCAGGATGAAAAATCACTTTCCCTTCAAAATGGCTATCTGGTTGACAGCACTACAACATAAATGCTCATGTCATCACCACAGACTTGAAAACTGAATTGGGGGAAAAGAATGACAACAAACCATGGTGGAATGGCAGAATTACGACATTTAAACTGGTAACTGCAAATTATAGCCCTACTGTTCTCCATAGCTGCAGCCTGCATACCGAATGGGGTCAAAAGCCTGACCCATAGCTGTGTGTCTTCTTTCCACCTTCTCACAATTAGACAACAGAAAAGTATCTGCAACCTAAAAATTCCTCCTCCCTTCTTTTTCACAAAACTTGTGATTCTTACATGATCCAGATATCTTCTTCCCAAGCAGGAGTTCATGATATAAGGCTAGCCATGACCTGCAAAAATTTTTTTTATTAATGTCTACCTAGAAAGTCTTGTAGGATAAGAACAGAGATGTTTGTTCTTCAAGGACATTTCTCTGCAAGGTATCTGTTAGGATCTCAAAACACTTTGCAGACATCCTTTAGTGATGACTCACAGAGTCGTTTCTGTTTAATGCTGAAATGGAGGCCATTTGTCAATATGAAGAATGTGATGGCAGCAAGGTCTTCAGAGACTGCTGCTTCTGCCTCTTCCTCACTCCTTCCTTGTGCCATTGCCACTTCCCAACAGGCTGACCCTCAACTGTGCGCTACTCCATAAATCAGATGTTGTAACTATTCCAACTGAAAAACAAACAGACCTAACAAAGCTTTTTTGTTGTTGTATTTTATAGTCTCAGCAGTTACCAGACTGATAATGCTCCTGGGAAAATGCTGGCTGATGATGAACACCGTAGTAATAACGCGCAGTGGCACAGGAACAGGAATGAGCCATGGAGGAAGGATAAAGCAAAGGAGAGGATGATGATGCTGGGAAGTGAAGTAGCAATACCTGAAGCCTGTATTACCAAAGAAGACTCTGTGTCATCAAGCCACCACTGTCCACAGGAAAAGAGCAAGTTATTGGCAGAAAGTGTAATTTTAAGAGATGACGACACCTGCTTATCCCCTCTCTCAATGCAGCATGCTTCTGCCCTGCTGGTATTGTTTGAAATCACAATGAGAAGGTAACTAGTCCCAATCCAAATGGAGGCTGTCTCGCCCAGGTATATTATCAATAGCTGGCAGCTCGTGACAGTTTCTAGACTGGTTGTTAAAGAGGAAAGAAACAGCGACATCCAAATGCCTGAGCCAGGCCTTGTTCTTAAAGGCAGCATGCACATCCACACAGGTGGTCCATCTCTGCCCTCTTCCCATTTCTTTCTTCTCTTTCCATCTGCTACCACAAGAAAATTGCACTAGTTAAGTCTAAAAAGGATTTTAACATTAAATGTTAAAGTGATTTTTAAAGGTTAGTTTTAAACCAGTGTGAAGGGCTAGGTAACCACTTCTTAGTTTTCAGAGGGCTCTTTCAGCTTAGGGAAACTCCGTATTTCAGAGTCTCCGATGTGGAAGTAAACTGGTACAGTGGAACTGGTGAAAATGTCTGCACGGATGCTCAGTTTTCTGTGATGAAAGCCTATATGTATGAAGATGGAGGGAATAATTTGCAGTACCCAAGCTATTCCACACTTGCTCCCTGTGTGCAGGCACACGGTACCCTCTGTGTGGGAGGCTGCTTGGACAGCAGGGTGCATGGGAACAGCAGGGGTGCTGCTCCAATCCAACCCGCCCACAAGTCACTGTCGGAAACCTCTCTCCATTATTCTTCCAGAGGAACAGAAACCCTCCAACCTTTTACGAGGTCCAAACAAGGCCGCCATACATGCTTTGTGTATCAGAAAATGGCAGGCAGATAGGAAGCTTAATTTTAAAGCTTTGCAACTCAATTTTGTAAGCAATTCTGTGCAAGCCTATGATATAGCTGGCTTGGCTTCCCCACTTTATTGCTGCTTGCTAAGTTCTTTCTAACATCTGGCTCACAGAACACACTGCAATCTCTAAGCCAATGCCCTCAATAAGCTAGTACTGTCCCCAGGACAAGTATTCCTGAATGCCGACCACTTCCCCAGTATGATACCCGCTCTGTTTGCATCTGCCAATTCCTTTCTGTTCATCATCTCACTCTGGATGATGCTCACATTCCTTCACTCATGCGGAAGCACTGCCTCAGCTCCCAGCTGTGAACAGCTGGCAGGCCCCTGGGGTCCAGACAAAACTGTGGCTGCCCCCCATCACATTGTCTGGATTGGAGTCGGTGCTGGTCTGCTACTAGAGACAAAAGAGATGCTGCTCACTGAAACACAGCTGCAGCTTCCATGCCAGGGGTATTCAGGGCACCAGCCTTCTGGCCACACTTCCATCTTTTCCTAGTCTTTTTCCTAGTCTGCCACACCCCTCTTTCAACAATCCTAGCATGAAGCTTGTTGAACAGGCTTGTGCTCTGCTGGAATAAAATGGTTTTGGCTGCAACACAGGGGAAAATGCTCCCCTCACTCTCCTGGATTCAGGCACATGGGTAGTTTCCCAGTCAACGTGGCCTCAGCCATTAGCGGACAAGAACTGAAGATGCTGTTGCAACAATGAAATGCTGGCATGAAAGAGAGAAAAGTCCCCACTAATGAAGCTACTGTTTACCCTCATTGGCAATTTGGGGGAATGCCTGTTGCCCTTTCATATGCTTCTGCCATGCCTGCTGTGAGACAATCCATCATGTTACTGCTAGACCTCAAATGTGTGCAGCAACCCACCCTGCAGAGGTAGGCAGCAGGAGATGGAAACAAAGATGTTCAGTACAACCACACAGACTGCTACCATTTGACTTAGAAGACCATCCTTGTTACAGAAGAGTGCTGGTAAGGGCTTTCCCTCTCAATGGACCACACACAAGAATGGGCAGGGATTCAGCAGTGAGAAGGAAATAGTGCAATGCAAACCCACAGAGAAATAATTGAGACCATGTGTAAACAGGTGCAGGACTTGCTTTAGTAATCAATAAAGCCATCAACTTCCCAGAACAGGAAACCAAAGCACGCAAACCAGCTGTGACCCAGCTGCCTATTTTGCCTATTCCAGAGTGCTGGAGAGCCAAATTGTCTTCTGTTGCCACCACCTCTGGTCGATTTGGCCCAGAGTGTGTGGACAGCTGTGATTTTCAGCATCAGGGCTAGAAGCATGATCTGTCCTCACTCCTCTGATCTCTACACAGGGTCAACACCACTGCTCCTCCTATACATACCTCATCCCTTCCTTCCCTTTTCTGTCATAGGAGTGGTTCTCACTATCTGTTCCTCATACTTAAAGCAGCTACGTTCACTTTTGCTATGTTGCTGGAAAACCCAACACTGCTCTGAAGAGATGCTGCACTTATTTAAAAATGCACTCAATTTACAATGTGAAGGTTTTTGATCTTACCAAGGGCAAGCTCCCATTTGAAAATTGGGTTAGCTGTTGTAGCTCCTAACAGGACAACAGGTACCAGCAGCCTCTGGTTAGAAATGTAGGGAGCAGCCTCAAAGCAAGGAAAGCCGCTCATCCCATCCTGGCACAGGCATGAAAGCTGCCTCACTTCCAAGAGCCCTGCACACAGACCAGCTCAGTATTCATTCCAGGTTGGCCCTAGCACCTGGCATCTGGCACAGTACGTAGCTGAATTGCATTCTGGTGAAAGTCACCCTCAAGTTCAGATGCAAACCTGGCTTCTAACACAGCTGCGTTATTAATTTGTTGAATGACAATCGCCAGGGATGCAGGTAATAAAGGAAGCAGTATGGCTTAAAACTTAACAAAAAATACTGATAGAAGATCTCAATAACTTCCAGTAGGAACCCATCACAAAAGAAGCTCTGTTCACAGCAGCTCCTCAATGCCAAAACATTTAGTTGCATTATTGTAGATGCTTAAACAATAATGTCTTAGGCTGCTCTGTTTCATAGCAAATTGATCACTAAAGATTACAAACAGAGCAGTAGCATAAGCTCTGCAAAGGAAGACACAAAAGCACACTGTTCAAGAGTTCTAGACAAAATATCCAAGTATCGCATGGAAAATCCTCACAAGAGTAGACTTATGATCATATGACACACAAAAAAGAACATCAGCAAGGGCACAAAATCACGCACTCACAGGTAGGAAATGCCAGGATTAGAAATGCCTGTGATGCCTTTGGTCCCTGTTGGAGGTAAGGCACTGTGATATAATCTCCAGCTGCAGGTTCACAAACTGTTTCATCTGAGGAACCCATACTAGACTGCACAGGGAACTGATGAACTTGAACACTGACTCTACAATCATTGATATGTGGCTTGTGCACTACTGGGTTGCTGCGCTACAGATTTCATCTGGATCAGATGCAAGCATACAATCACATTTTAATAATCTTTTCAGCCAAAGCTCACAAGATAGCATTTAGGAAGCGTTAAATTCATATAGAGGACATACACCAGCTGTTGAAGGACAGACCACACTTGACTCATCATGAAGTCAGTGAAGCGCAGGCAGACTGTGCATGATATACAGTCTGCCAGAACACAGTGTCCCTTCACTTCTTTAAAAAGCATTTGACACAGCAGAGTAAGTATGTACCGTTTCACCACTGTGCATCAGCAGCCATGGTACGTTTGCTCCAGCCCTAGAATTGGACTTGCCATATCATACAGTCACGGACTGAATGAACGAACATCCTTATCTTTACTGTCCTCATTCCACATGAATCTTCACACCTTGCATCCCACCCACAACCTGAATCCTGCACTGAACTCACAACTGGTATTTTCCCTGCACGTATTTTTTCCCCAGTACTCCCAGCACCCTATCATACTGCAGGTTTCCACAGCACAGTGAAGTGCGAGGCCAGCTTACTGGGGCTGGCTCTGGACAGTGCATGTGTCCTATAGCCACGTTATACCCAGCCAAGTAGCCTTACATTGTGCCATGAAAACACACCTTTCCTCTGTTACCCCTTAACGGACATATCCTCAGAACAACTCTGAGAGACGCTGGGGAAAGGTTATTAACCCTGTTTTACACACACAGGATTGAGTCCTAGAAATCACAGGCTCTAACCCCTTCTGGCCAGCCATTCTAAGATGTGACGGAAATTATTTTTTTCTGAGTCCTTCTCCATTCAATACAGCTGGTCAATCAATGCAATTTCTAATCTTCCACAAAGTGGAATTCCTTAGGAAAAAATCCATAGTCCATTATAGCTTCTTAGCTATTTAGGTGGCACAAAACTTCTATCAGCAATGCTTTTCCCTCTGACGCAATTCTTTTTTCAGACTAGGATAGTGGTGGGGTCTCACAGCTGTGTCAGCCTGTGCTTCCAGGAGCAGGTGAAACCATTTGACAGCACTCGGCTGATTGGATTCTATTCCTGATTTCTTTTCTGCTTTGCTTCTCTGCAGCTGAGAGCATTAAACTGAGGGGGAGGTAAACATTAGCTTTTGCTTCTTTTGACATGATTTGTGGCATACATCTTTCACAGCTCACTGTGGGACTAGCCCTTGGCACTCATGTCTCCATTAGATCGTGTGTCCTTTCTTTTCCATACGTCCCCATTAACATGCTAACATGTATCTGCAAATAACAGGGGATAATTCTGCCTTCAAAATTCAGCCATGGGGCTCTGAGAGAAGTCCTGCCTGATGCCTGCAGGGAGAAAAGTAAAAGAATCCAAGCAATGCTTTAAGAATTAATAAGTGTCCTTGCTAGAAAGGGGATTTACTTCTTGCAAATTACAGCCAGTCTCTCTCTTCCAATTCTCACATCAGACTTAAAATGACTGCAAGGCTAATGGCTGTGAGGGCAGAATACAGTGCACTCCACTCTGGAAAACACTCTCCTTTGCTTCAGCTTCAAGAGATTGGGGTGTCATCCCGTCTTTGCAAATGAGAAGCAGAGGTTTAACAAGAGAGAGAATCTAGTCTCGGATGCAGACATGGGCAAAAAGTACCCTTCTGACCAATGAGTCTTCTGTATTTATATTTAGCAAGTTATTTCAAGCTCCCTTAATTCTTTGAACTGGAATAACTCTTAAAAAATATATTCGGTCATCTTTTGAATCTCTTCCTCAATCCTAAACTTAGGTCAAGCTAAGAACAAGTCTGCATTTTGTCCCATCTTAGCTCAGGTTTCAATTAGAAAAGACTTTTGATTGTGCGATCACTTTCTTTGCCTGGGAGAACTATTCCAGGGTCCACACTTTCAGCCTGAAAATGATTACTGTATGTTCATGTTCGTAAGAATTTGTTCCAGCACTGGGATAAATCCCACATGTCCTCCTGGGCTCCCTTGTCCTCTGGAACTAATTTTTACTTCCCTTCCTTTTTCCTTCCAGCACTGCCTTAGATTGCCACTTTTTCTCCATCTTTCCTCTTGGTGGCAAGAGAGGTAGTTCAGACCACCACCTTTGCACAGCCACCTTTGATTTTCTCATTTTCTCCAGGCTCTTCTATGAATGAAAGCCACGTCCTATCTGTCATCCAGGCACTGTGCTGTCCTCATCACTGACTTCACAGCTTTATAAAGACAGGCTGACATCACAGACCAAGTGAATATTCTTGCTCTGACACAGTTTTCCCCTTTGACAGCAAACTTACTCCTTCGTCTTTTGATAGAGACCAATTCCTTACTAAATATCTATTGCCTCAAAGAACAGAGCAGGAAAACCTTTTCTGAGCTTTACATTTTCTTCTTTCACATTAATCACAGATAGTTGTCTCTGGATTCCCAGTGTGCTTTCCATTTTTGATGTGCAATTTCAGGTATGGTTTTTTGTGTGCCTTTGGTTCCTGCATGACTTCCCATAATTAGGGAACTTGCTGGGACCATTAGGAAGCAGAAGAACAGGGTAGGTAGTTTGAATTTCTGGTCCCTCTCACCTCTTAGCTCTTTAGAAAAGCTCAAGCCAGGCTACAAATACAGAAATAATCTCCTCTCTGTCCTTCTTATAAGCTGTTCTGTGATTTCTTACAAAATTGCTGGATGCAGTAAGATTGCTACCACATTCAGTTTCAGAACTGATTGTACCTTTATGTCAGGTAAACTTGGATATGCAACCCAGAGCTTCTGGGAACAAAGTGTGGCTACCTAAAGGCAACAACATTTGAGATTTAAAGACATGCCTTTTTTTCTGAATTCTGATCTAAACCAAAGGATCAGATTTTCGCTTGTGCTCTTATTCCAGAGATTTCAAGTACGTGTGTTGACAAACTTGTTAGGGGAGTCTAGGCATCCCCTGCTAAAGTCCAGTGGCCTTAAAGAAAGGCTGGAACTTGGGAGATGTAGGTTCAACATCCAGATTTTCAATGCATTCTTGGATAAACCAACTAATACTCATCATTCAGTTTCCCATGAGTCACATGGATGCAATAACAATCTCTTTCCTCCTTCCTTATCAAACACCAAGGCACTTAGTAAGGTATCTGTAATGTGAAGTGGTGAAGTGATGATGGTACAGAAGAACTTGGAATGACTGGTGAAAGGAGAGCAGGAGAATGTTCCCAGTCTCATCCTAAAATGACAGAAGTGAGACAGAGGCCAAAGGCCACACCATGTGTGCCTACGACTAATGTGTCTGTGCCCAATATGCTCTAAATACTAAATTAAAGGCCCCAGGAACACAATTGTCTTATTCTTTGTTATTCAGCTGTATTCTTATCCTTGTGTTTCTGTGGTATTATCAAAAAGTAGGAACACATAAACATCACCTCTTCAGCACAAATGCAAACAGACCCTTTCTTTTCACCAGTTAGAGCTTGTGGCACTAGCAAAAGTTTTTTTAACTCAAAGTTGTCCCTGGTGAAGGATTTTCCTGAAACTGTCTCAGGTTGAACAGACAGCTGTAGTGTTTTACTCCTCTTGCTTTTTTTTCCTTTTGTGTTTGTAAAGATCTTTACTAGAGAGACAGTATTACTGTTATTATTAGTGAAGTATTTGTAGCCATGTGCCAAGAGTGTTAAGCATCTTCCAGACATAAATATTCACTCAGCAAGGCCCATTCTCACATTTCCAACTGAATCAATGGCTGAGCAATCCCTCCTTGGAGGAGCTTGCTGCCAAATAAGCAAATAAATTCTCAGCAGGAGGAGCTGCAGTAGGAAGATGAGGCCAATACTCATCCGTGGACCCCTTCATCACTAGTTAAGAAACACAGGGCTGCAACCCTCCCTTGTATCTTGAGCTCCAGAAAGCCTTTCAGCAAAACAGTGCTAATGCAGGGTATAATTATTACCAATTGGTGCTGGTAAAAGCTAGGCTATACAGCTGATGATTAGCAAAGCTAACATGTTCCAGCACAGTCACAGGGCTTGTGCTCAGTGTCATCACTTCAGGGCCCTCTCAGTTCCCTGCCCAGCCCAGATCCTCGCTGCCCTTTCTCTTCTGTGTGCCCTGAGCCTCCTCTTGATGCAAAGGATGGTCACATACCTTTGCCTCTTACACAAGTGCTTCTAGATTCAGGCCTTGGTTCAGTCTTGTTCTATGGGAACAGCGAGCTCCCACCCCAGGCGGAAAGGAAGGCATTGGTGTCTTCTTACTTCTTACTATGTCAGGGTGAAAACAAAGCAGCTGCTGCAAACACCTAAAACTTTTGCCAACTGCCTTTCTTCAAATTGGAGCAGGCAGTGCAAACAGCTACTTCAGCAAGCAGATGAGAAGCACCACTTAAAAGCTTAGGATATTTCAGTGATCTACTTCTAGGGAAAAATCCTAAGACACCACAGAAAAATAAAAAAATAAGTAACATGCCAAGTTACTGATGCCAAAGAGCACTGAAATAGAATTTCGAACTTTCAGATCAACTATCAGTTCCAGAGTTAATATTTGGGAACATCCTTACTGTTAGGACATTAATATCTGCCTTGAACCTCGATGATGCAAAGCTTCTATTTTTATGTGTGACAGTCCTCCATTCGAAAGAAAAATCAGGGAAAAAGCCTGAAAATTATGACCTTTTCAAAATGTTGAGCATTCAGCTGAGCTGAACTGAATATGTCTTGACAGGTCCTGACCATACACTGCTTTAATCAGGATCCCTCAACCCTATGAACCATGACTGGCATAACTATAAGCTAAACTGCTTAAATCAGTCTAAGCCTTTAGAGCAGTTTAAGATAACTAAGCCACTTAAAACTCATTAGTACTAAAAGTTAAGTAACATCAATGGAGTATCAGAGATCAGCCACTTCAGTACTGCAACTTTCTCAAACATACACATTCCCAGCTTCATAAAGAGCTTGCAAATTTTTTTAAGTTGGGTGCAGCTGAAGATTTGCCTTGTGATCTTTCCTTGATCAATCCTGACATAGTCCAGAACACAACTCAAATTTGAAGCTGCTGGTGTTGTCCATCTTTTGATATTTATCCAAGAGCAAACTGGATGAGAAAATATGGAAAACTGTCTTGCTGGTTTTGTTCATGTACTTTAAAAAAGTCAGATGTATACTGTTTCTTGACATCACTTGCCTCTGCGTGTTTCATAATTTTTTACATAAGTGTGCTGGGAAGAGAATTAAAGAGTGTATACAACGGTGTGAGGCTCATGAGGTGGCGTGAGGTTGATATGACTGCATTACTCATGAGTGGCAAAGCCTCAGTTAGGTATGTAGTTCATTCCTAGAACTCAGTGTTCTGCATTTAGAGGAAAAACTATTAAATATATTTTTAAATAAGTGAAGTCTTTTTCAAGAATCTTATCCTAGTATTTCTTCAGCAATAACCTCATCTTCCCTTACAAGTTAACAAGTTAACTGAGCAGTGCAAGCGAAGTCACCATTGCTGCTTTGAGAGGAGTAGAAGGCAGGGAGGAAGGAATGGGGGCCAAATCTGCCGAGACCCTGTCTCCCTGCACTAGGGCCTATGGCAGCTGGCAGGGAAGGGCCCTTCTGCAACAGCAACAGCTCCAACAGTAGCCAAAGTTTTCATACTGGCCAAGCAGGCACTGTGGCGATCATCACATTGCAGCCCATAGCAGCCTGCTGCCCCAGGCAGGCCTGCACTGTCTGCGCCTGCAGACCTGTTTCTAGCTGCTCTGGCTTGTGGCAGCATCACAGACCTGCTCCTACAGCTGTCAGAAAAGCAAAAATGTAAATAAAACAGTATATGCACCTCAAAAAACCACTTTTGCCTTTTCTTTCCGACACCTAGTTATTATGATGAAAGCTCTGATAACTTGCTGTAACCCTTGCTTCTAACATACGTGTTCTTTATTCACAGTGTGCTAATACTTTCATTAACACAAGCCAGACTGAGAGGGGATGAGAGGAAGAAGCTTGAGATAAAGAAAATGGCAATACTTTGAAGCATCTTAAGGAAGAGTCATATGTCCCAGCGGAGGGAGTTTAATGAACAGAGTCTGGATGTGGATGTAACTCTCCAGTCGGTCACCTTGACATCATCATTTCTCAAACATTTCTCTGTTCTCTCCACGCCATTCTCGTGCCATGAAGGGGGGCTGAATACAGTTGCAAGGACTGTCCTGCCTTCTGAATGGCTGCAATATTAATGCTGTTGTGTGAATTACATCCCACAATGCTTCTGAAGTATTAAAAGAAAACTAAACAACAGCAACATCAAAATTTCACCCTAGTCTTCACAAGGTGTATCATATGCAGCTGGAACATCAGCTCCTCATCAGCCTTTCCCCACCTGAGATAACAGAGAAAACACATATCCGTAGACTTCCCCTGAGAAGAACCCCCCATTTCAAAATTAGGTGCTGAAAATGAACAACAGACTCAGACCTAGGTTCTGGATCTGGAGAGGAAAATCCTCTGCCTGTGGCCAACCCTTTTCTCTCTGGTGCCTGTGTTCTTTGCCTGAGGCCAAGCAGGTGCTGCCGCTGCTGTGACAGTTCAGGCTATGCTGATTTCCGAGTGAAAGGCTGGCACATTTTTACAGAATTTAGTTTCCAAATTCTAGGTCCCTTCTAACCAAGCACAGCCCGAGTGCTTCAGTCCTACACTTTTTTTTCAGATTTCAAGAAATACCACAGTAACAACAAAGGCACTTCAATAAGCAAGGCAGCTTTGTACTGACATCCAAACAAGGCGAAGGAGTGAATGCACCAGAGCTTTTCAATTGACAGTGAGATTTCTAATGTGGGCAGATGTACACATTCTGTATCATCTTGTTCTCAGAAATGGGTGATATTTAAGTTGTTTTGCTTTAAATTAAGCCAAAGAGGTCTGAGGTAGACACCTAGCATGGAAAATTTCAGCCTGAATGACAGAGTTTAGCAAAGTTGCAAGAAACTTTGGTGGGGGCAGGGAAGGGGGGGCGGGGAAGACTCTTGTAATGGAAATGATTGTCCAACCTTAACTGAGTGAAGGTAGCTATCGCTGCCTAGGAGGAGTACATTTGAGAGGCCACATTTTCATATAAAAGCTGCAGAACAGCAATAGGGCATTGTTTGGTACTGCATTCTTCAATAGCTTTAGCAAACACAGGAAACCAAAGACTAGGAAAAACAAGGTAGATAAAAAATGAAAAAGGCCCTCAGTAAGTTCAGAGATCACTTCTATTTTCCATACAAACGGTATGACTGGACGTTATAATTTCTGGCGCAGGGCAGGGCTATGCTTCTGTTTTTAGCAGAATGGTTATAAAAATGGAGTGACTGAGTTTCTAGGTCATAATGCAAGCTGTCATGTATTCCTCTTTTTGCCTTTCAAAGAGTGATGACTCTCCAATTTCACTGAAGTTTTACCGAACTCCTTTTAACTCTCTGGGCATGCTCTTCATCTGGGTTAAGTAAGTGCAGTATCACTCAGGAGAGATCAGGATCTAACCCTACTTACCATCCTCTTCACTGACAGTTTACAAATAAAATCTGGAGTTTAACTCACTTGATATGCACAATCTATCACTCTCCATCTAGGTTGCCATAACTGCATAATTAAACAGGACTGGAGATTAAAATGTACTAGAATTAAAAGGTTTGGACTCTTTGCTACAGTTTTGTCATTAAATGACTCATCTACCATTGATCAAGGCCTGCAATTATTATACCTTTCTTTTTCCCTAAGACATAAAATAATATCATTAATTGGTCACCCCAGACATGAGTGCTGCACTTAAATGTTCAAAATGATATAATCTCTTTTGTGTGCACTGTAGGGTTTGGATTTTTCTGTATTTTTTTCCTCATAGCTATATATATATGTGATGGTTCATTGTATTTCTGTTTTTTGTCTCCCTCTCTCAAAAAGGCATGTACTCCTCTTCAAGCTTCTCATTTTAACAGAAAACATGACATGCTACAATTAATTAAATAATATTGTAACTTCTCACAAAGAAAACAAACATTTATGTGTTTCCCTAAAGCACATTCACTTCTGGAAGTTAGATGCTAATAAACTCTTGAATTTGCTAACCTTACTTCAGCAAAACTTCTGTTCAACCTGTCTAGCTAGGTTTACAGCCAAATCATTTCACAGGAGCCACAAATGAACTGAAGGTCTGTGTCAAGTCAGGAGGCAAAACTGATGACATGATTGTGGGTTGTGCTCCTGTGAGCTGTGAGGACTGGTTGCTGGCCCAACCCTGGAGACGGTGTATCAAAGCAATACAAAGTCCACTGTGGATCACAAAAGGTGGGATTCAGGAAAGAGCAGGTCTCAGGGTGCATTGCCATCAAGACTAACCTTCTAGATATCTGGAGTGGAACAAATCTTCTTTGCTCTTTGCCTGCCCAGGGACAGATTAATTTCTTGTGCAATGTTTTTCTGTACCTGAGTGTTGGTCTGAAAAGCCTTCCAAATAGAGCAGAGAAGCAACAGCACAGGAAAGAAGGTGCTGTGCAAGGATCTTGCTTGCATTGTGTATGTGTCCCTAGCAATAAGCTGCAGTGACTCAAAGAGGACAGCAATGCCACCTTGAAGAGGCATGGCTTGTGAAGGCCACAGAACTCTTGGGGAACTCTGCATGCGTGGGGGATACTGACAGAAACTTGGCTTGTCAACTCCTAAATCAAATTTATATATGCTGCAATTCAGTAGACCACTTCACCCATGCACAGATCTGATGCATTCCTAGGTCTCTAAAAGGGAAAGCTTTTTCAACCAGATTCTTGCCTCAAGGATTGTGAGGAATGTACGCTTGGTTTAATGATCTCTGAGGACTTCTGCAAGGATGCAAAGTAACTGGAGGATACAACTCTCCCTGCTATTTCATTTCTCCCATGCCCTGCTTTTCTTCAGGAAATTCAGAGCCAGCAGTGCACCAGCTCCGTTTGCCCTGGGACTAGTTCATTTCTTGGGTGTAGTGTACCTGTTGCACGACGGGCACAGCTGCTATCCGCCAGCTGTGAGGCATCACTGCACACGCTCCAGCATTCATCATCATCCTCCATCCAGCGACGCAGCGCAGCCGAAGGACTGTACAGTCAGCACAACCCATCTGCGTGTCGGGTAACCTAAGGCTGCACCTGTCTTTTTAACCGTCCTCGCCAGGACTCTCCTTTCTGCACTGCTGCCCAGTTTGCCCATGGCTCTTGAAAACACACCACTTCTTTATTCCTTGTGAAAAGAAGCAAGTTTATGAACTTTGGTATGTTAATCCTAAAAGACAAAAGAAGATACAGGACCAGCCACCTGAAGAAATGTAAGCCACAGCCTGTCACAGAGATCAGTAAGAGTTTAGGTGCCTGTATTCCTCCCTGGACTTGGCCATTTGCCTGACAGCACTTACCATCAGACTTGTTTTTCACCAACTGTTTCCTGCAGCTCACAGGGAAAGCAAACTCCCACAGACTTCCACAAGGGTTCTGCCAGCGTAAGGCCATCTTTTTTCAGAGTGATCCTCCAGTAATGGCGAGAAGAGATTTGGTAGAAAGCCTATGTTGGGGAATTTCTTCCTTGAATAATTAGATAATTTGCAATAGCGTTCTTAGAGGTGTTATTGAAATGCCTTGACTCAGACATAGCTGTGAGAATGTTAAGGAGACCCGGATTTATTTTTCTGTTAGTAGAGTTGATTTGTGTGCTTGGGATTTTCTCTTTGCAGGGTCAGAACAATTCAGAGTCTTTATCTTCACCATTTGCTTCTAGCCAGGTTCACTTATTGCTTTCCACAGCAGTGGAAAAGCTTTAAATTAACACATAAAATATGGAAATTAAGAAGCAAAGCATACTGGATATTTTTTTTTCTTTTCAGAATCTTAGCTAAACTACAGTGAAGTTTTGACCTTGTATTTGGGATAGTTCTATAAACAAATGGGTGGACACATGCATGATCTTAGCAAACAGCTGCTTTAAATATATTTTGGGCCTCAATGTGACATTGTGGGGTGCTGACTAGCTTGTCAAAAGTTGAATTACCTGAATCAGCACTCATTTTCAAATTCAGAACCTGAGATCTGATCCTTAAGGGCTCTTTTTTCACTGGTGAGCATGCAATTTTTTTAAACTGACACACATTTTCCTGTATCAAATAATGCATTTTATCTCAGAAGACGTATTAGGTCAATGGTTTGGGCTGATGAGAGCTTAAAATAGTAACATGTTCTAACTAAAATAATACAGACCTGAAAAAGCTTGGTACAGGGAAAAAACAACCAAAACCCGACCACACCTAGAAAAAAGATCACCCTAGCTCTAACAGTTTAACTCATTCTTTACCATAGGAAAAACTGTGATTCTTCTCTGTCCCACTGGCAGAGAAAAAAGGTGATTCTGGCAGACTTGCAGTATTCTGGCTGTCCACAGGAGAACATCATTTGAACCTTCCACGATTCAAATGCCAGAGAAGTGTGGCAATACCATTAGGCCTTTATGAATAAGGAGCCAGTGAGATTTCAAGGAGTATGGGATGGGCGTTCCTTCTCTTCCTCTACCAGTTTCCTGCTATTTTTCTGCCTTCTTAAGATCAAGCTGCCCCGTCCTTTAGTGAGCCTGCTGCCCTTCCTAGTCTCCTACCTAGTCTCCTGCAGTCACCTACCGTGAGAATACACAGCCACTTGCTGCACCACCTTGTGTGTCAATGCAGTCAGTAGTGGTTACTCCAGTCGTGACATTTCTGGAGCAGCTCCATTTGATACCACTGAAACCGCTTCCCAGCCTGAGCCACTGGCATTGTGTAAACGCTCAGTGCCAGCCATTTGAGTGTACCCTCTGCAGCTGGAAGTCACAGGAAGCTGGTAGAAGGGCTGAAGTCCCCACTGCCGCCTGCACAGCCACCCGTGCTACACCAGACAGAACTGGGGTGAAGAGACATCGACTTGTAAATACTCAGACTCTTTCACCCTCCCCTTTGCCCCTTCCCCAAACCCACCCACCTACCACTGAAGGTCTGTTTCCTCAATTCGCTCCCCCCATCACTCTTTATCAGCTCGGTACACCTTCAAGGAGATCTCAGTTGCTTCTGGTCTCCCTGTGTTGGATCAGTGCTTGTGCACCCCCCCACGAGAACCTGCAGGGCAATCCCCACAGCTGAGCAGGACTCAAGACCTTGCCCCTACCCTGGCATTCAGTCTCTTCTGCTCCTTTGGAAAGCTCGAGGTATGTGCACATAAAACTACAGCAAAAGCATAGCTACAAAACTTTGTCCTGTCATTTCATGCGTAAGAGTTTCCTTTCCTCTTGCCACAAACCTGAGCTTAGTTTGTTGCATGCTGTTAGACAGTAACTATGATTGATTCCCGCAATTGCTCCATATCAGAGGTGGGTAAGTGAATGTTCACCAAATACTTGTACTTTGGAGTTTGCACAATATTATGAGATAGATCAGCATAATAAAACATCTAGGAGTCCTTTGATCTAAGGCTGTGCATATATTTCAAATCTGAAATGCTCATGGTACCAGGATATTTGCTTATGTGCACAACTCCACATTACCATGCCCAGCACACGTTCTTCCTGGCTTTCCCTTCAGCTCTGCTAAGTCAGGCATTTTATAGTTCAGTGTCACCTGGCTTTGCTCTACACATTGCCACAATCTATTAGCGAAGAAAAAAGCCTAGCAACTTTTTGCTTAAATAAAAGGTTAGAATTTAAGAAAAGAAGCATTTCTAGCAACACCATGTACAGTACAAGATCTTCAAGTAATTTTAATGTACTTGCTTCAAGATGATCGTAGTTGTCCTCAGAAGAATTTCCGTATAGGCTATGATATTACACATCACCAGGTATATCACTTTTGAATCAGGTTGGACCTGGTGTTACTGGAAATAAGTAATTGTGCTAACCGCATAGTACTGGAAATAAGTACTTGTACTAACTGCAAAGTTAGTTCTCAAAATAGCAATTTTATAACTAGGAAGAGTACTCAGACTGCAGCCTTTCAAATATCTGAATATATTATAATTCAATTACTTGGCAGCTTTCAGGGCACAAAGAGTGCCACCTCAATGAGTTCTTACTAGTGACACAAATATTTGGGCTTCTGGACAAAAGACGATTATAGGTTAAATGATATTTGGGTAGCATCATGTGGCTGATTAAAAATGGAATAAACTGCTAATGCAGTGAAGAATGCATCTGTTTACAGGCCTGAATTGACTTCTAAAACAAAAAGAGAAAAATTTCTGAGAAGTTTTCCCATTTTATGTACTACTGTGTACAAGTGACACATACAGTTTCCATTAGGCATTTTTCCAAAGGAAAAGGAAAGGAAAAGAGACAACAAAGGTGAAATCCATCTTACTTTAGACCCAGCAATTATTATTAAGGTGGGGGTTTTTGGTTGGGTTTTTTTTTTGTTTTTTTGAACTGCAGTTCTAGTCTAATAAACTGTTATGCAAAAATACTACTAACTTAACAGAACTGCTGCCATGGAAATGGTTCTCCAGCAACTCCTCTCACTTCAGTGAAACACAGTAGGGTTTTGCTCCCCCATCTCTTCTGCCCTTGCCTGCTTTTATTCTTCACCATGAAGGCAAAGAATGGACTTCCCTCCTTAGGCACCATCACTAAGATGTTTGCCTTCTAAATTAGACATACTGTCTGATGCCCACCAAAACCTATGGGGAAAAAACACTGAGGAGGCAGGATTTGACCTGCAAAGCCTTTAAGAAGGTTTATGTGGAGGACTTGATTCAGATCCACTAAGGTTTTTATAGAACTGTAGGACTGTCCTTTTTTTTCTTTTCTTTTTTTTAAGATATTTTCCATTTTTATATAAACTTCAGCCACAGAGGCCAATGCAGCTGTGCTCCCAAAATGATATCTCAGAAATCAATCTGACATGATGTTACTTTTGGCATAAGGTGATATACTGAGAGCTCTGACAAAAAGGATGCAGCACCAGATAACACAGGAAGGGGAGAAGGTGTGGAGCACCTGGGAGCATTGCTTAGTTTCTGGCTGCCATTTCTTTCACAACCCAAGTCACAACTTCTACCTCAGCCTACACAGACATGAACAAGCTAGTTTTAAACTGGCCAACAAAGCTACAGAAAAAGGCACAGCTACCCAAGGACTTCTTGTCAGCACCAGAGCAAGCACCAGGCTGATGGAATTGTACAGAGTACCCTGCTACCTCACCTAAAAGTGGCCTAGGACCATCTCTATGAGCCAGAATTTTCTCCTTGGGAATAAGCCCAGCTTTTTGTGGAGCAAAAGTCCCCTTTATGTCTCTGTCTTTCAGGTTTTTTATTCATAAATTAAGTGCCTTGTCTACTAACACCACTGTGAAGAAAAATGCTTGAAACAGGTAATGTACATTGAATGGGAGAAAAACTGGCAGGTACCTAGCTGACCCGAAATGTGAGCAAATTTTGTCCTTTACTCTTACTGGCTTTCAAGTGCTTATTTTATGAGACGCTCTCCCACTTTTTTCCCAACAAATGAGAAAGACAGAGTGACATTTCCAGTCCTTCCACTCTCCAAACTGACAGCAGCTCACCTCTGTAGTGACTTCGTTTTCTCCTGCAAGTAGACAAGTACTTTACAGAGTGTATGTTCTGGACAAGGATGGACAAGTGCCACAGTGGTCCGGGGAAGCATCTGAAACTCTAGATACCGTTCTGAGCCTCAGAGGGCATCCATCTCTCTTTGTAGCAGAAATAGGCCAGAAATACAGTAAGAATAGACCTCTCTCATGGGGTTTTGGTACATCAGCTTCTGTTCGAGGGCAGAGCTGTCTGAAAATCTGAAAGGTTAAAAGAAATTTTGGTGCTCATAGGAGAGAAGATTAAAAAAGAAGGAGAAGGAGAAAGGAGAAAGAGAAGGAGAAGGAGGAGAAGCAGAAGTGAAAAAGTAAAAAAAAAAAAAAGGAAGAAAGGAGGAAAGGGAAAGGAGGAAAAGGAAAGGAACATGACGTTTTAAAGAAGGATTTGGTTTATTTTCTTTGGATTAATTTGTTCATGCCCAAGAGCAAGTCTCAGTGATCAGGACAAGCGCTTCCCACGGCCCTAGCAATCCTGCTCCTCACTGCCCTACATCACATGCAGTCCCCTACGGAAATGAAGAGAGTACAAAGGTGCTGCAAAATACTATGAAATCAGTATGGCAGGACCTTGTACTCCTTATGTTCTTATGCTGCAGCAAGAGGATTGCACACAGCACAGGGAAATGAGACATAAATCTCCTCTAGCCTCAACACAGGAGATTCCTGCTAGGGGATCTGATGCTGCCATTGGCAAAAAGTGTCAGCACCCAGTGAAACTGGTGGGAGTTTAGGGCATGAGGGCATGCAAAATAAAAGAAACGTAGGACTGGCTCTGGATGTAGTCATGTAGAGCCCCTTCCCACAACAGTGGGAATTCCTTCCTGGGTTCAGCTTTCCAGACCATACTAGAAATGTTAGACAGAAAACAAAACAAAGAGATGCTACTGTTGCTCTTCATTTATTTAGCCTTATTGTAGTATAAACTGACATGAAACCTGAGAAAGCAAAATCTCAGAGTACACCTTATGGTTTGGGGATGTTTACAAAATGCCAGCCCTTTATAAAAAAATAAGCAGGAATTAGGAAAAAAAAATCCCTTGAAGATATTTCCTGGTTCCTGCTCAAGTGTGTGAAGGAAGAAGGAAGACTTACTCAGTTTGGACCAGCTCCAGATGCACACTGTCTGTGTGTTAAAAACCTGGGGGTTTACTTTTGGTAATGCTTGTATCCATGTTTGCCATTCAAACTGACAGAGCCATGAACAGCAGCAGCAATCCAGAAGAAAAGGTTGTCTAGTGCAGATGGTGAAAAACCAGGTTTGACAGCTAGTGGGCTATGGATGGCCCTGAGCAGTGCATGCGAGGTGCAAAGGGAGGAGGAGGATTCACCAAGATGCCTTGGTGGCATGGGTCCTCAGCCAGAGCTGATAAAAGAGTTATCTGTTTCTTTGCCTTTTGTCAGCTTTGAAAGAGCTCCTACCCCAAATCTGTTTAGGGCCAGTCTGCAAAGTCAACTGCTCTTTATGAAAAGCTACCGTTCATTCAAGAGGATGGTATTTATGTAAGGTTCCTGTTTTGATACACTTTCCTCATGCCTGTGGTGCTGCAAATCTGGCTGCACACAAGGGCAGGAATTTCTAAGCAAATGGTTGCCAGGGTTCTCCCTTCAACACACCACAGGATCTGCTAGGCCAGGTTGCATTAGCAACCACCAAGTCTACTGTGTTGTCTGAGGCATCAGGCAATGCCTGCTTCTCAAGAAGCAAATCCAGAATGCCATGCATGGTGCAGTGCTGGCTATAAGGGAGAATAATCCTTACTCCTAAAAAAACCAACTACCCAGTGTCCCCAGACTTATTGCCGTCAAACTCCATTTTCTCTTCTGATTTGTGCTTCACATACGCTTCCCCAGTCACACGACAGCTTTCCTTTCTGACTCTTGGGTGAACACTGCCTCAGGGGAGCCCACGCTCACTCTAAAAGCATCTACCAAATCCTTTGCCCTTGGCATGCCACCCGGCACAGGGCACAGCCCAACAGTCCATCCTAAACTGCAGCCAGAAGCCAGGCATGTTCAGGTACCCTGGGGAGAAAGGAGGCGAGGGAATGGATGCTCATAGTGTCTTACAATTCAAACAGGATTTCAAATGTTGCAGGACCTTCCAACCAAGTGTATGTAGGCCTTCATGAAGGTGATGCAGAGCAAGTCAATTGGACTTGTGAATAGCACAAAGCTTTGCAGGAGACAGAAATGTTTTGATGGCTTTTACAGTGGTATAAGAGCCTATGTAAACATATCACACTTAATTTTCGAGACAAACCCAGGCACTCAAATATCTATTGAAATCAATGACAGCTGTTCAAGTCCTGTCCCACTCAAATAATGTAGTTCGGTGTTTATTTCAGCATTTCATTCCTATCCAGTTATCCTCCTTTTGATTCATCTACGTTAAAAAATTTATGAGGTGGGTCCAGAAAATACCCAACACATGCAAAGCTGGGGTTGAGAATAGCCAAGGAAGAGGGACCAACTTGCATAAATGCTTTATGGAGAGGGATTCAGCAGCCACCGCACTTCAGTTTCTCTCTCATTCGTGATGAGAAATGGCAGTGCCTGTGCTGCTTATTCCCGGCCCTGGCCAAGTGCTATAATACTTAGGAGCTGAAGGACCAAAAGGCAAGTCCTGAGACTTGGCAGCCCCTTCTGCTCACAGATTTTCCCACTTTTCCTGGGACTGGTGTGACATACCTACCAGCTGGTGCAGCTGACTCTGACTGCCCTCTAGTGCAGGGATCAAACTTGCTGAATAATTTAAAAGACAGGGATAGCTACAAATGGAACAGATACCTACAGCTGAAGGGTAAACCAGCTCTTGCTCAAGTATTGGAGGTCTATGGCTGGCAAGGAAAGTTGCATTCCAGGTGGCACACTGGCCATGAACATGAGGCCATCAATCTGCTTTAAAAGTACAGAGCAATCAGTTATCCCTTCTGCTGCTGCAGACAGAAATTCTCAGGCAAACGACAGATAAATCAGTAAAGTATCACCAAAACAGAAGCATCACACCATAATTTTACATTTTATAAGTGTCAGCAATGGCTTCTGGGGATGATGTGTTTAAGAGAACACTTGGCTAGTTCAGCTGCTGTATCACATGTCAGCAGTTGACTACTGAACCAATTCATGAACTTTCTCATCTTACAGGAGGTTTTAGAACTTGTTTTCAATAAAGGAGGACAATAAAGTTTTGAACTACTGAAATCCATGAAAGCCCAAGAAAAATATCCTTCTGTGCAACAGTGGGATCATTCAGGACAATTTTAAATAATCTTGATTTTTCTCCTTGCTTCAGGCTTTAGAGACATTGTTAAGACAGAAGACAGAGAAACCTCATCATTAGATTCAGAAACTACTTGCAATTAGATACAGCAAGATAAAATTACATTAATGGAGAGAAAAGATCTTACAGTGGTTCCAAATAGAGATCTGAACTATATATCTTCTTCTGTACAGCTGGTGTATTCCAGCTATGGTTTTTATCACGAAATAAATTAATCTGAATGAGCTGGGTCAGAACGATCACATTCTTGGGATCCATTTGATAGCTTCTTGTTGAAAAGAAGCATTGTGATGAGATGAATTTAATAATGGGAAAGATTCAGAAGAATACTAATGGACTACAGAGCGCTTTATCTTTGAATGCCTTTTGTAGCAGATCAGTTCATGCAGGATCATCCAGCCCATGGTCCTTTCTCTATGAGAGACCAAGCTCTGAGCAAAATACAAGGAATGGCACAAATTTGTCCTGTATAGATAGACAATATATAGAACTTATTTCAAGAGCCACCATTAGACAGCCAGTACTAGTAAGCACCTTGGCTCTGTGGCTGCATTTAACCCACATGAGATATATTAATAGTCCCTAACTGCCTTTAGCTCCCCAGTAGTTACTAATACATATCCATACTTGCACAGATTGGCCACCCTGCTGCCCATCCACATACCTTTGGCTATATCCCTGTGAAGCTTCTTACTCTTTGAAGATTTATCTAGCCTAAACAAACTAATTTTCTGCAAACATTACCATCTCATACCCATCTCTCCTCCCAGTCCTTCTGATACATACAAATGGGACCTACCATGCTTTCACCTAACTAAAAATCAGCCAAGGTACTGTGGCCAAAACTTACTTTAATTTCAAAACTTAATCAGAATTCTGTGCAGGGTGAATTAATATCCTCATCTGGTTCCTAGTGGAGAGTTATCCCTATAAAGCCACATCACTACAACCTGTAGGTATGAATTCAAGGACCGATACCATGACACAGAGTCTAATTATGGTCAGAGCTTGAACACATCGGTAGAAATTGTTACCACTGTTGCACCTATTCGGTGACTATTAGGTTTTACCTTCAAGGACACTTTCTAACACACAGTAAATGCACCTGAGTAGCTCATTCTGACAACCTGAGTAACTACTTCTTTTATACCAGTGTTGCTGGTGTATCTTTTGTGGTACCTCCACCAGCTATGGTCAAATGATCAGGCTTCAGCAGCAGACCCAGGAAAAGAATCCCAGTTTTATAAATGTTTCTTGCTTTCAGCACTACACAGCCAGATTTTCAAGTTAACAGCAGCAACATCTGGACACAGATAGTGTAATGTCCCAGTAATAAAGATGTGCTGACTTCTTGGTGTTAGTTCCCACTGGCTGAAAAGAGCTGGGGGGACACAGAAACAGACACTCGTAGTGTGGAGGTGTTTACTGCTGGGGCAGCAAACCGAGACTCTGACTGACAGCAGACAAATAAGGGGAACTCTTTAAGCCGTTGTTTCTTAAAATGAATCTTTTGCCAGAATCAGAGGTCTAGTTAAACCCTTGCAGAATCAGACAGAATGATTTCCAACTAACACTGCCATTTTCAAGCTGAATTGGCTTATTTCCTCAGTTCTCTTGGGAGGAGTGTCAGTGTGCAAAGTGATACATACAGGCATACTTGCTCTTCCTCTCTTCCAGAGGTATTATTAGTAACTACCTGCTGCTGCTGCCATGGCTCCTGCCATTGAGAAAGAGAGATTGTTTCAGACCTATTAGGGGTTTTGTCCCTTTAAATGCAATCATATAACAGCACAACAAATGCAGCAGGTGTGTAACAATTTTGTGTATTTGACAGCAGCTGGAGGAGGAAGAGCATCTGAAAGGACACACCACCAAAAATGCTGCCTTCCTTAGAAAAAAAAGAGAGGTCCCACTGTAAACAGAATTGGAACAGACCAGCTTGTATGTCTGAGAGAACAGCCTTAATTTTAACACTGAGCACAGCTGTACAAGTTTCTCTTAAGCCCTGTTCCAATGTTGCATTTCAACTCTGTCCTGCAGGGACACTTTCTAAGAAGTATGCATAAATTTCATGCAAAAATACGGCTCTATCTAGCTTTATATCAGAGTCATGGGTTCACCGGCATCAGCAGAGTTAGCTCAAGCCCTCCATCTAACCTAACCTACTGCTGATAGCTATGTGTGTCCCTAAATGGCCCAGATGTCCCGCATTGATAGCAAATGAACAGTACATCATACTGATCACAGCATGGAGCAATAACCTGACTGATATTAAACTACCCAGAGCTAATAACTAGAAATGCAGAGAGAAGCACAGCACACGGTACTTTCACAAGGGTCTAAGGGAGCTTCATGAGCTAGTGGGTACCATCCCCACTCCTCTATGCCCTGCTGAAAACTTCAGCCCGTGGATCCCAGCTGGCCCTCCTTTACAATCTCAGGACCAGGCATTGCTCTTCTGAACTCAGTGCAGTGCTATTATTGCACAAGCACAGGAATAAGTTAATATTATGTATTTTCTCATTTACATGCTCTTATGCAGCCTTAAATAAAAGTTTGAAGTAGCTTACACTTAGTGAAAATGGAGGAAGCTGTTGAAACTTACTGTAGGGTCAGAGCGTGCACACAGGGTGGTACTCCTGATAGCAATGAGCTCCTTCCCTAGAAACCCTGCAATAACATCTGCATGTGTCTAGAGACAAGCAAGGAAACAGTCTGCTATTTTTACTATTTCAGAACAATAAAAGTAAGTATAACAAGACACAACTGCTTTTCAATTACTGTTTTATGGCATTGTGCAAGATAAATGTTCCACCCATTATATATATATATGTATACCTTATATAATATTTGTTAAGATTAAGATTGCGATTTAGTAAATGAGATAATTGTAAATTCAGTTTTCCACAGCAGTATTAATTCTGCCCAACAGGACTAGTCAGAAAACAGAATGTTATGGACTATAAATCTGGCACATAATTTAACACAGTACTTTTATTTTGCCTTTTGCTTTAGGAGTACGCTCACATTTATGCCAATGGGAACACAAAAGCAGAACCCAAAAGGAGAATTCTTTAATGTAACTGTTTAAAAAAAATTGACTTGTATAATCGGATCAGCTTATAATTATTCTTTACAAGACTAATTCCATGTAGGTAGTATCCCATCAACTAATATCTTCTATCAAATGTATCTGCATTTAGGTATTTAGTACATAATCACTTTTCCACAACAGTGGGCTCTAGCAGTTCTTATTCTCCCATGTTTTAACCACTTAGCCATCACTGGGATTTTTAATATAGAACGTTGTGACTTCAAAGATGTCTCAGTCACACTGTAGTTACAGTGCAAGCACGCTGTGATGTTGAACAGCATAGTCCCAAACTTTCCCCACTTCTCTGCTGGCCTAGGAACTATGCCACCAAAATCTGTGCTACATTATTGCCCTGAAACTGTCCTGGAGTTCCACCTCCTCCAATATCTTGTAACTAAAAATGGAGCTCTCAGCTCACCCCCAACAGGTCGCTAATTAAAATAGATATTTTTAGACTCTGGGTATACTCAGATACACTGCAAGTGAAACTATAAATATTTTGTGGTTTTATTTTCTTATACATTTAGTCTCCAGCAAAAGAACAGAAATTTTACCTTCACTGTAATGACAGCCCAGCTTATGAAAATATATACTGAATACAAAACAGAGGAAAGAATAAATCAGAAGGCATTCAATGACTTCAGTAGTTAGCCTTTCAACTACATTAGTGGGTGATGGCAGAAATGAGCAACTACAAAGCAGCAACCGAGCGACTGAATTTACTGCATCACCAGCTCCAACTACATTTTAAAGATAATTTTATTTTCCCAGTTTTTGCCTTCCTGTTTTGCCTTCCCTCCCAACAGAGAAAGCATTCTTTGCTATGCCAACTAAAGCTAGAGAGAGGCTTCAGGGAAGAGGAGATGAGGGTATCTGCAATTTCATCGAGTTCCTAAAAGCTCTAAGTGAGAAACAGATTCATAGCTCCAATGCTTTGGGTTTCCTACAGCAGACCAGGCGGGCAGAGACATCAGAGGAAACGTCCCTTCATGGGTCTGCACAACAGTTTCTCACCACCCCTTCACCATGTCCTGATGCCGTGCATCCTGTGTGCAAGGCACACAGAAGGCACACCTGACTCACCTGGCTTGGGAAGGAACCTGAAAGGACTACAGAAGGCTACAGAAATTGCTAAAATGCTGGGAATCAATGGAAGGGGGAAATAACACTGCTTCATCATTTCTAAGGCTCATAGTCAAACGGAAAAATGGTTTGTTCAATACACTGTTCAATACATTGCTTACATTACTGGCTTACACAGCTGTATGGTAGCTAGACATTGTCTTGATGCTGAAACATCCACTTTGATAAGACTTCCCAAAGAGAAAGGCTACAGCTGTTAAAACCATTTTAGAAATGGGGAATGGAGAGGCTGAGATCACATGACAGCTAAGAACTGAATGCAGGTCTTTGAGTTCTGGACTAATGCTCAAATTATCCTGTCTTCCTTCCCTTTTCATGCATAATTCTGGTTGTTAAAACATCCACTGTGACACAGAGTAGCCCAAGAAATGCATTAGGATTTAGAACCATGTATTTTTGCTGTTCTACTCTCCTAAATTCATCAAAATAAGCTTGAGTAAGAAGGGGCCACTGGATAGGCAATTTCAATGCAAGATCTTTGACACTGGAACTAATTTTCTCCTATGGACCCTGTTTTTATGCATTGCACACAATGAGTTTTTTGTATTCAATGCCTTAGGAGGGCTGACTTGCTCTCTAAAGAATAGAGATGCAGTAAAAAGAACAAATGAAAATAAGTTAAAATTCACATTAATCAGTTAGGAAACCCTTGATAGCCATTATTAGCTGTAGTAAGTGTATTTTGCTTCATTGTAGCTTTGCAGAGAGGACAGGTGCTTTTATAGGGATGAATACATAAATATTTCAGACGATGAGCTGCTTATTTTGTGGACTTCAATTTTCCTAGAGCAAGCAAGAGAGCTGCTCTTAATCTTAACAATTATAGCAGCTATTTGTCATTCAGAAAGCTGTAAGCCATTGACAACAGCAGGTCTGGTCTCATTACAGGGAAGAAACTGAGGCACAGATGCTACAGTCAAACACAGCAATTCTCTGTGAGAGTTAAGTTATATTCCTTTCCCTGTAGGTTACTGAGCTACATAGATCTTTGTTATTCAATATAAAGCTAGAATAACGTACAGTTATTGACTTTTGCACTCAGACTAATATATAACATCATTTTAAGTTACACAGACTAGAGGAAAGATTTAGGTAAATTTAGCAGCATTACTATATACTGGTTGCAACTTCTCTAAAGGAGGTAAAATCTAGTGACTATTTAGTGAGTTCATGTAACTAGGTTTTATGAAAGGTGAAAAAACATTGTGGAGAAGCAACACTGAAGTTCTTTGTTTGTCTGTTAAACAGAGAAATTGGCAGTTAGGTAGTAAAAGCTTCCCTTTCAGAATACCAGCAACTGCACCAGCTGAAGTATCTGTTTGGAGACCTCTACCTCATCTACTCATGAAGCAGGAATCAGTCACTCATCTGATTTTTAACTCCCTCCTCTAGTAGGACCTTGGGGGACACTATTCCTTTCCAGGGCAGCTAACGCTGTGACATCTATTTGTAGGAGATACCCTCCCCCCCACCCCTAGATGATGCATGAGGAAGTCCCTTGCTGTCACTGCTACCTAGAATAATGTTTTCTGAATTACATTTTTAGAATGAGGCAAATGAAATCAGTTCGGGCTAAAGTAGGAATTTGCTGATACTCCACTGTCAGCTGATACTCCACTGAAGTGGAGCCCAAGCCCAGGTCCAGATATATATAGGTCCAGAAAGCTATATACCTCTAGAAAGTCACCATATCTACTCCCATAGAAGTTGTTTCAGTTCAGAAGATCTGATAGAATCCAGAATCAGCTCATGTTTGCATGAGAAGCCAGGGAGCTTGACTAAAAATGCTAAATTTATCTGGCTAACTTTCAACCTGAAATCCACTCCCATGTGAACTATCAAAGCTAATATATATCTAGTGGCCAATAACAAATTCCACAGCTATGGCTGCTGAGGGGCTTGGAAAATGAGGAAATGATCCCTCTTTCAGGCCAAGTTTTCTCCAGTCTCTTACTGCTAGCAGCTGTAGCAGAAGCCAGGAGAACGGACAGAATCAGTTTATTCCCGTCTCAAATCTAGTCTTAGTCAGGAATACTAACTTCAGCTCCTAATGACTATAATGCAGCCTTTTGGAGCTGTCTGGTATGATCCACATACTCTGCTTAAGCAGTTCCAAGCCATTTTTTTCTACAGGCATAACTACTTCAGTTGGCAGTGTGCTTTCTTTTCTTTTCTTTTTTTTTTTTTTTTCTTTTTCTTTCACATACAGAAATGGTTGTATTGGCATCATACACCTTTATACAAATATAATGTTCATTCACAGTGAAGGAGAGATCACAGAGCTTTAACTCTGTGAAGATATTTAAAGCCACTGCAATTTCTCCGTGTAGACAAACCTTATAATTTCTAGCACTTGGAGATTCATCTAGCACAGTTCTTGAGATTTGGCTTGTCACAGTATTGGAAAGCTTCCCAAAACTCGCCATCCTGAAATATTGTCACAATATGCAGGATCCTTCCCTGCAGTCCTGCTTCATAAAAGCAGGCAGAAGTTACACCCAGGAGCCACTGGCCTTCAAAGTCTGCAGCCTTTTGTTTCCCTTCCACAAAGCTGACCTTGAAATGTACTTGCTGCAACTATTCTCTCTCTCCCTCTGCTCTTGCACTGAAGAGGCTTGCTCTGCTCTGCCTGATGGTCCTGAGTCATTATCTATGTCTTAATATCCATCTCTGAGTGTTTCATATGCAAGTTAAATCAAAGAAATAAAAAAATGCTCCACTCTTAATAACATTCCTCAGCAAAAAAGATCCAAACCTGCACCCTTCCATGACCCTCTTAGGGACTTGCGTTTCCTCTGTCATGAAAAGCTGGAACACGTTGCATCACATTTCAAAGACCTGACTGCCTGTGAAGGATCTCCTCTCAGCAGAGACAGAATCTCCTCTCAGCAGAGACAGAATCACACTAATTTGCAGTGCTATCAATTATTTCAGAACACCCAATGAATCCAGTCCCAATGGCTCAAAACTGCTCCCACCTGCTCTGATCCTTTAACCCTGGCCCTAGCAATAGTGCTTCTGCTGCCTCCGTCTGCTGAAGAGTCCCTTCCACAGCCTCAAGTAGGAGCTTGGCTGGGACAAATGTTGAAAGCAGGTGGGCAGTAAATGAGTTGGGATGAGCTCAGAAGCATCTGCTCCCGCCAGCTCTTCGTTAGCCATGGGGGAGATGCGTGAGCCACAGCCACCTCTCTCCACAGCAGCCAGAGCAACAGCTACTGCCACGTTCTTTCAGTTTTCTGTGGGGACTCACCTATCAACCTTCCCTGCTTTAATGCTACAAGCTGACAGCTAGGACCACAAGGATAACTTGAAGCTGAGTAATACCAAAGATAGGAAAACACCTTCGTGCATCTCCCCAGAAGGTTACAGAAAATATTTAGGAACAATAAAAAAAAACAACTTCCCCTGACTACTGTTATAAATCTAATAAGATTTCTATTGCCTCTTTTTCCTTTTTTTTTTCCCCTTTCTTTTTTTTAAACTAGTTTTTCCTGTCAGTGTGTCCTTGAAATGCACAACCTCCCCATCTAGTTTTGCCAGACCTGGACCTGAAAAAAAACCAAAAACAGCATAATGTAAACTGTGTCTTAGAGCTCATCCTATACAAAAGTTTCTGGCTAAGAAATGAGGAAACCCATAAGAGCAGAAGGTAAAAGGATCACCTGCCCCAGCAGAAGTGCGAAGACAGAGGTGCACTGGGACCTCAAGAGCTTCAGAGGCAGAAAAACACAGGTGCTGCCTGCTATAATGAAGCAATGTCTCAAAGGTCCTCTCCTCATCCTCCTCTGAGAGCCAGCTGCTGGTCAGTGGCATTTTCCCGAAACCCATGTCTGGTCTCCTCAGGCTGCATGATCTATTTGTACACCAGAACCAGGAATATTTTCGTTCTGAGGGCCACAAGAAACACTGGAGATTTATGAAGAGGCTAAAACATTAGAAGAGGTAGAAAACACATAGTGGAAGATAGAGCTGTGGGAATTTTATACAACAGCTCCAGTTTATTGAGTGTTGCAACAGCCTCCAGAAATGCACTGCAAAGGTGTCCTGCAGGGCACCGTACCAGGCTCTGAGGACAGCACTGGCTGGCCCTCCTCTCAGCACTTTGACTTCACCCAACAAGCCACATTTGGGGAGACAAGTACCATCTTTGGTGATATGATAAAGGTACTGCTCTCAAACCAAGAAATCGAACAGCTGCAGAACTCCTGAATGTTGGCATGGCACAAATTGCTTAGGAGCTAATTTTGCATGTAAATGGCAATTAGGCTCTTAGATCATTCAGGCTGGGAAATTTCACAGTGGACCATCTGTAGTAGTCCTAAGCCACAGATATTTTTGCTCACCTGTAGAAACTCAACTCTCTGGAAGCAGGGTGTCCCTTGCTACTCTATAAGGAGAAGCTGCTTGTGACCTCGCATTCCAATGATAACTCATGCAGGATCTGTACCAGTGATTTTTATGGGATTATTCCTGGTTCACCACACTGCAGAGAGGAAAATCTGGCTCACTGAGATGACTGTGTGAAAACTGGCAACACTGAGAAGATGCCACCATGCCCTGCCACCTGCATCTCCTACGCCTGAGAGACAAGCCCTGAAGGGGAATACCTGCCAAATACCTCCACCTCACATTACATACCATAATAAAAAACTCTGGTGTTTTACTGATGTTGCCAAATTAACAGAAATGCTCATCAAAAAATTATCTTGGCAGTGTCTAATAAGCTTTGTAAGCTTTTTAGAGGCCTATATTTTTCCATAGCTGCAACTCTTCAAAAATGTAATGCTTTGTTTTGACTTGACTAAGGGCTGGGGTGGGTAGGTGGGTGGTCTGAAATCGATATGGGATGCTTTAATTACCTTAGTCACACCAGCAGCTTCAAGTTACCACAGCATCCTCTCTCTTTTTTCCTGTTAGTAATGAGAGAACCCTAAACTGAAAAAAAAAGCATTTTTTTCCAGTTTAATTAGTTACAAACCACTTTTACACCACATTTCCATTCCTGGAGAACCTCAGATTATGAGGTGTTTACTGCTTGGTGACTGGGGTTTCTCTGATTAAGTTTTTAGAAATAAAGAGCTCAGCATGTTTTATTTAGTTATTCTTTTACTAACTTGAAATGATACTTATTTATTCTACTTTTCTGTGGTCTTACTTGTTCCTTTGTATTGAGTTACACCTGTCAGTACTTGGTGGGAGACCTTAAAGAAAACCCTGCTCAAGGGTGGATCCAATACCCCCAACACAGTAGGTATCACACAGTCTTACAGATGTGAAGATGCTCTCTGATGCATTGTAAAAGCAACAACAGACCAACTCTTCAAAGATGACTTTTCTAGAGGGTCAGTACTGGAAATGGTGTACCTCAATCAAAATTCTAGTACTTCCTCCCACCATGAATGTTCTAGCAGCATCTGCAGTTTTCCATTTCTTGAACCAATTTGGTACGTCATGGTGTCACGCAGTACCCATCAGCTGCTGGTCAACCCAGAAGTAGCTACAGCTCCACCATGGGTGAAGTTTGTTTTGTGCAGCCCTGGGATGTCCACATTCTTGCAGTCCCAAAGAGGGTTTCCTGTCCTACAGGATGCATCGCTTCCTTTTGATTACCGAAGTCAAAAATTTGCCAGGCAAGTAGCATTTTAAGACCCCAGAGCTGCACAGACAACAATTGGGAATGCCTGAGAACAAAATACGATTTACTTGGGTACAGTACAGCCACATTATTCATGCAAATCTACTGCCAAGAGAGTCTTGTCACAATATGCAGTCTATGTAGTAACAATGACATGAGGAAAAGAGTCCATCCTTCTCATAACTGGTGGGACATAATAAATCCTGGGTTTCATGAGATTCAGCCCTACACTGCAGGACTGCCAATTTTTTTATGCCTTCTCTCCCTTTACTGAGGCTTCTGTATTCCCATCAGGTGCTGTTGCTGTCTCCCTCTCTCCAGGTTTGGATGGCTGCACTCTTCCCTCTTCTTTCAGGCCACCACTGCACTCTCTGTGGTGGTAGCCCCCAAGGGCCACCAAGGGAAGCCAGAAAAACATCAAAATGGTCCAGATAAGCACCAGCAGGGAACTACTGTGGATGGCTGTAGAACATGAGTTAAGCACACACCAAGATGACCATTTAGATCTGTCCTCATATCCACTTTAGATAGTAAACCAGCTTTCTCTCATCGGTAGAGCCTTTTTTACCATTTTGCTCTCTGCTGGTGATCCTTTTACTAAGGCTGGAGACAATGTGAAATGAAAGAGATGCTGTTGTTACTGCACCGCAGCCTGTGAAGTGTGGAAAGAAGCCACCTGACTATAGCTTGTGCAGATGCTGTTGTGGTGGAGACTGCACATGTTGCCGGCTAGCCTGGGGGATAGTGTCCAATGTGCAAACCCCTCAGACTTCAGGCTGGCAAAGTGGAGTTTCTGTGTGCTTTGTCACAAGGGACTGCTCTAAGGGGTCACCAGTCAGCCAGGTCCTTCATACACCTCATTCTGGAGCTCCAAGGCATACATTAAACTCAATATGATGAACTATGAAGACAGCTCACAGGGCACTGGGAAGCTGGGGGACTTAAGTTTCTTTGGAAGAGTACTTTGCTCCATGGGCTGAAGCAGAAAGACTCCCATGAAACGTCTTCGTTGACCTGCAAATATTTTAGCATGGTGTAAATACTTTTTGAGTGCCTATGTACTGGGCAGGTTTGGTGGGGTGGAGGCTGCAGGGTGCCCTGCGTGGGATGAGATCAGGGACTGCCCACTGCCAGTCCCACCTAGGTCCAGCCAGCTCAACAATGGAGGACACCAACCCACCATGTCCCAATACCACTACCAGTCTGAAGCGGATATGCAGCCTCTGTGAAAACATATTTAAGAAAGGCCAGCAGCTGCTCCTGGAGCAGGACATAACAAAGAGAGAAGGAGGTACAAGCAGAAGGTGTACCAGGAGACACCCATGCAGTGGTAGAGCAAGAGACATGCCAGAGCAAAAGAAGGCACAAGAAGAGACGTGCCTCTGAAGGGACTGCAGCCCATAGAGAAACCTATGCTGGAGCAGTTGAGTAGGAAACAAGGAGTAGCAAGAGCAAAGGAACCACAGTACACCAACTCCAACCTCCTGCGCTGCTCCTCATCTCACCTAGGGCACTGAGCATAGCGTGTAGCTAGAGGACTGGAGACCAGCAAGGAGGAGGAGGGGTATCTAGAGGGAAGGTGGGATACATTCCTTAAGCACTTGTTTATTTGTCTTCTTTATTTCTCAATTCCAGAAACAGTAATTAAAAGACCATGTTAATTGGCAATATTTGTTGTTAAATTCCCCAACCCAAGACTGTTTTTGCCCACAAGAGCATGCCACTTCACAATAGCTATGTTTATGTGTATGTCTACACATAAGTGAACGTGTGATTGTGTGCTGTAGGACACACACTTGCACGTGGCATACATATATAAGGTTTTGATATATGGACATGACTGAATATAAATGCTCTTAATTTCAGTAATCTTTCAGTTTTTCCTCGCTAGTGGGTCTAGTCTTCTAGCTGAGCAGCCACATCTATTTTTGCTGCCCAGTGGGTTTAATTTCTAGTTTTGCAGACTGCACAGGAGCCACAGGCTACGGGTTCTTGGTAGATGTGGAGTATTTGACATGGTGCCTGACCATTACAGTGACCTCTGCACAAGTGGTGAAACAAGAGAGACCATTATCTTAACTGTATTGTGGAACAGGAGATGATCACAGGGAAAACTGACGCACAGGACAGATTATTTCTGCACCCCTGCTGTTCTGGGCAGTCCCTTCTATTGCTTGTATTACCATACACTTCATGTTACAGGGAAGGAAAAAGCACCAGGTTTCATCAGCTTTGCGTTCAAAGGCTGGTATATTTTTATCAGGAATCAGACAGAAGTGGAAGAGGAGCCTTTGTGAACCTACATGCAGGGGAAATAGTAACACAGCAGTCAACCCGCCCTTGCACCAAGGGCAGCTAACCTTTCCTGATTGTGTTAGCAAAATAAGACAGACTTTGCTGTGCCGTGTGCCCCAGCACCGCAATGCCCCCCTCCATGCCCCCACTACCCAGCAACCCCCGGCTGACAGCACTTCACTCCTGCCCCAAGGCTCATGGCCCAGCAACAGGCAGCTGCCCCAGGCTGCTGGCAAGTTGCAGGCAGGTGAGAACCCACCCACTGGCCGCTCCTGGGGGCTCGGTGGGACTGCTGCTGTGTCTGTGAGGTGGGATCAGGACTGTGCCTATAGATGCTGTCTAGATTCACAGGCTGCATATATTAGGTGTAGCAGATAGAGCTGGGACTCAAGCTATGGGCAAGATAGTTGTTCTGCAATTGTATGTCTGTAACATGTCTGTGGTGTAGCCTGTACTAGTCAGTGGGATGCTTTGATAGAGAAGGGTCTTAAGGGTTATTAATGAATTATGTTGCGATAAAAATAACAGTAAACAGAAGTTGCTAATTTAGCCAAGGAAGTCATTTTAGGGTCTGATTGGTTTCGCTACCACAGCCAAAGATAAAATGAAGAAGGGTTGGGTATTGTTTGCATTGTTGCTTGTCTGGAAGGTGAAGCAAAATGCCTGGATGTGTCGAGCAACGTTGTTATGTGTTACCGGGGGAGTCTGCCAGAATCACAGGCAAAGGTGACTCCCAGGGCTGGCAGCACAATTCCAGACACACTGTCACAGCATACCACAATGCTTTAAGACTTGTTCAAATACAGGAGGTGCACCGATGGAAATGTCAAAACACATGTGCAATCCCAAAATGTTCCATTCTGACAAATTTATAATGTAAATTTTATCTATGCAGATTGCCTAATCCTAAACCCTTGGCTTCACTTCCATCAGTGAGCTACTTTTGTGAAGTTTCACACTTGGTTTGGCCACTCTGTTTCAAAGGGAGCAACTTTTGGGAAGAAATACACTGACACAAATTAACCTGAACAGTTTGTATTCCACATTTCTTGCCTGAACGATCTTAAAAGCCTGCAGAGAATTTATTACACGAACACACTGGCTACCATCTCCTTTTCCCTTTTCAGAATATCTAAAAAACTCAATTTGTTAAAAAGAAATCACAAATGAGGCAACTAGTAATGATGACATTCATGTAAAAACTATTTTTTCAAAACTGGGAATTCTTTTAATTTTTTTTCCCTAGTTTTTAAACCTTTAACTTTCACATTTTAAAGCTCTTGTCAGCAACCATCAAGGAAACATACTCTAAATAAATAAAAAGAAAGCTGACCCTTGGTTAAGCCCGTAACTGACACAAAACCTCGGACTGCTGAGAAACTCCCAATAAAACAAGGAAAGCTGGGAGTAACTGCAATATCACACTCTTGAGGAATCAGTAACTGGCTGGTCTGGGAGAAAGGCTGAAGCAAAGAGAGCTTTATACTAGATATAAGCTAGCACTCAGTCTCAAACTGACCTATACAAATGAGAGGAAGAGCCTGCAAAGCTATTTCCCTGTGAAAGGAGACCTTGTTCTTCAGGGCTAGGACATCTCTGTAAAAATCTGTCCCTAAATTCCCTAAATCTGTCTTTGCTGTCAGCAAGATATACCTGAAATCACATAGCTTTCTAGGGATTATTCAAATCAGAGACAAGAGGTTAAGGAATTCCAGGCACTGAAAAAATGTCACTCTTTGTGTGTTTGGGAAAAGTTTGGGTTTAGCTTGCTCTGATACTTAGGGATCCTAAAGAAGAGGTCTGAGCCTTAGTAATATCCTTCTCCCTAACAGATCAAAAAGTAAGAGGAAAGCATAAGACATTCCAAGGCCTGCCAGGAGGGCCACAGATACATCATTCAAGATGTGCTCCAAGGTAAACCCAGCTCAACAAATGCATCATCACATGCCCACTAAAAATACTCTGTCCTCCTCTCAATCTTCTTTCATCCTTTATTTTTTTTCCCAGCCACTCACAAACTCCCTCACTTCATTCCTCCACCCCATTCTCTCAGACCTCCTTGTCCCTATTGCTTCTTTCCATCCATTTTCTTCACAAGATCCTTCTCTGTTGCTCTCCCTTTTTTTTTCTTTTTTTTTTCCCCTCACAATTCACCTTGCCTCACCCCACAGCTCTTCTTCTGCTCGGGCTGTAGAAGAGTTGACCCAGCTTTGGCTTCTGGAGCAGGATCTTACAGGATCATGTCCTTAAACCAGTTTTTTCTGGTGCCCATTTATACAGTGCTTTACCCTCCTGTTGATTTCTGACAACAGCAAGTCATTCTCAACAGCTGATTTAACTTGGGATCATATGGCCCAAGAAAAGAGCCTACCAACAGGTATGTTCTACTGAGGAAAAGTCTCTTCTGTGTGGGTACATGTTCTCCCTTCATCTCCCACCTGATTACTGCATGCTGTCTGTCTTGCAAAAATGGCTCCCATTTTTTAGACATCCCTCTATACAGTTATAGGCATTTTATATATAATTTCCAAAACAGCCATTGCTTTTCTGCAGTTGTCCCCTTTCCAGATACTGTCAGGTATTTGGCACTTCTGTGGCCTTCCAAACAACAGCACATAAACCTTCTGTCATAAGGGTTATGTAGCTTGATTTAGCTTATCTCCTCAAGTCTGTGTCAGCAGAACTGAGAGCACATCTTGACGTCCTGGATGAGGTACCCAGAGTAGCTTAACTATCTGCCTTCACCTACAATGCAGCATCTGACAGTGAATGTTTAGCATCTGGTGTTTATCCATTTGAGGCTGTGGTAGTTATTTGTAGCTCAGACCAAGGGGCTCATGCTTAAGAGAATGTGACAGCCTTTGCTGAGTCAAAATGCACCAAGAGAACAGGACTAGCAAGAAGCTGTCAGGATCAGTGCGTTGCCCACCCATGCCCTAGGCTCTGCTCCTGTTCCTGTTTAGGGATATCGTAATAGCACCTAAAGGCTCACCCAGAAAGAAGGGCTAACTGTGCTAGATGACACACAAGCACACTATTGAGGACAGTCTGTGGCACAGAAAGTTAAGGACTGACACAGGTTAGGCAAAGGACAAAGAAAGCATTATCTTCCCCTGATCAAAAAGGAGAGCTGAAACAGTGTGACTTGTCAAGGTCACTCAAGAATTGAGCAACTGAGATGAGAACAAAAATTTGTACTTTTTCAATTCACAGCTCAGCGCCTCAGTCACAAGAGCATCCTTCATCCCTCACTCTTGCCCCAAGGGAAGAACATGCCATTCGTATTTGCTTACTAGCAGCAGTCCCATCTATGGGCTATGGGGTCCTTCTAAGTGAGCAGGGTACCAGCAAGAGCAGAGTCTGAAGTACTAGGGATACGTGAGAGCTTGCCTCCCAGCTGGAGGCACATGACACAGCTGGTGTGCATTGGAAAGGCCACCTGATTCCTACATCACCCTCAGATTTCGTGCCTCATGAAGTTGACAGAGAGAAGGAGAATTCACAGCCCGATCCCCTCAGATTAGGTTTCTGAACATTTCCTTTATGGCATGTGGAGAGAATCTGAAGGAGAGCTCAACAGCACAGATATTTTCCTGGCAAGGGGACGAACCTTTGAAGCTCTCAAGTGGTCCCAGAATAAACTTCATGACTTGAGAATGAACACTATGTGCTGACAACGTCATCAGTTCATGGCTTTAAAGGCAATCTTCAGGGTAGCTTTTCTTGTGCCCACTGAAGTGCTGTGATTCAGACAGATTTTCTGGAAAGAATGCAAAGGCTTGGGTAGGATGCCTCTGTGGGCATGCACAGTGGTGGGGACATCAACTGGGGCACCAAGGGATGGGGGGCGCTCACCCTTGAGAGGCAGATGTGAGTCAGAACTTTCTGGTAGCCATAATCCTGCTGGGTTTAGTGCCTCTGGATGGGTTCCCCTCAGAAACCTGGAATCTCACTGCAGGGGGAATGGAGGGGTGAGGAAATCATTGGGGCACCATGTGGGAGAGGAATTGCAAAAAACACAGTGACACAGTTTAGGCTGGTATAGCATAGACAGATTATTGAAGGCCTTACAGATATCTAAAATAACCACATCATGAAAAAGCAATAACTTATATTAAGTGATTCTTTGGAGAAGCGAGACAAGGATTTAAATGGGAAGAAGGCACTGGTCAGATAGATGGTTTGGGATGCATGCTGGCTAAGGAGCAGCATGGAAACAAAAAAAAGTTATCCTGATGAAAGTAGATGTGGGGGCAAATTTCTGGCTCTACTGAAATCCAAGACAGAGAAACATTTCACTGGAGTCTGGATTTGGCTGTGGAGATCTGCTGGGCTTGTAAGCCTGCAGGAACTGGTTTTGCTCATAGTCTCAGCATGGTGAACATACGGTACTGCCATGTACTTCAGTGCCTGTTTATGAGGAAAACTTCTGCTAGCTAGAAAGTACAAACTTCGAGTTACATCTTACACCCCACCTCCAAAACCTTTGAAACCTTGGGTGGGTTCTTGGCTTCAGACAGAAAAGCTGAACAAGCACAGCTGCCCCTGTTCCTCCATGTGGTCCTGTGAACCATTTCTTAAATGTCTTGAAACAAAGGCTTTTTCTGCATGAGGACAGGCAGCAGGCCATTCAAGACTAAGCTTCATGATGTACACTTCTACTGTAATGGAAGTTTCACTTCACACTCCTGCCAGGTCCTGGGCAGATGCTGTGCAGCAGGAGCAATAGCAGGAACTACAGGCTTGGGGCAGAGTGGCTGGGGAGCTGCCTGGAGGAAAAGGACCTGGGGTGCTGGTTGACCGCCGGCTCAACACGAGCCAGCAGTGTGCCCAGGTGGCCAAGAAGGACAAGAGCATCCTGGCTTGTATCAGAAATAGGGTGACCAGCAGGACCAGGGTACTGAGTCCCCTTGTATTCAGCATTGGTGAGGCTGTACCTTGAACACTGTGTTCAGTTTTGGGCCCCTCACTACAAGAAACACCTTGAGGTGCTGGAGCGTGTCCAGAGAAGGGCAACGAAGCTGGTGAAGGGTCTGGAGCACAAGTTTTACGAGGAGTGGCTGAGGGAACTGGGGGTGTTTAGTCTGGAGAAAAGAAGGTTCAGGGGGGACCTTATCACTCTCTACAGCTACCTGAAAGGAGGTTGTAGGCAGGTGGGTGTCAGTCTCCCAGATAACAAGCAATAGAAAAAGAGGAAATGGCCAAAGAAGGTTTAGATTGGAGATTAGGGAAAATTTCTTCATGAAAGGGTTTGTGAAGCGTTGGAATAGGCTGCCCAGGGAAGTGGTTGAGTCACCACCTCTGCAGGGATTTAAAAGACATCTAGATGTAGTGTTTAGGGGCATGGTTTATGGTGGACTTGGCAGCATTAGGTTTACAGTTAGAGTCAGTGTTCTTCAGGGTCTTTTCCAATCTAAACTATTCAACGATTCAAACTAGTGTTTGTCTGCAGGGATGTTTCTGGGCTTAGGACATTTTCAGACAGTGGGAGAACAGAAGCAGCCACAGAGCCAGACAGTCTTTCTTCAGTAGGGAGCCCCATTCAGCTCCTGGCCTTGCCCAGTTGGATCTCCAAGTTCGTGACCATTTTTCCTTCCTACAGGGGGAAGGGGAGTAAAGATATTATTACTGCCTTACTCATATCTGCCCCCAGTCTTAGGAACAGATCAGTAATTGAATTGCAATCAAAGCTACTAGCAAAAAGCTGGTGACAGATCAGCTGGGTAGGTTTTGTAACTGACAGAGAGAAATCCTGGGGTCTCCCCACTAAGATTAGCTTTTATCCTTGCAGATTCTCCCACCTGGTGGGAAACACTGTATGAGAGCATGACAGAGGAGCCATACCTAACTACAGACAAACACATACAGATGTTGCAGCTGTCTGCTTCTGTGTCCTTGAGCAGACACAACCTTTGCTGGAGTTTAGTTCATTACTTGTTTCCTTCCTCTTTTTTATGCTGTGTCTCCATACTGTAAGGGGATGCATTGCCACATCACCACATACCCACTAAAGCCTGTGATGACAGTCCCCGGAGCCACTGAACTCCCACAGCTACTTTAATCACAGGTCAGAGAAGGGGTAGCTGGAAAACACTGGCAGAGAAGGGGATATGACAGCTAGGCAGCCTGGTGAAAGAGGACAAGCAGGAATACACATGCAGTGAAGACAGGATCATATCATGGGATCACTGCTTTTGACCACCTGACCATGGGGTTATAATCTCTGGCTGCTATCACGACACGATGCCTCAGATAAAAGGGGACAAGCCTACATTAGTTATTTGGCTAACAGGGAAGAAGATTCCTTCTGAACAAAGCAAAAAGCTTTGCATGAAGCTTTACAAAGGAGCGGCTGATGTATGAAGTGGGCTTCCCTTTAGTTACCTTGCCAATAAAGAAAGTGATAACTCTCCAGGGGGTATGGCTGAGGTGCAGTAGTGGAAATAGTGACATCTGAGCCCTCAAGTCTTCACCATAGTGTGCAAGCTCCTTAGATGGGAAAGGGGATGGAGAGAAAAAGGAGAGAGTGGGACAGATCTGTGGCCCCAGCTTTGTCAGAGTCTGTGGTACAAAGCAGGAAGGAAGATGATCAAAAGGATTGCACTGAGGCAGAGCGTAGCAGTGTTTCTTAGCAATCCAGTCTTTATGAAGGGAAAAAAAAAAAGACACGGCTTACTGCTTTTCCTTTACAATCAACTAAAAATTGGACTAAAATTTTGTATATGCCTTTATTTTTTCCCCCTTCTGTTTATATAAATTAAATAGTGTTTTCTTTTTCCCCTCTCCATTTTGTTGTTGCTTGCAAGCAGGAACGTAGGTGTGTATTTTATTTCAGTGTGTATTTTTACAGTACTTTGTAGAAAACCTTTAATGTCTTACCAAACACCTGTGGTGTTTGAACAACAGGTTCATAAGCACTGACATGAAACACCCAACTTTGTCTCTTGCTTCTCTTGCTATTTAGGAGCAGATAGGGGAAAGCATATCTAAATCTCTGGCCACTATTATGTCTTCAAGGACATATATGTGTGGCACAGGTAGCACAAACCCTAAACTCCTTTTAATTCTCTTTGGATCCATTTTAATCTTTCTGCAGAGCAAGCATTAGCTGGATAAAATGTTAGCTTATGTCACCTTGCCCTGCACGCTTTTCTCTGAGACAAACATTAACTTGATTCATCTGAAGATCTGGTCCATGATGATTAATAATTTCTCAAGACACGGCACAGACCACATTTTATGTAATTAGATTTTTTTCCTTGTAAGAAATTGCCACAATTGCACCATAAGTTACATCCATATAAATGGGACAGTGACAGGAAGATTGTGAAAAGCAAGAATCTCTGTAACTGGCTGTGCAGTCAGATATCATGTTCACCATATCCCAGTTGCTTTTGAGACTCGCTGCTTGGACAGACACACATATGATGAGAAAGGTCTCCATTCTCATCACAACTTAAACACATAAAAGTTCTGATACTTCAGAGAAGATCTCCCTACTCAAAACACCAGGCTCATGCAAGCCTGCTCACCCAAAGTGCTGCAGTGGCACTGACAGACCATTTCAACACTGCACATAAATTTGGGGTTTGGAGACAGCATAATTACAGTAGAGTGTAAATGATATATAATTAGCTGTTTTTCCAAATCAAAGCACATGTAGAGATGAGCTGCAGCTCACTCTGCCTGTTGAAGGATATGCACATGTGAGTTTCCTTACATTATAGATCCCCCCAGAATAGACATTTCAGATCATTTCAACAGTCTTACATAGCAACTGCAGTATCCACTGGCTTTGCTTTCTTCTGCTAACTCTTTTTCTCTTCCATGCATTATACTGATGGGAGTTGCATGTGGCCACTGGCTCACATGATGGCATGAGAGGTGTGTGTCCTGCTCCACGGCACTCCTGTCCCCCCAGATGGTTTTCAGTGGATCACAGATTACACTCACCAGCTGTGCCTGGCATGGGAGGAGGGTAACAGGGGAGACAGAGGCTGCAATGCTGCAGAGAAAACACAGAGCAAAAGCTGCCTGCTGAGGGGAGCACAAGACAGGAATTAATTGCATCAGTTTTACCCTTGATGAGCAAGATCTGGCAAATCTGTCATATTAGTTTCTATCCACTGTATAAAGCAAGAAACCTGCCCAGGGCTCTCCCAAAGCCCTGCTTCCCATTTGTATATGCATATTGCCTCAGCTGGTGTCACAATAATTCATTTCTTTTATGTTCATCCTAACCACCTCTGTGCTGTTGCTGTGGTGGTCTACAACCGTGACAGCCATGAGAGCAATGGATGGATCAAATGGAGAACCACGAGAAATCAGAGGGCAGAGGCTTGCAGCAGGACACCCAAGCCATGTTCTTCAGCTGGCAAGGAGAAGGGAGTGAAGAGGACACAAGTGAGCTTGACAGAACCAGACTAAAACAGAAGGGGAAAATGAAACAAGGAAGAAAGGGTAGCAGAGACACTGGCTTTGTAGTTAGGCGGGGAGTAGGAATTTGGTAGACAAATCTGTTCTACTATGACTTCCCAAGTGACTTTAGGCAAGTCATCCCATCAGCTTAAACTGATGCTCCTCTTCTGCAAAAATTTGTGAGAGGAACTGTCACAAAATGTCCTGAGGAGCATAAAGACAGCACAGCAAACACCTTGCAAGTGATAAAAACCAGGATGAATATCCAGAAAAAAAGAAGGCTTTCATCTGAACACCCTCAACAGAGTCACAGTTCATGGGGGAAAGCAAACAGAAACAGACTGGAAGAGAGTTGGGGCTGTTGCTGTTTGTCTCCATGATGGGTCTATACTGTGTATGAAGTTACTATATTTCTAGGAAGCTCTTCTGGGTCATCTGTTGGCATCAGCATTACAGGGCTGTATCCCCAATATACAAATGTGGTGTTATCTCATGTCCCTCAGGACCAGGGAAGGATAAAGGCTTTCTGCTGAAATAGTATTTTCCTTTCCCTGCTGTCACTGTCTCCCCACCAAGTGTTTTCCAGTGAATCTGTTTTGCACCCTGAGTAGTATGGGTGTGGCTGAAAGCACAGAATTAAGTTTAGGTAAAGTGGAGATCTCTTGGATATGGATACTGCCAAACTGATTTGTGATTAGACAGATATTTAGCACTAGAAATCTGTTGGTCGCTGAGTGCTATCACAGGAAGCCACAGCATGAAACGTCCTTCATTTGCGTGAAACCTTCTTAAAGCACGCCAGCCTGCTTTCCTTGCCTCTCCCATTAGAGGCTGTTCCCGAACCTAATTGCTCAGATGGCTAGAAGCTTTCTTCCGATTTCCAGGCTAAATTCTTTCATGGTCAGTTTATAACTACTTATACTTGGGATACAGCTATCCTTCAGCTTTAATAACTTCCTCTTCTGATTGTTACACTCGGATACATTTATAGAGAGGAAATACAACCTCTCTCATCCTCTACTTTGCTGGCTGTAAAACCCAGTCTCTCTCAGTCTCTCCACAAAGGCTAGGAGTCTCCTGCTCCTGGCATCATCTGCTCACTCTTCACCTGTTCCCATTGGAATACATATTTCTAGTAAGTAGGTGACAAGAATTGCCCTCCATTTTTCAGATCCTGAGTCCTGCATACCACTATTCACTCTTCCTTCCCTCTCTGGATGCGTTGTAGGGTATTATTTGCCTTTTCACAATTGCAACATGTTGGAGCTCACAGTCACCATGTGACGACAGGGTAATATAATACCAAGTGCAAGCTTTTGTCCTTCTCTGGCATTTCCAGCTGTTAAGCCACCACAGCATTTCTGTTACAGATGCCAATACACTTCCGTATATTAAAGCTAATGCACTAGCAAAGCTAGTTACTGAATTCCATTCCTCCAGCTGGATACCTTCCCTTTCCATACAACCTACCTTTGTTCCCCTATCAGCCTTCTAATTTTTCCCTAACTTCTATTTTAGCTATTAATTTCACATATGGCACTGTCTCAAGTAATTTGTTGTAGTATGGACAAATAAGATCTTTCTAATTTCCCCCATCCAAAAGAATTGTCTTATCAACTTATGCTATGATGGCATGCTCTGCCTTCGACAAACCAGAATTGCATTGTACCTCATTGTTCATACGCCTCCGTATTTTTTTATTATTCCCTCCTACAGGTTGGCTCTAAAGCTGTATGTATGCACTGTGGCGGTCAGAAGAATGGGTCTGCATTTCCCTAGATTACACCCTTTTCCTTTTCTTAGAGATAACATAAGTACTGCATCTGTTATTCTGCAGTCAGACAGTGCCACCACCAACTTGATAGATTAATTAAAAATCCGCCCTGCAAGATTTGCCATTTCATATGCCAGCTATCTCAATATTCTGAGATATTCTGGTCCCTGTGACTGGAGCTGATCAAGATGCTTATGTTCTTGCTTCATCTCAAATGCAGTCATTTCCTTTTCCATACACACAGCACTTGCCCCGTGCTCTCCATTGTCAGAATTACTGACAGGTGAAGTGTTCCTCCTTTAATTCATGATGTTCCTGTGCCACGCTTAGGATCCCCTCATTACTTTTCTCGAGCATGCACAGGTCCTTTCCCCATCATGTTGTGAAGGAATTGTTTGTTGTTTCTTTTACTTGCCTTTGCAAGGTCTATCTCAGGTTGGCCTTTGATCATTCTTAATTAATCCTTACAGTTTTAGCCCCCTTGCCCCACAGCACACAGCAACCACCACTGTGACAGCTTACTTCTGGTGCAATCTCTGCTTTCTGGGCTCACATCACTTTAAACATACCATTGACAGAATCTGTTTGGAGCCAATACAAAAGAGATCTCACAGGGACTTGCATGGGTTTAACATTAGTCATGTTCTAAACTATTAAAAATTAAACTTGTGCAACAAGTGTGTTGACGATATGTGCTCAATCCTGAGATTTAAATGAAAGCATTTTATGCCCACAATCCAATTGCTCTGGGTCAGGGAGAAAGAAGCATTTTTTTCTCCTTGCCTGTTCTACACATTCACTTATTTTGTAGATTGTCTCTTTTGTATTTTTAGAAGTGGATGTTGCTAAGGCAACCAAACTAGCTGAACATTTTGTATCCCTAAGAACAATACATGTTTAAATATTCAGGCAATTTTCCATTGTTCGGCAGGAATGGTGAGATCAGCCAGATTATCCAGACCAGATGAGGGAAGTTTAGGTTGGCTTTCTATTATATTTAAAAGCCTTCAGTGTGCTGACAGCCATTCAACAGCTCTATCCAAGGAGGAACAATATACAGCAGACACAGCCTACCCTCCCTAAATGGGAGAAATGATTTGTTTTATTCCAATCTGTTACACTCCCCACGATAAACTGAAGCACATAGGTATTTCCAGGTAGCTGAGCTATGCTCAGCCCTGTGCTGAGGCTGACACAAGATTTGCTCATGCTCTGAAAGCACAGCATCAGATAATGATAGTACTATACAGGTCAGAAGGGATAAATAAAAGTTCCATCCAGTTTATCACATCCTTCCCTCTTGCCTGTGGCTTTCAGACACGTGTTTTAAGCATCTGGAAAAGATTTAGAATATTCTTGCAGTCGGCTGCTTGCTGATACCTGCAAAACTGGGCTGGTGATGGGATCCTGTAAATTACTCTCACCTACTTGTACAAAGCTCACCAGCCTGGCTTCCTGGCTGGCTGCACTGCAGGAGACTTTGGGGGGGGGGGGGGGGGCTGGCACAGTCCGTCCCACTGGCTGATCTGTGATGGCAGGAGCTGCCACCTTCTGATTGGCCTGGAGCAGAGTGCAATGTCCATGCTGTGCAAGGGAGCCAGAACCATGCATCGAGACTGAGATACACTGAAGTCTGTTTCTGATTTTCTGATTTTGACATGAACATTTTCTGGGATGATCACCAAGCGTGCTTAGCTTCACTTTCTCCACTGCCATTGTGAGATGGCTAAAACTATAAAAATCTGAAGAAGATATGATTATGGCTTTAAAATGTTTTTCAGAGAAGTGCCATCCTATTACAATGCTGAAAAGAGCAGTGGGAGAAGAGGGGAGGGAAGAAATAAAGGAGATTAAAAGTGTGAAAGTGGTCATTGTGTGAGACTGCAAAAGGCATAGAGGCACAAAGTGGAGCTGAGAAAGGGGATGTGCTCCCAGAGCTGATCTGTAATCCAGAAGCAGGGAACAGCCTGATACTAAAGGACGGAAGGTGCAGAGGAGAGTCACGATGGGAAGATAAGTGAGGAATACAGGACTGACGCTACTGTCAGTGACAGCAGAGATGCTGCGCAGTGGAGCAGGCACTCCTCCACTGAGTGACACACAGCACATGCCTGACTGATTAGTGTTACTATGGGATGGAGCTGTTCATCCTTTCCAATACATCTAGCCCCAGAAATCTGCAATTCCCTCTTGCTTCTAAGTATCTTTTCTGGAGACATGAGCAATACACCATTAACACTGGGCAAATTATCAATCTGAAAAAAGAACTTTAGGAATCTCTTTGTTTTCCATTGCTTGTAGTTTCTGCTTGTATACTTGTGCTCTTCTCTTTCTCTTTAAAAGTGAAGCACATTACTTAGAGCATTCAAATACTTTAGCCTAACAGCTAACCAGTGCAAAGAGGGTTGTGCTATTCAAAGGGCAATATCAAGGTCTAGTAGTTTATCTCAGGCAGATCCAAGCATAGTAAACAGTAAGAGAAGTGTCCTAGGATTGCCAAAGATACCGAGTTGAAATGTCAGTGCTGGCAGGGAGACCTAGTTTTCAGAAACCTAGCTGGTTTCTAGGATGATGGACAACCAGGAAAAGTCTAAATAACTAGAAAAAGTGAATGAATCATGGATTAGCCTGACATAGCCATGTGAGCCATAAAAGAGCCACACGATTCATAGAAGTGCCAGCCTCAACACAAACTAATCTGTCTGGCTCTTTTCCCACCCCATCATTTTTCCTGAAAGACAAGCAGAACTGACAGATTAGATGTGGCCCAGGATGGGTACACATCACATCATGGGTAATTAAACTGCTGCCAAAACCATTGTTTTGGATTATTTCTATCACACCTTTCCTCTACAGCCCTCACTCTCCCTGCAGACTGGACTATCTACCTGATCAGTCTCATCAAGCTTGGGGCCTGGCCAAGCTGGAGGACTAGGAGGAAGGTCTAAGTTCAAAACAGGACTCATGAGTGAGAATGCTCTTTAGTCAGAGACAGGAGTCTAGCAGATGCTCAGACCTAGGCAAATGGGAAGAGGGGACTGGGTAGAAAAGAGCTACACAGAGGTCTAGGAATGAGGCAGATTGGTCCACCGAAGGCTACCAGTTAGAAGAGGTTGGGGGGAGTCCCGGTTCACCACACTGCAATACACCTGACCATAAAAAAGGTGCTAGTTAACTTTTGCCCATGGTCTACTGAAACCTCTGTGCAACCATGACATAGAGCACCTGAACTTCATGTGCCCATGAGGCAGCCACCTGTAGTGAGCAAAGGAGGAAAGAAAGAATTAGAAATTGCAGACTGGAGTGGATTGGGAGGGGATACCCAAAAGGACAAGGGGCAGAGGGGAAATACAAGGTGTGCTTACTCTCAGTGCAACGTATTCTTGGAACATCAGAAAACAACAAAGCCTTTGTTTCATCCTTACTGACTCTTTAAATGTCAGTGTCTCTGCTCCTGCCAGATGGTACCTATAAATTATTTACCCAACTCCATTATGTGCCCAAAAAGGGAAGACCGAGCTGAACAGGACCAAGAAGAATCAGTTACTTTCTCACCATAGAAAGAAAGGAGGTCTCCCAGCAGTACTGTTGGATCACAGCCAACACAGTGGTGCAACCAGTGTCAGCTGTGCCAGTGAATCTCTGGGGTAAGAGTGGGAAGCCCAGGGATGTTGCAGCCCAGTTTATTGCACATTTCACATGGCCTAAGCCAGGCTTAGTTTCAAGACTTCGCATTGCCACTGATATTACTCATACCACTTTGAGCAATTCACTTGCCCTCCATCTGTCTCGGTTTCTTCACCTGTGAAACAGAGCCTGATAGTGGCTTCGCAATGCGTGACTGCTTTTCTGGCCCTGGCTTCTCTGCCTGCTCTATAGCTGCTGGCACAGCAGTCTGCAGGTGGGTCTGCTTTCCAGTCTGTAGCCTTAAGGGAGGCAGCTTTCGCTACGGAAGACCATGGCTGTATGAATATACGAACAGTGCAGTCAGTGCTACTGTGATTATTACAGACAGCAGCAGTGGCTGGTACAACCTCTCAGAAAAGGTGAATATGGCCCAGAGAAGGCAGATGGTGCAGACACACATGCCTACCACTTTCAAATCCGATTTGCATTCATATATGTGAACTCACTGTAAAGTGGTTTACCCCTACTTTTCAGTTAGCCGGGTAATATCCCCTCTCTGAATATGACACAAGAATACCTGAACAGTCCTTTTGTGACAGTTCCCCAGTGTACCTGCCCCATGATGAGGCTCTGTGGCCTCTGCACACAGCTGCGAATGCTCCATCTAACCCGGGAGAACCACCTCTGTCAGGCACAGCAAAAAGGACACTTTCCATAAAGGAGCAACCAGGAACTGCATGGAGAACACACACTGCTCTGCACTGAGCAGTGAGCCTCCCAAATGATTTTTATTACCAGTTTTCTGAGGACAGCAGCTTTCTGTTCATTTGATACAAGAAACACATCCATGGGCTTAGGGGTTTGTATGGATGAGATTACTTCTTTTTCTTTTTTATTCTTCTAATTGCTATTCTTAATAAGCACTTAGGGAACAGGAGGAAGGGGACTGGGAGAAGAGGAGATGAAATAGCCAAGCTGAAGGCAGATGCTCATGTTAGTCTCGTGAAGCAGCTAATCAAACTTTCTTTCTACACTACAACTTGAATTTTGCAATGCAAAGGACGAAGTTAAATATAAACCTTATTGTTCCCGCCAATAGGGCAAGCTATCTTCAAATCACATTTTTGAAAAAGTTGCAGACCCAAATATGAATGAAAAGATTTTCAAAAGTGAACAAATGGTAGGTTTGGATTTTACTCCGAGTTTCACTGGTTCCTTACTACGCGGACATACTCCTGATTTCAGAGCTGTGAGTAAGAGGCATTACATAACTATGTAAAAATGCCAGAGATGTGGGGGCAAGAATCCTGTCGGGGCTCAGGTATTAGACTGCAACTCTGAAAATACTGCCATGATTTCCATCACAAATCCACTGAGTCACAGAAATGTTAGGGAGTATTCACACTGGGGGATCAGCCAAGGGAACACGGATCTGGAAGGAGACCTTTTGCTTGAGCTAGCTTCTGCTTAAGGCAAGCAGGGAGCACTTTCTAGTCTATCTGCAAATAGCCTAAATGTCCTTTCAACTATTGCACACCATGAACAAATGTTGTCACACATACACACACACCCCCCCATGCTAGGTACCTGTGTACAAGGATTCCTTCAGTATCACCCCAAAATATTCAACCACTTTGATCTCCTAGAGCTTTTTTACTCTACAGTGATGCAAAGAATTGGCATCAGATTTATCCTTACATTGGCCTACCAGACTGGAACTTCTTGACAGCAGGCCCAGAGCTGAGGACACAGAAAGATGAGAGGAGGATCTCCACACATGTGGGGAACTCCGCACAGGCTTGAACAAGCAGCCCGTTGCTTTGATTTCAGAGTGATAATAATCTTCTCTTCAAAATGACAGCTCAGGGCTCAGCTGCTGCAACACTGTTTTTGGAATCAAATTACTAGAAAGGTCAAAATCATTAACATGTGCTTTAGGAAGAGGGAAAATACCAGGCAAAACCTGTAAGCTTCCACTGCTGAAAGATGCCCCCTGGACTAGCAGATGCTATTATTTGCTTCATTTCACTGTAGGCAGAAGGGTGCTCTCTCACCAAGGGAACAGAGAAGGAGGTCATTCTTCTTGGAGGTCTTTCAAAAATGTGCATAGCAGGAGAAGCCTCTTGTGACTTTGTAGAATTTAAAAGGCACAAAACAGCGTTAGAGGGAGTGAATGAATAGATGATGTCCCCCTGACCTGGCATGGCCCTAACCTGTCACTCCCCACAGGGCCCCTTTAGCATTCTGCACTGTTGAGAGTGGTTGTCCCATCCCAACGTTAAAAATGTATGGACTTATTCTTGCTCCCACATCCAGCAGGAGAGAGCAAATATGGAGTTGGTGCTATATCCAAAGGACAAGACCTAAGAAAGGAATTTTGCTCATGCCTTGATGACATGGGTTGGGGTATAAGCCTTATAATGTTTACACTACAGTTCTCCTTCAACAAGAAGTGTTAATAAATAAGAGGAAAAAGAGCCGACAAAGTTTTCTACAATGTTTGAGCTACACCTTTTTCTTTCTTATTTACCAGACACCCCTGTGAGGCTACCTGAAGACACCTAGTGCCTCAGCAGTGCATTACTCATCAAGGTAGCCAGCAGATCAGGGCAACGCATTTCCCTTTTTGAGCATTCAAATGAAAGTTAAAATTTCTATTAAGAAATAGTGTAGAGTTCCTACAAGGAGCCATATTTTGGGTGCTTTGTGCACCATTTTCCTCTCTGAGCTGGGCCTCACTAAGTAAAAGCCAACCCTACATTCTCCAAGGAATGGCTAAGACAACAATGAACACAAGACAGAGAAAATCTTTGCCCAGAACTTTTAAAAGTTTAACAAGACAAACAGTGTACTTACAGGTTTCTCTCCCACTGAGACATTTAACCATCTTCTCCCATGTACATAAGCTGTCTCTGCATTTCATACCCCAGTGGTGCTCTCATATTTTTCATGTGTACTCCTAGACGGACAATAGGATTCACCTTGATATGATAGTGCCAACGTCTCTAAAGCAATCTGGCCCATGAAAAATCATCTTTCTAATCCTTGAGAATGTCATGTGTATTAGCTGCAGCCTTTCTGGTATGAATCCTCTAGAGTGGATTCAATTTCACGCAAGTCCTAGCAAGATGGACCATCCTAGGCTAGGAATTCATACCCCCTACAGCCTCTACTCTTCAGAAAGGCAAACAACTACTGCTTTTCCTATAGGATCCACCTTTAAAACTATATATAATCCTTCCTGTCCAGAGCAGGGAAGTTCAGTCTGGGAATTTGGAGGTCAAATGCTTTGGACTGTCTTGCCCTGTATCTCCCTTTCATATTTGTACACCTTTTTGTGCAGCACTGCATGTTCACACTCAGTGTTCACCTTCACCTGCAGCATTAAGTTAAGCTTTTCCACAGCATTTTTCCTTATCCATTTCCCCTTGACCCACAAAAAACTATCCCTGAGTTTAATGAGCCATTCAACTTGGCTCAGGCTCAGGTTGTTAGTCACTGTGTTCAAAACTGCTGGTCTTCCAGCACTTTTCCATAACTTCCCTTGGGCTGCATATTCTTCATCAGCTACTTACTCACTACTTCTACATCAGAAATGACCCCTCATCAAGACAGTATATAACAGGTTTTAATCTACCTGCAATGCAGCCCGAGTATTTTGATGGAGACAACCAGACCAGATTCCAGCTACCCAGAAGAGAATGTATCCCTGGGGTACTGCATGGCTGAGGACCTGGCAGGTGACTGCTGAAATCCTACAGCCTCACCTGAGTGAGCATACCTTTTCAAAGGACATGCTCCAGCACAGCTTGGCACATTTATATTTGCTTGGCCTTGCTTAATCTGACCCAAGGTCATACAACAGCAAAAATGTGCCCTTCATGCAGTGTACTCTAGTGAATATTCACCTTTGCTGTATACTTTGCATGCTCCTTGTTGCCGTTGCCACACAATCATTCTCACATTCATTGTGGACCACTGTGGCCACAGTCTGACTTTTTTTTGGCTTTTATTACTGTTTTGCATTGCATTGTGTTGGCTACAATACTGTCAATGCAATCAAGTACTTTGGTTCACAACAGAATAAATGTTCAAAGATATGAATTTCCCTTAATGTATAATTTGTATTATAATTTACCCTATTAACCCTGTACACAAAACTTAAAGGCTCTTGTAAGCTCCCCCACTGGTAAAAAGATATGTCAGAAACAGAAAATATTAGGGAAGATGTTGCTCTGTGCTCAGGAAGGGCAATTCAGGAAGGTTGTCTAGAGGTCACATTTAGTTTTCCTTTAATGTTTTGGAAGAGGAGAGTGTTTTAAACTTTCAGGAGTGAGTAGCTGGCTCAGGACAGTGCCTCCTCGACACCACGCTCTCCAGTGGCAACTCCTCACTCGTTAGACCTGGGCAGTTCTTTGGGCCAGAGTGAAATAGCTGTGGTCATGACCTTGCTCTCACCTTTCCTGTTACCACAGATTTCTTTAACAGCTAGTACTTTTGAGGGTGTGAGGCAGTGGAAGGATCGTGTTCACCTGATAATGAGGTCAGAACTTCACTTTGTGCAGAAATATAAAAGATGTAGTGAAAACACAAGTCCTCTGCTCTCCTTTTCTTTCTGCTGGGACATACAGCATCTCCATGCAGAATTTCCTCAAGGGATGGGAAGGGCTCAAAAATGAAAGAACTGGCTTCAGGCCAGCACTTGGTCCTTTGCTTGTTCAGGCAAACTTCTGAGATGCCCTATATGTGACAAGAATTGCAGATGTCTACTTCTGAGGGAATTAGAGTTAATAGCTTAATGTTCTCATGGGGAAAAAAAAAAAAAAAGCCATGCAGGCATTATGAGCAGCCTCACTGCTGGGCTATGTATTTCCTTAATGCAGTTTCAGGAGAGATGGTTGTTAGGGAGAGGGAGTAGGATCCCATTTTTGTATGTAGATTTCAGTGCCGAATTCAAGGTCTTACTGTCTTATGATGCCAGGGCAACAGCAGCAGTATCTGGCCATTCCTTTTGCAGTGATCATTAGATGACCTTGAGATTTACCCTACTGGGGCAGTACAGTTTCTATAAATATCCTAATTTCCAGGATCATGTTTTCAGTTGTATCAGAGACAATCCTAGTGAAGAATCAATTCAGCTGGGCATACCCTCCCTTCCCTCTCACCCTTCCCCTCCCCCCTGGCCCTCCCTTACTCTGGGTTGTAAAAAATTTTAGCCTTTGAGATTTCCCTTTTAGCACTGACCTTCTGAGCTATCTAATGATGAAGATAGGAAGAGGCTGCAACCAGACAGTGAAAAAAGAAAAGCCTTTTGCTAGCAGGGAAATGTGTGAGTAATATACACACTGTTGGACAGTGGCCAAATCGCTCTAGTAACGGCTGTTAGTTCCCCTTACCAAGCAAATGATCAAATGAGAAAGAGAAGCTGCAGTCGGGTGTCAGAAATGCTGAGTCGCAATGGGAGAGTGCCGCATCTGATGGAAATTTACCCAGGAGCCAGCGACCTTCACACGCTGGGGACGCTGACCAAGTGCTTGCAGGGATATCCTGCCCTCACTCACAAGCTGCTGTACTACCTCCATGCCACTGCCCAGGCAGAGCACACCCCAAAAAAGGAGGCCAGGAGATGAGCTCAGGAACTGTGCAAGCTTCAAGACAGAGTGGGCTGCCAGGACTGCCTCCACAGCGTGAAACCGGGTACTGCCTACACGGCATGCAAAGACGGCTGGCCCCACAGCACTGCCTGGTCTATGGTGATTACTTGCCTCAGGTGATCACTTGCTGCTCACCTGGCCCTTCTGCTGCTGCTTTGGACACATGGTCTTGAAATGAGACAGTCGGGTCCAAGCTGACCCATGCCTGGGGCTACCCCACCTGGAGACAGTAGGTAGCAAAGATGACTTCACAGCTCCCTGCTTTTAGGGCTGACGGACTGTGCCTTGTGTCAGGCTAGAGCTTTCCCAGCGGCTGCTTCAACACATGCCCTGTAGACATCTTCCCAATGTTTCAGGCACTTACTGTAAGTGGAGCACAGGAATACTCTGGCTTTACCATTGCCAGAGGGGCTGAGGTTTGGCATATCACCAGAACATCTCCCTTCCTCCCCAATCCCAAGTACTGGGACATAGTCGATGGCTTTGACTGCAAGCTTGCAGCCTCTCCCTGAAAGAAGATGGGGAGTGGGAGAGGACATACAATAATGTCAGGGGACAAAGAATACAAGGCAGTAAATAAGAGCTGTAGCTGAAAATAGAGGACAACTACTTGCATCGAGCTGGAAGATGGAAAAATGGGAGAGATAGCTGGTGATGCAGTGATGGGGATGCTGGCTAGATGGTGCTAGCACATACTTCTGTGCTTTTTTCAGGGACTAATACAATATTATTACTGCTTTTCCTTTAGACAGAAATTTCATTTCCATTGCAAGAGCTGGAGAAACTACCATCTGTTGTTAGTATTGCTAATAGAGAACTGGTAGTCCCCAGTTAAGTTCCTTTCAAAAACGAAGGGTTTCTGGAATCTACGAAAAATAACGCTCTCTTTGCAGCACAGGGGAATGATAAGCAGCTGACTGTCTCAATCCAGTACTCCTGTGTCGGCTGAACATGACACAAAATACAATATCTGCCTCACATTATCCTTGAAATCACCTTTTTTCATGCTATGCTGCAGGTGCTTATTCTTAATCCTCTGGCCTGTACTGGTTTAGGCCTTCCTGGTTGTGCCAATAGAGCCAGCTCCAGTCACCAAGGCAAAAGCAAGCCTCTCAGCCTCTGACAGGAGTATACCCACATGGTGAGGTGAAGATCGTAGCTTGAGCACACCCAGTCCCATGATCCTCATGCTTTCCTTTTGTACATTGTGCTTTTGGTTTGGCTGTATCCTGCTTGTGGCACAGCATCCACACTGCTCTTCAGAAGATCCAAGTCCAGGCATGAGAGAACCTGGGCCTCCTGTGGTGAGAAACCACTGGGCTCCTGGGACACCTGCTGGTGGACTGGTGCTTGACGCACCAGGTTGTGTGAAGGTCAAGCCTGCAGAAGGATGATCCCCAAAGTCCAGAGCTTGGATTAAATGTCTCCTAGCCCTCTTAGTGAATATCTGTAGGAACAATACAGACTGAGGGTAAATTAGATCTTGAAAGTGGGTTCAGACCTAAAACAAACTCCTTATGTAGCTATGGCTTAAAGACAGCCCAGCCACCACTAGAGGGAACAGAAGGCCACAACGATTGACAAAATTTTAAGATTGCTCTCTAAAATGAATGCAGTCAACCAGGAAATACTAGCAGACATTCTCCATTAAAACTAGAAAAAATATACCTGAAATATAGACATCTCCTGATCTGGTAAGAGGAGGAAATGGAGACTGGAAATGGAAAGCAAGTAGGAACTCTGTAACTTTGCCGGTACTCCAAGCCCCATCACAGCTCTTCCTACAGGCAGAGGAATCAAAGGGGACACCTGACATCCAAGTGTCCCTGAAGCTGTTGATAGGAGGCCAGAGTCAGTGGAGAACTAGGCCAACGAAGGCTAATCAGTGTCACAGATGAGTACAATACCGCAGTGCCAGTGGGTTCCCACCAAGATCTGGGCTCCCAGGGAATTAGGCAACCCTACAGCCTAGGACACTGTTTGTTTGGGGGAGGAGAAGTATCGAAAAGATCCTATAAGCATCCCAAACCCTCTCCTTGCAGCAGGCATAAACTGTTGCATGTGGAAGCAGAACCAAGTGTGTTTGCCATCCTGGGCTCACTCCTGGGTGCTCTGCGGACACAGAGCTCTGCTCTGGGCTGCACTGCCCAGCCAGCCTTGCCATGCACAAGAGTGGGAAAAGGAAAAAGAAAGCACTGATATGGCCAGCTAGAAAGTGGAAGTAAACTTTTGCCCAAGAGGTTAGGAATAACCTCAGCTTCAGCAGCTGGTTATCCAGCACTGGGAGGAACAGGAGCAAACAATGAGACTACACCATACAAATCCCTGCCAGTCTTTGCTCATTCTCAGGGTCAGCAAGGAAAGGGCTTCACCAGTCCCTGCTGCTGGCTCTGCTTCAGAGCTATTCACACTGCCATGGGTACCCTTTGGCCTAGGTGTGGGGACAAGAGCAGGGTGCTTTGCTGGGTACCCTGATACCAGGCACTTCACATCAGCCTTCCCACTGGTTGATGGTGCAGAGAAGCCAGGAGGCAAAATGGATATGGGGGCAGAGCAGCCCTCACATAGTAATTTTCCCTAAAGGGCAAGGTTGGGCGAATAGTGCTGTGGGAAGAAACTGCACTCTTACCGCCTCTAGCGCCAGTTGTTTCACCCTACCTTTATATTTTCAGCGCTGTCCCTTTCCTGGGTGATGGATTTATGTGTCTTCATCCTGTTTCACTGTATCAGGACAACTGCACTGACTTCAACAGATTCACTCCTTATTCATACTGCTATAATCCAGAGGAGAGGCATGTCTCCATGTTATTGTTCCTGGGAATGAATGCTAAAGGCCCCTTCTGAGCTGTGCAACAGCTACAGGGAAATTTGTGGTGGCAATTGTCCCATTACTGCTCTTTGTCCATATGACTCAACTTGATCCTGCTGTTACCCACTACTAATGTAATTCCTAAGAAATATACTTTTTTGGCTTTAGTCTGCCAGTTTTAGCTCCACCTCCTTCCTATGTGCAAGTTTTCCTCTAATTCCTGTTGGTGCTGCCCTGCCTGGCACAGTTGAACCATTTCCCCTTTCTCACACAAGCAAATCCTTGCAGCCCTGTGAAGTGGGTATCAAATACCCACTGGTCATACTGTAGCGAGAAACTGTTCAGAGGCCCCCAACTGAACAAGAGCTATAGCACAGCTCCAAGTCTAGCTAATGTATGTGATTCTTTTTTGGCCCTTTTCCTCCCCTGGAGGAAGAGCAAAACCTGGAGTTAAATATGGCTGTGGTCACTGTGGCTGCGTGGCACAGAAGTTAATGGAATGCCATGGTGTCAGTCCAGTCCAGTCCCCGTGATGGCACTTTTCAGGACTAAAGCTGCCTTTACCTTTTTCTCCCACCCTCAGGGACAGTCCAGCTACCCCTGTTGCCTTCCAAGCACAGCAGCAGTTCTGCTTTCACCTTACCCACAGATTTGCTCACACATGTGCATACACGAGTGTTATCGACACCAGCACTCATGTTCTGTCTTTCCCTCTCTCTCTTCATCTTCAAATGTCAGTCTCACGGAGGCACTGAGGCTGACTCACTCCAAGGTTACATGCTTTGGCCTCCTCATGACCTACACGGCTGAGCAATCCTCCTAGGCCAACTCTATCCCAGAGCTTGGCTACAGGCAGAAATTACGTGTCAGGCGAGAAAGCACAACTCCTTTGTCATTGACAGGGAGGCTGCTGGGTCTCATTTGACTTAATGTTGTTGGTGAGACAGGCTGATGCCACAAAACACAGTAGTGGGAAGAACTCAGAGATCAAGGAAATGCCAGCCTGCAATTTCAGGTCTTCTATAAGGAGAGAATGACCATTTGCCTCTATTTGGATCCCAGTTCAGGCTTGAAATTTTAACCCTGAAAAACCAGCAGGGCAGCTGAATCCAAGATCTGGAATTCGGTTTCTCCCTAGTCTTCTCAGATGAGTGCTTCAGGATTTTTCCATGAGACCCCACACTGCCCAAAGATGACCATTACAGCCTCATCCCACATAGCTGTAGGTGCTCTTATTGTGTCGTAATGACCCCCTCTCGACCTGGTCACCTTAGAAAGACCTTTTCTAAAGCAAAATGTATTTTCAAGGCAAAATAGGCTAAGAAAAAAAAAATCATTCTGTGTAGCAGCCTATTAGCAGCTTAGAAAAATCTGGCCCATCTAGACTTCTGCCATTTCTACATCAAGTTCCACAATACTTTGGCCCCACAGATGTCACTAGGAACTTTGCTCTTGATTTCTGTGGGGCCAAGGTTTATTTTAAGGGCATTTCATCTCATCAAAAAACTAAATTACTTCATACAGTCTGTGCACATAGGCCTTACCTACCCATTCAGGGAAATGCTATCTCTGTGGGATGACCATGGGCTGACAAGACATCCACATGCATACAAAATCACCATGTCAAGGCCCTAATTTTTCTGAAAATTTTTGCCTCCAAGAACTGTGCAAATTAAGCAGTTCACCTTCCCTTCCCTCTACTGGAAAATAGGCTGAATCAAGAACAGAATTACAAACAGGACTTGACATAATTTTTCAGGACAATTAGGGCCACAGCATGGGATAGGAGCTGTGCCTAACATCCACTTGAGAAGTTTGCCACTGCCCTACAAACAAGAAATGGCTGAAGCACTTGAAGTATGCAAAGGCCAAACAAAAAATGAACTGTCTCACAAGACAGCTCTTTAACTCTTACGCCAAACCTCTTTCCTTTGAGCCAGTCTGATGCCAAGATGATATTGCCATACCTTTGGCAGGAAGTCACACCCAAAGAAAGGAGGGGAGAAGTGAAGCAGTGAAGCTACACATTACAGCATAACCATATTTATGCAGGTTAAGTGCAAGCTCCTTTCCCTTCCTACTCTCAACAAATCCTGCTACCTCTGCAATAGAGTTCTCTTTGCAAACAAACAACAGGGGCGAGGTTTAGACAAGGGGAAAACCAAATTGCCTTCCTGCGTATGAAATGCAGAATGCAAAACGCATCAGCCTGAAGAGTCCAGCAATCCATTAACACACGCTTACATGAGCCACATTTTCCATGTTTCTAAAACACAACCCAAGTAGCTAACATCTCTTACGTGGCGGGAATCCAGAGAAAGAGGCAAGCCAAAGGAAGACTGGGCAGTCCTCCAGCAGAGTGGTTTAGCTTCAAAAGCTGAAGTGCACTTAAAACTTTAAGGGGGAACAAGAGGCCAACTTTAGACACTGTTTCGCCAACCATACACGGATTTCCAACCTGATGAGAAGTTCCTCTTTCCAGGTTAATGCTCCACCATTAGACCATATAGTTTAATACACATGAATTACACCATTTAAGCAATTGGGACAAGTTTCATCATTCCATCAGTTAGCATAGCTGACATTGGCCATTTCCAGTAGACTCTGCTCTGCATACAGGCCAAATTTTCCCCCAACAAAGTAATACCTCTACTTATTTAGCAGCAGTCCAGGGCAGAAAGTAGGGAGGATTGCTTTTGCAAATGAAGAGTGCTTGGGAAATTCTGCGTGAGGCAGAATGTTACTAGCATCTAGTAAGAAGTGGTACAGACATGTATGGATGAGTAATCACATGTTTAGAATAAGGCTGTGACAGCCTCTACTCTTGCAGAAAATAGCGTAGCAGGGAGCTCATTTTTGTCCCACCTGAAAGCTACCATTTCCACCAGTACCAGAGTATCTAACATAAAGCTACTTTGTATTGGCTGAATCCCTTGATAATCTCCCATCCATGTTGTTACTCCAATCACTGATGCTGTTCTTGGGTAGAGCTAATTGAAACATGGTGCAAAGTCAGATCAGCTGGTAGCCAGCTTATCAGCATGGGGCTGCTCTTCCTTATACCTGTTTTGCCTTGCCTTATTCATACAGATAACTGGTCACATAAATCAAGTGAGAAGAAAATCAGATCTCTAAAATCAAGAGTTTTTCCTCTGAGCACACTCAGATGAAAGACACAGTTTCAGAGATCTTGCGGTTCTTTTAGGAGAGAGAGAGGAGTTGAAGTCATTTTAGGGAAAATATGTACAGCCAAGTAATCTCAGCCTTAGGGATCTGCAGTGTGCATGTTGCATTCAGCAGGGGAAAGGGGGAAAGGGCTACAAACCTGCTTATATTAACCCAGTGCATAGAGAAGAGCTACCCACAACACAAAAACACTGTCATGACACATAACTTCTCTGCTGACAGCCCTAGTGAAGGGAGCAAGAACTGATTCAGTTTGGAGACTGAACTCCTACCTCTATCCAGGAGTGAATGTGAAGGAGTAGAAACATGGGAAAAGAGTAGAGGAGTGGAAAAGAAAAAAAAATATTCTCTTACTGAAATTGGCAGACAGCTTCCCTAGTGTCCTTGCATTGGCAAAGAGCCTCCCCTCCTCCTTAGCAGCTGCCCCTTGTTTCAATGTACTAAAAACAAGACAACGAATCTATCCAGAAAAGGCATTTAGATAGTGCCTAAAATGCAAAGAGTGCCCACATCAATAGAAATCAGAATTTTGAATTGGCTCTTCTTACTTCACAGAATACATCGCCCAGAGCTTTTTTGAAATAATCACATGCAGAAGTTATGTTATTTTTGGGGAACAGTAAAAAAAAACCTCCAACCCAAAGAACCCACTCATCAAACTCTAAACACTTCCCTTTATCCAGCTGCACCACACATAGATGATTGTCTTCTTGGGGGCACTGCAGGGCAAACACTGAAGATTTCATCCAGGAAGCATTTGGGGGTGTTTTTTTTTCAGTGTGGGAATAACAGAAAGAAAATCTGTATTAGAAATCTCTGTTGAAATACAGGCTGGGAAAAGATGGCCCTCAGCCCCACATAGTACTGCAAATAGCCATATGACAGATACTGGGTCCAGAAGGGCCCAGGGAACTGTTCTCCAAATCTATGCACACTGCAGGCTCCACAACATTTCAGAATGACCTATTTATAATACTAAGCCTATAACACAAAGTTAAATGCCAGCACTATGATGGGCTACAGGAAAAAAGCAGGAGAGATGAGAATTACTGCCAGTGTCCAAGGTCCCTGAAATAGCTGGGAGTTTGCTATGGAAAGTTCTAGCTGTTAGCATGTAAAAGAGAAGCAACACTAGCAGCATGTGAGTGCTGTATGATGTAAACATACATGAAAGGAGTGGTTGGGAATCAGATCCAGATTCACAGATTTGGAAAACAAACCCTGCTTTTAGGTGCAAGACCGGCTGAAAGAGAGGATAAGACAGTGGCAAAATGGTAGAAGGAAAAGAAGAAAGGAGAGAGATTAGGCATAAGGGAAGGGAATGGCTACAAACAGTGGGTGAAATTGTGGTGACCTGTTTTCTTTAATTGCCGGTTGTGCTATAAACTCAGAGCATGACCTTGATGACAAGTAAACCTTTACCATGCTTTTCCTCAGTTTCCCACGTCTGTAAATTAGATGCAACATTTCTGTACCTCATAGATATAAATGCCTCAGGATCCTTAAATGGATAGTGCTAGAAAGCTATAAAATATTGCAGTGTAAAAAAGCATCAGATAGGCATAAAAGAAAAAAGCCAGCTCAGAAAATAATCACTGATATCCATGCAAAAATGTCATTTTGGGTGCCATAAAGAGCTAAGCCATCTATATTCTTAAGAGGAGGCATAGCTGAGAAAAATGGTGCTCTATCCTTACTACCACTATGGCTCCCAGCAGGGCTTTCTGCTGAAAGAACGGTGTAACCAAATAAATGCTGATGTGATGGTGACAGTGATTGATGAAGGAAGCTCAGGATCCCATTGTGTTCAGCACTGTGAACCCTTAATGACCCTTACTCAAGAGTCCCATATTTAGACTGTAAGCAAGAGACAGCAACGGACAGAGTAAGCTGGTAAGAGATGTACACACTGCCATGAAACTGCTTTTTCTAATTGTGTTTCATCTTGGTGAAATCCTAAGAGATCCCATCATCCCAGCCTTATGTTTATGGGAATCTGGATCTGTCCATTGTGTATGAAGGCAGCCAGCAATTCTCTGCTGTGGAGGGCAGAGGCTGTATCAGGCAATTCATAGAGCAATAACTATATGCAAATTACTTTCTCTGCAGTGGATGACAGCAAAGAAGGAATTTTTGGCAACATCCTCTCCAGGTTTTTCACTGTTCCCCAGGGAATGTCTGTCTAAGTGAAGGGCACTTAAAAGGTACATTATTTCCTTATTCCTGCAGCTTGGGCATTATTTTGCCTGCAGCTCTGCAGGGATCTTAGCATGCAGCTTTGGACTTTCCCAGTCAGCTCACTGGAGTACTGAAGCAAAGCAACAAAGGCAATGCAGCAAAAATGCTGATTGTACTACAGTCCAGGAGAAGTGCTATTCATATTCAACTCACGGCAAAGCCTGTTACAACGTCATAAATCCTCCGCAGCAGCAAGAGCAGGACAAGGGAGAAAAGCCTGCTGTCTCTGCTTTTCTTCCACAGCCTATTCTCAGTGCTGTGCGTCATGCTCTCCTTCATTGCCCTCCTTCACTTCTGCACAGTTCAGGCAGACTCTGAGATCCAGGTTTGCAGAGTTATGAGTTAGCAAAGGCCTTTTCCACCATGACCCAAAGGCCACAAAAGCCAGAGAGTTTCTTGCTGTCAATCCACATTTGTGCTCTGAGTAAATCTGACATAAGAAATATGGAGCCCCCATGGTGCCAATATTAACAGCACTTTAAGTAGGAAAAAAGAGACAAGGCTCTTGGAAGAAATAAAAGCAGCTGTAAATGTCAAATTCATTTAATGTCAGGAAATTATGTATCTAGAGAGAAAGGCTCATAGTAGTTCTAACTGCTGGTAAGAATTTTTTGTTTTCTGTTGAGTAGTTGGAAGATTTTTTCCTCATCTTCTTTCACATTAGGACAAGATAGAGACTCTTGTGAGTTTTCCTGTGAAAAGGCAGAGAGCAAGAAGCAAGAAACAAACTGTTAATAGCTGGGGAATATGGGTGTTTGCTTGGGGTTGCAAGATACCAATTGTCAAATCCATAGTAAGAGACAGTAACTTAAAACTGAGCTTACAATATCAAGCCAGAAAGACAAAAAATGAGCAGAAGGCCAAACAGGAACATGAAGAAGCAAAGTAATTTGCTGAAGGATATAGAACTGCCTAGTGGCAGAGCCAGCTTGAGCTGTGACTAAACCCAGAGTGTCAGGGTTTATTAACCCAGGACTCCAGGATTTACTAAACCAGCACCTGCTGCTGAACTGCTGCTGTTCTGAAGCTTAGGTTCAAATAGACAAAAATAGTTTTGGAAGAAGGATATAAAAAGCATTTCAAGCAATTAGCACAGTTCTTTTATTGGGCGCAAGGTTGCCAGGGCATCTGGAGAGTTGTAGCACTACTGGGCTAGGGGCAGTGATAGCTCCCCAGGCAACTGGTCTAACCTATTGCTGACAAAAAAGAACATTGATGCACTCTTTTTAGCTGCTGGGGTTTGCATCCTTCATAAAAATAACCAGGTGAGAGCTGGCAAATGTGCCTAATATAGGCTCAGAAACAGTCATTGACTTTCACTGCATGTGCAGCATGCATCTGTGCTGCTAAATATTCTAAGGTCACAGAGGCAGGACATGCCTCCTAAAGTGAGAAATACACTGTTTTCAGTATAACATTTTGAAAGGGATAGTTATAAAGACAGCTGCAGAGCAGAAAAGCACACAAGTAGCAGCTTTGATTCTGTTACCGAGTTCCTTTTGGTCACAAAGACTGTCACATTGCCATGCACTGTAACTTAGACTTTCTGTTTGCAGGTGGAAAAATGAAGGGTTGTGCATTCTCCACCCTTGGAGGTTTCCAAGACTGCTTAAAGCTGTGAGCAACCTGGTCAGATCTTCAGCCAACCCTGATTTGAACAAGAGGTGGAACTGGAACCAGAAACCTCCAGAGGTGCCTTTCAACCTGAACTATGCTGTGCCTATTGCAACATGAGGAAGGTGAGGCATTGCTGCCCATGGTTAGTAGAACAGTGACTTCTGGCCCTTATTTCCTTCAGCTGGTGCCAAGTATTTGATGGCTACTGAAGACAAACCCTTTCATTTTCCATGCTTCATCAGAAAGCATCACTGGGTACAGCTACAGAGGCAGCTTAAGGTAGTAGTGCAAGACTTATCCAGACACATTTCTAGTTAGCTTAAATCATGATCTCCAGAACCAAAGGGTGCTGACACTTTGCACTGTGCTGTGTGGACATAAAATTTAGCCAGGCATTTAAGTAATGAGCAGAAATTTATCTTAATCATGTCATATTCCCTTGAAGGCAGTCACAAAATACAAGCACAAACTATTCCACTAGTGTCTGTCATCCCTGCGCCTGCTTTTTGAGTGCCTTTGCTTTATGAACAACCCAAACACATAACTTTGTTCCCAGGCATTTTTTAGAGTTCTGCTGACTCTTCTTCATTCTTTCCATGTCTATCTTTACATTTACTGGCAACTATTTTCATTTATCCACGTAAAGCAAATAATAACATCAAGGTTATGTACTTTCAAAGCTACTCTTCCACAGACCTACAAAGTTCTCTGATGATGAGCATTGGCTGTAAATATGCTAAAGGTGAGAAGAGAAACAGGGAGTCTGCTGCCCTAATAAAGCTGTTGGAGCTCTCAATGCAGTAAACTAACCTAGAGCATAGCACAAAGAAAAGGAAAGGATGCATTCTGTGGATGTAGTTGATGAGCCATCAGACTGATGTGATTAGAAGAGTTAAATGCAGTACTAGCTATGTAGGCATTTCCCTGCTTCTTGGTGAACACCATTACCGCTGGGATCTAGCACGGTGTCAGGCATAACCAACAAAATCCAGGGGTGCTCTTACAAAAATGGCCTGCCTTATGGATGGGCATAAGGCATGACAAACTTTGTGGTGCAAAGGCAAATCTGCATGTTTGAAAGCTCACAGCAGGCTCAGGAGCTTCATGGCTTGAGCATGAGAAGTCCAGATACTGAAATCATGTTTCAGGGGCTCTTGGTTACGCTGCTTGTGGTGATGAGGAGGAGCTGATCTGCCCCAGCCCCACAGAGAAGCTGAACTAAGAAACAGGAGTCTGTAGCAATACTGATCATTGTAGCTGCTTGCAACAGCCAGGTGGGTAGTGGGGGAAGCACACCATGGATCAGAATGATGGCAGTGTTGAACTACTGCAAAAAAGGGTATGGCCTTATCCTAAAGGACTAGAAGTATACCAGGTTCTATGAACTTGGGAGTAAAAAAGGCCTGTACCTATATAGGAGGGTATAGAATAGGTCAAGCAAATATATTTTTTGTTTTAATGTGAACTCTATCAGAATGGCATCTGAGTCAAGGCAGTGTCAAACCTGTTTGTCACACGCACTGAAATAGTTCCTCACCCAGTTGAACTGCAGCGCTATCAGGATCTTTGTTACCTGACTGTGCTCTATTTGTTTGAACAGACAGAATGACTACAGAGACTGGGTGTCGGATATTGTTGCACTCTCCATATTCCAATTTTTTGTTCAAAACTCCAGAGATTTCCCAGGGGAAGGCAACATTCCTTTGAGCTGTCACTGTGCTGTCACCTCCATGCAGCAGGTGAGCAGGAACTGCTCCTAATTAGCTGATCAGAGTAGCAACAAGGGCGACCTCCAGCCATGCCCTGCTTACAAGATAATGAAGGAAAATTTGTAAATGCCATGTAATGAGGCCTTGACAACAGTAGTTACCAGTCACACTTGGAGAAAGTCTATAGTCACGTTACATAGGCGAGGAACGTAGCACAAGGAAGCAGATCTGAGCTAGCTTTCTTCCCCCTGGCTGAGGAAGCAGATCTGACCTAGCTTTCATCCACCTGGCTGAGGTATCCACAGCAGCAAAGATGGTGGGTCTGAACCAACGGCCACATAAACGGGCAGGGAGGGACCCAGGTGGTTTTGTACTCTGCGGTACTTGCACAGAAGGAGAAGCCCCAGGTAGAGGGGAAGGAAGAGAGATGGGTGCAGAGCAGCAGGGCCTTTTCTGAGGCTAGGCAGACAGACCTCATTCGGCACAGCCACAGAAAGCCACATTTATCATCTAATCACATGGACTCTGGGACTGTTGGTTTGAGCAGTCTCATTAGCAGCTTCACTTCTCATAGGCAGCAAAGAGGGGTAGCATGTGGTGGGGAAGGAGGGTGAAGCAGAGCTGGGAGCACACAAGGAGAACAAAGCAGGGTGAGACAACAGAGCTGGATTACAACAGCAGGAGCATGGGATTGTCTCAGTTAGAGCACCAAGGAGCTACTTCTGGAGCAGGACAATCTGTCCTGCAGTGATGGGGTTAATTTTAAATTGCCAGAGAGCTTCTTGGACTTTTTCACTTCCACCTTCAATCTCTGGGGCTGGCAGTTGCTAATTACAATAATGCAAGGTGACAGTCACATGTGGATTGGTGGATGACTGAGCAGGGCTGAAAATCCAGGTTGGATCACAATGAATTATAGTGACAGGACGCAGAAGCCCCTTCCCCAAAGTTTCTCTTCTTCCCTCCCTCTCTCTTCCCCATACCATCTGCAGCACCACAAAAGCAAAAAAAAAAAAAAAAAAAAAAAAAGAGAAATGATTCTCATGGCTAGAATGCAGATAGATAGAGGGCACCAGGAGCTGGGTTTCAATGACTATGCTGTCACTCCAGTTATCCAAATTCACAAACCATATGGCCAAAAGGGACCAACTAAGCATCTCTTAATTTCCTACAAAACATGGGCTGCCAGATAGCACCTGGCTTTAGTGACTGATAAAGCAAGATCCTTCTGAACTCTTAAGATTTTATTTTGACACAAAGAATCCTGCACAAAGAAAGTACAAAACTGGTATAAAACACAATGAGCTCTGAGTGTTCCTACCCAGCATTCACTTTTCACTGGGCTGAATAATTGTGCAAATACAGGGTCCTTTGTACGCAAAACTGAGACACCTCTCAGTCACATTCTCACCCCTTCTCCCCCTTACCTAGCTCAGAGAAAACTAGTTTTGGCTGAGTCCCATTCCCATGACCAGCAAGTGAATTACAGCTACTGCCATTCTCACATCAAAGATCAATTCAGCCCTGACCTCAGACTTACCCCGTGGGTCTGTGCAGAGTTATTATGAGTGATTAGTTCAGATTTTCCTCTCCAGCATTTCACAGCGATGTTAAGATCTGTAGGTCACAGTCTATGCTAGAGAAAGCCATGTGAGAACTTTCTAATGGTACCAAAATTCTCTGAAGGAGAAACCTGTTCACCACCCACAACAGCTGGTTTCCATGACAAGGATCACAGCTGGCTGACCTCTTAATGCTGTTCAGCTGGACGGCTACAGTCACATCCCTGGAAAAGGGTGGCCCATAAGCCTCAGGTCAGTAAATAGTCCATAGATTTTGAAAATGCTACAGCTGGCTGCTGTAGCCTTTTCTAAAAGGTTTTCCATGGATTAAACTGAAAGAGAAGGTTACTGAGCCATACATGCAAACAAGCTTTTTGTGAGACTTTCAAAACAGACAAAATATGACTTGCACCTCTTTTGTATCTCTTCTCAGATTTGAAGAATACCTCAAAAATACCTTGATTGCTTTTTTTAACTTCTGCATTAGAACTTAATGTTTTTCCTACCCATTTTTTTCACTACAGACATTCTCAATGCTTCAAGAATCAGCTGAAGCTACACATTTTGAGGCCAAACTTAAAACAAGTTGAGAGGGGAAAAAGGTCATTTTTCATAGGTCTATTCAACACTCCTTATGTATTAGGTTTCGTACTGATTTCACTTAAATGTCCAATGAGCCCACTGGAGAAGAAACCTCTTTCTGAAGGAGTCATATAAAGTTTTAGATCATTTCTTCCTCTGATCATCTGGTGATGACTGCTCTTTCAAGAAAGCTCTCCAGCTATATCAAGTAGGAACCACCAACCTCTAGACAGCCCAGAGACTGCCAAGCTTGAATGCAGCCCAAAGACTAAAGATAAAGCTATTATATTAAAAAAAAAAAAAAGAGGAGGAGATCCTCGATGAAAATGAGGTTTCAGTTACTCAGCTCATGTATAAAAATGTCCTGGTAAAATGCTGCCTACTAAATCTGTGAGGAGGTTCAGCACTGACTCAGCCTGAAGCATCTGGCTCTCTCCTGAATCAATGCCACCTGAATTTCCTGTAGCCTTGAGGCTTTTTTCTTTTCTTTTGGCAGCTTCACCTTCAAACACTGCACCCTGCCTGTCTAGGCTTTATACGAGACTGTAGCTAGAGACCTCTTACAGATTTTAAGCATACATGCTAAAAGATATAGTGATGACAACAACAACAGCTACAGCAATAATAAAAGACCTTTTTAGCAAAGAGTACTAGGAAAAAACACCTGGCTTTTAGCAGTGACATGTAATTGGAAAAATACCTTGCCCTGTCCTGACATTTGAAACTATAATGGCAAACACTCATCAAATTGGCTTTTCCTCGTTGTAATGATCCTGGAAGAGTCATTGCAATTGCAACAGCTCTGTAAATTGCAACAAGTTTAGGGAATGAATTTATTAGCACAAATGGTAAGAGTTACTAGTACAGGGCAACTTTTACAGCCTGATGTACAGTGGGGAGGAGCAGTTATATCACTGCTCTGACAAAAGCCTGTATTACTATGATTAAACCATACAGGAGGTGAAAGAGCAGGGAACATCCAACTTCACTACTAAGTGAAAAAAAAGTGAAAAAGCATCATTTTCTGTTCATATGCTGTGCATGACTTCTTACTACATGTACATAATAGTCAAGTTACACAGCTCCTCATGCCTAGATTTGAGGAATGGCTGTATCAGAACTGGTTAAATATCCCTGAGTAAATCTAGTTGAAATTATTTCTGGGAAAAGATCTGTGGAAGTTGGTAATGACAGCAATAGGCTCCTGGGTTATTTAAGGGCAGAACGTTCTGTGTAGACATTGTAGGATGTCTGCACAAACCCTGCAGTTGATAAGGACATCTCCCCTTGCACAGTTTAGCTCTTTTCCACTCCCTAGGGAAAGGTTTATCACAAAGGTTTGTGACTCTCACTTTTGTACTCAGTTTTTCAGGGTAATCTGATCTAGGAATGGTGATCAATCTATGAAACAGTTGTTCACTGATTCCTTGAAACCTATGTTCTCAAAATAATAGATTTCAGAGTTGCAGATGGAAAAGATTTATCATGGCATCTAGCTGGTTTGTCAGACTAGGAACATTTGTTTCAGTTGTTCCTTTATTAGTGCTTCAGTGCATGGTCCTTACCCTTTCCTCAGAGACTTCACGACTTAAATTTTGCGTTTCCTGTTTGCTTCTATTACTTAACCCACGGTTTAATACACATGCAGGCAGGAAGGTATTACAAAAGTAATCCAAAGCCTTATGATAACCTTGGAAAAACAGCACTGCAGGCAGTACCTTTTTTCTCCACAGCAATATTCCAGGTGCTATTATATCAGAATTTTCTACAGTTACTTCCAAAGAGAAAATAGCTCTGCAATACCCTCTAATATCACAGGATCTAAAGTAGTAGCTTCCCTTTTACAAAGAAAGAGCTACACAAATTAGAAGCTGAACCAGTGTCTCTGTAAGGAAGTAGCAGGGAAAAGGTGTTGGGAAAAGGTGTGCTTTCCCAGGGCTGGAGTCTGATGCTGACAGTCTAGATGCTGGAGTTTAAAATCTGTTTCTAGCCCTAAGGTACTGGTGAACTATGGGCAGGTAACTGGACCTACCATATAAAATAAAGGGGTTTTATCCTCTTCTGCTTTCCAAGAAGGTGACTGAACTTCATCAAAGTACTTTGAGAACATAAAGGGAAAGGTGCTGGAGAAAGTATTACCAGTAGGAAGCCTTGACAAATGAACTCCAGCCTTCACCATATACAATCCAAAAGAAGGTAATGACTTTGAGCTAAAAAATTTACAAAGATATATCTTTTTCCCTTATGAAGCACAGCTTTCTAGCAGCTTCATCCTTCTCCACATTACCAAGACTTCTGAAACCTCATTTCAAAAGACTTAATAAAAGCACCCATCCTCACACTTTTATAAAAACTGACAATGCAGGAAGCTTATATATATATAAAAAAAAAAAGTCATGCTGCAAAGATGGCATGTAAAAGTAATCAGTAATTGAATTCGGTTTACAGTTCCCAGATCATGCAGCCTCCCTGACTCATCCAAGCCACTCTGCCTTATCAGAACTACCAGAACCACCCTGAGACAGTGTGTAATGAAATACAGAAAATGTGTTCAAAATGTGTGACCTCACTGATGCAATGAGCTGACATGAAAAACACTTTGTTCTCACTGTGAAATACCATGATATGGTTACATTAGCTTGGAAGCATATGTATATTGCTGCTGCTACTGTCACCGCTTCTGTCATACCTACTTTGTGTACAGAAGACCTCATGGCACAGGGGATATACACTCAGCCTCCTTCACCAGCACAAAAAGCAAAGCTTCACTTCTGGCTATAGTCCTGAGTAATATGGGATGGAAACTCTCTTGTGCATCCTAAAGGTTGAAGTGCTGTGAGGTAACACTTTTATATGTCCCCTCTTCCCTTACAGTGGGGTCAAAAACTAGGTTGCCCATGAGTGAGACCATTTCAGACACAGGAACTTCGGCAGCATGGCTACTCCAGTAAGACCAGATGACACTATTTTCATGCAACCCTGTTCTGTAGAGTTGTACCTGCCCCTGACCATGTCTGAACCCTTGCTATTCTCATTGCAGCTCCAGTGTCTCTGTGTTTGCCAAATAATAAAGCTTCTCTGTTCTTTCTCCTATTCTAGTACAGAGCTTGGGTGCTAAAATAAAACCCATTAAGCTGGCTACTGTTATTCATTCAAAAAGTACTACTGCATCTGTGATTTTAGTTCAAAGCACTGCAATCTCTCTGCATTTCATGGCTGTAACAAGGCATGGCAAGAGAATACTGCAGCATTTCTCCTAATGGCTCCACAGCAGTAATAACAGCTGCAGCACTAAGTAACGCTGCATTTAGTATCTGCAGCAGGAGAGAAACACAGAATAATTCAGGCTGGAAAGGGCATTCCTCTTAAGGCCTCTAGTCCAAACTGTGCTCAAGGCAGAGCTAACTTTACAGTTAAGCCGGGGGGGGGGGGGGGGGGGGGGGAAGGTAACAAGAACAATCACTTTCATCTGCCATCACTGGGCAAGGCTGAAACTAAATACTTGTGTGCATTAAATGCAGCATTCCTAAGAACTGATTGGGAATAAAATTACCAGCCAATATATATTCCACAGCAAGGAACTGATAATGAAAGTTTGGTCTCAGTACCTCGTATTTACTACTTCATTCACACTTTCTGCTTTTCCAAAGGTTGGATGTGGAAGGCATGCAGCTGACATTTTTAAAGTTAAATTAAAGGTTAAGAAATTTCAGAGAGGGACTGATTTTTAAATACCGTTGAGTTTTCTCCTCATGCAAACCCCAGCTGAAGAAGCCTAAAGTCACCAAGCTGCAGACTAGTTTGCAGCTCTTCTAGCCACTGGATTTTAAACTGCTATGTGTGATTCACTGGCCAGAACAGAATAAGGCATAGTGGTTAACAGGCCAGTGAGTCAATGGAAACACAGCCAGCTCTCAGCACTGGCAACATAAGTGGAATTATCTGGGTTGGAGCAATGGTGTGAAATGTTAGCTAAACAAGTTGCATGTAGCTTCAGCTTTTCTCCATGAATCGAGCAGCTGTGAACTGCAGAGCTGAACGAGCATTACTCAGAAACAAAATTCATGTATGCACACTATTCTCTTTTTTTAACCCCTACAGGAATTTTCAAATCACAGTTCCTCCCACTCACAAATACCATCCTTCTCCAAGATGACTAAAAATCATTATGTCCCTCCTGTAAGAAATTCTGCTCTCTTCTGGTTTTATTCAGTATCAGAATGAAGCATAAAATGTAATATTAAAAGTTCCCAGAAAGCACTGGATCCAGAAACACAGAACTGTAGATGTTTAGGCAGTCCTCATGTCTGCACTGCCGTGACTGCAACAGGGAGTTTTAGTTCCACATCTCTTATGTTCATGATCTTCCCTGCACAGCTTTTTCCCCCAGCCAAACCACTTATTGATCACAGTACAGCATGGAAGTGCCACCCTATCCACTAACTGGGATCAGGCAGGGTAGACTATGTAGCAAGTGACAACAGACACCTCAAAGCTTGACATGCGTGTGAAAGGTAGGCGAAGGAAGACTGTGCCCTACTCTCCATAGAGCCCTCCTCCCCCTACTCATACCCTCTTGCTGCTGGTTTTGTGTGGGTTATGTGAGGTAAGGATCATATATATATGATAATGTGCTGCTTCCTGCTAAAACATCTACCAGAATGCCTCTCAGACATATACAGCACTGTGCAGCGCTTTCAGATGTGACTACATGTGTAAGGAAGTGAGAGGGAAAAATACCATGCACTAGTGAGTGAGCTGAAAAACTCATGCGAGATCGTGCAGTTCAAGTCTGCATCCTGGTGCCCGTCTGTTTTTTTAACCTCCTCTCTCTTTAGACTTGGCTACCTGTGTCCCCTAGTGTTCCCTAAGATCTAGAGGAGGGCAGCTCCAAGGTAAGGGCTGTTCTGTGCTGTCTCCATAGCCCTCCTCCCCCGGCATCTGGGGCTGCTACAGCTGGAGGTGAGGCACTGAGCTAAACCAGCCACTCTGAGCTGCCAGGTTCATGTGGATCTGCACCAGCTGTGAGCACGGGCAACTGAGATATGGCTGCACTATGCTCCTGGCAAAGAGCTCAACCCCTCCTTACAGTTTTGTTAAACAAGGCTCTGCTACAAAGAAAAGCCAATAGCTAAAGGCACAAAAGCACCTGGCTGATGAGGCTGAAGGCACCTTTTGAGGTCTGGGGCTTGTTAGTAAAAGCACCTGCCTCCTGGGATGCTTATGCTCCTGCAAAGCAGTGACCAGGCATGACAGGTTTGGAGATCCCTAGAGATGCGCAAGTCCACTATTACCCATCACAGATCTTCTTTCTGATAGCATCAGCAACAGAATAAAAGCTCATACACTTTTCTAAAAAACTTCTTTTTTTTTCCATGGCACAAATAGGGAAAAGAGGTAGTGAAGAGAATGGAGGAGAAACTTTCAGCAAGAAACAGTCTCTGGGTCCTTTGTGGTGATTTCACTGATGAAGGGAAAGGATCTGAATCTGGAGCTGTTCTCAGGATCACACATTTCACTAGTAACACAGCATAGGCAACATAGGCATATGTGTAGACTATGTTGGACAGACATTGAACTGTCTCACCTATTAAACATGCTCAAGTCTCACTGTTTTCCATGGGTCAAGTACACAGTTAAGTAAAGCACACTGTTCCACTCTCCTGAATAGGGTAGGTTCCTGATAAAGAAATTGCCTGAGGATGTGGCATATAAACACATTTCCAAGTGGCAAGTCACATTCTGAAATTGCAGCACAGTAGCTCCTCAGCAGGAGCCCCATGTTTCTAGCTCATGATAAATGCGAGGTAGCTTAAAGGGCCTTGCTCAAAGATTTTGATAGGCTATGGTGACACATGGAGCTTATCTCCTTGTAACTTGCTTATGTGCTTTACCCTCACATTAAAACATTTGCCAAGTCCACAGTTTTACAGTGCCATATACAGTCATAGCAAAATCAGTTCTGTATGGAAGAAGCCAATGCCCTGCTTCTCAGGGTGGGGTGTTTCCATGCGAAGTCAGTCTCAGTCATTCAGACTCCACCTTCCCTCCAACCAAACCAAACCAAAATGTCTAAAGGATTTTTTACAACAGGAGTGGTGAACTCCTCCACCTTGCCCAATTCCATTCTTTCTAGGGACTGGCAGAATCATGTCACACATATTTAGGGAAAAGAAGGTGGGGACACACACACGACCACATTTTGTTGCATGTTATTAATGATGGAAAATGATAACTTCAAATCTAGCTTTAATTTTAAATAGTTTTCAAACTTGACTGTTGTCTTGAGGATGAAAGTGGGACGTCTGTGACAGTTATAATATAATGCGCATCTTGCTCTATACAGTAGCTCTGCAGCAAGGGTTCATAGATGGTTTGTGGTCGTGGGAAGACCCTGCTTTTATGGCCTGCAGACTTACTGTACTTGCGGAATTCCACCTTAAAAGTAATTGGACGAGTCTGCAACTCAGAGGTTTGCTAAGCAATGACACATTGCACTTGGATTGGAAGCATAACATCTGGAAGCCAAATGTTAGAGGAGATATAAAAGGGCCAGCCCAACAAACCAGCAGGGCATTTCTAAGCCAGGAACATCCTCAGGATGGACCTCGTCCTTCTCTGTGCGTTCCTGCCTCTGGTGACCGTGGCATGGGGCCAGTACAGTGACTATTACTATGGTCCCTACAACTATGGAGATAACGATGAATGGGTCAATGTGTACCGGCAGGGTTTCAACTTCCAGTGCCCACATGGGCAGGTGATCGTGGCTGTCAGGAGTGTTTTCAACAAGAAGGAAGGCTCCGACAGACTGTGGAACTACGCCTGCATGCCAGCAGCACAGAGCCTTGGTGAGCCGACAGAGTGCTGGTGGGAAGAGATCAACAGGGCGGGAACCGAATGGTAGGATACCCCCAACCATCCCTGGAGGGCACAGCCCTGCTACCCCCTGTGGAATGAGGGTGCTAATACTGTGGTCAGAGCAATGCAAATGCATATTAATGCCATCATAACCAGCAGCTTTACTGCCCTGAACGACTGCCTTAGACTCATTAATCATGATGCATGTGTGTGAGATGATCAGCATCACATTTGCCTTCTCTATAGCAACTTCTTGCTGGAGGGTCTCAGTGTGCTTTAGAAATGCTGTGTTGCTTGGTCACTCACCTCAGCTGCAAAGTGGTTCTGTCTTGCTATTTTTTCACAGCTGAGGAAAATGAGGCATGAACCTTCAGTGAGGAGAGGATAAAGTCCCTCTTGAAAGGCCACACACTGAATCAGTGACTAAACTGGGGAACAAACTATAGAACTCCTCACCCCATCCTCCTGTTCTTATCACTAGAAAAAAAAAAATCGTCTCTGTATTGCACTGGGTTTTCTCTTTGTGATTTTGTTGCTAAGCTTTTTGGCTTAGGCACAGTCAAAGGCTGTTTTCTAGTCATGCTGGTATTACAGGAGCCAAAAATGCACACTAACAAGCAATGATGGTCGCATATATATGCATGATCATGATAGCAGAGGATCACGTTAATTCCCTAATACAGTCAGTTTTGGTTAACTAAACATTACATTTTCCATCAACCTTAGAGGCAAAGGTGATCACATTTTATGGCCACAATAATTTCTGGAAAGATAGTTCACGTTTAAGCAGCATGTACCCAGTATTTAATTATCTTCTGTTTTTTTGAAGAAATGTGAAACACAGTTTTGGAAACCCTTGAGTTTGAAATATTCTTTGGACAAAATGAAATGAATGCAAGAATACTTCGAAATACTTTAAATGGTTTTGTTCCAGAAATTGCAATGTAATTTTTGTAGATTTCATGCTATATGGGAACAGGTTAGCAATGAAATGTGAAGCTTCTGCTTTTTAAATGATTCAAAATTTTGTTCTGAATTATTCATACTCTTTCATTTACCACGTGACACATTCATATGGCTGATGCAATGCTAAGGAAAAAAAAGATTGACCCTATACTTAATTTTGGAATAAGAATCGAAAAGAAAGGGGGAGGGCTGCAAAACAGGCAGAAAGACACTGTGATAATCCTGGATGACTTCTTCATTTTTCATACATTGATGCAATTTCTACTTATTGCACAGTAATTTTAAATTAGACCTTTCTATTGTTCAAAATAAAATTATTATTCTCTTTCTAAAAATCCCTGTCAGCAATTGCTCAAGTTCACTTCTCACAAACAGGATACTGTGTAAATCTATACAGAATGTTTTCTTCTGCTGTTTAACCATGGGGCTGTATTCATCACCATGCTCCGTATGCTTAGCATGACTATATCCACAATGTACTATCTGAATATTATTTCCTTCACCTCTTAAAGATATCTTTCCATTTTGTTGTCTTTCTTGCCTACATTTTTTTCTTCTGCTAACCCTATCTTTTCCCCAAATGTATTTCTTTTCCAGCCCCTCTTTAATATGTTTAACTGTTTCATTCTCTTTCCTAGCTTTAGGAGTTATTTTAGTTACTTCTTCCCTAGCTCACCTTTCCAGTCCATCTTTCTGTCTTTTACATCTATCTGTCTTCTCTGCACAGATCTCCTTCTTACTTCCTTCTATCTGTTTCTGGGGGAGGAATACACCAAAGAGATAAGGGAACACATACCCCTTTGCAAAGGTGAACTTGTGCTCCTAATTACTTAGGCTATTTCTGTAAATCTTAGCTAGCTGTGCCTGGTTATGTTCTGCAGTTTTCTGCACCCAGGGCTGTGCTGGTTGCATCTACAGTGCTTCATGGACAGAAGCTTGCTGTAAGCCAGCACATCCCTTGCTGTGTCCAGACACTGCTGCCCAAGAACCCAGCTGGCTCATCCCAGACTGGAGTGAAAGTGTGGGCCAGCAGGCAGCCAGCCTGGAGTGTCTGAGTGCCAGCTCAAACCTCAGATTAACGTGACAGCATGGATGTAGCCTGTGGGGCCTTTGACAGTCCCAGACCTTCTCTCTTGGCAATTTTGCTTCTCATAGCTGCATCTATTTTCTCTCTCTCTCTTCCATGCCCAGCTCAGTGTAATTTGGAGCCATCCCCAGTTCTAAAGCGACTCACTTAGTAATCAAGTGGCCACAAATATGAGTCACATTCTGTACCATTAGTTCCTGTTTGGCCACCTCTGTTTCCCCACTGATCTGACAAACCAATCTGTTGGTGAGCAATACATCACCCTCACGTCAGCTGACACAGTGCTCTGCTGAAGTCATTAGTCCATTCCCCATCCTGGCAGGATGAACTGCCATATATTCCTTCTTCAGCTCTGCCTCACAAGGTATTTCGTCTCACTTTGCACATCACATCCAGAGAGATTCAATGACTTATACCACCAATAACAACAAAACTGACAAGATTTTCCCCAAAATTTAAGGTACATTTCCTCTGCTGTAATTGAGGCTTTTTATTCTTTGTCCTGCCTTCACTAAGTACTGAGAACAAGCACACCACATCCTTTGTAAAATCTCTTTAACTTATTAATAGGTAGCAGCTATGTCTTTCCCTCACTCACAGACCTTCACCCATGCTTTTGCTTTCAGGCAGAACATGTCTCCATTCTTCTCCTTTGGAAGTTTCATATTCCAACATTCCTAAGCAAGCACTGATGATACCTACAGCTCTCCTCTGAATTCCTTCCAGTTTCTCAGACGTGTCCCAGAAACTCTAGTCTGGCAGAAACACCAAAAAATGACCTCTGACAAATTATGTTTATGGCATTATACAAATTACCATTCCTGACCGTTGTGCAGCTGCACAACAGAGAGAAACCCAAGAAATATTTCCTTAGAAAAGACAAAACAATGAAAGCTTTAGAGAGAAAATGAAGTGCCAACATAAAGCAGAGAGAAGAAAGAGTCTCCAACTAAATCAATTTTTTTGGCCATTAGCACAGGAGGGGAATGGCAGAAATGGATGTGGGGAGCATAGCGATAGGAGAGTTGGGGGACTGGAGCACAGGAGGAAACCACTGTTTAGGTAAGTTTACTTCCTACACTAACTCTAGGTATTATATGGACTTCCAGGAACAAACATATAAGACTGCATCTTACAGATATGAAAAAATGTATTCCACACAAAGAAGGCAACTACCCAGATCCACATTAGGCGTCTAATCACGATGCCTACTTTATCACCTCTGCCCCCTTCCAGGGTCAATGGAGAGAAATGGGTACTCTGAAAACTGCTCTCTGGGGCAACCTCTTTCTCTCCAGAAGCAGACTCATGAAGACCAATCATCTCTGATAGTTGCCTAAAATTACCTACTGACATTTCAGAATACATCTAACTATAGGTACTCCACTTAATAAATGCATCCCTGAAGTTAAGGATATATGTACATACACTTCTGAAGGCAGCATGTTCTTTTGCGTTTTGCTGAATGGACGTGAGAAACATGTGAACATGCTACAAGACTCACAGGGAAAATTTTGGCAATAGATTGGATCACCTGATCAAGGATGTCTTCTCAGCTTCATTAATCTGTGAATACATTTAAAGTTAAGGAAGTGTACAAAAGCTTTGTTGAATCTGTCCCAACACCTTACTTCTGTAATGGCTACCTGTTAACCAAGATGCTATTCAATACTGGGAGCAGAATCTGTTCTCGGCTAATTTGGAAACGCTCAAGTCTGAAGTAGGGAAAAGCGTTCAGGACATCCCGTGATTCCACACAATCCTTCTAAATGTTTGTATCCTGTGACATCCCATGGAATCCTGCCTTTTCAGACAGAATAAAGCTTATGCTCTTTGCTCTATTTCTACTGGAGGAAGCTTGACCTTGGGTAAATATTTCAGCACCTAAGAAAAGGTAAGTTCTGAGTGGTTGTGGGTGAGGCTGTTCTTCACTTCTTTGCTGAATACTACAAAGTTCTCTCTACAGTCTCTTTGAACAAATTACTCAAGAAAAAACTATTTTTCTTGCCTGAAAGTAATCATACCAAAGGACGGGAATCACACAACCAACCAACCAAAAGTTTGCAAGTAAAAGACAAGCAACTCTTCCTTCCAAGAGAAAGCATTTGTTTTACACCACATGATGCAGATGGAACCATGCCACATCCCCAATGCACTCCTGGTTACCCTTAAGGCACAGAGGAGAAACGTTTCCAGCCAAGTGGTATTTAATGCATGTTTACTGCTTCTTTTCCCTGTTTAGACTTCTGAGAAAGTGTTTGGATGGGACTTGGAGAAAACAAATACCTAGATTCCCCCTCCCTAGTCCCATTCTCACTCTCCTTTGCCTTCTCTTTAAGTGCACAAACACACATGCAGATCCCTTCAAGTAGGAATAAAGCCCTATTTCCTACAAACTAGTGCAAAGACAGACTCATGGGCAACAGAAATGTCTGCAGGAGCCTTCTGTTCAGGCACTGGCAGCAAACCCGGGTACATCTGTGAGGAGCTGGTTTTGTTCTCAATGTCTGACCAATCCCAAGTCTCAAATCTGAGACTGTGTTACCCAAACACAATAATCAAGCTGCCCTTTCACAATGTTCCCATTTGTGCTATCTACGCAAACAAGTTAATTTTCTTCCAAACCCTAGATTTATATTAAAGCAATAGTGTTATGAGCTTTTAGCACAGCTGCAATGGACCGAGTCCAGTGGGAGCATTTGAGGAGGATTCTTTCTGTAGATAGGAAACCTCATCAGCGACTGTCAAAAAGAAATCAACAGGGTGAATAGGGCCTTGCCTTCCCTCTGAGTGGGGAGCAGAAAGAAAGAAAGTCATCACTGACCCCTAAATGAAAGAAAGAGCTGAACATGGCAGTAAGGTTGCCTTTGGCATGTGGAAGTCATGATAAGACATCTCACCATCCCATAAGATAGTGAAGACTCCTCATAGGAGTGACCATCGGAGACTTAGCATGGCCTAATCAAACACGGAAAAGTTGTTCCCTTTGAGTGCCAGAGTTTCAAGTGGCCTGAGCCTGCTCTCAGCTACTTATGTCTTCCCACTCATCTGTAACAGCCTGATGGTTAAATCAGCTTTCATCATGCCGCTAACCAAATTATGGAAAAGGAAGGCACTCTACAAAAAAATAACTCAGAATAGCAGGACTGGGCCTCCCCTCCACAACTGTATGAGATGGAAATTAAGTTTTGGATAGTGAAAGGAACAGACTTTGGTAAAATAACACTCCAGGAGAACAGTCTATCTAATGTCTCATTTAAAAACGTCTCTCACACTCTAACTGTGGTCTTACTGGCTGCACAAGGTTAGGCCACTTCTCTCCATATGCAATCCAGGGAAGACTGCAGATGAAAGCATGCAGAATTATTTCTATGTCAGTTTGCCTTATCTGATATATCTCCATAATATACAGATCCAATCTGCTGCGACAGGCTCTAGAGAGATAGCTTTAAAGTAATTAATGATGCAAGTTTTACAGAAGCCATCTGCTCTACAGCAAAACAGTGGGATTTTTTTGAAGTACATAGAATGACACTGTCAGGTTACCCCGTTGTAAGGAACAAATTGCCCTTAATGCAGCATGACCCAGTGACTACTGAGCAATGTATCAGACTCTGCATGTTTCCAGAGAGCTTCAGGGAGTGCTAGCCAACCAGTGCAGCGGGGGCTCAACAAAGAGTCTAACAGATGCACTTATGGCATCTTGACTTGGGCTTCCCTGAGGGGATTTGTAATGAACAGGCTTCCTCTTTGGGTTGTCACCCTCAGGACAACATGCCGCTTAGGCTAACTCCTGAGGTATCTGAGGGACAGGGGGCCTTAGAGAGAGGTGTACACCACAGCACCAGCATTAGGTGGGGCACAACACTCTGGGGCTTTGTCGAGCAAAGAGTAAAAATAAGATGAGGGCATAATTATGAAGTGTCACCACAATTGGTGCCAATGCCCAAAACTATTATACTGTTGCAAGCAGTGTTTGTCTTCAGGCTGGCAGACAACTCTGTTGAGTCAATGAGGTACACGCTTGGCCACTGAGGCTATTATCAATGTTTGCAAATAATGTGGCACAATTTACGTGCATCTGTAGGGTGAAACAGTTTGTGTATGGACCCAAAATTCACATATGTGTTTTGAGTGGATTTGTTTCAAACCAGCTCTAGTTTGATCTCACAGATAAAAGCTCATTGATGAACAAGGAAAGCAGTCCTGATCTGAACTAAACTGGTAACATGGATGTACACTATGGGTGCTTGCCATGACAGAACTCAGCTGTGCAACACTCATTAACCAGTTCAGAAGATTTGGTGAAGGAGGGGCTCTTCACAGCAATTGCAGCAGGCCAGGAAAGTCTCAGCTACCATATCCCTATTATTACACCAAACTCCTCCCAAAATAAGGCTGCATTGTTTACTTACTTTCTATGAAACACTGCAGTTATTTCCAACAGATGTAAACAAGGGAAGGGAAGGGCAGCTGCCCATTCAACAGCACCTGACCTTCACCACCACCAATCTTCCCACTCCACACCTACCAGCCAGCTCACCTCCTCTTCTCCCAGTACCAGATGCAAAAGGCAACTCTTCATGCATTGCAACTTAAGCCAACAGAAAAACAAAACAACCTATGCAACTTAAGCCAACAGAAAAACAAAACAACCTATCCATTCCCAAGTTTAATCCCACACAGTCCCAGCCAGTTTCTCATACTCTTCTGCATTCAACTTCTAAGCAGTATCTTCCTCTCTTCTTTGCAATGTCAGGATTTTATGAGTGAGGAGAACCCAGTGACATGAACTCTGAATACTGAATTATCCTCTATAACAGATGTGCCACAGAGTGGGTCTAGTGAAAAAGGCTTTATTTTTTTTTTTTTACTTGACTATAAATCAAAAGTCCTGAATCACTAGTTTCTCTTCACCATACTGGTTTGCAGGATTTGCTGTGACAGGACTAGCAAATTTAACAGAGAAGGAAGAAATCCTCACATATTAAAGTTGTTTTCAGACTAGCGCATAGAGCAACTGACTAAAAAGGTGTGTGGGGAGGGGTTGTTTGTTTCCTGTGAAGAATTATTTTCTGCTTGTAGGAAAGATGCCAGCTGGGAAAAGGAAAGAAAAGAAAAGATTTTATAAGCTCACAAATAAATACTCCAATTTCTGGGAGCATCTCTTCATCCAGGAATATCTAGATTTGACTTGAAATTAGAAAAGTCGGTGGGGTGGGGGGGGGGGGGGGGGGGACCTTACATTATGTCAAAGCTAAAGAAAAAGTACTTCAGCGTTCCCAGTATCTTTCTTTCACTGAACCCAATATTGAGCTTGAATAACACATCGCAGGACTTTGTGTGTATAAGACAGAAGTAGAGAGGGAGAAGTTATAATGAGCTTAAAATTATATTTCAGATTTTATTGGGAATGTTTTAAAATATATTGGAAATTTAATTATAAGACATGACTTATGTCCAGTTACACTCCCCATCCAGGAAACTAATTTTTAAGGTAACACCAAAAATATTTTTTTAAAATAAACTTTTCATGAGAGGATAGGATCAGGATCAAAAATAACCAAATTTTCCTAAAGTTTGCTGTCCAAATAACACTCTCATGTTTACATGCGTGTATAAGTTAGCTAGACTTTTTTCAATCCACTATAAAGAGAAGGGTCCATCAGTGACATTTCTATCAAAATGAATCCTTCCATCAAAATCAGACTGTATTAGTAGAGGTGTTCAAGAAAATAAAAACTGTTGTAGGGCAGAGAGAGGGGGAAAGAGGGCATGTCTTCCCAGACTGAATGTGAGCAAGTGGGGAGAGAAAAAGAAGGAATAACATCCTGCAAAGACAGGTATGGGCAGGAATATCAAATGCTGATTGATGGGGACAAGAAATTGCAGAGCAATGCCAAGTCACTGGGAGGAAGTGCAAAGGAAAAAGAGGACCAAAATGCTCCTGGTATCACACCTATGCAAAACACCTAGAAAACCTCACAGGGGCGCAAGTCTTGAGCAGTGAAAATGCATGTAACTGGGAAGGGGGAGAGGCAGAAGATGAAGAGATACAAATTTGGTTCTGTTACACAGATTAATGCTCATCCTGCAACAGGTACAACCATTCCCTATATTTCTGTGTATCAACCTTTCTTCCACCAGGATAACACCAATCATCTGCAGCTAACCAATATGTTTACACAGAGTCTTAGCCATATGTTCCCATGGCCTATGTGCCAAAAAACAGAGCAACTTCCTATCAAAGTCCTGCTGAAATCCTCTGAGTGAGAGCCAAACTGCCTTACTTGGTGTGATACCATAGCAACTCAGAGTCCCCATCATTGCTTAACTCTGAAGGTCCTCAAAGGAGTCTCAGAAAGCACAGCAAGTATGTGCGGCCCCAGCAATGTGGGACATGCAGGGATACAAACAAATGTAAATACTCGTCTGAACAACAGAACACAGTGGAAGGGACATATAGAAGAGACCCCTGGTTCAAAGCCAGAAGCTGAAAGTTAGACTGAGGAATTAATCCCTGCACTGGTCAAAACCAATCAGTTTTTCAGTTTATGCATACAAACACTTGAGCCCCAGGCTTTGCGAGCACTAACACCTGTATGCGCAAGTGAACGACTTTCCAAACACCAAACTCTGCTAGATGATGTGTTTTCCCTTCTCCAGGCTCATTAAAATAAACTATCAGGTCACTGAATTAAACTAGGGGAATTTTTTTGGTATTTGTTAATCATAAAGTTCTTTTGAATGTGTCTTTTGGATATATTAAGGTATTTGATTTTACAGTATCGCAAGGAAGGTTTGCTATGGTTCTAGGCTGCCACTTTTCCTTGATGAAGGAAAAAGAAAGTAAAGAAAAGGAAAGGAAATACAAGAAATTGAATCCCTGTAATTTTCTCCAATAAAGAAACAATAAGCCTAGGAGGGGCTTGAGAGAATGAGCACTCAAATGCTGAGTTAATGAGTTGTCTCTTTTCATGCTCTCCTTGTCTTTAGTCTCCAAGCAAGCTTATTCAAACTGATTATCACTTGAATTACTTCGGGTGTCACTGTCCAGTTGCTTGCAGGGTGTGCAGAAAGAAAAGCACATATCTGCATACTTAGACACCATGTCTATTTTACTTGAAGGCAATACTTATGTGTATGACATAATTCTTGAGTGCACAGAAATCATGAAGCAGCACATTTTTCTTTTGAAAATCCAGTCATAAAATTTATGTGAGTCTTAAATTTTATAACATTTAAGTCTCAGTTCTCCTCGTGTGATTGTTAGCAAATCACAATTTCATCACAAGCCTATAATGTTTTGAATTAAGTGTGCCTTCTCCTGCAGACAGATAATTGAGAAATAAATAAAATAAAATAAATTGTTGAACTTCTCTCATAGAAGAGTTTCTAAGGCTTCTTTTGTGTAGAGAAGCAGTTGAAAAAATGACTCCAGTGAACCCCAAATGATCAAATACCAACAAAGACAAAATAACAAAGTATTAATGGACTATTTTGGAGTCAGTCTCATGACTTGTGAACAGTTGAGAAGGTCAACACCAGAACAATCTTCTTGCCTGATCAGCATGCAGGAATGATTAAATACTTTAGAACAGTTTAAAGTGCAACATAAATGTTAAGACATCCTTAGTTAACTAGCGCTGCTTTCTTATACAAAATGGTGCATACAGTGCTTCTCAATGCAAAGCCAAACCCTTAGCTTCCACCCTGAATCAAGATTTTTAACGCTGTTTTCAGAAATGTTTGAAACTATCAGGGAATCTAATGTTGTTTTCCTTATGTGCTCTCTTCTTTCTCCTCTTTATTAGGTATCAAACCTGCTCAAACAATGGGCTGGTGGCTGGTTTCCAGAGTCAGTATTTTCCATCTGTGCTTGACCGTGAATGGCAATTTTACTGCTGCCGCTATAGCCGGAGATGCCCGTATTCATGCTGGTGAGTTCAAGCAGCAACCAAACCCATTAGCCTTTTTTCCCCAGCAGTCCTATAAATGTTTTTTAGCTTCTTGGCCTGTTAAAGGCCTTGTCTGAGAAAAAATTAACTGTGATTTTTGGGTCTAACCAAGTTATTTCCAGTCTGGTAACAGGATTCTTGAGGATCCATGGCTAAGGGAAGAGAATGAGGGCACAGTGATGCTGATGAGTGCAATGCAGTAGCTAGTCCTAAATGAACAGGTCTGGGTACTAGCAGCAGCCTAGCTGTGCTGGCAACCGTGACAGAAGTCTCCAAAGTGGAACAGCACTTGAAAAGTGGTGATACAGCCCCCACTGTAAATCCAGCACATTTACAGGAGTAGGAGCATTCCTGCACCTCACAATTGTGCCACAATGACTTACAGGAGTGAACTCACTGTCCATTACCTCAGAAAAAATATCCTCTGGTTGACAACTTGGGATTTTTGTATTAGTAATGCACACAACTTGCTCCCTATCTCAAGGCTGTTTGAAGACCAAAGACAAAATGAGTTACTGATCATAGTCCAAACCTAAAAAAAAAAGGTGGCCTCACTCCAACACAGTATCACAACTGGTGGTGGCAACCTCACAGAGGCTGTGGAAAAATTAACTACACATTCCGAGCTTCCCTGTGTTCCCAGGTTTCTCTAAATTGAGACAGAAGCACAGAAGCAGAGTGTGTTAAGAAAGCTCGTACTGCTCCTTGTTCATTCTGCATAAAAGAATTCATGATGTTATGCTCCAGGGCTATAATACAGCTATTATCACTGATACAAAGAATCACAACTGCACTTTAGGGGAAAAAAAAAAGAAAAAAAGGAGGGGGAAATCTGTGCTTGAATCTCTGTTTCCAGAACTCAGCTTTGAAGTAAACTTCCCATTGAGATGCATACAAACTATTTACATGCCCTTTGATCTTACTGGTCTGGCTGGCTACTGACCAAACACAACAGCAGTGCCTTGCTTTGCATCCTTCAGTCTCCTTGCAGCCAGGAGGAAAATAATTTTTTTTATTATTTTTAAAGATTTTAAACGACAGGAACTCTGTAACAAAGCCTTTGATCATTTTTCTGCCCCTTTCCAGCCTACACTGCCTACAGATGTTCTCTACCTGGGGGTTTATTTACATACCTGCCCAGGCTCTTCATTCTGAGGGAAACTCACTCTAACTTTTAAGCAGTTCTTCCAATCTCTCTTACAGCCCTCTCATATCGCATGTATTTTCAGAGAGACAGCAGAAATCTCTGACCTCTTTTGTTGTTATTGGCAATTCTGCCTCTCTCAGACGTCGTCTTGACAACTGGGAACAGCTTTGTCTCTGCCTTGCAAATTGGCATTCAGAGTAATGCAAACCCTAATGTAAATGTTTGGGGGTACTGATGTCTCATGTTTTCACCTCAGCTGCACAGGACTCCTATGCTGTCCTTGTATTTCCAACAGTGACAACACTCCATTTTTATGCTTGAAAAAGAATGCCTTATACAGTTCAGCTGCTATTGTTTTTCCATGGAGAAAAAGCAGCATTTCAAAGGCAGATGAAGTGTTTCTCCCTCTAAGCAGGGTAGAAATCCCATGTGCTCATGTTCTTCTGGGAGGGGAGAGCTGTAAAAACCCCTAGGAAGACCTGTCACCTTGTAAAAAGCCTCTGGTGCACAGTTTGTGATTATGGGTTCATTATAAAATCATTTTGTACCCTGTATTACCAGGCTCAGTCAGTCCATCTGGAGCCTACTTTGTTCTGTTCAAGCTACTGGCCTATCTTGGTACTTCCATATCCACTCTCAGCCTGGACAGCCTGTCATACCATTTCTTCTACTTGAGAGCCTTGTTTGAGTTACTCTCTTGAAGTGCCTCCTTACAATATATTTCTACCAATTCCTTCCAAGGTCTCATTCTGACTTTGGAGTCAGCAAGGTAGGTACAAGCTCTTTCTACACACAGTTATCCAAATTAGGATGTTATGGTCTGGATGGACAGACAACTAGATGGCTAAAAAACTCGTGGTATAACAGGCTCAGAGGGTAGTGGTTAAAGGGTAGATACCTTGCCTGGCTGCCCATTACAAGCACAGTGCTGTTACTAATGGTCTGCCCTGGGACCCATCCCACTTAATATCTTTATCAATGACCTTGAGGAGGTAACAGAGCACGCTTTCGCCAAGTTTGCATATGACACCAGACTGGGGGGAACAGCTGATGTGCTTGAGGACAGGACCACTGTTCAGAGGGATATAAAGAAAACTATTACTTCTATGAGGACAGTGAGATATTAGAGCAGGTTGCCCAGTGAAGATGTGCAGGATCCACCATCAGAGGTTTTCAAGACTTGACTGAATAAAGCCCAGAGCAGCCTGATCTGACCTCATGGTTGACCCTGCTTTGAGCAGGGGGCTGTACCAGAGGCCTGTTGAGGTCCTTTCCTGCCAGAGTTATCCTGTGATTCCAAATAGGCGGACTGTTCTGCTGGAGGGCCTACACCAAGCAGCTAAAATCTCCTCTCCAAAACAGTGGTCTCCTGCCTATTGTCTGCTGGGGATGCTTTCTTTTCTGTTATACTCCCTCTACCCTGCCTTGACAGTGTCTGGGAGAGTGCTAGTCGTTATGCTAACATACAAGCAACATGAACTACAGTGTGGTAGCATGAAACCCCATGCTTCAGACCCACTTCTACTACCACAGATGTGACTTGTCTGAATTGTGAAACTTCAGTGTATAGCAACTAAACTTCCCATTCCCTAAGTCCAGGAGATCTCACTGACAACTTCACTCCCATTCGCATTTCCAAGTTATTGTCACAAAATAGTTTTCACACATCACACTTCTACTCTGTATCTTGCACTCTGGTTTAAGATACATTTGACAGAGACAATGTGTTTTCCAAACAATCTGCAAAGCAGTTTTGGGCTACCACAGGTAGGACCTCAAAATGTATATGCTTGTAAGACACAACAAAACCGTGTGTGCATATACAGTATCATTATTTATTACAGCTTCTGCCCCAACCTATAATGGTATTTATTCTGTTCCAGAAACTAGCTGTCAGTAAACTAGTGGAAAAATGGCTATTAACATGTTGCTGACTCCTTTTTCTTCATTGAAGCAGCTTAATTTCATGCAAAGGCATCTATTTGTATAAGACTATGTGGAAAAGTAATACCAGGAAAATATGCAATGGTTGTGATGCCTCCTGGATCATGTACGAACATAGGAAGATCCATATTCAAAGACAATCCAGACTGCAGAATTTCTCAGCAGCCCTGAATTTTAATGTGCAATTAGTCCTTCATTATGAAGCTAAACATGGGCATAAAGGCATTTTTGAGAAAACCGACAGTACTGAGGCATAACAAAACTGTTTTAAATTAGCTCTCACCTTGGGTATTTGATCCCGGTATTCGATCCCTTTTTCTTCCAGTTGTCTCCATAGAGGACTCTATGGCCAATATAAAAGCAGTAAGACAGGTGATCCTTAAGCACCAATTCTCTTGACTTCTTCAGGACTACATTCCTTCTGAAATGAGCTGGTCTTCCCTACAATGAATAAAGACAGGTTGTCTCTATGTATATGAGCCACTCAAATGGTTTATTAGAATTTGACCAAATTTTTACAGCTGGAACATCCCTGTGTTTTTTGAGTCCTGCTAATGCTTATTGAAATACTAATTTATGACACCATCATGCTGACTGAAACCCACACTTAAACACTTTGCTTAACTTAAGAACATGGTTAAAGCCAAATACATGCTTAACGACTTTGCTTGGTAGCATCTACATCCTTATTCTTAAGAACCCAGCAGTTCTGTTTCATAGCTCGTCTTCTCATCGTTAATGCTCAGTTTACCTGTACAGTAAGGCCGTATTGAAAATAAACAAACTAGTCTTTTCTAGTCTCATAGTTTTGCACTTGCTATTTTAATTTTTACAAGTACTTTGTTTCCTTCCTTACCATTCCAAGTCTTGTCATGGATTCTGACGTTTTTACCACACTGGAAATAATTAACATTCCTCACAGGAAGCAGAAAAGCTCCCGTTATTTACCTGGCTAGGGAATGCTACCACAGTAAAATAAACTGCGTGCTGATTCAGATCATAAAGGAAACAAATCCACTGCAGATGCAGAGACAGTGTTACTTAAGTGGTCCCATTAGAGCTCAGATTTTTCTCTTTACCAGGAAATTGAAAGCTCAACTCCATACTCTCAAAAGAAAACATGTCACAGAACAGCCCCAAGTCTGCACAGACTGTTTATGACTGTTTCCCCTCTCCAAACAGCCAGCAGTCCAAGTGCCAGAAGGCCTGTCTGGAGCTGTGGCTGCTCTCTGTCATGGTGACATTATCCAGGCAACAATTACATTTTCCAAGAGTTATGGAGCTTAAAGAACTTATTTGTTTTCTTGGTTCAACCTGCTACCATATTGAAACCGATGAGATCCTGTGCAGGTTTTGCAGAGATTACCAACAGCAGAGATACAAATCCAGCAGGAGGTGAACTTAGAAAAGATGTGGTGGAAACATGCTCTTCTGGGCAACACAATCCCCGCCCCCCCCCTTGATTTTTTTTATGTATTTAACTGATATTTTTTTTTATATCCCAGAAAATACAACCTTACAGTTCAATCTCCAGGACTATCTTCCAGAGACATCTTAGGAGAAATAACATTAGCCAGCTTTCCAATGTTAGCTTTCCAATGTTAAGCAAATGTATTTCAGACATTTTTCTTGAGGAATAGGCATAAGGTGCCCTGGGCTCTCTGCTGCTACTTGTGTCAGTATTGCACTAGCTCATGTAGGCCTTCAAGAAGAACCATGGTCCCCACAGCTGGGTTCATGGCTCCTCAGCCCTGTGAGAGTTTGTGGCTTTCACTACAACAGAGTGGAAACAGAAGGGCAGTGACGTGTCTAGGTGAATCTATGATCTTGGAGCTTGGAGCCTGAACTCAATCCCAAAATGCATGTGACATGGCCACATGAGAAAACTGCTCATCTCTAGAGCAATTCCAGGACATCTCTAGTTCCCTGGCAGCCCAGCAATCTGGGTTCTGTACTGGAAGCATTGGCAGGAATCTCTTTAGACAGTTTACTAAGACCTTTCAGCTTTTCAGCATAATATGCTTCCAGCTGGAGAAAGAACTGAAATTGATTAAAGAGACTTAACATTCCCATGTTGACCGAATATAACATGCAGGCTCATGGCTCTTGAAAAAATATTGTCCTTTAGGAGAGCCGTATTCTTGAAGCATTTGTAAACAACTTCTGAAACAGTAAGGCTATTCAGGGGACACTCCTTGTCCTCAAAGGTCAGAAAGTTAATGTCAAAGCTTATGTTTTCCTCTTGAAATGGAACAGCTCCTTTTGTCTGTGGAATTGTTAGAGGAAGAGTTCAGCAGCAAATTGGAAAATGAAGGTTAAAGAGGAGCCATTCATCTTGTTAGCACTGTAGTTGCACAAGAAGTGGAAAGTGTAAGGCGCTCCAAAACAATGTACTTACTAGCAGGGAATAAGTATATTCAACAGTTGGAGTAGGAAACCTTGAGCTCTACCACTGACTGTCTTTGATATTTTAAAAGACTCATTTCTTTTGTCTGCTTGATATCCGGAGGCTAGACATACCCATGGTTCCCATTTACTTCTCTAAGGGGCAGGCTGTACAATACTAATAAGGCCATTGGTGTGACTTGATCTTATCAGTAGAAAACAGACTTATGATAACTATATCTGAAGTCAATCATTGAAGAGTGCTAGGGATCACCGTAGATTAGTACAAAATATTCTTCTGAGTACTAAACGAGTAACTCTGTGTTTTCTATTAGTCTCTAACATAGTAATTCTTCACAATGGAAAATAAACAACATTACTAGCTTCAGGTTAAAATAATAACAATGGTAACTCTGTTAAATATTTAACACCTTTTTTCAATACACTTCATACCCTGAGCAAGGCTTATAGGATTATGGTAAAGTACGTTAGAAACATGTGGGGATGGGTGGGGTGCTGAAACCAGTCAGAAGACAAACCATCCCACACCAACTCTGTACCAGTTGAAAACCCTATTGTGAAAAAACTTTTTTCTGTCAGGTTTTCCTGCTCTCCCACACACATGCCAAACCACCTACATCCTTCTCACAAATTTCTCTTTCCCAGTCTTTAATGTAGAATTACCTGCTTTCTCCTCTCTTGACAATGCCACTAGTGCTCCAAGTGTCTTATGTCCAAACATCATACACCAGATACTAACCTGAAGTGGATTTGCAAAGCCAAATCAGAGTTCCTCTGTTTCCTATATTAATTCTTGCAAATAGCTTATATGGATTGAAAAGACTACCACTTGCTAAAGGTCTCACATTACTACTTTCTCTCCTACGAGCCCTTCCCCAAATTTAACACCTTTGTGCATATCTGGGTTTAGTAAGCAATCCCACCAAATATACCCTGATAGCCCCTACACAGACTGTCTGCCTCCTTGAGATTTGTTTGGCATTAAATTACTCAGTGCCTAGGTCTCACAACCAGTGTAACACAGGACTTCTCACAGCTGCTTTGCATCTAGGGCCTTCCCTCATGTACCCCCTCAGGCACCACAAGCACAACAGCTTGGTCCTAGAGGCCTTAGATCATCCCAAGTGGCAGCAGCAACTTTGTCACTCAGCAAACCCAAGCTTCTCACTGCTCCCCTATCCCTGTTTTCTTTGCCAAGAGGTCAATGCCAGAAGTGCTTACAGGGCCCTCATGCAGGTTACTGTGAGTGGCTCTTCCCAAAGGGGTCTTGTCCTTGGGCTTGGACTCCTTAGGAGTCCAGACTCCTGTGGGCAGGCAAACCCTTAACAACTAGGGCAAAAAGTGTCTTTCACTTGTTTCATGACTCCTCTCGGGTATAAACCATACATTGCCACAAATGGTTTACAAATGCTACCACATTTGTAAATAAATTACCTGTCTGTAGGGTCCTCGTAGGTGGTTCACAGTTGATATGCATTATAGAGTAAAATAGTATTTTCAGTTAAGCACTTGATAATGTTTACACACCAAGCTACCACAAATGCTGAGGGAACCACTGTCCTGTGCTGCGCAGACCACTTTAAGAAGACCCTTAATGGCTGAGTTAAATGACCTTTCTCCCCTTCATGAAGAGAAAACCATGTACTGAATATCCCTATGCATTAAACGCTACAGCATCTCTCAGTGCAGATACATTTTGTGCAACTTACCCCCAGGATTCCAGAAATGGGGATAATAGAGAAGGGCTGGGTCACACCACAGAGCTCTGCTATATGGACAACCAATTGCATTTTCCTCTAAAGGATACAGCGCAATCCAGACGACCTTGAGATGCATGGGCTTAATGGAACAGTTTCATAACTGAGTAAGGCAAACATCAAAGAGAACTGAATTAGACACACAGATCACACAGACCCAAGTGAACTTGAACATTGCTGTCATAGGACTACTTATAATTTTTTTCTCCTGAACAAAAGGAATAAGTAGGCATCTGTCTATGTAACAAGACAATCCAGAGCAGCTCAAGTCCCCAAATACTTTACTTTTGGTAATTGCATATTTTTGATTTTTGAATATTTCTTAGCAGAGAAGCCTTAAGAAGCTCAATAGTAATGTGGAGAAGTTAGTAGAGAAGGAGGAGGAGATGCCAGCAGGCAGAAAGAAAAGAGAGGGAAGCTAAGTGAAGGCTCCCTACTGCATTCACTTCAGAATAACACTGCCTGCTTCTGCGAAAGACCCTTCACAGTAATTCACGAGCTTGTCATCAGATTCACTTTTCAGCTGAAGAAAAGGCTCATGAAACAAGGTCAAAGAACTGACTCTCAGTTCTGTCTCTGAGTAGAACTGAAAGCAGCTTTTTAACCTTGTGTTTTGTACAGTCTTGTCTGCCCAGTACATAGTGTTGGTCAAGATTACAGAACATTTTCCTTGCTGAATGCCAAACAGATGTTATGAAACACATTTGGTGGAACATATATAAACATGTCTTAGTGTTTTCTCATAATAATAGCTAAAAAAAGCCCCCAAACTTGGGGTTGATGGGTGAATACAAAATGAAATCCTGGTCCACAGCTGGTCTTCATGCCAGATTTTAAAAACCTGCTATGACCCAGGAACATTCAAAGATGTGTCTATCAGTCAACTCAGGCTGCAACTTGGTAAACTAAATATGGGCACTCTCATCTGACAGAGGGAGCAGACACACCATTAAACTTTCTTATCCTCCAAAACATTCTGCCTGTTGGGAACGGTACCTACCACGAGCTAACTCACAAATTGTGTCTTTGAGATATCTGCTGAGACTGTGCTAGTTGGTCTGGGCTAAAACTGTCCCAGGGGCTGTTCTAATAATTTACATGTCTAAGCAATCAAGTTACAGTGCCCGGAAACATTTTCTGGCATTGTGTAATTTACTAGCATAGATGTAGCCCCAGTTTCTCTTGGCCTGTGGCTATGGATCCAGAAATATTCTCAAGATTCAGATCCATCACTTCAATGATGGGAGATTCCTGTGTGCAAAAAAGTCCTCGTCAAGGCCTTGATTTCTGTGTAAAGAAAATGGACAAAATACAGACCAGGTAGCAGAGGTCAGGCTTTGTGAAGTATAGTCTAGCTCCCATTACAGCTCTGGGCATGGAGTGCAGGGCCCTGAAAGCAGCTCTTTAAAACTGGAGGGCTTTCAGCAAGCTGGCTATACCGTGGGACCAGCTTATGCTCAGGTTAAGGTTCTTTTCTTGGGCCATAAAAGTGTGTTACAGATTCAAGTCATAGGTTGTCAAAGTAAAAAAGTATTCAAATCAGAGTTGTAAACTTTCTGACACTGACAAATAAATATATATTTAGAAGCACAAGGGGAGATCTAAAAGCAGAAATGATAATGTCAGCCTTCAATCAAAAAAATAAACTAGGTTTGCCATGGTTCAACAGAAACACATTTAGGTGATGAACTTTAGTCTATGGAAAATCACCAGCTAACTGGTGAGATGTCATGAGAAACAGCTTTTTGTAATATTTGCATTTATTTTCTTCGTCTGGGTCAGAGACAGTTCCCTTTAAATCCATAGTGGTCTCATTCTGGACTTTTCATGGGAGCTGGACTGAAAACTGTGGCTCTAATTTTCCCACTTGCAGAGCATACGTTTGACTCCATATATTTATCCATCCAAACAATTGCCAGTGTAGGTGGTTTCTTCTCTTTCTCCTAGTCCACAGCAGCTGTCTGCATGACCTGTGAAATACTGCTGTTCATTTCTTTTCAAAGGCATAGCACTGCAAGAGCTCTGCAAACCCGTGGATCCTTGGTCAGCTCTCATGTGAAATGAGTGCCAGGTTTCCATTCCTGACCTCTAACATAATGTTGACATAAAGTACTGGTCAAGGTCCCAGTCCCTTCCTGCATCTGTTCATTATCTGTAAAACCAAGTACAGTATTACTTGCCTGTTTCCCAGGAAAGCAGTAACTATAATTCTAATCAGATTAATAAGTGCGGAAGCACTTTGAGCTCCTTAGATAAAATACTCTGCACAAATATTGTCCAGGCCCATATTTTTACATTATTAACTAGGCAGAAATTAGAAACAACAAAGGAATGGATTAATGGCTACATTCATTTAATATCATTAATAAATGGATAAATGCTTGTAGTTATTTGACTTGGTAACATTTACAGCACTCTACAGCAGCAAACCAACCAGACTCACAAGAGGATGGAGCAAATCCTTGCAATAAAGACAAAAGTAGTAGACAAGCTTTACATTATTGTTCAGGCTGCTTTTACTCCAGAGCTGCAGATGCATACACATATAATACTCCAACTTGCTCTTAACATTTTTAAACTTACTGAAATTTACTCAAATAGCTACATGAATTAGTTGCGTAGAAGCAAAAGGCAGTGTCATAGGTGAGACTATGTCTTGTGGTGCTGCTAAGAAACAAGAATTTCCAAAGAAGGAAAAATCTATTTGAGTTGCATTCAGTCAACTGAACTTTTCTTTAAGATGGTAAATTATATTATTTTCTTTTTCCTTAATGCAAAGGTTAACAACAGAACATCCAGGACACTATGGAGAAGATATGGACATGATGATGTACAGCTACGATCATTACATACGTGGGGCAACCACAACTTTCTCTGCTGTGCACAGGTTTGCTTTTCATCTATTTCATTTTTTTTTTTAAAAAAAAAAAAAAGGTCTTCTTTTTCTATTTCCCCCAGACACTGCATGGCTACTCTACATCAGGCTAGTACTTCTGCAGACCAAACCTCACAGTGCATGTGGCTGATTGTCCAGGGTGGTGTATCAGGAACAGGGCATTTTCATGCACAAGGGGATAATTTGCCATGTCTGAGTAGTAAAAAATATAGCAATGGTAGGCTTGGCTAAATCTGAGCTCCACAAAGGGTAACAGATTTTTAGTATTGTTTCTCACCTATCTGTAATTGGACCATCATTCACCTAACTCAATAAAACCAGCCTGAACACCCTGTCATTTCAAGGGATGAGAGAGTTATTTTGGCCCACTTTTCCTTGCAAAGAAGCACAGGGAATCTGCCAGCATTCAAAGATAAGCCCATACAAACTGCAGTGTGAATGCTGTAAATTGCCCAAGCCATTGCAACACAATTCTAACAGATCTGAAGCAACATCAGGAACTGATCCCTTTCCAAAAATGAGTTAACTACTTTTTCCTGATCAGTCCTGGTCATTACTTGACATTTGCTAATCCTCTTGAGTGAGGACCTATGGCTAGTGAAGTTGTAGTCATGCAGACTCATAATTGCTCGGCTCAGTTAAAAAGAAGTGTCTCTCCCTCTTTACTAGGAGAGTGTAAGCAGTCACTGAAACCTGACTCTGGGAGAGGGATCTTGATTCTTTCCTCTCAAGCTGACCTCTAATACATCATGAGCTATTTCTTTGCTGATGCTTATTATATAACAGACACCTCAGTCCAGTATATTAAAGCATTTGTTATCAAACACAGCACAGACAGCAAGGCAAGGTGTGCTGCACCGTATTGCTGCCAAGACTGGCTGCAGGAGAAGAGGGGAGAGAAAAGAGAAGTGGGAGTTTAAACACACTAACATTTCAAGCTGTCTCTAATAACACCCAAAGAAGCCGAGGTGCTTTTGTGACTGTGATGCTCTCAGCTTGCCCGAGTTCACTAGGGATCTCTCAGCCAAAAGATTACCTAAAGTAAGGTGGCTCTTCCAGAAATAGTAACACATTGCCAGACTGCTGCAGGTCCATAACTGTAATTTTCTGGCTACAATCCATTAGCCTGTTTATTACTAAATGGAAACCATGTCTGCAAATTGTTCCTAGAAGCGGAAGAGTAACTTTCACAGTTAATTGACTCAAAGGTATCTATCCCTTTAGATAAAGAATTTCCAAGGTTGCAAGGGACATCCTTGTTGTGGTTTGCTGTTGTTTTTTTTTTTTCTCTCTTAAATATTACCCACTGCTATTCTTAATACTTCTTCCTCATGGTTGTGGCAGAGTAGGGGAGGTAACACAGACAGTGCACTCCCCTGTTCCCAGCTTCAATCAAATGTGGACCAGAGTAGTCAGGAATCACAAGGATGAGCCCGGAAAACAGAGCAGTTGAGGTAACAAATTGCCTCTGAGCAGATTGCTGTGACTGCTAAAGGCTTAACACAGCTTTCAGAAGGGGATGGCGGTGGAGGGACTGGCCAGGAGCAGAGGCAGCATCATGGGGATGTACAGCAGGAGTACAGGCCTTCAAGGTTATGGAATCACAGTACCCGGGAAGGAAAGAATACACAAACACCTTTGTCCTACCACTGCTGTGACAGCAGCGATGAACCTGCAATAGTAGCAGGTGGAAAGCATGGAGAAATTTTTTCATGAATTGCAGTCTAGGAAACTTTTCTGTGCCAATGAACTTTCTGGCCCCCAGCTTCCAGAATGACTAAAACCAATTTCTGTTACCTAGCATATGAAGCGGAAAAAATTCCTGCTACACCAATTCATAATTCAGATTCACGCTGTAACTCTCCTGAGTGATATACTCACAACAGTCAGCAAAGTTTGTTATCCTAAACGGTTCTTTGCAGCTAAGTGAGGCAGAATAGGAGCAGAAAAAGTTATCCTGAGTCTTAGTCTACCAGGAGCTTGGACACCTGCAACTTGTCTGTGTAAACATGCTGTAGATTTTGAGACTTCTTTTCATTTTCAAGCATATTAAACTTGTGTCCATACTATTTAGCCCATGATGAGCAATGTCCTTGAGCTAATGAGAGGCACGAAAAAAGCCTCTGAAGGTATTTCAGTTTAAGCTTTTCTAATCACTTCAAACAGTTAGGTATTTTTAGAGGTTTTGAATAAACTTACAGAAATCATATCCTCCCTTCCTACTCCCTAAAATATTGCATCACTGAGGTCACTGCAATACACAGATACTTGAGAGAGTATGTGATGCCTCTGGCAAAAAGCTGTAGAAAGTTTAGAAAAGTGGTATCCCCACCTTCTTTTCTGTAATCGCTTTGTGAGTCTCCATGCCTGTGTATCAGGAATGAATGAAGGAGTTGCCGTGCATCATCAGAAGTTTTAAGTGCTTATTTGTGGACAACAGACTTTGGAGATAGTTAATATTTACATATTTATAACAATACTCTTGAGTCCAGAGAGCACCACTGGAACATTCACAGCCCAACCTGCAGCAAGTAGCCTGGACAGGGAGGTGGGGATTACCAGACGTGCTCAGTAGTTGCCACAGCTTGCCCTTTGCTGCACATACAGACTGTCATTAGCTATTTTTTTTCACAAAACTGTTCTCTGCTCTGAATAGCTGGTAATTTCTAAAATGCTCAGAAATCATCACTGAAAGATAGATCAACACCCAGATACCCCAGCAGTAAGTACATCTGAAATACTGGACAAGTTGGATATCTACTGAGCTTAGCTGAGCAAAATAATAGATGCCTAATAAGTTTCATATAACCAAAGAAAGAGGATTTTTCCAAAATCAGTATGAATAGGAATTCACAGAATCTTTTAACTGAACTGGAAACAGATTATTCCGCAATATTTGGAGATAAAAGATATTTTGCCTATAGCTTCAAAAATTCAAATCTGACAGCACACGACAGCTGGAGAGTAAAAGTGACAATTCAATATTGACTACAAGGAAAATGCATGAAATTAGCAATTTGTGGGGGACCTATAAACTGGTATTAAGGATCTGCAAAGGCAAGTTCATACATATTCTGGAGTATGCCACATAAGGCAATTCCTGACAGGATCTGCACCCGCACTGGAAAACCGGTAAGGGATCTACAAATGGAAACAGGCTGATAACTACTGAATTAAACACACAGCACCAATGATACAAAGTAATTGCCTGCATCCTGAAAAGCTGGACAAAAGCTGGAAGTTTAACTTCAAACTCAAGTAATGCAAAAAACAAAAAAAAAAAGATAAATTAAGACATTAAATGCATAAATCTATTGGCCATCAACCATCTGCATAAATACTAAAGTGTCTGCAAGTTCAAGCTTAAATTACAACTTCAGAAATTATTCTGTTTGAGTACTCTAAAGCTTGTTATTAATTCAGGTAACAAAAATACACTTACTTTCACGAACTTGACTTTTAACTTTACAATACCCTATTTTAGAAAAATTACTTGAACTCAGCTTTTGATCTAAAAGTCTTTCTGACAATGGGTGTTAGTTTAGCAGACCTTAATTTTGACCCATATAGTCTTGTTAATCTACATGTGAGGCATCTTTTTTTTGTCTCTCTGGGTAGCTTAGTGACCAAAAGGGTAATAGCTTTCTTTGAAGAGCGTGCACATAATCCAAACGAGGACTTCCCAAAATAAATCTAGAAATTAATCTTGCATTTTATTAACCTTTGATAACAGTTTTATGAGGAAATTACAATTTAAAAACATCTAAGAAAGGCATAAAGAAAACCAAACCTAAACATTCTATAACTAAACGCTGACTCGCTGATGAGTATAAGGCAGACTCAGTTCCAAATGACACTTAGCGTAAACTGATGAAGTAGCATAGTAAATTCCCAATTTAAAAAACTCAGTTCGTGAAAGCTGAAATGAGACACTTTACACCTCCACAGAGCTAAGAGTCAAATTAATCTTATTCCAAGACAGATTCACCCAGTCAATGAAACCACGCAAGAGCAGTTAATACCAAAATCTGGGCTCAGCACATCCCTGAGAGGCAGCAGGTTCTGCACAACTTTCCTCACTGTTTGGAGCTGGCCACCAGAAAACCAGGATGGAGCAGGGCTCTGTAAAGCAAGCTCCTATTGAATCACTCAGCAGCATTACCTGTTCCATGCCTTAGGTTTAGGAGATCACTATTAGCAGAATCCAAACTTCCAGAAGCCTCTCAGAGTACTACCCATTACCAATTTATATGACAGCTGCCATCTCCAAGGACTGTACTTTAGATCTAACTCCTGTTAGCAGGTAATAAGCAGCGTAAATTGAACATTTGCTCCACAGCAGGACAGCATTTGATCCTCTGAAATCATGCTTTTTCTCAAGTGAAAAGTTAATGCACAATAAGCTAAGGTGGACATTTGCAGCCTGCTGCAGCTATTGGACACTAAATCAACAGCTTCCACTGTTGAATCCTGCTGCTCCAGTTACACTTCCTACTAACAATAGTTAAGAGGTATCGTATCACTCTCCTGAGAGAGAATACAGACATCCAATTAGTCATAAACTAGGAAGAGCATAAACTCTCCTTACACTCGCAAACATTACCCTGCCTCACATGTGACTTGTGCAGATCAAGGATGAGAAGTGAATTTAATTTGTCTCACTATTGATCGCTTCACATGTATATTAAATGAGATCAGCTAGAAGACCTAGTAGTGGAAAGGAAAAAAAAAAACCCAACAAAAGAGTGATTTTTGCTGTGTGGACAGCTCCCCACTTCAGAATGGCTTGAAAATCACCCACGTATTTTACTGTGTACACCTCCATGAGCAATATATCACATGACAATAACTTTTGACAGAACCACGCCTTTCCTCTTGGTCACTGATTTAAAGTTGATTCAGGCCTGATCACCATCAAGTCATTGTTTTCTGGAGGATGCTCAGAAACCTAATTATTCAGAGAGCTGATTTTCTTAACTTGTAAGGGAGTGATTTAATGTCCTTCCAGCCCATAAAAGCACAAAGCACCCAGAGGAAAGTCAGCTAATGGCAAACGGATATTTTTGTTGACACAATACCTAGTGTAAAGTTATTCTTACTTATATAGTCTTATCCTCTTCAGTCCTGTCTCACTAATATCTCTCTCTTGTCTCTCTCTCATGCAGGGATCGTCAGTGGAAATTCATTGTCTGCAGGATGACAGAGTATGATTGCCCATTTCAAAATGTTTAACAAGATTGAGTGTACCCCACTAGGAAAATGTGGGGATGGACAGGGTGGGATGAGGGTCAATAATTACAGGAGAAGGGCAAGTAGGCTCACAAAAAAAAAAAGCACCAACACTCATCAGCTGTCTGCTGAAGATATAATTCTTTCCCTCTGGAGCTAATAAATAAATTGCCAACCCACGTGCCTGCAACAGCAGTTTTGGAGGATTCCTTCAAGCTGCACTGGCAGTTGTATCCCCCAAATAAAATTGCTTATGACATACACATTTATGATACACAAATCTATGGCATATGCACAGTTACATTTTTTATATATATGTATAGCCATTCTGAACACATACAACTTTCTTTCACATAGCAACTTTGTATAAATTGCTTCCCAGCACAATCACTCCAAATGAGGTGGAAACATACTATAAGCTTTCCAACATCCACTAGACTTTTTCTTCTACTTGTATTTGGAACCAACCTAGTGACTCCTACCAGCTTCTCAGTGTTTAGCAGCTGAAAATGTGCTGAAAGCAGCATCAGGAGGTCTCTGATGTACTGCATTTCGCCTCACCTGTTACGGCCCCCAGCATAACTCCATTGCAACAAAGGTCTGCCTGCACAGGGCAATGAATTCCAGGTATTTAGAACAACAGAAGACATCAATGTCTGATTAAAATGAGGGTAGATCCATCAATAAAAACAGAAGCCTAACCCAGCCTCACTGAGGATCTGTTACATTGTCTTAAAAGTCTCTAATGATACAGCTAGCCAGGAGCTCTACTCTGGACAAACCCAGGAGTAGGTCAGGCCACTCACACTCCCAGTAAATATTACACTGCACTTGTCATCAGGATTCTACTTTTCAGGTGGATTTGGTTTCCACTGTGGATGCCTATACAATATCCATCTGCCTTAGGAATATATACTTGGCTTACAACAGACAAATAAAACTAATGACTTAGGTGACCTCTGTTCCTCCAACTTACAGATCTCATTCCCTGTAAAGGATACACTGACCACGTTTCAAGACTGCACAGCACTTGTGCAGCTGTAATCCAACAAGAAAGACTATTGATCTCTTCCAGGAAGATCTGAGATAGGATTTCTTGTCTTGAACAAAACAGAATTTAGGGCTGTTTCTCAGCTGATGAAGTCAATGGAAATTTAGCAGTGGCTTCGATGGTGCTAGCTCAAGGGCCATGGTGACCCCGTGTACCAATTTAAGGTTGCAAAGCTTCATAGGAAACAGTGGTGTCGGCCAGTCAGTTTCCACATTCCAAGCATTTTTAACATATTTACTAGCATACCCTCAAGCGTGAACATTAAAACTACACTTGTCCAATAAAGAATAATAAGTTTTGCATTGCTGTAGCCTTGTTCTTTCTTGGTTTTACTCATACCAGCCTGTTAATTTGCCCACTGTCATTCTCAGAGATCATGATGGTGATTAGGGAGTTTCTGTGAGAGCCAGTTGCTGAGACATGTAAGTAACAGTGGGAAGGAGAAATCAAGAGGCCTAGGGATGCTGGAGAAGCTTGTTAGCTGACACTGGTAGACAGGCAAAGGGAGCCAAGGGAGCTCCAAACAGGACAGCACCAGAGGAGAAGGCACTCACACCAGGGAGTTGATGGGAAAGGCCAGGCCCTATAATGAGGTGTACAAGGATCATCTCTCAGAACCTGCTTTAGATGGACACCCATCTCCCACACAACTTTATCTGGAATAACTAGGCTGCTCTCAATTCTGTGTGTACACCATGGGCCGATGGAGGCCTCTGAGGGGACCATGCAAGATCAGTCTAAGCTGATTTAGAGCCACAGTGCCACAGAAAGGAGCAGTTCTGCTCTCTTTCTTGTCCACTGGAGTTGCAGTGTCATATTGCCCCATATGCCACCTTTTTCCCCCACCCCTGTCCCAGTCGCTTCCTTCCACCCATGCTCTATTCCCAGCTCCACCCTAGCAGTGCATCTGTGTAGGATACATTTCACAGGACTCCTCTTCAGAAAGTTAAGTAATTCGCAGATGAGGAAAGGCGTGGGTGGGAAACAGAATGTATCTTGGGGGAAGGCAGAAATGGGATGTGGACCAAAAAAAAAAAACCCAAAAAGCAGAACTGAGGCAGAGAAAGAGTAGCTTCTGTGAAGTCCTAGGACAGCTAGTTAGCAAAGGTAGGAACTGAACTTGGTTTTTATCTAAGTTGCAGCATCCATTTCTAATGTTTAGGTAATCTTTGTGTGTGGGAAGACATGGCTCCAAAGCTGATAAGGTTCCAAACCAAATTCCTCATCACAGAGCAAGGAAATGTTGAGCCTGTCTTACAAAAGTTCAGTGGATTCAAAACCTGATCAAACTTGCTTTGACTTTCCTAAAGCCATTCTGGAAAAGAGAGCCTCTCAGACTGCTTAGGACACCTTACTGAACCTGAACGTTTCACTCATGCTAACACAAACCAGGTGCCATTGCAGGGAAATGAACAAGAGTTATGGCTATTCAGACCAAGAGCAACTGAGCACAGATGCCCAGTACGGGGAGCCCACAAGCACTTCTTCATTCTCATGTGTACTGCGACACAGAAGCATCCCATCTACACTTGTACTATTCGGAATAAAAGTCACCCCTGATCTGAGAGCCAACACAGAGCCTATGCTCTGTTCATGACATCCCACCAGGTTGGTCCCAACTCCTTGGCCAATTTGTTGCCACTAAGGGTCGCATCCCAAAGGGAATCCCCAATCTCTTGCCACTCAGTCACACTAAACATCAGTTGGGGGTCCTTTAAGTGTCCTTTTTCCTCCACCCATCTGCATAGCTCTTGGAGCTTCTTTGTGCTCACGCTAGCCTCTCGCTTAGCAAGAACCTCAGATAAAATATGCATTACTGAAGTCCCATATAGGCCTAACATTTTGAATAAACCCTCAGTTTTTAATAAACAAATCATCAGGAAATAAAGCCTTATTTATTTAATAAATAACAACTCTACAGCTTCAATCCAAACATCTGAGAGAAAAGCACTCTCACAAATGCTGAGCATTGCCCCAGTCATGCTACAAGGGCTGCAGATGGCATGCTGTCAGCTTTGTCAGTAATTTTTTTAAATAAACTAGGGCAGGATAGTCTGCATTCACAAAGGGAAATGCAGCAAACCTCAAAAAACAAGGAAAACCTTTTGAGCTTGTCTAACTCTAAATATAAAAGTTGAAGAGGAAAAAGTGGGGTGGGATGGCTGAGGAAGAGAAATACCAACACTAGCTCCCTTTGTGGATATCCTTTAACCTAAAACTCAGTGAAAGCTGGTGCTAAGCCAAACCCACATCCTCTAATTGATCTGCTCCTCTTGAAGAGATGTTTGGGTAAGAAAGAAGTCTAAGTAATTGGGGAAGGCATAGAGAATTCTATCAACCCCAAACAGAGAACTTTACTATTCTTCCTCCCAAATCTCAAGATTAACTTAAAAACCATGGGGCTTTTGTAGAAAATAAGAGCGCTCTATTTTTTTCATATATTTTGATTACTCAGTTTGCAGAGTATATAAGCACTTCCAACATTTTTCACTTTCATTATTCTTTAAGTGCTTCAAACAGTACTTTTCAATTACTTTTCAACAATGCTAAGCCTAGAAATGTGTTTTTTAAGAGAAGGCTGAGATTCTTGTTAATCACTTAACAATGAGATCTGGGATTAGTTTTACAGGACAACAAATACTATGAGACTCATGATAAATATATCAGACTTAGCAACACAGCACTGATAAAAAAATGAAATGGCAAACCCATGGCCATGTTGAAATATGGCATATTTCCTGTAAAATCAAGAGAGACCTTTCAACCTCTTCCAGTCCAGCATTCAGGGTTTTGTAATATGAGATAAGCCTGGCAGAGAGTCATGGCATCACCTAAGCAGAGAGATGCCAACACAGCTGAAGGGAAAACAGTCTGTGGATGAAGCAGAAGACCTGGCAGAAGATCATTTGGCTCTTAGGAAAACTTAGTTGACCCTTGACTCACAGCCACTGAAACCTTTTCTGTTTTTAAACTTTATTTCAAGCCATGTTTATTGCACCAGCAACATATCGCTGTACTGGTCTGCATCTTTAAGGCTACAGTACTGTTTGCAGAGAGTATGAACATCACTAGTAGTGGCACTTTGTACCAGAGTTGTTGTCATGAACTGTAGGCAGGAGGAGTTCTGCTAATAACACATTATCAAACCTGAAATATTGCTTGTGCCTAGGTTTACTTTTCAAGACACAGTACTTACACAGGGGACTGCTAACTTATTCCTCATTATTTCACAATACTGGGGTGTGTGTGTAACTGATGCTCTGCTTAGTAACCTGGACCTATGCATCGAGAAGTTTAGAAAAGGCAGCAGAGCTGCCCACATGCTGAAAATGAAAGACATGCACAAGTGCCTGTGGGTCAGAGTCAGCAGGCTTGGCTCTGCCTTTCTGAGCTCCATACCTTAACAGCATCGATTTCAGTCTTATCCAGCTTGTGAACTTTGGCCAAAATCAATGGAGCTCAGTCTTAAGCAAGAGTCAAGTATCTAAATACTTTATAGGATCTTAGCTTTGCTGGTGCATCTTTACAAGAAAGATTGGAAAAAATGGACCTTGAGTTAGAGGGAATCAATCGAAGAGTGTGCCAAGATACACAGAGATGGACAAGGCACTGCATATCCTGTTCGTACTTTCTCAGACTAAGTCCTGAATTGGTCAGCACTTGGACTAGATGATTGTTTTAAGTCCCTTCCAACTGAAATGGTCTAGTCTATTGTATCTGAAAAATCTAGATGACTTAACCTCTTGAAGACCAGGACACAATCTGCCTTAGGTTTCTTTAAATCATTTAAGAAGAATAAAGATAAGTTTTGCTGAGATTAGCTTTAAAGCCATGTCAATTGGATGAACCCCAGTATGTAAAAAAACCAGACACAGCTACATTTTTGCAGGATGTGAACTTTTTACATGCACGATCAAATTCTACAAGCCTTGCCTGAACCAGACAAGTCACCACACCACAGAACTTGGTCCTAAAAAGATCAGCCCGAATTATGGAAAACACAGATTACACAGGTACACAAGAGATGGTTCTCATGGAAAACTGAGGGAAATTACAAGAACTGAAGCAGAAACAGTAAAAGACAGACATGAAGCCACCTGAAGAATATGCCATTATGTAATTTCTTAAAATAAATGCATGCTCCTCTATCTTAGGAGATGAGATGACTAGGATAATTTAATACCAGCAAAATTTCAAGAATTTGGAGAAAGCTCCCCAAATAACTTTGTAAAGAAAAAAAGGCAGCACAGTATATCAAATACCATCCTTGAAAAGCAGAGGATTTGCCAAGTGAAGCAGAACCAACTGATAATGTTGATATAATTCTTTTAATCTGTGTTGGGAGCTCTTAACCCTTAACCAGAGAAAAGAGATGAGAACAGAAGGAATAAGCTAATAATGAAGTGTGAGTAGAAGGAGGAGATGTGATCACAGATGAAGAAAGAGGCAAGAAAAAAATAAGTTCTCAAAAAATTAAAGAAAATGTGGCCCCAGAACTGAACTTCTAGCTTTCCAAGGTTGTGTGAGGCTGCATACAAGGTTTTGCTTCAGCTAACATAAACACGTTGCTCAAGCTACCTTAAAGTTTAAAGTCATCAGCAAAAACACTATCATAATTACATGAGTCATCCAAAAATAAGTGCTTTTGTCTTTCACTGAAATCTAAAAGATACCATGGCTATATCCAGGGGTAAATGTGATTGCCATCCACTGGTTTCCATCCAGGCAAGCTCACAGGATTTTTGCTCCTCAATTACTTCTGTTTTCCTCTAGGAGGCAGGGAACTCGGCATTATGAAGCATCTAAGATGGCCTTTTTTGGGTTTTGCCTTGGTAGCCCCAAGCCAGGGTACTATAACCTGGGAGGCATGCAGCTAGCTTCTCCTCTGTCATTATTGTGGTCCAGCTTCCTCTAGTTTCACATGATTTTGCACTGAAGCTGGCTGTTCCCATGCTTTCACTCTCTCTCTCCTGCGTTCATGTTATTCTTACAGCTACTGAAAGACTTTGGGACAGCAATCTTCTCTGCCTGTCTGGCCTGTCAAGTCACATACAAACTAACCGCATGAAATGCCATAAAAATTATAAAGGACTACAGCTTAAAAGAGCATCATCATAGTATAATTTCAGGTATACATCCACACTGCCCAGAGTCCTGGTCCAAAGACCACTGGTAATGGTAGAAGCCTCTCCATCAATTTTTATAAGGTTTGCATTATTCCTTGTGTGAGGAAATAGAGCCATCTCACATGGAGAAAGCTCACATATCTTTCCCAGTCCTAAGCTAGCAGCAGGCAGGGGATCCTACTATAATAAATAAATGAATAAACTCTGATCATGATCTTACATGGAAAGATCCTTTCTTCCTTTATTTTTCATATTACTTATTCAGAGTGAGTTTGGCACTGGTGGAAAATTTGAGGTGGCCTTGGAGAACAGAGCGCTTCTCTGTCACATATCTCTGACCTCCCCTGGATGGACCTCTTCTGGTCTAGGAGAATAACTGAGTGTCTGTGGCTTACTCACCAACAGCTGTACTGCTGAAGCAAGCAACAAAGGGCATAAGTGATGCTAGTTGCTGTCACTCCTCTGCTAGAAACTAACTTGTAAGCATAAACTTAATTCAAGATCAGCAAATCTAATAGTTATTAAATTGTAAAAGGCTTGCACTTGTTACTGCTCATAGGCTGGACTGTAGCATCAAGAAGAGATTTTCTCAAGGACTTTATTTGCTGGATGTGCTGCACTGGGTTGGAAAGTCACCTGCGCCAATTTCTTGTACAGCACTGGGAGAGAACTAGATGAGACAAGACTGATGCAAACATCCTTTTCTATCACTTTGAAATGTTAAATCTGACCCTTTTTAGCAGCAGAGCCTGCAGTTTGCTCTTTTGCTGGTTCAACATTATCTGCTTTCCAGATGCCTCTGTCTGACACCTGCCTTTGCTGCATGTGGGAACTACGGCATCCACATCACAGACCCTGCACTTCACATTGCAGCACAGCAAACATTGAATTCACAGGCCAATAACCTGAGCTTTCCTTTGCAGTTACTCTCTGCATTACTTAACAATGCAGACAAGAGAAAAAGGGCTTTGAGTACTTAAGTGCTGCTCAGCAGACACAGTAAACACATAGATCACCAAGGCATTAATCTGAAATGGTGAGTGAGAGAGCATTGGTGCTCTGCATCCACTTCATACAGATACAGCACATTCTCAGGATTACTAGCAAGAAATATATGTGACGCCTTCAGGTCACTACTTTCCTCTGTTAAACTGAATCTGTCTCCTGGCCCAGCTAGTACAAATGGGCTGGGTTCCTCAGCAATAGTGGAACTTTTCCTGCTCAGTGTGAGCTGAGCACATGGCTGCACTGCTTGCTTAGTGCCACAGAATCTCACTGCCAGCATCTCCATCCAGCCTCTGTGTATGCCATGAGACACTCCACAACATAATTATTTTGACCTAGCTCCTGTCAAGCATTCCAAGATGCCCATTTCACTTTCTTTCCCCGCACACCATAATAACAATTGTAATGACTAAACAACAAAAATCAGTAACATCAAAAGTGAAATCACTGACACCATATGGAATTTCAGATACTTAAACACAGTCCAGTGAGACTTCCATGTGTTGTTGAAAAACAAAATAACCTTAACACATTAGGAAGCACTATTCTGGCACCTTTGAACAAACCTTTCTCTAATACCAGGAGTTCTCTAAATTGATATTTGGGTTGGCTCTGCTTTATTCTATCTTCCTTACACTAGCAACTGTCTACACCCAGTGTTCAGCTTAAAAGGTTGACTGAGATTTCTCAGACTTAGCTTAATCTACTCAGGGATGTAGGATGGGATGGGATGGAATAGGATAGGATATTTTCAGTTGGGAGGGACCTACAAGGATCATCTAGTCCAACTGTCTGACCACTTCAGGGCTGATGAAAAGCTGAAGCATGCTATTAAGGGCATTGTCCAAATGCTCTGAAACACTGACAGGCGTGGGGCATCCACTACCTCTCTAGGAAGCCTGTTCCAGTGTCTGACCACTCTCTCAGAAGAGAAATGCTTCCTAATATCCAGTCTGAACCTCCCCTGGTGCAGCTTTGAACCATTCCCATGTGTCCTGTCACTGGATCCAACAGAGAGCACCTCCCTCTCCACTTCCCCTCCTCAGGAAGCTGTAGAGAGCAAGGAGGTCGCCCCTCAGCTTCTTTTTCTCCAAACTAGACAAGCAAGCCCAAATCCCCCAGCCGCTCCTCACAGGACATTCTTTCCAGCCTTTCCACCAGCTTCGTTGCCCTCCTCTGGTTGCAGTCAAGGACTTGCACACCCTTCTTAAATTGTGGGGCCCCGGACTGCACACAGTAATCAAGGTGAGTCTGCACCAATGCTGGATACAGCAGGACAATCACCTCTTTTGACTGCTGGTGATGTTTTAAAGCTCCCTAGGATGTGGTTTCCCACCCTGGCTGCCAGGGCACGCTGCTGCTTCACACTGAGCCTGCTGCCGGCCAGCACCCCCAGGTCCTTCTGCAGGGCTGCGCTCCAGCCACTCCTCTCCCAGTTTATACTTGTACCCAGTGTTACTCCATCTGAGGTGCAGAATCCAGCATTTGAACTTGGAAATTTCATCCCATTAGTCAAAGCCCAGTGGTCCAAACTATCTAGATCCCTCTGCAAGGCTTCTTGTCCCTCAAGAAAGTCAACAGCACTGCCCAGTCTGGTATCGTCAGAAAACTTGCTAATTGTGCATTCAACTCCTGCATCCAGATTAGATCATTTATCAATATATTGAAGAGAACTGACCCTAGAGTTGAACCTTGAGGAACACCGATGGTGACCAGTTGTCAGCCAGAGGTAGCCCTATTCACTACAACCCTCTGAGCTCTGCCCTTCAGCCAGTCCTTCACCCAGTGCACTGTGAACCTGCTCATTCCACAGTAGGACAATTTGTCCAGAAGGATGCTGTGAGGGACAGGATCAACAGCCTTAGTAAAATCCAGAAAAACTACATCCACCACCTCACCTTCACCCACTAGGTGGGTGACCTTATCATAGAAGGATATCAAATTACTTAAACAGTATACGTGTGCACTTGTTCTCCATTTGTTGTGCCTGCTGATCTCATTACTTGAGTTAGATGTAAACAACTCTGGTTCTGCAAAGTCAGATACATTCACTTGTAGCACAACACTCAAATTCTATATACGTATTCAATAAAACTAATAACATATTTCCATAATGTACTGTATGAATACCTGCAAAGATAATGAGCTGTTGTTACATCTTTCTGAGCTGAAAGTTTACAGCAGCAACGAATTAACTCTTTTGATCAAGCAAAAAGAAAGAAAAAGCAAGTGACTAATACATATTATTCTCCTGCCTGCTCTATTAAAAAATTGACTCAGCCTTCAGCCTGTTACTTGGAGGACCATACCAAATAAACAAAGAGGGTAGTGATGTAGTGTGGGATGAGCAGAACTAAAGAAAAATCAAGATATAAATGCCTTCAGAGCCAAGCACCCTGAGTGAAAAGGATGGACCATGGAAGACATGCCTCAGTTCCAATGCTGGTTCTGAATTTTCCTTTGCCTCCTTCTGTCACAAAGGGTCTTAGCCATAATAGAGAGCAGACTGCAGTGCAGTGCTGACACACTGGAACATCTTGAAATGAACTTGCTAGAGCAGTGTAATTCCAGTTGGCCAGAGCCTGGCATTAAGAATTTTATCACGCTTCTCCTGTTGAGTTAATTAAAAACTATAAAAAATGGCTAGTGCTTCAGAGATAGCTGTCATCAGAAAACAGACTATTTTCTACTACTGAGTCTTCCTTTCTCCTGAGACCTGGATCTTCTGCATATAAAGCCTAATGCTGTTTGACACGCCTCGAGAGGAGGAAGGTAAATTAGCCCTCCGTGGCCCATTCAGACACGATTCTGTATGCCAGCTAGTTTGCTTAGCATTTGCTTGGGTGTTGCTAGGTGGTACTCTGTGCAGTGTACAACGCAGACAAACCCCCAGCGTTCTTCACTCCTTACCTGTAATGAGATACTGTACTTTCCTGATTTCTGCATGGACAATGAAAAAAACTGTTAGAAATTGAGATTGATAGGGGATGACAAAGGATTAGAAGGTGACATCTGCCGCATTATAAGCATCAGCTTGGTACAATGGACATGGTCCCCCACACCAAGCTCAGCCATAGATATGAATGCCAGAGCGAGGCACATACCTAAAATAGCATAAGCTTTGACAGGGAGAAGGACAGAAGAAATATATACCCTAAACCCATGTGCAGTCAACCTGACAGTAGGAAGATAGCTAATGTTTTCTTTAAATGTTACACTGATGAAGTGTGAAAACTTCAAGTAAAAACAAATTAAGAAGGAATATTCATCATGAGGCTTTGCTAGTGAAGCAGTCAATTATCTGAAATCTTAAAAACTGAAGAGTGCTTGTGTGGGCACAGGATAATGAACCTGAAGAGAATTCCAGCAAAAGTAATTACAACTGCCTGTTTCTTTGGGGGCTGTCAGGTTGAAAGTGCAGGGCAGAAACACCAGTGTCATTTTCCAGGCTTCACCTGGGCAAAGGCCTTTCACTGATTCCTGCTAAGTCCCTTCAATTGAGGGAACAAATTCATTATTCTGTTTAGAGGACCATGCTCCAACAAGCTGTTCAAGCTGTGATTTGTGTCTTGAATGCTGTGCAAGGCAAAAAAGATGCCTGAGTCATGCCAGAGACTGTTTCACAGCTAAAAGAAAGAGAGGAAGGAATGGATGTAAGAAAGAAACCACCACAAAGTAAGGGAGCACTGGGGAATAAGCATCCACAGCAGGGCTGAGGTATGATTAGGCCCACGAAGAACCCTCTCTTATAAGTCACAGTTAACAGTCCCACTGTGAATAGTCTCCCTGGGAAGACTGCCCAGTGGCTAAAGTGCTAGCCAGGGACTTGAGAGGCTCCTGCTCAGCCATCCACTCTCCATGTGGGCAGAGTCAGGCTCCCATGCCACATTGTAGAACAAGGCTAAAGATCACCCTTGCAAGCTTTGAGCGGGCTGATACTCCTAAAAGCCCCACACAGAGATGCTAACACATTTTCAAAGCAATACTTTCATTATGCCCAGGCTGCTAATTAATCCAAACACATACCTCAGCTAACACGACTTGCCTGATTCCAAGATAGCTCGGTTAACACTAAGACTGCTTCGTTTCATGTGTAATGTAGACATATGAAACATGCCCTGTGTCTTTCTGCATCTCGTCTCTCTTTCCATAAATCAGAGATAGTAATCATCACTGGCATTGTGCACAAATAAATGCAATGACAACAACGAGGCTTTGAAATACTATGATGAAGAAAAGGCAGGGAGATACCTCTAAATACAACAGATCAGATGAATCACAGTGTGATAGTGCTGGCTCCACCCTCTGGCATTTTGTGCTTGCCTAGAGTACCAATGCCAAGAGCATCATGTCCAGTTCCTCAGGGCTCTGCTGCCCTGCAGGTCCCTCCAGAGCTAACAGCAGTGTGGCAGCTTCCCAGTCAGCACAGTTAGAACAATGCATCACGCAGCACCAAGTTCCCTGTTCAGATGATGATTTCAAACCCTTCAAATACAGTTACTTCATCTGGGAGTGACAGCGTGTAACAACTCACACAGCCAGCAACCAACACCCTGCCTATTCCACCTTTTGCTCCTAGGCCAGCTACCACACGCAGGTGTCATCAATGAGCCAGTCATGAATTTGACTTGGCTGTCTACACCTGTCAGGAATCACTTGCTGAAGAGATAAGGTGCACCAGTGGTCTAGGCAAGTGTCATCATCTTCAGCTATGCCAGTTACCTATTTTCTGGGCTAGGGTCTTTCAGGAGAAAGCTGTGGAACTACTCTGCTGCCCCTAAGTTACTAGGGCTGCACTTCTCATCCATGGGATACTGACTGTTAAAGTGCTGCAGGCAACACAGATGCTACGAAGGACACCTTTCCCAGCTACCACCACACATGTCCACTGCAGCAAGGAGAGAAAAGGTTCTTAAAGGATCAGAGTGAGACTTTGATTAAAATGCTTTACAGACACTGATTTAAGGAGCTTCCAGGCATATCCCCCTGACCAGGATCTACCAATTTCTTATTAGACTATAAGAAATATACTTTGTATTGAGGAAGAGTGCAAGCCGTGATCCATGTACGTTGCTATGTTATTACCAGCCCAAGCAGTTTTATGTACTTCATTTTACACTCTTCACAGGGTGTAAGAATAGATTTTTCTAACTCAGAAACACCATAATAAAAAAATTGTTATTTTCCTTTGTTCTTCTATCCTGTCTTACCTCACACCTCTCATTCCAGTAAGAGTGTCTGAAGCTGGCATATGCATGCTTTAAACAGTCAACAACATACCGTTTTTACTCAGAAGAGAAAAACCAAGTCCCTCCACCAGGGAAAGATGCTATGGTATGCAGTTGCTTAATTACAGTTTCTTACTAGTGCGGATTTGGTGGATGAAAAACTGTTTCTTACACACTTATATACAGTCCCTCCAACTATGTGGCTCTTTCTATAAAGGAAGAGAGGTATCCCAGGTTGGGAAGCCTATCAGGAAGTGATGAACTTCACATGCATGTGTGTGTGTGTGTGTGGTTTTGCCCCATTAAGCACAGGGAGACTTCCACAGTTATGATACTGGGCAAGGTTAATCACCTTTTAACCTCCTCCAAGATCCAGGACTGTTTTGCCTATTGCCTCTACTCAGAAGAAAATAACTTCTTATGGAAGCCCACCACAGCATATACACCGTTACTATTCACTGAGCCCCCAAAGGAGGAGAGGGTAACTTGATCAACTCACATTTTCAACTATAAAAAGCAATTTGCTTTAACAAATGCTGTGTCTTTCATGCAGAGGAGAGGGGCTTCAGCAAAACAAGCAACACAGGCCAGAAGACAAAGCGACCTAATAGTTTCCAGCAAGTGGAAAATCTGAAGGCAAATTCTTACTCTAAATCAGGCAGCAGAGGGATTTTAAGTGGGTTCACCTACACCTTAGGTAAACCTAACCACTGCTGTCTTGTGCACAGCCTGAACCAGACTGCTAGCCCTGGGAATGGCAACAAAATTGGGTCCTGCAGGTGAAGGATGCCTGAGAACCTGTTGGGTTTTAAGGATGGAGCCAACTGAAAATGAGTAGCTCTGTTTGTGCCCAGCAGCATAAATTAGTCAGGATTTTCCTAGAAGATTCATACGCATATAGAAATCAGGTATATCTGACTGAAACAGCTGCTGGCTGGGGTTTGAGAGGAAGTGCCGAGGCACCTAACTAAGCACTTAGGCTTCTGTGTGGAACTGACTCTTGAAAAACATAATGCAATTCTATGTGCATCTCCTGTGGTAGCCCATACAAAAGAGGCCACACGCTGAGCTCCAGGATCTTGGTTCTGTTCATTTGAAGAATCTCACTCTGGAAAGCCCAAGCCAGTTACTGAAGGTCAAGGCTAGATGTAACTTGAAGATGTTGACATAAAGCTGCTTGATACAGTAGCCAAGAAAATGTGAACCCTTTTTAGCTCCGTGTTCTCAAAACTTGCCTCCATAGATAGCTAGTGACATATGGGCATAGTCACTGTTCTAGTTAGCACAGCTTTCACAGAGCTTAAAGAAACTCTGAGTGTGGAGCAGTGTGAACTAAGACCCACCTGCTGGAACTGGTATTAGCTAGTGGATTAGAGTAAATGCTTACAAACCAAGTCAAAACGTTCCCCAGCTAATGACTTGACATTAAATAATATTCTTCTATGGAGGAGGCTGCTATGTTTTTGTAATGGAAGGTTTTTCCACTTTTAAACCACAGAATGGTTAAAAGGTGTAACTCGATAATGATAATAATAAAGGCATTGAGGACATGGTAAAGGCACTGCATTTTTGTAAGGCCAAACTATAAAGATATTTATAACAGCCAGTACCCTCATAACCTCCAAAACATAACCACAAACAACCATGAAATGAATATGCTTAGGCGACTGCTGGGCTTAATCCAGTGCAAGTAGAAATCAATGGAGAGACGTCAGGGACACTGGACTATGTCCAGAAGTGAGCAAATGAAAAGCACAGCACAGAGAGTGGTGATCCAGGCAGCCTTCATACAGTAGGCTAAGCACATCAAACACTGGCAGACATTGCACAGGAATTCTCAATGGAAAATCCTTGGTAAGGCAGAAATTGTCTCATTTTTAAGCTATTATGGGCATATTTCTCAACGCCAAAGCTAAGGTCCCAAAGCCATAACTAAGGCTTTCCATGGGGCTTAATGGAGTTTACCATGAGTGAGGTTTAGCATAGCATAATTGCCTTCTTTGCAAATCCTGTTAAATTGTTTCCATGCTCTCACCACTGTGTTTCCAGTAAGGACGGGTTAGCATAGACTAAAGGAAGCCAAAAAAAACCCACCTCAGTTGCTTAGCAGGAAAGCATACAGTTTCTTGCAAACAGCTTGGATGTTTTGAGTGTCTGAGTGCTGAAGGCCTGTGCTTCAAACAGGACCAGACAAGAGAAAACTTTCACAATTCTCTGCGTTTGTCACTGATTCCCAGTGGGTTATCTCTGCTTCTGAGATTTCTGTACTTCCATGGACATTTTCAGTTAGTGTTACATAAAGAAGATCCACCTCTGGATCTCCCGAAGAGGTCCAAAAGACTTCTGTCACTCTCCCTCTGCTCTGGTCCTTTGTGGCCTCTGGAAGTACTGCTGGTTTGTGACTAGCTGGGAGAAACTCCTCCCACACATCTACTTGCTTCTGATACTCTCTTGACACTCTCCTAGATTATAAAGACTATCTCAGCTGACCAGCCAACTCCCCAGGAATTCAACAGGCTTTAGATCTGTGTCCACATGGGGACAGAATACAAAGCTGTGCTAATTTAAGGGAGTCGTTATGATTCTGATGTATACATGTACAAAGCATAAGATTAGCTCTTGCTTGACTTAGGGAGGCAGTGTGAGGATGCATCGCAGACACACGCATGCAGAGCAAGTCCTCCTGCTCACTGTGACTCAGCATCAGAACACTGCTGCTTCCCTTGTTCTCTACCTTCCCCTAATATACAAATAACACCCAGATAAACAAGACATGAGATACTCATTGCACAGGGGAAAACCCAAGCAACATGAAGGTCTGTTACAGGATGCTGATTTAATGGACACGTTAATGATAAGTACTACGTGTACAGAGTGAAGCAGCCCAGCAAAGTGCAGAAATGCTGTAGAGATACAAGACAATTTGATTGCCAAATAGGAAATGTGGCAAATATTTTAGCTATAACAGTTCTACATTGTCTGACATCAGCTTAATCAAAGCTATTAATTCTTTATTCTTTCCCTTTAACCTGATTTATAATGCTAATAAAATATTTACTATGTACTATAAAATATATACAACGCTGCCTTTAACTGTGTCCTTGCCAGAGAAAGCACACATAAAAACAATTTTTAAAAAATCAAGCAACTTATGAAACTTGGCTAAAAAATATTCAGCGGGCATCAAGTAATGCCTTTCCATACACATATATATTTCCCTCAAGAAAGTGCAACTACCTATTAAATATTCTTACTGACGATAACTACAGTAAAGCCCTGATAAACCTGGAGAAATGTCTTTCTTTTTAAATATTGGGTTGTGTTTTCCAGGTATAAGAGTATGCTGCACTTAAATAGAGAGGAAACTGCAAAAGATGTTAATACATGCCAGAATCTGTGGTGTGTACCAGCTGAGTAAATTGATAGTCTTGAACAACTAAGAGGTGCCCATCACAGATGGGGTGGGGTTTTTTGATGATGGAAAGTAGATGCAGGAGCCCTTCTTTTGCACAGATTCATTGGGGGAGAAAAGCAGTTGATTGTCAGCTGCTGTGCACACTCATCAGGGACTAAGTGCAGTCAGGGGCACCTTTCCCTGGTCTGCAGCCAGTGCTTACCTGGCTCCCAGGTAAGAAATCTGTAGTGGAGACAGTGAAGACACCCAGCTCCCTCCTTCAGGAAGCACCAAAGGAACACAGCCTTTGCTATAATGCATCACTCACAGATAAGAAACCAAGACATGGTAATTTGATCAGGGACCAAATAACAATTTGCACGAAGACCACAGCTCCTGGCACCAAGCCACGTGCTTTGGAGTCAACCACCCTCTCCACTCTTCTCAGAGCACAAGTATTTCCGGCACTCACTCAGCTGAGGTGGCACAGAAGTGAACTAACAAATGAGACAGAGGCGGCAGGGGGAAATACTCTAGTCTTCACCTGAAACATGTCAGAAAGTGCCCTCACTGAAGCACTTCCTCTTGAAGCTCCAAGCAGGCTCTAAGCCTTGATGCCCTGTCTTCAGTTTCACATGTTTTTTTCCATTAGAATAAGCCTGACAATGCAGGCAACAATGGCAAAGGGATTTGTTTACACTGTACACTGGCTCCCTGCTCACCTGTTACACGATTAGGTGGTTACATAAATGGCTCAAGATGTCACATTCCTCACCCGAGCACCGACCCTTGAAATAATCCAGGCAATGTGACTCCGAGTAGCTGGAGGGTCTATTTGTGAGAGGATTTGCTGAGCAGGGCTGCAGCATAGGGTGTTCTTTCCATTTTTATGAGCAGATTCATCAGTGGATCATCATTTGCAGACAGAGGAATTCAGACAGTGTTGATACAAAGAGTTTCCACGATCCTTTCCAAAACTGGCTCTACATCAATGGGATCGCAATAACGTTTCCCTCACTCTCTTTTTTTCTGGGGACCAGAATAAAAGGGCAATCAATCACAAGTTCACCAGCTTGCTTCCCTGTTTAAAAAAAAGTAGATGATAACCTTGCATAAGATTTTTTCTCCCAGCCCTCCCTCCACACTGATTATCTGACGCAGAGCCCACAGAAATCTGTGAAAACTTTAACACAGACTTCAAAGGGCTCTATAATCAGCCCTTTTTCATTTACCCCTTTGAAACAGGCCAAGCATTTTATACAGCACATTGTAGTCAATAAATCTGGTGCTATTTGCCTACAGACCTCAAAGCATTTCCCAGTCATTAACAGCTCATGATAACAGAAGCAAATATTATTCAATGGCTGATTCTATAGCTCCTGAAAATGACTCTTAAGTGAGGGGAAAGGATTTATCCAGGATCATGCTAAGTTAGTGCCATGACTACAACAGGAATCCTGCTCTCTCTGAGGCATGTTTCCTCCACATGCTGGATGTATTTGGAAAAGACTGTGAAGGGAAAACACAGTGAACACCATTCCTGTTTCTCATGTCACATTCCTGAGTGTGGTTCTCACACGTTGCCCTCTAACACACTATTGGAGCATGTTGTCCAGTTTTGAGAAAGAGCAAAGCACCTGAGCAAGGCTGACAGCAATGCCAGCAGGCCATCCGTCGATCCTCCAAGAGGCACTTGCCTCCCAGACATAGGGAGTATAATTGTCCAATAAATGACACACAAAAAAGGAGATGCATAATAGTAGCTATGAACAGAGTATAAAGCTGCACTGGTGCTGTCTTCACACAACAAGGAACAGCGTTTGTTTAGACATTATGTATTCCACAAACAGATGCCCTGTTACCCTGTGCACCATGGGCTGGCAGACCTTACAGAGTAGAACTCACCCATTTGGTTTTGGGCACCTGACCCCCAAACCAGGAAGTTTTTCTTCCTTTTTTTTTGGTCATTTTCAACAAACATCAAAAAATTAAAGAAATTATGACAAATGTAGACCAAAATGAAAGCTAATGTCAACCACTAGAAATCTTTATTTGGATAAAAAAAAAAAATCTTTCCAAAAAACCCTGGTATCTCCCAACCAATTATAAAATTCTGGCCTGCAATTAACACTTTATTCTCTGTCTCTGCTAAAGGTGAGTTTATGCAAAAAGAAATCTCATTATTTATTAATATGCAATGTGCTCCAGTTTCTCATGAGATATTTGATCTAACTGATCTAGTATGTTATTTCCCAGAAAAGGCATTGCAAAAGGGGAGGGCAGGTATTGGATTGTCTGTGGAGGATCTCTAAGAGAAGCTATGTGACATGATATCTTGCAGCTGTTTCAATGGATGGTCTCTCCTGCACTTTCAAAGACAAACAATACACCAAACAGTCAAACTGCTGCTAATGCTATTCCAGTTTACAGGAAGTCTGGGATTTAGGGAAAGGCAGCACATGGGTGATTTGAAAGTTGGCTACAACTCCTGAATTTAAATTTAAGTTACAAGCCCATCTAGCATTCAATGCAAAGCTCTGGGAAAGAACAGTTCTCATTCTGCAGAACCTAATAGACCCATGTATCTAAACTGTACCAAAGTCTCCACCCTCTTGCATTCATTCCCATGTGAATGCCACAAGTTCTCCAACAGAGGAACTACCTTTTCAATATTCTTGTCTTCCTTTTATTTACTTCTCCAATCTGTGACTAATTTCTCTTGGGTCTGCCAGGCGTGACTACAGTCCCTTTAGAAACAACCAGCATATAATTTTGCTTAGTACATTTGGTGGCATCATACTCAACTGCAAGGATGACTTATTTCCAAAATATAATATTTAACATTGATAATACTTGTTTCTTGGCAGGTTGCAAGAATAACACTTTAAAGTATGTAGAAAATAATATGTAAATTCAGTGTAAACTCCTGTATACTCAACTGCTTTACCTCATTACACATTTTCAGCCCATAAGGCTTTAAGAAGGAACAAATCAGCACTCCCTGATTTTTGCAGGCCTGAATAAAATAAATAAGCAAGATGTCATTAATTTAAAAGAAACCCACCACAGAAGTGAAAACTGTTAACGTTCCCAGGTTTCCTTAGCATTGAATGACAAAATCCAGCTCACAACTGAACCTGACCTCGCAGATCAGCAGATTGGTGACAATGACATTACAGCTATCTGGTTTAGTCATCAACAGCCAGAGCAGATCATGCAGCTAGCAACAGAATCATTTTCTTCTTATCATGTATCCTTTTAATCTAATCACCTACAGAGCAATTTACCTACTTATTTCAGATCAAAGTAGCTTTACTAAACAAAGCTGACACCTTACAAAGTAGCAGTTTCAGAAAACTTCCTTAAATGAAGCAATACGTGGCATAGATGAGCTTCAGACTTGGATTTTATAGACAAGTGTGCATTACCAGGGCCAATGTCAAGGCAGTCTTATCAAGAATATGTGTGGCATGCAAACACACACACTCCACATGCTGCCACCAGAATAATTTTCCTTCAAAAGAAAAAGAGAACAGGAAAAACAAGAACTATAGAATATAGAAATTATGAGCTACTTTGACCTTTTTTTTCTGCATCTTCAAGGATTTTTACTTCAGTTGCAAAAAGTAGCCAACAGAGAAGGTATCTGTACAGATATTTCATCAGCAGGGATCTCCCAGACAGTAGTACGTCAGTCACCTGGCAGTGAATATCACTGAGAGCCTCTCTTCTTCATTTCTTAGGTTGCCAAGAAAGCTATCTAGCTACAGGTGTTGATAATGAGGATAGAGAATGTGTAGCTTTCTGGTATTTTCTTATTTTGACATGTTGAAATCCCATAGTTTGACACTCCTGCATTTTGGGAGCCAAACTGGCAATCTAGTTTGTGAAAACACCTTCCCATAATGCTTGCTGAGGAAAGTGGGCTTCAGCCTAATCTCAGTGGGAAAGTTACTGTCTGGAAAAGTTGCCTTACAGTCACATGGCCTCTCCAAATCATATGGACTTTCAAAATACTTTGCTTTATGGGATCCTGCCAGGGGAAGCCGTTCCTAGGCTAGCAGGCCAAGCGGGTCATTAAAGATAGCTAACAGCTTAGTCAGCCTCTAAACTTTGCTACTGGCCTACGCATCCTGTTACACTCTCTCAGCACACTGGAAGTAACTAGCTTATGACAATCAGTCACATCCTTCCATTGGAAGAAAATTAGGGAAGTAATTGGGTAAGAAATTATGATTTATATGGCCCTCTCTGACGCAGGACAAAGAACTGTGTTTACATCATAACAACATCAGATCCTTTCAAGATAAACTAATCTACATTTCTGCCAAGCCATAATTCTCACTTGGGCTTTTCTCTCATTATTATAGGTAAAAAAAAAAAAAGGAAGAAGAAATAAACTATAAAAGTGTGTAGGTGTGTGTGGATACACAAGGGAATAGTCACCCAGTTTGTTCCCCACTCATAATAAATCTTTGCATAAAAAAAATAGGTCAGAATGATTTTTGGGTTAAGAACTGATCTCATGAAACCAGGAAATGCTAACTTGTTAGCAAAATTACCCTTGGGCCAAAATTTTGGTGATACCTGTGTACTCATTTTTTCCCTTCTATCTCCTATTTTACTGTAAAAGTATCAACCTGCTTGATCATTTTATAAGGACAAAAAGGCAGCTATAGTAGAGATGAAGAAACAAAACAAAGATGGCATGAAAAATATATTACACAAAAATTAGTAACAGCTGCTATTACTATATAAACAAAAATCAAATTGAGGAAAAGCACTTGCAAAGATGAGGAGAGAACTGGGTAAACCTATCTGTGGCAATGAGCGATTCATGGGGTTTGTAATATGACTGATAACATTTCAGGTCCACATGACCAATCTGGTCCAATTTCATGGTGGTCAAAAGCTGGTACAATCTAATGTGATGCTCGGTGGCTGTAGAAATCAGCTGATTTAAATCTAATTCCTCTCAGTGGACAGAAGTCAATACTGTACAGATGCTGCCCAGAAAGCTCAGAAGACCAAGAGTTATATGCCCAAGCAAAACCTTACCTGCTCACGTGTGCTCATCATCTAGCTTAAGGGGAAGCCCGACCAAACTAAACACAGCACAGCCACACCTGCCAACTTATGTATGTACTGAAACTGTAGTAACCTCCACTGTTAGGCAGTAAGAATACAACCAAAGAGAATGCATATAAAACATTCCTAATCAACTCAGAAGCCATTATTTCTGTCCCTGAGAAGAGATTCACTAAATATGGTACTTTCTCATTCAACATTTATTGCCTTTTATTAACTCCAGATGAAACATGAAGTCTCTAAAAATAAATAAATACTCCCTTCATTCTCCATATGCTGGCTTTGCAAACTCAAGCACACATTTACCAGCAAATTAAGCCTTCCTACCAGCACCAATCAGTGCAGGCTGCAGTCTTCTATTATCTGACAGTTATAGCTCCACAGCTCTGTCTTTAGATGCAGGTCATGTCATGGCTGTCCATAAATCTCTGAATCTGACAGGCTGAATCATCACAAGGTCAAAACCCAGTTCATATCCTGCTGATTGCATGGGAAGCAAGGAAGTAAAAGCTAGTTCTCTCTCTCATGAAAAAGTCCATCTGGAGAGTTAGAAGGAAGCATGATCTGTAAATATTTATACTGTTTGTCAAAACTACAATGCACACAGGACTCAGATTCATCTTACAAGCCAGTCTGCAAACTACAACAGCACTACATTCACTTGCCATAGAAGAATGGCTCCTTCACAGCCCTTCTCCACGCAGCCAAAACCCACTAAAGAAGCCAGTCAGAGAACAAGCCTTACTACCTAACAATGTAGGTAAGTAAGGGCTGTTTCAGGTCTGGGGAAGGCAGATATCTTCACCTAAAAATCACCAGCCCCGACAATTCCATCTAGGACCTTTTAACAACGTCTAGATTTATCCTAACATGTACAGTTCAGTTTCATAATTGTACCTCCCTGCACAATGAAACTGAATTGAAAGCAACCATGTCTTTCACTTCATATTTCAGTACCCATCCTGCCTCAAATGTGAGAGTGCCAAGGGAAAGAGGACAAAAGTGAAACATCTGGTTTGCATACAACACTCAATCAGCTACAGAAACCTCAGCCCGTGGAAAACTAGAAGTACGGCAAAAAATGTCTTCTGTAGATATCAGGTTTGGAGAATTATATATTAGAATTTTAGAGGGGAATGGACGCAAAAGCAGCTGTTAACAAAGTACTGGCAAAGTGCTGCAAGATGCAGGTCAACCACAGCCTGTGGTTGTGGACTGCTGTTTATAGGATATTCCTCTTACAGTACTATGAAGCTACACAAACAGCAGTCAGGAAAAGCATAACATCATATGCGCCACAGCATAAAAGTGAAGGCCCTTCCAAGTGGAAATTTGCAGCAAGGATGGAAGAAAGCCCCTAATGTTCCTACAGTCTGTTGACTTACCACAAACATCCGCCATTCAGATTGATCTTCTACTGAGAAACTAATGTTAAAATGTGTTGCTGTAACTGATTTGCCTCAGAAATGTGGAGTAAAAAAAAATGAAGTCTTCTAGTACTTAATGACAGTAAATCCATCTCGTGTCATTCAGTACCTTCTTTGCTTCTTGGACCTTTCATATCCCTCCTTATGATCCATTTTAAATTATTCTGATCAAAAGATACCTTCAAGAAGTTTTTATGGAATAAGCACAGGAGCACTGTGTGTGTATCATAGGTTTCCAAGCTTCCCAGCAAGCTCATGTTCTTAGGTTGGCTTTGCCCTCTCATCTATTTTTAGGTGCCTTCCTCTAGAAAAGCAGTGGACTGTGCCAGCTCTGTGCTCCACCAGAGCGGTGAGCACCATCCCTGTGGCAGGAGAGGGAAGCCCACAGCCTCCATACAGAGAGCTCAGCACCTGGTGCCTACCATTCTCTGCCTTCACTCAGATTTCTGTGTTCCCCTGGCTTTTCCATGTTTCTCCTTCACGAGCTGAAGCAGCAGTAACACATGCAGGTACTGCTGTGCCCTATCTGGAATGCAGCTGGCTTAACTTGCATCTTTTTGCCAGCTAGCCAGGGAGCATTTGCATTTTCAAGCCATCACCCGCAGTGACTTCACAGAAAGAACAAGTATTATCCAGCACTATTCAATAGCATTAATTATAACACAAATCTTGTTCTCAGGCTCATTTGCCTCCTCCCAGGCTTGTACTGGTGCCTGACTCACACTTCAGCACAAATTCCCACTCTCCTTCACTACTGAGGGCCAAATAGCAATTTGACAGGCACTGGGGATACCACCAGCAGGACAATCTTTCAAGCCTGTTGGCATGTCAACTGCTATTGATTTTCTTAGTGCCTCTAGCAACTTAGAAAGGACAACCTCTAGGGTTTTGTAGCAGGAATGTGGCTCACAGAGTGACTGCTAACCTGGCTGTCTTGCTGTGCTCTTGGAACCAACTCCGTAGATGGAGGACAACAAAGTGACACCAGGCACAGCTCCAGCACAAGAAGTGGCTGCAGAGGTTTGTCTCCCTGCTGCAGGCAGGCTGATGAATCACAGTTACCTGCAGAACCTACCACTCCGTGTCCCACAAGGGAAGCAACCTGCTTGGTTTCCTGGAAGCTTTCCTTTGTTTCTCTCTGAAACCATTAAGTCTGAACACTGTTTTTAAGATCAAATGAGAGAGCTAACTCTGTAGGGTAATACATAGTTCAAACTAACATCCAAATGCATCCAATGAGAAAACCAAAATTCTACTTGTCAGCTTGGCATTTTCTTGTGGCAGCAGCTTGTTTGCTGCTTTATGAGTTTCAGCTGTACACAGCTGTTAGTGACCAAGTGGTCCAGACCACTTAGCAGCCACCACAAATCTTCATATACCTATTCCACAATTTTCATTTATTTTGTTCCCTGTCAGGTTCTTTTGGCCTAGCCATTATTGTAACACGAGCAATCCACCCCAGAGACTCAGTGGAGGTTGCACAGCTCAATATGACATGGTTTTGCACTGGGGAATCATGTAGATGATGGGAAAACATCCAAACCTCGCCTGCAAACTTAAGGGACATCTTCACAGTCATATTCCTTCTAGCCAATAGGATTTATATTTTTGCATTCATAATTAGACACTTCACCATTGCCAGAGTGGGTCAGGAATGAGTATTTCAACTTACCTTACAACAGAACTAGAACTTAAATATACATGTCTAAGTATGATCCAGACTGGTAATATGAGAAACCATGGCTGCAGGCAGGAGAATGAAAAACGCTCAAATCATCAACTCAGAACAACAACCACAGAATGCAAGAACAGCCTTTAAACAAGAAGGGTGATGCCGTATTTTGTTTTAAATTTGCTGAAAACATGGGGCCACAGCTAGAAAACTCAGACAGATGGATTTTCTTCTCTGACAAACCAAACTAGCCTACAGATCAATAATACAAAAGATAATTTTTCCAGCACCCTAAGCCATTATTTTTTTTCATTAACCTCACCCTTATATCTGCAATTGTTGCACCAATGGTAGTTCTTACTACTTTGATCCTGTAGTATAGATTGTCAGCAGAGATTTTTACCAGATTATTTCTTCCTTGCCTTTGGTAACAGAATGTATTTCATCTTGTGCTTACATACAGAAAACATCCAAAAATTCTGATGGTTGCCTACAAAAAGTGATGGTTCTTCCTCTAGTGTCAATGTAACCCATATTCTTTCCAATTCCTTTCACTAAATTGCATGAATAAGGGGAGATTAAGACCTACTACTTTGACCTGGCAATAAGTGTAAGTTTTGCATTTAAGCCCTGTGCTGAATCAAAGTTTACAAATGTAGTTCTCCATCTATGGACAAGCAGACCTACAGAAAGGAAAAGAAAGCAGGAAGGAAGAAGGCAAAGAGAAAGAAGAGGAAATATGAATAAGGACAAGGAAGGAAATAGAAAAAAACCAAGTAGCAATGAGAAAAGAAAAACAACTGTTTGGTTAATAATTTTGTTCTATTTGGTATGTATTCCAATCCATGCATTCTGCAACATGTACTCCATTTGTTTGATTGCTCACCTCTGTTAAAGGTGATGTTTCATTTCCATGACTAGTCTAACCCAATATTTATAAGAAGCATGAATAATCCATCACTGGGAAATCAAAGCTCTCTGGAAGAGAAGGATAATTCTTTAGAAAGGAAATCACAGTAGAGAAAAGTCATTCCAGATTCAGATCAATAAACACTTTAGATATCACTATTACAATACCCTGTATTGTTTATAGCTTTTATATGAGAACTGAAAAGTAGGGAGAAAATAATCTTTATAAATTCCTTTTAAAAAAAAAGTCAATTTAAACAATTCTGTGGCATGCATACTGTATGATGCCTATAAATATGGTGAAAATGTTTAAATAATACTTGTGACCACAGGTACACATTAGTAATAAATAAATAAACACAAAATGTGACATATCTGACCTTCCAGCATTAGCTTTTTTAAAAAAAATTAAGCATCCAAAATGCAAGTAAGAAAATGAAAGTTACTTAACCTATTGCTCTTAAGTAGGACATGCAGATGCTTTCACAAGTGCCATGAGGCACCTCTATGCATCCTTAGGGGTCTAAGTGTGTTTAAAAACATGACAGACTTCACTTAAAAGAGGAGGTTCTGTAATTAGGTTGCTGGGAATATGAAGTTGCAAATGTATCAGTTTCTTTGTTCCTTTTTTATTTTGACACAGGCTTGTGATGTCTTGCTCTCAATAAATCACTTTTTTTTAAAACAGGCTCTCCCTGTAATGTATCAAAGTGTCAGTGGCTGACTGCTAGGTGAAGATTAACTGTTGAGCTCATCTAGATTGTTACAATAAACTAGATAGAAACCTTGCGGCCCATCTGTAAGAGCTCATCAAAACAAAATTGCACAAGCACATTCTTTTTGGACAGCCTTTCTCTGGTAAACTTTTTGTCCTGGTTTCAGCTTGGATAGAGTTAATTTTCTTCTTAGTAGGTGGTGCAGTGCTGTGTTTTGGATTCAGTTTGAGAATAATGTTGACAACACACTGATGTTTTTAGTCGTTGCTAAGTAATGTTTATACTGAGTCAAGGACTTTTTGGTTTCTCAGGCCCTGCAGCAAAACGGCTGGAGAGGCACAAGAAATTGGGAGGGGACACAGCCAGGACAGCTGACCCAAACTAGCCAAATGGATATTCCATAGCATAGAACGTCATGCTCGGTATATAAACTGAGGGGAGCTGTCCAGGGCCTGCTGATCGCTGCTCGGGGAACGGCTGGGCACCGCTCAGCAGGTGGTGAGTAACTGTATTGTGTATCATTTGGGGTTTTTTTCCTTCCCTTTGGATTTTATTCCTCTCCCCTTCCCTCTCTTTTTTGTTATTATTATTATAATCATTAAAATTTTATTTTCTATCAATTATTAAATTGTTCTTATCTCAACCCTCGAGTTCTATGTTTTTTTCCCTGAATCTCCTCTCCATCCCACTGGGCAGGGATGTGGGGCATGAGTGAAAGCTGTGTGGTACTTAGTTGCCAGCTGGTGTTAAACCACGACACCTTTGTCCTCCATCTTTCAAATTTATCCTCCCATTACCTTCTCCCTTTGACCCAGATGATACCCTCTCTTCTTGCTTCACAAAACGCTTGTTTTCTTAGCCTCTACCCAATTCTGTCACATTGTCATTTATCATGTTCAGCTGGCCCAAGCAGACTCTTTGGGTGTGACTGGGTTTCAATTTTTTTGACTTACTGAAATGCAGAATGCCATTCCAAAATCTTGAGACTCCACAGAATTACTCCATGGGTTCTATCTGGATCTGGGTGGGCTCTCAGCATCAGCAACCACTTCACTGAAGGAGCAAGGATTTTACATGCCACAAAGTGCTCAGACTGCAATCAGGAAGAAGTCTGCAGTGTCCTGCTGGTCCTCTGCTGTGTTGGACACATTCCCAGCCAGCCAGCCTGACCCCATAGGGTGATAATCTAATTCCCCTCACTCCCCATTTCCTTGCACTTCTCTCATTATCACAAATCCTGTCACTGCTTTGAAAAACACAGCACCTTGAGAAGAGCAGTTTTCCATGTGACTAACCCCCCAAAGCAACTTTTGAAGGAAGCCATCTAGATTGCTCAGAAGCCTGCATCTCTCCACAAGGACAGGAGCCCTGAAAAACTAAGTGTCATTCAAATCACTGAGAAAAAACTTTGGCACCTCTGGTATAGCAACAGCTGCAAGTTCTAAAACACAGAAAAAGATATGTTTAGATAGGTGTATTGCCCTTATGCGAGAAGGCATTAAACTGTCCTTCCTCTGAGGGCCCCGGCTGCCAAGCTGACTGAACACGTTCAGAAAACAGACTGAAACTGTGTCTTTCTCATTCTGTGTAATAGCCTTACCTATCATGCTGCAAATAGAATAAAGCGATATAACCACAGAGATGGCAAAGACCATTATTTCATTACTTTGGGTCGATCAGAAGGGAGTATTTGCTTGCACAGCCATGTTGGTACCAGACAAACACACAAGACAGTTTCCCACTCATTAGCCCTTACATCTCTATCCCTTTTCAGCCTCACAGACTCCCAGTTTCTACACTGGATGATCTTCAAGATGCTAACAGCTGGTTTAAGGTGGAAAATTGAGCCCCAGACACAGCCCAGCAGCAGTCTACACATTTAGATCGTAACATTTCCTCTCAAAACGCAACCTCTTAGGACCATGGAGAAGGCCTTCCCAATGGAACCCGCGGGGTGCAGTGCTGAGGGCTGCAGACCGCTGGGGTACCTCCTCCCGTCCTCCTGCCCTCACCTCAGGGCTCGCACAGCTGTTTCTCACACTTTTTCCCCTCACTCCTCACTGCAGAGCAGCATTTTGCCCTTGCTTGCACAGACTTTCCCTGAGGCGCCTCGCCGCACCCTGTGGCAGGGCGGCTGCATCCGGCTGGAACCGGCTGTGTCCAGTGCCTCACAGGGGCCACCCTGTGCTCCCGCTGCCAAACACTGGCACTGGCACCAAATCCAGAGGGCAACATATTTTTCCATTTTCTCAGTCCATGACTGAGAGCTAAAAAAAAAATGAGTTGGGGTACTGGAAAGAAAGCAACCAGCTTCCACAACAAACAGTTACAAGGGATGTGACAGAAGGCATGTGCACACTAATAAGGAAAACATATAAACGACCTTTATTAACAACATTTACTATTTACTTACATGGCTGCGTTTCTGCTGGCCTCCAGCACCGCCAAAGAGGTGTATCTGCTCAGCCTTCTCGGGGACAAGGCGAGGGGATTATCCTGTGTGTCAGTGAAGCCAGAGATGGTTTGAGCCTGGTCTTACAGGACGTTCAGTGCAAAAATCACTGCACTTTTGGTTGCCATCATATTCCCCAGGTGTTGAGGTCCATCTTCAACCTGAGGTATTTGTTCAGAAATCATCACCAAGACGTTCAAGTCTGAAAAAAAACCCAACAATCTACCATTAGCAAATGAGAAATTTTTGAATTTTCACCCTGTACCTACAACACAGGTGGACAACCGTAGAGCTGTGCTGCTACAGTAACACTGCTAAGGAGTTTAGATTTCTTTGAACAGAGAAATGTTGTGTGTTTTACTACTAGCCCTAGGAAATTAAACTGCTTTACAAACAAAAAATAGCATGGAGCAAATAGATGACATCAAATATATACTTAATTGAGTATTTTACATTAGAAACTAAAGAACTTCTGACAAAGCCATCATCTACTGCTAACTGGTGTGTCTCCACAAAGGTCAACACACTGAGTAAATTTATAACCACTCTGGTGCGTACATGTGTTTCTACTGCTAACACATCATCCCATACAGTTCTCCCTGCAGTTGTACTGAATGTCCAGAATGCAGTATGTCTCATTCTGATATGTCTCTGTATTTCCGTGTCAGTCATTTAAACAAAGTATCCTCTTTTAAGAAGAGCAGCAGTGTCACGGAGATGGCAGCCCTCTCTTTTTCCACACGTCAGATATGTTTCCATCACACCACAGTGCACTTTTAGCCTAGCCCTGCACTCAGGGAACAGCTTCGCCTCCCCACTGCCCGGATACTTGCCTTGTTATGACAATGAAAAAAACCCCACTGGGCATCAGCTATGCTAATACAGAAACTCTTCACCAGGAATGTAATTGAAGCCATCTTAATGCCCAGCACAGAGGGCATCAGGAAGCTGTAGGAAGTAGGAGCTTTGAGGACAAAATGGATAAAATTCATCGGGCAACAGCTAAGAAGTGTCCTCCATTACGTGTCCCGGAGGGAGCCTTCCCCCAGCCACCTCTACTCTCTGCAGGTAAACAGCAGAACAGTGTTCTGGAACCACTCTAATCTACTGCAACTTGTACCAGCATTTGCTGTAAACAGGAGCTGAAATTTCAAACTAGAAATGGTTATTAAAGCCTCTTACTAATGTAAATCATATGCAAAATAACCAGAACAATTTCAGCAGGGTGTTTATGTGCATTTCAACAGCTGTTCTAAAGTAACAGCTCTCTCATCCACACAGTTATTTCTTGTGTCTTGAAGTGAGGAAGATTTGGGAACAAAATATTCTTGCACAGAGGAACACTGCTACTTGGTAATTAAGTACGTTGCAATTCATGGCACCAGAGGAATGTCAGCAAGGCAGGACTGTCCTCTGATTTGGACAACAAAAAAAGTATTCAGAAAACAAACCAGGTTTTCCCAGGTTTTCCTTGTTCATCTCTTCAAGGTGCTGTTCTCTGTCTATAAAGCAGGAGGAACAATGCTCCCCTGTGAAACAGAGAAACTGATCTCATTGGTAGTGTCCAGACCCTGCTGTGTATGTTATTAAACTTTATTACGTACTATGGATAAAGCTGAGTTTATTGCAGTGACAGGTGTAATCAATGAACTGCATCATGCCATTTCCAGAATGCTGTGAAAAAGATAAGCAAAAGCAAAACCTTTAAAAGACTGGAGTTCTGTGCTGCTTTTCACTGGGATGGAGTTAATTTACCTCACAGCAGCTAGTATGGGGCTGTGTCCTGGATTTGTGCTGAAAACAGGATCGATAACACAGGGGTGTCTTAGTCATTGCTGAGCTGTGCTTACCCAGAGCCAAGGCCTTTTCTGCTTCCCATCCCACCCCAGCAGCGAGCAGGTTGGGGAAGCACAAGAAGCTGGGAGAGGACACGGCTGGAACAGCTGACCCCAACTGCCCAAAGGGATCTCCCACACCATATGCCATCATGCTCAGCATAAAAAGCTGGGGGAAGAAAAAGGATCCAGGAGACATTTGGAGTATTTTGGCATTTGTCTTCCCAAGTGACTGCTATGTGTGATGGAGCCCTGCTTTCCTGGAGATGGCTGAACATCTGTCTGCTGATGGGAAGCAATGAATGAATTCCTTCTGGTTTACTCTGCTTGCACGCACAGCTTTTGTTTTACTTATTAAACTGTCTTTATCTCAACCCACAAGTTTTCTCGCTTTTACTTTTCCAGTTCTCTCCTCCATCCCACCAGGAGGGAGTGAGCAAGTGGCTGCGTGGTGCTTAGTTTCCAGCTGGGGTTAAACCACAACAAGAACGCTAAGGAAAACATGCTTTGCACAAACAGTTGAATACTCCTGGACAATTTGTAATAAATGGGCTGTGGATTCTGCACAAAGCAGTTGGATAAATGTGACTGGCCAGACACGGGAAGGAACATCCTCTCAAACAGCAGAATATAAAGTGCCACAATGAACATTCTGGTGACCCATAGAACGAGCCCTTCTCTCCTACATTAAGTCCAGAGCCCAAAATAAAAAATGGATATAAAAATTGATCATCTGCTACTCAGCTTTACAAAGATCGAAGTAGAAAACTCATGGAAATGATTCTGAAGAGCAGTATTTGAAATACATCAGCAAAAAAAGCTACAAAAAGTGCCTGTAGCCAGAGCTACAGCCAGTGCTGAAAACTTTAAAGGATCACTTCACTGAGCTAGAAAAGCAAGCAAAACGCAGCCAAAAGGCTTAATAACTGAAGTACCTTGAACAATTTTGGGGATTAGGCACTGGTTTATATTTTCTCTGGAGTTCACAACCTTGCCTGCAGTAAGGAACAATTGAAAAGTTATTCCAGTGGTTATGAGCTGGTGAGGTGTGAAATGCACCACATGCAGGTGCCTACTCAGCTCTAGTTTTCAGTGACGCACAATACCACCTAGGTAGCCACTGCCTTCAGTTGTGCTCCTAGCATGCTATACAACCCTTTTTTCTAAAGGAACTAAAATGCCATTGACATAATACTGTAGCTGGAAAAGTCCTGAGTTATCTTGTTGGATTATGTTTCTCTTTGAATACATGAATGTGTAGACGTGGCACCTTGGGTCTTTTCCAACATAAATTATTCTATGATCCTATGAAATGATACAAATACTTCTGCAAAATAATGTAGCAAAATCTTCAGTTAAGAACAACTAAGCCACTTTAAAATGAGACCCCAACTTGTTAAATAATGGAAATCTTGGAAAAGATAGCTTAACATACAGCTTTGCTTCTCTGAGTAGACCACACCGCTCTCTCCTGACTGGATCCGAAGCAGTTAAAACTGCACCATCAACAGAATTTGCAGCCCACTGTGTAGCGTGTGTAGAGTTCATGGAAATTGGAAATATGGCTGGCATTTGAATAACACTAGGGAACAGCAAAGTCATCTTATATCTGTTACAAATTTAGGTGGCCAGATGCCAAATACATGGCGGTCCTGGAGAGGGGTAGGATGTGGACTCTTTCACCACTCAAATTGTAGTAAATTGCCATTTACTTAACTTAGCACTGTGCCCCATGGCTTAAGATCTTTATTTATTGCTCTGATTTCCCCTAAAAATAACCCTGCCTGACCTCTTCAAAGGCTAGATTGACTAGAGGAACTGCACAGCAGGACCATGTATTGTTAAGGCAGCCACTCTGGACAACTGGTAACCAACACTTTATTAAAGCACTGGGATAAGTTTCCTTTCCTTGTTTGGGATTTGGTCCTCAGGAAAGAGCAGTCCCAGACTGCTCATGCACTGTCTGTGTTTACAAAAAACAGAGGGGAAGTTGACCTTGCCTGCAGAGAGGACCAAAGGGCAAACTCCTGAAGTCCCCTGGCATACTTACAATCAGCATGCCTGTTGTTTACAGCTTTCTTTTCAAATTTAGAAACAGAGTCTTTTTCTCATCCACTTGTTCCTGGCTGCAGAAAGGTCTCCAGCTATTTATGTATGTTGCAGAGGTGCCAAAAGACACAAACATGGCTGGCAGCTTCCAGGGGGCTTGGCTCCACGAACACAGCAACTATCCAGAGTTTTTTGGAAGCTACTTTCTCTCAGCAAATCTTTTTTTTTCTGGGGACACTTTGATCTGAAAACTTCTATGTATATACACTTCCTAGCCTGATACTGTTTTTTTAGACTTCATAATTAGACAAAGGGTGCAGAGTGGCTTCACATCCTTGATAGCCTGTTAGCAGCTCATTTATTTATTATCCATGCATGAGCTGGCTCAGATGAAATACAAGCTTTTTAACCTATCACACAAAATGTGAAGTGCACTGTAGTTTGGTAAATGGTGTAGTTATGTCTTCTTTATGTATACTGCATCTTTTAAAATCTGCTGAAGCAAAGGCGTGTGAAGAGAACAGGAGCCATTTGTTCATTCTGTCAAGCACAGAGTGGTTTAAACTTCCAATTCATAGGGGCTTGGTTTGCTTCTCCAACAAACCAAATCTTCGGCTTTCTTAAAAAATTAAAATTACGGAGAAAATTTGTAGTGAGATTAAAAATTTAGCTTGCGTTTCAATTAAGAGCCCCAAACTGAATTATTTTTCACTTTTCTCTCCTTTCTCTCTTTTTTCTTCTCAATTTGGAAAAACGAAAGCAATCAGAGAAAAAAATGACTGAACTAAACTATAACTCACCTGCATCACTTCCTTCTATGTTTTTTGTTTAAAAAGTCTGCAAATAGAGAAGGAACCGAAAAGACTGAGAAAAACCTGATTTGGCTTTCCATTCTTATCCATGATACTTTTGGTTTTCCTATGAACTCCCCCATGGTTAGAACTCAGTCATGGTGAATCACTTTTGCCCCTTACTTTTTCTAGGTAATGCCAATTAAAAGCCATGCAGAATGACAACAAAACATTGCCAACACATCAGTCACACAGTGGACAAAACAAATAAGTTCTTTTTTTGTGTGTGTTTGTGTTTTGGTGCTTTTGAAGGTCAGAATTCCTCAGTTCAAAGGAGCTGGGAAGGGTTATTTCAACTACTTTTTTGCTACCCTCCAATGCTGTCCTCTTTTCCAGTTGCCCCAGCATACTGCACCTCTCATTTGCCCTTCTCACTTAGATACCCTTCCAATATCACCACATGGCTTACAGAATCCTTCCTGCAACTTCTCACCAACCATCTCAAGATTGTCTCCCATCATCTCCTTTTGGACCAGACCCTGCCTCAGGCATGGACAACTTCCTAGCTGCCATTGCTCCCTGAGATCCCACATGTGCTGCTGCTTGATACTGTAGTCTGATGTGAAGGTGAACCTCAAAAGAAGAGATGCTTGGGCCTAGCAGCTGCTTCAGCCTGTCACCATGGATGATATGTAAACCTCAACTAGGGACTGGATGGGTATTTTAAGAACCACAGATGCACAGCTGGAAAGGAGCCCATTTAACCCATGGCAATACCAGCTGCAAGGGATGGCATACAGTAACACGTGCATTTTAGCAACAGAACACTAAAAAGAACGTGGTCTTTCTTAGCACAACCAAAAGCACACTGACACAAGCTGTTCAAGTCACAGTAGAGCAGCAATCTCATATAGACGGTAAATACCAGCAGGCTTTCTCCAACAGCAGAAGAATACAGGATATTAGAGGAAAATGTTAGCATATATGGAAAACAGACAGATTCAGTCAGGAACCAAAAAGCACAGAGGTGGATTGTAGGGGAGGTAAAAGCTACCAGGAAGGCAGGAAACAATAAAATAGAGAAAAGACAACTAGGGGCTAGAAATCAGAGTGAGGAAAACCCATGTGCATACCCCTGATGGAGAGAGTCCCCTCCCTCTGCTGAGCTTTCAGGCAGGAAAGCTTGGGCAGAGCCTCAAGAAACCCTCAGCATGCTGACGGCTCTAACTGAAAATATGAGTCATCAGCCCCCAGGATGACTCACGGCCTCACTCCTCCACCCTGAGCAGCAAACGAAAATATAGATGAAGAGGAAGGTCGGGCTGAGGACAGTACTATAAGCCAGGGAATTTCTCAGCCTCTCACTATGTCAACACTCATGTCATGATTCTTTTCACATTCAGCAGTTGGTAGCTGAGAAGACAGCAATGACCATCTGGGGAAGGAGAGAGGGGTGCCATCCTCCCTCATGTTGCCTGCCAGGGAGGGAGACGGTTTGGCAGCAGAATTAAGTACCTGAGAGACAGAAAAAGGGCAACTGGTACTCAGTAGCTAGTTAGCAGGTGAATTAGGAACATGAGAGGGAAAAAGAATCACAAAGAGTTTTGCATCCCTTGGCTACCTGGGCTATGGCTGTGAGGATGGCACTACTAAATACCTTGCCAGGCTGCAGTTCTGGCCTTTTTAGAGTCACTGTGAATTTGGCAAAAGAGCTGGTTTTCACCACCACTTTAGTGTCACATGATACAGAGAAACAGCAAAAGCTTGAGGCCTAGGTGGGTGCAGCCTAGCCAGATCTCCCTGAGCACCTCTGCTCTGTGCCACAGGGAGCTCCCAGCTGGCCCTGGGCAGGTGGCACCCTGTAGCTGAGGCATGGCAATGTGCTGACAGGGCTATACAGGCTCTGCGAGCTGAGCTTTTAGACATCACTTTGGCAGTTGCCACCCAGCCAGGCCATAGGAAGCTGCCTGCAACCACTGCTGTTAGACTCTTTGCTACAGAAGCAGCTGTATTGCACTTAGTTTCCATCACCTTTAAGTGCAGATTGATTAGAAGCAGGAGGTAAGGTTGCTTGTGAGCTGTTAATATTGCTGAAGTGGCACATGCTCCCACAGTGTACCACACTGCTATCACTCCTCACCTCCCATTTAGTTCAATGCTACATCCTCCCTTGTTTCTCCATTGCATTTGTTCATACTACAAGTTACTGGAGCTGTGACTCTAGCTCTTGGGCACCGTTTGCCCAACAAGGCCTCCATTTCCTTTGGCTCTTGGATCTACCAGTGAGATAATATTAAATCATTTACACACTTTCTTGTCACATAGCATAGAGGTGGCTTGCTTTGTACTGAGTCTTTTCCTAGAGTCTTCAGGACACCAGTGGGATCATTACTCTTCTGTTCCCATGACAAAGTGAGTTGGGTCATTTAGTAGCATGTAAAAAAATTATTAACACAAATCTAAGCAGCAACATTTCAGCATTTTTTCCCAGACCAGTGAAATTCAGCATTAACTCTAAGTGCAGTGAAGCATTCACTTCATTTAAGTACTTCATCTCCTCTGATTACCTTCAGTATGAAATCCCCTTCCCATTCCTTTGTAGCAGCTTTTGGCCTCCAGCTAAAATAAATGCCCTTTCACTCCCCTTTTATCATCAAAGCATTGCCCTGAACATGGGGCCAAAGGATGTCAAAATAGATACACTCTAAAAGATATTCTTAATGCTTGTGTTAAAGCATGAATGCTCAAGTCAGAGTGTGCTTTATGGGTAACAGACAAGTTAAATGGGAACTTGAGTAGCAAGGGATTGTCTTTGTGCCTGTCATTTGTGGCCGCAGTGTGCGGTAAACACCCCCCACCCCAAGACAGTTCAGGTTCACGATTCCATGGACAGCAGTGGTTACTGACTGCTGTTCTCAGCCACGAGCTCTCCTTTGCTGCGTGGACTCAGCCCTGCTCTTCTGACATGTGTCCCTCTTCTCATTCCTACACAGATTCAGTTTTCACTGCCTGCCAGCTCCATACTGCTGGTGCCCAGCTGAAAGGAGTGGTCAAAAGCCATCAATGGCAACTCTTTACATGTGTGGAAGCTCAGCCAGGAGACAGAGGCAAAAGGAACAGAGGGCTCACTCCAGTCTGGGATACTGTCACAAGGCTAGAAACATTTTACCCTTTCCAAGCACCAGCCTGTATGTAAGAAGCAACTGTGCGAATGCTGCCCTGAAGACTTTTTACATGCTTTTGCATCTCTCAGAAAATTTAGGAAAATTTTAGATGTTTTGAAGGCTCTGCTCTTTTTTTCCTCTGTTCTTGCTGCTTTGTTCAAATGGTTTTCAATGGTCATGCTCCTTGGCTTATAACGGTATGATTTTCTCTATAGCAACTAAGCTATTCTGCATAAAAATAATTACAAATCAAGGTATTAGAAAAGGAAAATGGCCCATCTACACCAGTACCTGGCAAGTGGCATCATAAAATGTTTCTCTCAGTGCAACGCTCTGACTCAAAACTACTCTGATGCCACATTTCATAAAAAGACATCACGGCAAATTTTCCCCATGCCACAGTAACCCCACTTGTGCAATGTTCTCTGATGGACAGAGGGGTAAAAGAAGGTGGGGGGGGGGGGGGGGGGGAAGGAAGCATTTATGCTTTGTGGCAACGGTCCTGAAGCTTGATAGCCTATTTCAGAATCTACAATTTGAAGAGCTCTGCTTGTTTAGCCCAGCCAAGCAAAGGCTGGCACCAAATATGATTATCCCAGGTGTATTTATATTTGGGGAGGAAGAAGAACAAATAGTACAAGAACAAATGGGAGTAAAATGGGAGTGAGCAAGCCACAATAAAAATTGGCTGGAGATTAGAAAATGGTTCTACCTGTGCTATTCTGGAAGAGCCTCCCAGGAGGAGTACAGGTGGCAAAAAGCCATGGCTATTTTTAGGAAATAACAAGATCAGTTTAGAAAAGTTTTATCATTGTATGGCTTGATGGCTATGATAGCAGGGGATCATTTCAGGAATCTTCTAGCCCTACATACTTCTCTTCCTAGAGCATTTACATTTCTTCTGAAAACAGGCTCACACAAGGCTCTTAGAATAATACCCTGACGGAGGCTTGTCTCTTATGTACCAGCCTTTTTGATCAAATTTTAATCCAATCTTGTTTAAGGTACAGACTGCAGATTTGAATGAAAAAAAAAACCAAACAACCCAGCAATTTGCTCAACCAAATTGATCTGATGTTTGTCCAAAAGGTGCTTTCTGATTCACCCAGGAATTAAATGACATGGCTTGCAGTACCCACGAGGCAGTCTAAAGTGATCACTTAATACCCATTTACATTAACTCCATTAACCTCCACTGGCAACAGAAAAAGGGCTCAATGCTGGCACATCCTACATTTTGAATTAGAGTTCAGACACGGGAAGCCCCAGGCTGTGAGACTTTTAGCAGTGCCCCCTGTGCTCAGGGGCCGGTGCAGTGCCACGCAGGGGGAATGCGCACTGCCATCAGTGTGCCGCCATGGCCACACAACTCATCCACCTGGTCAAGCACCACATAAGTAAAAGCCGCAACACATTTCCACCCCACTGCTCTATCTGTGGCCTGAATCACCTGCTCTGATGCCAGACCCAGATTTCCCATTTCTTTCCCAAATACATCACCTGGTTTAACAAACAGTATTATATTGATTTACAAATCTTGCCAAGCTGATACTAGTCAAGCTTTGGGCCCTTTCAACATATACAAACATATGCATATTTCTGCACACACAAGCAGACAGACAATTGTAGGACAGAGGAGTAAAATCTAGCCTAAATCACCCCTGCAGTGCCCCTGGTGATGCTGCACCAGCCTGCCAGAATCACCATCACTGGGCTGCCAGGGCTGAGCTGCTAGCGGCCTCCCTCCATCACAAAGCCAGCAGCTATGCTCAGCACCCTCCCAGCGGCGCTGGGCACTGCAGCTCTGCTCACGTTCAGGAATCCCATGATAACTGCCATGATACATATTTTTTACAAAAGCCTGGCCCTGCATAGGCCCCTCCACTGCCATTGCTGCCTGGCCAGAGGGGGAAAACCCAAGGAGGCACTTCACTGTTACTATTTCTGTCTCCTGGATTGCAGAATGCCTCATAGTTTAGCCAGTTCCTAGCTGAAGTCTGACTTTCACAACACTAAATATAGGAAATGTGCACTCTGCAGGGGCTAAATTTAGCTTTGCTGCGTTAGAAGGGGAGGTACCTTGTTCCTGGAGGCAGGAAAGCAAAACCACTGCAGGCAGGGAAACTTGGGTGATGCAGTAGCAGCCACTGCTCTATTGTGCTAGCACAGGAATGAACTGAATTAGAAAATCCAGTTCTGGGCTCAGTTTTCTTTTTTTAAACAAATTTGTTCAATGCCCTAGTGAGGATTTACAGTAGTTCACTTTCTCCAGAAGAAATTACATACCTCCATGTTACTCCACTTAGGAATATTCCTTATTTAAATCAAGGAGAAACATTAAAATAATACAGATTAAAATCCAAGGTTAGAGGCATCTGAGCTTGCTACAGCTGGCACATAAAGCCTAATATAAAGGCCCTCACATGCAGTAAGTCATAACTACCTGCCATAAGCCTGGGCAGGCTTTTCAGGAATTTTTATCTCTGCTAAACAAGAGGACTGGCCATCTCACAGCTGCGGCCTTTCACTTCTGAGTCACCTATTCCAGCATACTTGGCAGGGGGGGCACACGACCTGGACTCTGTTCCCAAGTTGTGCTACTCACCACAGATCAGACAACATGCCTCTGTTTCCCTACCTATCAGCTGCAGGTAGCAGAATTTCTCCTGTGCTGCAGAACATTTTCAGAGGTGAGTGAAGAGTTAAAGCCTCTAAATTGAGCTGGCTGGCTTCTCTTTAGAAATCACAAAGGTCTGGGAAGATTGGAAAGACAGGATTTTGACCAAAATACTATGCAGAAAAATGACTGCTTGAAAGCAGGTTTCCTAGCAGGTATCATCACACATGAATCAGAAAATGCAGGTGACTGCTCAGAGGCACCAGACACCCCAAGCCTGCAGGGAGGAGATGGCCAAGGCTGCTGCCGGCTGCACGGTGGGAGATGTAGTTCAAGGAGGTGGCCCCCCACTGAGCCACTGACTAGAGGAGTGGGAGCAGCTGATGTAAAACTCTTTTCAGGAATTATGATGGCATTTCAGAAGTGTAACGGTTAGGTTCTTTTCAAAATTTTACAGTCCCACTTCTCTGCTACCATTCCCACTTACCAATACGAAACAAGGCAGTGAGCCGGATCAGCTTCCAGAGAACTAGTATGTAATAGGAAACCAAATCAAAACACCACTAACATAGTTATTTCATCTTCATACAGATGATGATGATACACAAACTACACGATGGAGAGGACTACCTGTTCTAAAAAGAAAATAACACTGGGATCCACAAAACGTTGTTGTCAGAACCAAATATAATGATCCCAAATACCCTTTTCCACAGTCCACATTAGGTTCAGCCCTGGTTAATTCATGGCAAGTGACAGCTGCACAACTATTTTACCATGGACTGCTGACAAAGGTATGTTATTCACAGGATACCTAATGTCTATACCAGGAAGGTAAATGCGCCCAACACTTCTCTAGTACAGGCTGGCCCTTTTTCACCTACTCTTATAGCCCAAAACATTTTGGTTCTTGTCAACTTTCAAGCTGTGCATGTGAATTGTCTGGGAAGAGTGTTATTTGGCTGCGGCCAAAACAGGTCAGTGACAGTAGCTGAGCACTGTACACAAAAAAAAAAATCATACTTAGCATCTGGGAAAAACCTCTCAGACTGTTTAATTATCAGCATAAATATAGTCATGGAGTTTAAACTGAGGAAACCCAAACTGTCTGTCTTCCTCCTCAATACATCCAGTAAATCATGCTGAATTAAATAGAGTTTGGTCTGGCTCAGGCTACACACACTTACCAGCCCTCTTGCAAGCAATTAACTCATAACCCACGACTTCAAGTTTTTGTCCTGGGAGCTGATGATGGTGTGACGCACTGAGGTATTGGAGCAGAAGGATTTTAAAATTCAGGATATTTATCCTATCCATCAGTTTACACTTTTATTTTTGCCCCTTGGTGTGCAAACCATGTTCCTTTGGACTCATGCACAGGCAGCCTTGGACCCACAGAAGGCCTTACAAAAATGCCTTATGACTGCACGTTCATGAAGTAGCTATTGACAGAAAAAGAGAAACTGTTCCCAAATAGAAACTGCTTGCAACAAAAACTGAAAGCATGCGGAAAGGAAAGGATTCCATACAGCACCGCCTCTAATTTAAATAATTTTCTGGTTTTCATTTCTGTCCCTGAAAGGCTGAAGGTAGGTTAACTCTACTCCTCCCTCAGTTGAGCCTCTCATGACCCTGATATTCTTTCCATATTCTGAATATTTCACAACTAATAAAAGATATTACCACTTTCTTCAAAACCTATGTCTTCTCTGATACCCAAGGGGTAAAACATCAGAGGTGATATCCCACTTGTACACCTGCTTCTTGAGATTCTTTTCTCAGGCTTCTCACGCATGCCAGTGGAGACTTCAGATACTAATTATCCACAGCTATACAACATGGCCAGTGACAGCACAGCTGGAAATAAGCCTAATTAAACATGCAATATAGGCTCATTATACTATAGACCAACATTAACAAAAGAAAAAAAAAAAGCCAATCAAACAAAGCACATGATGGGGGGTGGAGGTGGTGCAGAAAAAAAGGAGATAAAATTAAGCAAACTGAGCCAGGTTCCCAGACTTGCATCAATAACTTTTTTTCAGTTTTGTGTAACAATTCAGCCACTTTTAATGCTACAGGCTATAATACTCAGCCCTCTGTAACTGTCAAAAGGCAAAGGATATTTTATCCTGTACTGGTTTTGACTGCTGATTTTCTGTGTAATAGCTTGTGTGGTGCTATGTTTGGGATTTGTGACCAAGCCAATGCTGATAACACAAAGATGGTTTAGCTGTTGCTGAGCTGTGTTTACACAGTGTCAAGGCTTTTTGTTTCTCACCCCACCCCAGCAGCGAGCTGGTTGGGGGTGCACAAGAAGCTCGGAGGGGACACAGCTGGGACAGCTGACCCCAACTGACCAAACTGATATTCCACAGCACATGACATTGTGGTTAGCAATAAAAGCCGAGGGAAGGAATAGGAAGGGGGAATGTTCAGAGTTATGACATTTGTCTTCCCAAGGAAACATTACACATGGTGAAGCCCTGCTTTCCCAAAGATGGAAAGCAATGGACACCCGCCTGTCAATGGGAAATAGTGAATGAATTCCTTACCTTCCTGCACTTTTGTTTCACCTATTACACTGGTTTTATGCCAACCCACAAGTTTACTCAATTTTGCCCTTCAAATTCTCTCTCCATCCCACCAGGAGGGTAGCGAGCGGCTGGGTGGGGCTGAGCTGCCTGCTGGGGCTAACCCACAACACAACCCCAGCCCTGCAAGACATTCAGCACATAGCCTTGCAGGAGGTTCTGTCTGTTGGCATATCAGTTGAAAAAAAAAAAAAAAAAAAAAAAAGGATAACATTCCCCTTTCCTATACTACTATGCATTTTTAGATATTTGATTATTAATCATAATTTTGGTATTTATTCTAAATTTTGATCTTAGTGGATTTAATTCTTACTAATGACACTTCCCCCTTTTAGCTGAACACTTCCCATCCTTATCAACATAACTATGTACTCTTTCAGCTGTCATGTAAATGAACATACTAATTTAATCTTTAAATCAATGTCAGCTGGGAGAGAAGTTTTATGAATGTAACTGAGAACTCCCAGTTCTTTTATTGTGCAAAACAGATTGTTTAGATGAGCTTTGCCTTCTCCAAGAAGAATGTCTTCAAGTTCTTCTTGCATTTCAATGCTGTATTACTACACTCAGAGTTACTTTCTTACATCCTTAGTCCCTTCTCTGTGTGTGCGAGCACTAAAGGCGTACAGAAGGAAATGCAGGGGAAGTCCAGTGAACTCTTGCTCAGGTCAGCGTTGACCACAGAAGCTTTTGTAACAGAAATCCCCTGAAAAGAAAACATTTCACCAGCAGCCTATGTATCTGACCAGCAGAGTGAAGGAGTAACAGGCTAGGAGGCCTTCCAGCCTGTAAACGATCTAGTTGGTGCTATTACAATGAGCTATTAATATTGTATATCTAAAGAGACACACAGTGGACCTATCATCCTCATCTAAAAATCTTATATGAAACATATATAATGTCTGTAACATATATAAATAAATGTTTATGTGGTGAGGTAGACCTACAGCGTATCATGAAATCATTTGGCATGTTGACAACTTCATTGTCATTGAGAGGGCTTTTCCTTCAACACGGTTTTGGGTGCCTGTTTGTTATAGACCTTTGGGCTTATTTACTTGGGTTCTAAGTTTGTCCTTCACAGAGTGTTTTTGTGTTATATATTTGTTTATTATCTGCCACAGTGGTTCTTGGAGCAAAACTGGAGTTCCTGCATCTTATTGTGATGACAAAGAAAATTCTTCCTTAGGCCAAAAATATCCTTTCTAAAGCTATCAACTGAAGTGACATTACATTTAGATGATGCCAGTATCTCTAAATAGTTGATGAAACTACAGACAGACATAAAACGTGCAATGCAAATAAAGGGTCACCTACACTGATAGAAGTTGTATACAAGAAAAGATGCAACCCAACTTTAAGCTTATGCAGCCAATGAATGCCACCTCCTTTGGAATCAGGAGCAATTGGTTGACTACCTTGGATAGCAGCCAGCAAATCAAGCATCTGGAAGGACTTGCAAAAATGCCTTGTAACTCCTTGTCCATGAGGAGATTAGTTGCTAGACAAAAAAGTGTAAACAATCTTCAGATATAAATTCTTCACAACATTAGGAACAAGATGGGGAAAAAAGGAACTTACTACATGACCTAGCTTGAATATTTCTGCCAGTATTCACTCTTTCACTTCAAAGGTAGTTTACTTAATCTGACAGCATCCTGATCCAGTGATCTTGCTGAGCCCAAGATTAAGATAAAATAGTGAAATCATATAGCATGTCAATGATCAGAGTGTGCTATGCAATGATAATTATATTAAAATAGGAGTTTACAGTTAGAATAATAAAGGCAAAAGATGTTCAACCAAATACTCCACACATATATTCTAGTCTTCTTTTTATCCCCCAGAAATTTCTGTGGTTTTGTCCAGTTTGTCATATCACTCCATCCTTATACATCAACAGGAGAAGAAAAGAGCAGAGATTGGGGCCAATTGACCATCATTTGGAGATGGTAAGAAGAAAGCAAAGTACAAATGCCATAAAGATGGACAAACATGTTTGGATCATATAACTGCCACAGGTGTTAGATGGACATTATTTTGTTTGGAAGTGTTAAAAAGAAGGCAACTGATCCAGGATAGATTCCTAGAGCTAAGGCAGTAAAACGGATCCATTAGTGAATCTATTCACCTACTTTCTGCACTTCAGTCAGCCTGAGGAGGGCTCAGTTGATGTGGGTATTTCCAGTTTATATTCCCATCTCCTGTCTTTTCACAAAGTAATTTCACATTTCCACTAAGTCTACATTAATAAGAGCAGACAAAGAAAGTCTATAGTTCCATTTCTGTATAAGCATACATGAAATAGTTTTTTAAAACCCACATTTTACAGTTACTTTGTAGCATTCTTATGTATGAACCAAACATTCTAATTCTCTGGTTTGGATTCCTCATTGAAGAGGTACATGTTTACACAGAGAAGAGCTGACTTTCTTTAAACACGAGAGAGTTAGGCTCTACATTTACGAATTTAGTTGATCTAAAGTTATAGTTTCCTAAAAGCTGAAGAAGAAAGGTTTCAAAACTTTCTTTGATCAAATCTGCAGAGTGACAACATTAGAAACAGCAGGGGCAAGAATAAAATGAAGCAAACATCATTCCTGCCAATTCAACCTCCCAGTGCAAAAACTGGAGCAGAATATAGACTAACTTATTAAACACTTTAAAAAAAAAAAAAAAGAAAAGAAAAATTATCAGAGTTATGAGTTATGGCTCTCCAGTTTTCAGAGATGTTGACATATCTAACTGATGTAACATACATGAAGTATAACTTCGAACTTCACAGGACTAATGCTGCAAGAAAGCAAGCAGAGGTGGATTTTCCACCAGTAACACATGTCTCACTGGTACTTTCCCAGGCTGCAAATACGCTCTAGACCGTGTGAGGAGGGAGAGAACCTACTGCCACACAAAGTCTCTGTCCAGAACAGGCACACACTGAACACTAGTTACACACTTATGCCCTGCAGAGAGCTTAAATACATCCTGGCAATTCAAAGTACAGGCAGGCAATAAATAAACCTCTTAAATTAGTTTCAATGTGAGGCAAAACTAGATTTCTATTGCTATTAGAAACCTGAGCTCTTACTCCAAAACCACCCACAGCAATTTGCCATAATCACTGCTGACTACTTGTTTACTTTGATTTCAGTAATCTTTAATAAGGTAGAGTTAGCTTTTTTGAGATTTCTTTTTGTCGTAAGTAAACAAGGTAGAGAAAAATCAATTATTCAAAGTATTAGAATAGAGGTTTTATTTTAGTCAAATCTTTCTCTGACTATAACATTATACTTTAAAAAATTAACCTATTTATATTTCAAATTAATGTAAACCAACAAATGTTAATATTAACTATAGTACTATAAATTAAGCAATTGAAAACTGTCACTGAATCAGTGAGCTTTCATAAGCAGTTAAAGTAGCTAAATATTTTTTAGAAAGGATGGGGTGAAACACCTTTAAATTATCATTATCACCTTTTATAAATAAAGTACAACAAACCATTTCCTGAATTAAGAAAGTTTCTATCCATTCAAATGTCAGCACCTACAGAGTTTCTATATTGGCACGTTCACTGCTGTTATCCAGAATTCTGTAAAGTGCAACTTTTACTGAAGATTTCAAAACTTGTTCAGTGTGGGAAACCTATTAAGTCATATTATAAGCAATTTAGAATGTCTGTTTTCAATGTATGAATCTGTGTTCCAGTCTCCTTCCAGAATTACTTGGACACAATAAAGTTAATTATGCCATGAATATGAAATATTTCATTTGCCTTTTCCTAAATCTTCTACAATGGGAATATTAGAATGCAAAAAAATATTTTTATATAATTGCTTAAATATACACAGATACAGAATACGCTTATTAGCTAAAAAACCTCCAACATTTTATGTAAAGTTTGTTACTTGATTACAACAATCAAATAAAAATATTTTACAGTTAGTGCCACAAATCCTGATTTGGGAAAATAAAATACAAGTACCAACAAATGCAATTAAAGTCACTGAATTAAAAGACTACTTTAAGCTTATTGATTTAAAATCAAAGTGACTTAAAATCAGTCCCTCTTAGATCTTGTTGAGTGACTGGTAGAAAATTATTTAATCTGATTAAGTTTGCTTCATCCTAATTTGAAAATATTTTCTGCAAAAGCTTCTGAGCTGATTTATTGTATTAAGCATAATTATCATCATTGTATTATTTGTCAAATAACTCTGGGCCAGCAACGCCTTATCCATAGACCATTTTCACTTCTCTTTGAGAACCCAAAATTGAAATTTTGAGTTGAATTTTCTCAGCCTCAACTGCATACATGATGCAAGTCATACTGCAACCTCTAATTTCTACACCAGATAAGCACAATTCTTAGGTTTAGTTCTCCAGCAGAAATGACTGCACATGTGAATTTTTTTCCACTTGTATTCTCTACAAATTAGCCACCTTTGCTTAGATACCTATTATGCAGACCTTTGGCAAATAGCCACAAATGAGATCTCTAAGAAGCAAGCAGAAACAGTATTGTAGTAACTTGAGTGAAGGTCACTTTCTTTCAGAATGTATCTGGACTAATGCTTTAATGCTAAATTGAAAAATTAAAGTGCAAATCACTTCTGACCACTAGGACATACCGAACCCAGAGGCAGCTGCCTTTCCCCAGCAGTGGTACAGTATTTGTGCACAATTAGCATAGAAACACCAACAGATCTTTCAGAGTGAAGCGCAGAATGCAGTAGCTTACAGTGTCCTGTCACTATTCACCCCAGAAGGAAGGTCCTTCTGAATAGATGAATTAATGAGAGAAACTCATTATTCAAGGATATTCATCCTGCAGAGATTTGAAGTATGTGGGAGAGTGAAGGTAAGTTAGGCTGTGTAATATCCCCATACACAAAAGCTGTTACCTGCATTCCTATGCTTTACTGTTACAGTACAGCATCAGTCAGTTTCTCCACAGAAATAAAAATGTACCATGGCAGACAGAAATTTCCAGCACTGTACATGATCAATTTAATCTAATGTATGGGACATGAATCAGGCAAGAACTTGTAGAGCACAGGTCCTACTAGTTCCTATAAGTACCAAGCTCCTCCTGACTGAAGTGAATGCAAGCTCGCAAGTCAGCAGAAATGGGGGTCTCCTGTGCTCCTGTATCTGCTGTAAGTGCTCCCTGGTGCACCCAAGGCCTTGACAGTGTGCTCCCATGGGGGTCCCCTTCACTCCTCCCAAGCTGCCCACTCCCCGCACCCCCAAAGCACACGCCATCCCATATCAGCAGTGCAGCAGGTGCCCAGACCGCATTCATTCAATCAAGTCCACAACAGCTCAGAGCAGAGGCCATGCTGGCACAATACTTAGTCCATCAATAACTTGCACTGAGACAATTCCCATTACAAGTTTATTTATAGGCAGAGTAGGTCTATAAATATCCGGGAGATAGGCCAAATACCATAAAAGAGCCTTTTCCTTCTCTCATTCCACAAAGCAACACCTAGCAATGACTGGTCAGTAAAAGATATTAATGAGGTGTTGTTTCCTGTTCATAGAGTAGCTGAGTAGGAGGCCAAGGACATTCCTGCTTCTGTAATAGCGGAGCTACAGCACTGGAGCACAGGGGCCAGGGGCTGCAATCAAGCATTACTAATGTTCTCAGGAGCTTAGGTATTAAGTTCACTAAAGAATAAAAAAGGCATGGAAAGAACACGTAGGCAAAATGTAATGGATAGCCACAGGTGGGAGGAAAAAATCAGCTCTGAATTCTCCCTAGAATAATTTCTTGCATAAGACTTTATATAAGATGACAGCCTTTCACATTCTTAGAACAGGATCCCAAAATTCTCTGGCAAGGCCTGCACCCTCTGGTAAAAGCAGCCCCAAGACCACACTCGCCAGCTACCACACTGTTTATTATCAGGGGAAACAGCCACTGGGTTGGAGCACAGTTCCGACAGCATTTGGGACTCTGGTATCCCCCACTGGGGCAGCTTACAACCTGGCAGGCTTGGCAAGGGACCTCGCTCCCTGCCTGCGAATGGTGTGTAAACCAGCTATGCAGGCAGGGGCAGGAAGGAAAGCTCACCTTGATCAAAGCCTCTCTGGAATCCAGGCTTTTAAAGAAAGCAGAAAAACCACCGCAAGCTCTCTGTGCCTCCTGGAATTGCCAATCTGCAACAGTACAAGTGCAGGCAAAACCAGCCAGCACCAGGGCACCCTGCTAAGGTAGCAGTGTGTATGAGCATGCACTTACTTGCCAACAGCCCCAGAGAAGCCTGAGCTCAAACAGAATATTCTAAGATTAAAGGAAAAACCACGAAGCCTGTCTAGCTTTTGCCACATGAGTACATTTTTGCTCCTGGGTGCCTTTATACATGTTAAGCCACCCAGTTGCTTTTACAGACAAGACCTATGCTCAGCATGCCATTTCGAAGTGAGTCAGAGGCACAAGCAGCAAGAGAAGGTACAGGTTTGGTTTCACATGCTGGGCTAACACTCATCTCATCTTTTTCATTATCTGGAACCATATGCCCAACGGAAGAAACAGGGAAACCATAAAAGAGGGATTATTTTAGAGCAGTGCCCAAGGGATTTGTCACCTGACATTCAACATTGCCAGCATGCCTGGTACAATGAGGGCAGTTACATTTCTTAAGTTTGCTTCCCTACTCACTCAGGAGGTGAGCAGACACTCCTTCATGGAAGTTAAGAGGGGGTTCTGGTTTGTATTTTACCTTCTAGGGGAAAAAAATCTTTCCCTCAAGATCTTGAAGAAAATCTTGACAATTTTGCATGACCATATCCCTAAATACTCCAAATCCTCAGCACAGGAAAACAAATCCCTCCTCCTTTAATCAAAAAAGTGCCATGATTTTTTAATCTAACCTCATGCTCTGGGGGGGCTCAGCTGCTAGGAGTTCAGGATTAGAAAAGCTGGTTACCATATAACCAAATATCTTAGGAGCACACATTTTAAATAAAGAGGAGGAAGAAAGTAACAATACCCTCACTGGGCAGGTAAAGCCAGAGAAGCAGCGTGCAAAAGGTTACAAGAGGTAATCAGCAGTACACAAATCCAGGTTTTCAGAATACTTTTGTAACGCTTTCTTTAAAAGTAAGCCTCTTTCTTTGCATAAAGAACAACTGCAATGACTTGGTGTGGAGTCTCTTAATTGAGGCCACTGCCAGCTGGGAAGGAAAAACAAAACCTGCCCTGGAAAGAACCTGCTGTGTAACCCCATTTGGAAGGGCAGAGAGGTGTCATCTCTGCAAACAAGCTGAATCCTCAGGTATGAAACAGAGGGAACAAACACAGGCAGCCTTTAGAAATGTCCCAAGTGATCCTAACAAAGTCAGGTCACCTCAGCATTTTATACTTCTGTTAGGGAATATTATTTTCTCTTTCATAACATAAACCATAGACTTCTGGAAAGCTCCTTTGGCTTAATCCAAATCAGGTTCTAGATGTGCTTAAACAGTTTCACAAGCCAGCATTTCTTATTTTTGAACCTGCAAGAATTACCAGCCAAGAAATCCTCTTGATCCCAATCATGATTTTGAGGTGCCGAGATGTACGAGAATGGACAGCTTTGGAAGACGGGGGGCTGTTGGTTTGAACCCAATCGTTTAACCCAGATGCTGTGGTGAAGGTTGACTGTTTAACAATTACAGCAAAGAAGGTGGAAGAGAAGGTGGAGAATTACATCTTTCTGTCCTGCTCTGCTTCAGATGAATGTCTTTTTTTGTCTTTCCAATTCCTTTAGTGGTCAGGGAAAATAGGGACAATACAACACATCACACTGAAGATGTGACAAAACGCATTCAACCATTTGTGCAAATGCTATTCATGCGTTTGGTTGTTCACACTGCATCAAGGGCCTCACCTCATATTGAGGGGAATGAGAAAAATTTCTTCTGGAGGAAGTCAAGCTTATGGTGAAAGGGGCTTTAGATTTATCTAAAAGGACAGTATAGGTCATCCAGGTCATTCAGAAATAAGATTTCTGTGATGTGGCTGTTCAAAGAAAATACTGCACTCTTTATTATTCTGCCCAAATAAGTTGCCCATGCTGTGGCCTGGATATTATAATAATTCAAGTGCAGTGATTTTTAACCCTTTGAACATGCTTACCCCTAAAAACCTTGCCCTTGGGAAACAGACTCCGCACAATGAAACCAAACCCATTGTCAGGTTTTCTGTATTCCTGTTTTGAATAGTCCTGCAGCCCAGAGAACCCCCTTCTGTCCCTCGGAGCTCCCAGCACTGCAGGCTTTGATGTGCAGACAGATCCCGCTGCTCTGCAGTGTGACACTTGGAGCTTGTCTGCACTAGGGAGTTCAGGCAGCAGCAGCAGGCAGCGACTTCGGCTGCACAACGGCAGCACAGGCAGGCAAAGCCGGTGTTGGTGCTGGTGTACGGTCCAGCCCAATCTCAAGCAGGAACAAACTACACTTCAGCAGGTATTGGCAGTTCATCAAGCCCAAGCTTGTGGAAAGTGTTGCGGTTCTGCCTTGCTGTTGTAAGAAACAAAGAAGTCTCTCTGTACTGCGCAACTGTGCCAGTAAGCAGACTTAACACACAGCCCAGAAAATAAAAATCAAAAGGAGATGCTCCTCAACAGTCAGCTGCTAAGAGGAGGAAGCTTCACTTTCTGGCATTATTACATGAAATTAAGGTCTTGAAAAAACAGCCCTGCAAGTCATCTCTCCCTTTCTGAGAGCATAGCACATTATCTCTCACTGGTACACCCTGTTGATGTTTAACCACCTCTGTTCTGCCTCACTGGCTTCCTCCTGCCTTGCTGGGCTCCAGCTAGAGCTATGCACACAGAGCAACCAGAGTGCAGGGAGCCTCCAAGGCACAACAGCCATCAGGATCACAAAGGCACAAAACCTGATTCTCACCTGTTTGAACTTGATCGTCCTTCCCCCTACCGTGAAGATGCCTAGGCAAGGTCATGCCCAAAGCCAGCTGAAACTGAATTGCTGCAAGGAAAGCTCTGCTGAGGGAAAATTATTTTCAGCAGTTTTTCAGACCAGAAAGGACCAGCAGGCCACCTAACCTGACATCCTGCATGACAAAGGCTGCTGCAGAGAACAGCTGCTGGGAAAAGGCGCCTCCTTCTAACCTGGCAGTGAGGTGCCAGCAGGCCTGGGCTGGTCCGAGATGAGTCTCTCCCGTCCCTGACTGGGAAGAACGAGGGGTGTTTACAGTATGGCAAACATTCAGTTCCTTTCCTCACAACAAAAGTAAGCCAGCTCAGGTTGCCCGTGAAATCCATTTTATTAGGCTGCCTTTTGCCAAGGCAACCAAGACTAAGTTCTTGGAACACCTTCCGCTTCTCCCCTTCCTCCAACACTTCTGCCCGGGGAGAGGAGGCTTAGCACTCTCCTGCTGGTTTCTTCTCTTTGCAATGTCTCTTTCCCGCTGGCTCCCCAGGCTAACTACTAATTCTCCCAGGTTTAAGGCGCTCTGTTTGTCACACACCTTTCAACCTTCTCTTTCCCTAAGGTAAAGCTGAAATCCCCAAACAGAGGCAGGTAATAAGGGAGTAGATGAGACATTAAAGACTATGATTTACCTGGACAAGACTGCAGCTACCTCCATCCACTTCCCCTTACAATGTTCTCTGACAGATCTACATTCCCTCCCTTTTCTTTGTACTCACCTGCCATACAGCGAGAGGGTGAGTCTTTGTAGCAGGATGACACTGTAACATGGCCAGTACTCCCTGCGCAAGCCACATAGATTACAAGCCACATAGATTACAAGCCAAGGTCTGAAGAATGGGGGAGCAACAACCTCCATGACACACCTGTCTCACCCTATTCAAAGGAGAAGCAAATGGACACACAAGAGCCTAGAGAAATTAGGCAGAACTTTGGACCCTGATCCAGCTGTCAAGTTGATTTGCAGTGAGAGCTGGGCTCCCTCATAAAGAAAAAGAAAATTCAGAAATTAGATATATTTAGCCACAGGGTATAGAAGAAAGAAATCAGGTGAAAAGTGAGAGCGCTTCAAGGCTGAGGAACAATCAAGATTATGAGGCTCATACAAGTCTCTGATAGAAGGACTGAGGTACAAATCTGGAGACAGAGACTAAGAGTTTACAAACTTCCCAGCTCCACATCTCTGTGAGGGAACTCCAGCATTCTGCAAGGAGCACCAAATCTGCCCACCTCCTGTGGGCTTCACTACCAGACAGTAAAACATACATACAAACCTTACATAAACACTAATAACTACAGCAAGTGGCCACTGAAAAATGCTACTGCTACCTCAAGGCAAAAGTCCAGCTCCTACTTATCTCACAGCTATTTCCTAATGCCTTTAAGACCTACACCATGCAGTTTATTTTACATCTAATTGAACAACAGAGCTCCACCCCCTGACAGGGCACAGAAATCCAGCAAACAAGTGGTGCCTGAGAGCTACCATGCCCTCTCCACAGCTGACCTGAGGAACAGTGCACTGCTAAAGCACTGTTTGTGTGATAGAGCTAACTATACTTTCCAATACTCTTACAACTTTTTGAGAACCTCAGGAGAGAAACACCACACAAAAGCAGTGCCATTACTTACAGTGAATCTGTTGGTTGCACGCAGTTAGAGGAGGCAAAATAGTTCACAGGTAGACTGACAGAAAGAAGAGCTGGAGCAAGGTAAGGACTGGACTAAACAGGTAGGGCAGTCCCCAGATTTTTTTAACTAGCAACATTCAGCTGACTCTGATCCCATTTAATTTGGGGCTGCATCAACACCTGCTTGCTCTGAAGTATAACTTGACCCATCAAGTAGAGATTAGGTCACCTATTCCCCATGTGTGCCTTTGATAGTACGATACCAGTAGCCACCTCCTCATTCTGTTTAGAGAATGAGGAAAAGGATTATTTATCTCAAAGAAGGTAGTATAGGGGTTGGCCGAAACCAGTGTTCCATGTCAGTAAATCTGCACAGAAAGGAAACTGATTGATAACCTGACACTAGAGCTGACACAAGCAGGTCGCCTTACTGGCCACTGGGATATGTGGCCAGTTTGGGCTGGGTTTGTGTATGGGAGGAGGGTGAGGGCATTCCCCAGGTCTGGCATGCTTTGCTGAACAGGATGCAGTGCTGCATACGAGGGCATGCTGAACCATGCCGGAGGGATCCAGTACCCCATGGCCACGCTGAAATCGGCTGAATTAAGTGCAAGAAATATGATAACCATGGGAGGGAGCTCTTAATTTATTGCTGTCTTAGACAAAGGGAGGGGTGGTGGTTCTGCAGCCCTTAGTCAGAGATAAAAGCAGTTTGCAAAGGAAAAGTGAAACAGCATTTAACAGTCACAGCCTCATGTCTGAAACTGCAAAGAACAAAATGAATGCTAACTTGAGGGGGGAAAATTTCCCATCCCCTCTTGCCTCCCACATTGCATCACTCGCTGCAGTGAGCTCAGGTGAATAATACAGACTGATGCATTTGTCTAACACATGCTTTCATAGTCATTATGAAGAGGAAAAACCCAGAGAATGAATAAACCCCAAGGACTCTCTTTTAGAAGGTTCAGAGCGGAACATTTATTTCAAGAGTGGGTGTTTGCAGCAGGCCCCTGTGAGCTAAGCTCTTTTTTCCTTGCCCCTCTCATTTAAGCCTTTGTTTGCACGGTCACTCTCCTGTCATTATGGGCTCACTGAGCAAATGGCTAAGGAAATATAAGCCAACTGAAAAGAAAATACTTTTTCTCAGTCTGTATCTGTTCAAGGGTATGGCTGCATGAGCACCAAGTTTCTTTTCATAGGGCTGATGAGGATCAAGTGCTGTGATCAGTTTTAAGAAATTCTGTAACACTTTGCAGAACAGGATGTGGCCCTAAATTGTCAGATTATAGTAACCAATGTGAAGCAAGGCAATATACCTCACCCGCGGTGTGGTTAGAAAGTGTGGCAGTTCTTCATCTGAGAGATTAAGTAGAAAAGTACCTGTTCCAGAGGCTATTGTAACTCTCTTTGAAGGAAGAAAATTTTCCTCACTGAAAAAAAAAACAAAAAATCCATGGATTTCTCTCGCAAAGACTCTGGAATGATCTCTTCCTACCTTCTTCTCATTTTTTTTTTCCTGGAAGCCATAGGGGTTAACATAGTAACTGTAGATTAAACTTTGTTAAGTTCGTTCAACTCCACCATAGGACCTCATGAAGATTTGGTTATTAAAAACCCCTACAAGTATTATTGTTTTAAACAAATGCACTTATTAGATATCAACTATGTGAGGAAAACCAGAAGAAATAAATCCCAAGGATTTCCTTTTGGAAAGTTCAAGAAGGTAACATTTTCAAAAAAGGAATTTTGCATTATTCATCTGTCTTCCCTTAATTTTTTTATATATTTCTTTTTTTAACCCACTGGCCAGTTTCAACCAATGCAAAACAAAAGGCAGAAATTCCTACAAGTTTTTCAAAACCTAGTGTCTGAACAGGAGGAAGACTCAACACAGGGCCTCCACTATAGTGAAAAGCCAGCAGCATAGGGGTATTTGATGCAGCAGGTCTATCGGGACATGTTAACTGGACAGCCACAAGCATGTGGAGAGCATGCACGATTTTCTTTGGCATGTGAAAACACATGCTGAGGAGTTAAGAGTAATTCCTGGGTGGAGTCAAGAGAAGTTAGCAGATAAAGGACTGAAAGCTGAATCCAGGTTTGCTCTCCTTGTTGCTCTGTGTTGCCTGGAACCTGCTGCTTTATTTGGGATTCTCTTTTACACAGCCCCCCCTCCAAACATTCATTAAAAGAGATATGACTGCAAAAGTTTTAATGGCAGTCATAAGAAAAAGTCTGCGTATTTGTAAATAATAGCACATGCACAACAGATCAGAACGAGACATATTAATATCATTGATGTGTGGTCTTATGCCTGTAACTCCCCCCTTCCCCTAAAAACCTTAGCTCTTCAACATATTTCCTGCGATGAACGTCATGGAGCAAAGGAATCCAAACACACACAGATTGGACAAGGGGGTCTCTCCAAAGCATGAGATACAGTTTAGGAAACTGTTCTCCACTGAGAAAGCATAAGCATCTGAGCTTCTTCAGTTTTCTGAGGAAAGCTCAGGTTTACCCAGAAGCAACACATTGGTCCAGATCCATCTCCAGTGTCTACTGACACTGACTATCCATGGTTAACCAAGAAGTAGGTTTATTACTGACACAGTAGGCTTGGTTCTTCACCTGAAAACTAACAGAATAAGACTTGGTTCCCACATCCTTGATCCTACAGATATGGCACGCACAGGAAGAAGTGCCAAACAAAATCCGCATTCTCTGTTTTACATGAGAGCTGTACAGAAGCAAAAGCAGGGGGGTGGGGGGAAGCCAAATCAAAACAAGGAAGAAAAAAGCAATAGGATGGATTGAGACTATTCCACAAATTCCCACAGGTATCTGGCTTCTGTTTCAGCATGTGACATATTTAGATACTTTCCCAGAATTGAGCTACAGTCCTACCTCTGCAATTCTCTGCAGCACCACAGTGGTTAGTTAGCTTCCTGGTATGTTATCTCACAAGGAACCAAAACACACAAGACTAAGATAATATAGGTGAGGATCAGAGTCTTCCTCTTGTAAACTCTTGGGTGACTGTATAACTGCTCATTGGGGAAAAAAAGAAAAAGAAAAAAAAAAGAAAGAAAACAACACTGAATGAAAGACCCAAGATATCTGCTATAAAAAGATTGCCACATTCATGCCATGTCACCTTAAATCATCAGGAAAACAGGTGCATGCCTGCGTACAGCTGAGTGTAGAGTTGACTATAGAGCATAGAGGAGCCTTTGTATGTCTTGCTCAAGGTCCTTTTCAAACCAAGTAATTCTCAGTCTAATTTTATGTATCTGAATGCTTCAAGTTGGATGACTGCAGGAAGTATTTTGATACAACTACCTGATTTAAGAGCACATGATACAGCAGGGGAGGAGCATGTTACCAGGACCAGGGAAAAGCTGGCAGCATGGTAGTGGAAACAGATGGTCTACAAGCAAAAAGTCTATTATGATTAAGAGAAAGTATTGTTAACAGGGTTACATTTCTAAAGGAGGAGCTCTGCCAAAATCAGCACAAAACAGAGTAGTTATTAAAAATGTGTTTTAAGTGATCAGATTAAAAGTCATTGTCTCTAAGATGAGATGTGAGCACTGAGCATGTGTTTTTTTCTACTCCATTACAATATGAATGAAAGAGACTGAACATAAACTGCTATTTCAGGTACCTATGAAATCAGCGTGAAATCTACACAGCAAAAATAATGAAAAGCAAAGGAAGAAAGGGGAGAGGAAAGTCACATAAATATCACAGCTGCATGTCACTTGCTGGTGATTTTTAAACCAATACTCCAAACTGTTAAACAGTGCAAAACCAAAATACATTAACGTCAGATTTGTCCCACCTAACTTCGCTCACTTATTATGTCCAGCATAAGATACATACATATATTGCTACTGTAAATCATGGAGACAGACACATATCCCCTGAGGGTTGTATCTGCCACCCTAAAAACAGTTGTCTGAGATACAGATGTGTCTAAGCTGAGGTACTTGGGTGTCCTTTGAAAGTCACTGAATTCCCTGATCAGTCTTCAGAAGTGACGGTGACCTGCTGGCACATCTTCAAGTTCAAGGGGCTGCTGAACATTCACTATAGATGCTCATTTCTAGGAGTGCATAAGAATTTACTTGTTTGTGAAGATCTTGGCCTCTCTTTTTTGAAAGCTAACTACAAGATGAGAAGATGCAATGCTTCAGACCGTTCACCCTGGTAAGTAAACTCTGATATTAGGCCTGACACTTCTGCCTAGTGCATATTGGGGTTTTTTTCCTTCAGCGGGGTTGCTGACATGCAACAGGGTATATACTACAATTATTTCAGTGACTTTGTTAAAAATTAAGAAAAGTATTGCATTCAGCAGTTGGCTATGAGCTGTGCTAAAGCAGGCCCTGACTTTGCCTCATGCTGGGTGTGAGCAGTCTCACGCGTCCCTTCACCTCTCCGTGTCCCAGCCACCGTATTGGTAAAATACCAGAAAAAGGCAGGTTGCTTTGCATGGACAGGGGTGGGAGGACTTAGGAGAGCCCTTGAACATCTCAAGAAGGAGCTTGCTGTTGCTGTCCTCTCCCAGGGTTGTGTGTCCCAGCCTCTCAACACATCATACAGGAAGCCTAGGAGACTAACTCAAAGCCTGTGGTTTTCTGCACGAGCAGACTCCAAAGGTCACATACTGATCCATCTCCACATCCATACCTGCGATACCCACTGTCTGAACCTGCCTTCTCTCAGCAAAGAGTGCACGTGTTAAACATGAGATGTGGAAGGGAAAAGGGGGCAGCTCTCATGGTACACACAACATCGTACCTGTAGCCAAGAGTTTGGGAAGCATCATGGTAAAGTTAGCCATCTGTATCCAAAATTCAGACTTCACAAACTATTAGAGAACTCCATAATCATACTGTGCCTTTTGTCTGTGGGTGTATCATAAGGTGCAAATGATAATTTTACTCCAGAATGCTTTGAAAGCAGCCTATGTTAACCGAGCCATGCAAGAGGCGGCCAAGCCCCCGGACAAGTATCATTAGCGTTCAACTTATCCAGAGCTGAGAAGCAGTTATAGGAAAAGTACTTTGGGCACTTATTAGCTGTCTTTTGAACATGGCTTACCAGCAAGAAAACAGAAAGACTATACATCTGACCATGTTGCCCTAAGCTTTTGCCACAGCACAGAGGTACATGCAAAATGAGCCTTATGCAACACTGGAACATCAATACCAAATAGCCACAGACAGGGCTGTGGGACTGAAGCCTGTAAAACTCTTCTCCAAAACAGAGACTTTACTGGACATAAGCCAGCTACACAGAACAACAGCCCAGAAAGCCACAGCAAATGAGAACTACAAAGAGGGGAAAACTTGCCACAGGGCAATTTTTCCATCCCACCTTAAAAATGGTGGAAAACGGAAGAAGCACCACACTTTCTAGCAATACCTCAGGGATGAATTGACAACTTTCAGAAGCTTCTGTGGGAAGAACTGATTTTTTCTGAGCTGGCTCATGCTCAATACAGCTGGTGACCCTTCCTCTCAAAGCTGTAGAAAGTGAGTATGTACATACATGTACATACCATAGCAGTGAGCCCAAGTGGGTTGCATCTCCTCTTTTAACGGGGAGAAAACCATCAATGAAAAAGTTTCTATCTTGCATCTTAAAGCTGACAAGTAGCAAGAAGTTAGAATATCTCATTCAAGGAGTGATTTCAGGCAGGGTTCAGCATAACACCAGACTGCAACGCTCCTTGAATACAAACTTAACATAGATTTCCCGGTAGTGCTATGAGGTCAGAAGTTATGCCCCTGTGTGGCATCAGGCATGTCCTTTAGGGGCTTTGGTTGAAGCTTTGGCTTCCATTTTCTTGCAGCTTCATTAGTGTTGCAATGGGCTTAGCGGGCTTTCAAGTAAAGCAGCAAGTACCTTATACCTGCTTACTGTCTGCTTTTGCCGTTGCTTTTCCCTGGGTTGCACGGTATATGTAAGATGAAAGAATCCAACCAAAAGGAACAAAGAAGGTACGTGTATATACAAGTGTACCAAGCAGCGTGTTCTCTACCTGCAAGACCTATAGACTGTTCCTGAGGTTACAGACCAGCTATTAGGAGCCTAGGAGTCAAGCGTTTGACCTTAGTTCTTACCTTGATCTTAATTAGCCTGAGCGATCTTAGGGAATTTAATTCCACATGCTGTTACACTGATGTTGTCAAGAATTTGAAAACTGGAAGTAACCAGCTGAAGCAAGGCCTGGAGGTAAGAGCAGGGGAAACTTCAGACTCGCATGAATGGATGCTTGCTCCAGGCTTTGCACTGACAGCTGTTCTGCACTGCTGCCTTACAGTCCCAGGCATTGGGCAGCCTGGTGCTTACCCACTCACACCAGCCCTGCCTGGGTCTCCGTGGGCCTAGCCAAGCATTGCTTTTTGTACCAGGCTTCAGAACGTAGAGCATGAGAGACCATTTCTGCTCAGAGGCTCTGAATGACGATGCCAGCTCAGGTGCTGCTTCATGTGTGGCCTGGAAGTCCACAGCTTGCCTGAAAAGTATTTGCAGGCAAAAAACCACTGGTATAGAATCATAGAATCATATAGGTTGGAAAAGATGTTTAAGATCATCAAGTCCAACCATAAAGATAACACTGCCAGCTCTCCACCACTAACACATGTCCTTAAGTGTCACATCTACATGTCTTTTAACTATCTCCAGGGATGGTGACTCGACCACTTCCTTGGGCAGCCTGTTCCAGTGCTTGACAACCTTTTTGGTGAAGAAATCTTTCTTAATGCATGTAGCAATGCTGTAGTGCTCTGAGTAGTAACACAGACCACCTTACCACAATACAGAAAGGGCACCTAAAACTAAGTAATAGGACTAACACAGACCACAAAAAACCAAAACTTTTGATAGATGTACAACTGGAACAAGTTGACAGACCTGTTCTCAACACCATGTTTACATAGAAATGCAATTAACTTTTTTCTTCTTTCCTATAAATTCTGCCTCTCTGATTGTCTGGCTACTTTCTTGGGCTCCATTCCTTATACTAGAATGACCACAGCACAAACAAACAAAAGAAAAAAAAAGGGGAAAAAATCAAAAAAAGACCCCGCACCAAACCCCCATGAACAACTTTATACTCTTACTCCTCTTTGAAACCACTGTATTTTAGTTATGCCTGACTGGCAGGTGGGTTAGTGGATCTGGCTCTGTATGTAAAAAGTATGTTCACTCTTCCTTCTCCCAGCACATGGCAAATACCAGCTTTGACCATATCAAATCACAGAGAAAACAGAATTTGACACTCTCCACCACACACAGGAAACAGGAGTGATACCCCTCCAAACCTACACATTAAAGCGACCAACTATCTACAGCCACCATGGAAAAAGCCAAGACGTTCCTGTTTCCATCATCCTTTAGCTCACAGTTCCCCTTTTCAGTGGTCCGTGGTCCACTGGTCAAAGAGGTACCTCTGAAAGTTACTCTGTGCCTCTGCAGTGCGGTTTAGCTACAGCTCTCTAAATTGAGTTGTGAAAGGACAGGAACATTCATTAAAGGTTTCCACTACAGAACAAGAGCTCTCACTTTCTGCAGCTTGAAATAAACCCGACTTGCAACACAGAAGCAAGTGCAACCACAGCAGGGTTTGAGCAGGAAAAACCTTCACAGGGGGGCTAGTGAAGGACGAGTGGGGGAAAGGAGGTGGTTCTCTGTCACCAGAAAAAGTACTGCCACTCAATTTTTTCCACTTATCGTCAGCCCCCCCATGACGCCCCAAAAGCGAAGACAAGAACTGACCACTGAATGACAATATATAAACCTGGTGAAAGAGGGCTGACAATAGCCACTTCTCTGCCTTGACAAAGAAGTCACCAGCAATGAAGCTCCACGCTGCAGCTATCCTCGTCATCTTCTGGCTTGGCATCTTCACTCTGCACACAGTGAAAGGTAAGTTTACAGCCCAAAAGGAATACAGGAGTTGCTTCCCATTGTACCAGTGGTCTGATGAGCAGGATACATTCTCAGCCAGAGCTGATTCATAAGGTAAATCTTGCAAGAAATCCAAATCAGAACTGCAAGAAAGGCACCTTTATGGGAGATTTCATCTGATGCCCTGTCAATTAGTGGTTGGCTTCTGCTTTAATGCATGGAGAGTTTCTGTGCCATTGTTATCTCTCTTAGAATCATGAAATCTTGAAGACACAATGTCTTTTAATCTCGCTGATGTCATATAGCAATAAGTTCTATAGGTTAATAATATTTTATGAAAAATATCTCTTGAGTAAGATGTATTTTTTTCTTTTTCCAGATATACTACTTTTACATGTTTTGGGTTTTGGTTTTTTTTCTTTCTCTAACTATATAGCCTTAATCCCTCTAATGTCCCTATTTTAAAAAGTTCTTCCAGTTTATATCACATTTTGCCTATTTGCTTGTTTCTGTCCAAATGTTTTGTACAGATCAGAAACTATGAAACAAACTGCAAAGGAGAGCAATGGATTTATGCAATGTCTTCTCTCTGTTCCTGATTTCATACAGTCTAACACCTTACTTGGGACCATTTATGAGCACTGATATGAGCCATGTTTATTAGCCATGCTTTAAATAAGTTTGTCTACAGTGATGTTTAGGTCTGTAACTTTTGGATTAGGCTACACATGTGAAAACATGAACATACACACATAAGCACATGTCTTCTTATACACAATCAGATTCACACAAACACATAAAAATCACAGAAAACACTCATATGCAAACCCACAAAAATATGCAAAGAGGAACACGTAGAAAAAGCATCTTCACAAAACCACACCAAAACCAAACTGAGACCTGCTAAGCATAAAAAATTATGTAGCTACACACTGGTTATGTGCTGCTACAGCTAAATCATACTACATTCTCTTACATGGATTAACGCTACTGCTGCTCATTTCTTCATATCACAGACAATCAGCTTGTCATGTCATTCTCCAGGTTGTATAGTTTGCCATAAATATCACCAAGTCTGAAAAAGCACATTGAGGTGGCGTGCAAGGGATAGAAAAAGGATTAGAAAGAAGAATGATAAAGAAAAAAAAACAAAACAACCCAACAGAAAAAGGGTAGTTATAGGTGCAGAGCGGTTCAGGTTTGTTCCCAGGCTTAGAGAAGCTCTGCTGGTATTCCCCACACACATTCCCTGGAGATAGGTTAGTAGCAGAGAGAGTATTTCCAGGACTAGTAAGGATTGCTTGACTATCTTTGAGGTCTTTAAATGCCACATTTTGAAAACCAGTCTGAGGCTGTAAGAAACGTATTTGTAATGAATCATCAAAAAATACATTGTTTTACTCATGACTAAAGCAAGATCAGAAGAGATATTCCTTCAGGCAAACAAAATCTCAAGAATAAGCAACTCTGCCAGTACCCATGCACTGACTATGCTACAGCTTCTGCAAAGGCTGGTGTGTGTTTGCCTCGGCTATTCCAATTATTTCAAACAAAGAAAAGCTCACAGATAATGAGATTATGTGAAGCAGGTTTTATATTTTGCAAGTTGTACCTGAACAGCTCTTGGACTTTTCTGAAGCTGGTTTCTCCATACATTTAAAAAAAAAACAAAAAAAAAAAAAAACAAAAAAAAAAAAACCACAAACAAACACAAAAAACCAAAACAAACTCAGAATACAGCAGTGTTCTGTTTGCCCCACTCATGCCTTCCCAAACCTGTCTTTGATGGGGAGGAGAAAACCAGAAACTAGTAAGTGGGGCCTTCCAGTCATGTATACTCCATCTCACTTAAATGACCTCCCATTTTTAGTTATCATCACATAAGGTAACAAGGGCCCAGAGAATTTTACACTGATACCACAATCCTCTTTATTAATCACCAGTGCGTTTCCCTGAAATGCATAAAAATGTTGAGGAAAGAGATGATAGCACTCCATTGCCTATGAAACCAGACTTATAGCAACAGTATGTAAGTACTTAGTCTTCTGGCAGATATACCTCTCTCTCTTTCAAGATTTTTTTTTTTTTTTAATGCTGGTTTTGGATGTCCAGTGTGAGACAAGTAGCCACATTTTCCTTTCCTTCACTTGGAAAGTAGGGGGAATTACTGATCCACATTCAGATGGCATTTAGACGTCCATCCCATAAAGGTGCTGGTTCTAGGCGCTACTCCATATGGACACTTATCTGCAGATGATACAGACCTAATTATGAATGATGCCAAATATTTTGTCTGCTATTGAAGCAGTGACTCCCTTGGGGCAGAACAACTACACAGTTGTTCAGGAGAATGGGTGAAAATTGGTGGCTTAACTGAAATAGCAGTAACACTTCAGAGATGGTAGGCTGCATCACAAAAATATACCTTAAGCTTTCTGCGTAACTGGTATTGTGGCTGTACATCATAAGACACTCATGTTCTAATCACTACTGGAAATCTGCTGGAATTCATAATTATTAAGTAACAATGGCTAAATATTGATACAGTATTGACTGCCTTTGTCATTTATCTATTTTTTCCCCTTCTAGGAAGCATTGCAAGTCAGTCCATGGCCAAATTCAGTTGTGTACGTCTGTCTACCCGGCAACTCAATATCCGAAATCTTGTCAACTATGAAAAGCGACAAGTTCCAGTAGATGCCATCGTGTAAGTATCCAGTGCCCAGTTCACCTTCAGATTCATCTATGCAAACACACTTACCATTGAAAAGGGAAAGGGAATCAGAAGACACTTCATGGCTCAACTCACTATATCTGGCTAGTTCGGATCACCCTTCCATTCCCCCATGAAGCGGTCACCTGGCAGCTGAGGGAGTGAGGGAAGAGGAGTGGGTCTCAGAGAGCTGGGAGATGTACACTGCTCACAAAAGCTGACTGAAATCTCACTGAACAGCCTGATCTTTTGTGCCCAGAAAGTGGGAAAGATCTCAGTGAGGGGTCAGGGTGGAGCAGTCAGCGGCCCAGTGCACTGAACTGAGCCAAGGGGAAAGGTCATGTAGAAGAGTTTGGGGTAACTGACTCCTGCTAGGAGCTGTGTTTGGTCTTTTGATCTCATGAGCATACATTTTTATCAAATCTGGGATCTGCTCCTAGGAAGTAAATGTTCATCATGATTTCATATAAAATCTCAGAATACCAGGTATGTTTGGTTTTCTAGATATCAGTATATATGAACATGACCATGTATGTTACATATGTACCTGTGTCATAATAGGAAACTAATGTTGCTAACTGCTTTTATTCCAACGAGCAACTACAAACTCTGGCATGTGATGTGGTTTTACCACATTATTCCTCATGTTCTGCATTAAAAAAGAGAACAGCAAACCTGAGTTTGGTGACTGGAATTTAATGGCCACCTGGTTTGTTTTCTTTCTTTCTACAGGTTTATCACTGCAAAAGGTATCAAGATCTGCGTAAGCCCTGATCACAAACAGGCGCAGGCTGCTATAAAGAAAATAGACCAAACACGTACCACCAAAGGCAAATGATGCTGTCCTAGGCAAGCATCTAAGGCCAACCAAATGGAATCATCATCAGTGCTGCACATCACAGGGAAGAAAACCTTAGTATCTGCCTTTAATTCCTATTTATTAGTTGGCAATAAATCTCTGAACAAGCATGAACTCAACAGAATCTGTTCATCACTGGCTGACTCCTTTATTTTATAGCTGGACTCTGTTACACTGTTTATTTTCTAAAATGCTTGCTAATATTTATTTACAACTGAATGTAGATATCTTCTCATCCTTGTTGTCCTGACCAGTATGGTGTTTAAGGGTGAGGCAGATACTTTCACATACTGTAGCAAAGAAGATGACCTTGCACAGAGCTGGATGAATGATGATGGAGGTCAGAATGTTCTGCATTGAGTGGGTTTGAGAAGGTGCTGTATCATTTAATGGTTACTCCTGCCTATATAATCTCTTAAGTAAACTAATCTTGTGTTTCAGGCTCTGATCACCTGATCAGTGCGGTATTCAGAAGGAGATTCTTGGGTCTTCTAGTACACAGTATTGCACTATTAGCTGAGTCCACAATGACGTATGGATACTCCTCACAAGGGGATGACATGGAGTAATTCAGTGTAACTCTATGAATTAACCCCATTCAGCTTTGTACTGGGGAAGAGTTATCCTACCCACTGACTTCTGTTAAGTCACTTCAGTTTTACTCTCGTGTGAGACAAACCTGAAGTAACTGTTTTACTTTTTCCTTTGCTTTTCTCTGAATAAGCAAGAACAGACCATGTCTGGAATGTATTTCACAAACTCATAGGAACTCCCTGCCCTACTGAACTATGTATATGTAAACATCTTGTATTTTTAAAATTGATAAATTCTACTAACAGAAGGGTTTTAATTTTAATAAAGTTAATATAAACCTGGAATCAAACGGTACACTTATCTGCTAGTATGTAATACAGATGGAGATTGTTGAAACTGGTGCCAAGATGACAGCATAAATCTGAGAATTTCTGGGCAAGCCAGCTAGAGCTGACACTACTGCCCACTCGTGACTCAGATTGTTCAAAAGCAATCTGATTCTGAGCTTTCTACACCATATTTCAGCTGTAAAGCCCATATTTCAGACAATATCTCTTCAAGAGTTCAGGTACTTCAAAGTCAGACTTCATACAATGCTAGGAAGATCTACATGTTACCAGAAGCAGACACAGAAGAACTTGGGACAGAGAAAGAAAAAAACTGGCATTTGAGGAGCTTGAGGGGTGGAGGAAAGGTACAGGCAGAGGGACTCCAGGAATAAACTTCCTCTCATACTACCACATATATGTAGCCTGCAACACTGCTAAACTATGGGCTTCTCATCGCAAAGAACCTCTTAGAAATACACATGAAGATAAAGCTACATTATACTACATAAATAAAGCTACATTCCAAACTACATTATAGAAACAAAATCACGTTACTGTAAAAGCCAGTCTTTACAGTTCCCTGCTCTGGTCAAGTCTGCAGACAGACTTTGTCTCCTGTGGCTCACTGTTTTTTATAGGTCAGTCCTGTGTAGGGAAATGCATTTAGTTTTCACTATCCAGGACAGGTATTAATGCAGTGCTACTGCTGAGGCAGGGAAGAGAAGGATGACTGTACATGTTACATGACAGAACAGAGCCAAGGCAGGCTACTGAGCCTCCATTATACAGAGTGATGCTTCCTTACTGAAATTCTCAATATCATCTACACTAGAAAAAAAAAAAAAAAACCAACAAAACAAACACTTTTTGCTACAAACTTTGTATGAAGAGCTTTACAGGTAGAAAGAAATGTTGAGTGAAGATATTTCTGGAGTATGGCAATATATAAACTTTTCATTCATTTTGAATCACTGATCTCAAGGCCCCAGTCTCTCATATTGTAGACAACAGAAGCACTTCTGTTCCCTTCAGCTTCATCAGACTATCAGCAGGCTATAAAACCAGGTCACTTATAAAAGCATTTTTATGGTAAGCTCTCTCTGATGAATATCATCAGCTTCCACTGATCAAATTCATCCAGGACCAGAACTAACTAGCATGCTTTTGGCAGGCAGAATTTTAATTCCTTTGCTCATACTCAGTAGTATCTTATCCTGGAATTAATCTTGCTGAAGTGAATATGATTTTTTTTTAATTAGGACTATCACAACCTGAGGATATATTAATTAACCATCACATAGCAATTAATACTTTATATCTGCTCATCCTCATCACAGTTCATAGTATGATTAATAATAATTTTTAAGAGTGAATTGTCCTATTTAACAATTACATCTTGTTTGTTATACCTTGCAAGATCTGTAATGATCCTTGTGCACTTCTTGGGAGTTATTTGCTATGGGTGAACAATGCTCTCAACATCTTTTCCTCCTCAGCCATTAAACCCCAGGGACTTCCCTGTCTTTCCCTGACCATTCCCTACTCCAGTCCTTGCAGTGGTCCCAGTTGTGTGCTATTTTTGTCATCTCTAGCTGTGCACAATCTGGAAGCTTATCTGTAATGGCACTGCTCCTGCCTAGCACTTTTCCCTGAGGCTCTCAAAATGCTTTAGAAAGAACGGAAAGTATGATTAAACCTTTTCACACACACACACACACACACACACACACACACACAAGGAAAGTGCAAAATGAAGAACTCAAGTGCTGCTGTTGTGTTGGAGGCAATTAAGAACCATAGTCTCGGTCTGTCCAACATCCTTAGGAAACATCTCGCTTAGAAAAACAGGAAGTTAGACTCCAAGGTACATCTGAAAATCTGGGGCTGTGGCTGCACTAATGTCCTCCCTCCACCTGGCTGCCCAGTGTTTCTTCTCCAAGTGAGGCAGGGAGCAGGGGGCTCACAGTGAATCCTTCCCTTCCTGCTCATCCTCTGCTAGGTTGCAGCCTGTAACATGAACATGATTTCCTTTGACTCCTTTTGCAAGATCTGTGCCCGACTCTGCCAGAAAAGACCCTCCAAATACACACGGCAGACCAGAGGCAGCGATATTTGGAACAAGTCAAGCATTTCTCTTGTGTTGCACACCACTCGCTCAGTTTCCAAAGGGACTGAAGCAATGTGCTGTGCTCAGATCTTTAGCACAGGGGACAGACAGCAAGGGACACAGTGAACAAACCCTCAACCTGTGTTCACAGCTTCACTAACTTCAATGGAGGCAGACAGGACAACTACCCACCCCTCTGGGCATGCCGGCTTTTTGCACTAAAAAAGTACTTCCTGGGCAATGACTTTATGTAGCTGCAGCTGATGTATTCTTTTCACTGCTCATTTTTAAATAACGAACTAGAAAGTTAAGGTTTTACAATGACAATTGGCTTTTCTGGAAAAAAAATACAACATTCAATCCTTAACCCCCAGTGATAAGCTGGAATATTCTTTGATTGGTATTTTACATGCCTTCTGACTATCATTTGTGCTTTGCTTTACACTGGAGGTTTTCATCAGCTGATCACCTATTTTAACAGATCACCCAAGACACTATATGGGAAGAAGAAAATGGAGGAGGACTGGGCACCTGTGTGCAAATGTTCATGCAACGGTGGTGCTATTTTGCCAAATATTGCTACATGACATGATAAGGAAGGCATGTTAATTCAGCAATTACAAATATTTTCTTCTCTCATCCCCATGGAACAGTGCACTGCATGGATTTTGGAAAGCCAAACCTTATATTTAAAACTGAAAATTAATTGATTACTTAATCCAAATTATTGGGGTTTGCTACAGAAGATGCTAATTCAAATTTTATGGCAAACCAGTAGAGGAGAAGGTGAGAGGAAAGGTAGGTGGGTAATAAAAAGGAAAGGAGTGACAGGGAGTTGTTCCAGGAGAAAGTGGTATGAGGTAGCTGCTGTTAAATCCTTAGTAAGTCACAATCTTTTAGCAGCTCACTTGCTCTCTGGAGTTATCACCTCTGCTCTGGGGCATATGCGCTAGGGTAAGGTTCTCATCACCTTGGGGAAACAGAAGCTTAAAAGATGTGTCATAAACCTGGAAGCCCCAAGCTATACTCTCCCAGTAGCAAAGTTTTAGGAGTCAATAAGTTGAAAACATCTGAAATTACTACACTGTAAGTGGTTGCCAGTGTAATTCAGAATACAAATTTTAGCTGAGCATTTGATTTGGACAGCATGATAAAACTGTATCTATATAGCGTGTTCTGTGATCAGCAACACCACGGCTACATGCCCCAGGAAGCCCATCCGCTCTCCAGGTAGGTCTAAGGCCCGTCCTGCAGCAATACCTGACCTGCGCTGCGAGCACCCTTCTGACTCCCCTTACTGCCTGCCACAATGCCTGTGCACTTACTAACACTGCGAGCTATTTCTCTCTGCTGTTTCCCACCCCATGCTATCCACCCGCAACTTGTATTTTGGTTAGGACATCTGAGAAGAAGGGAACAGACCTGGCAGGACAACAGCTACAGAGGTTGCCCAGAAGATTTAAAAAATATTCTGCTGTTATGTCATGGTTTACCTTCCCCTCATTTCACCTGACAGCTAAAGGCAGCAGAGGGAAGGGAAATTGTGCAACAAAGAACTAATGCCAAAAGCAGAGAAGAAAACCTATTTCGCCTGATCCTTCTCAACCTTTAGCCTAGGAAACATTAAAACAACCGAACCAGCAGGTTCAGACTGACAAAAACTAGTGTTTCCATATTTGTACAATCTACCTGTGTGTTCCTGCATTTCCAACAGGAAAGGAAGTACTGACAAAAACACCTTGTCTGCTAATAATTTCACCATCGTTAGAAACAGGATACATCAGCCCATAGACCCCATATAGAAAACGACCAGAGCAAACCATGGACACACCTTCCAGCACCTCATCTCCAGGGAGTTTGAGAAGCCTGTCATATGAAACAGGAAATAAATATCCCAAAACCATGTATGGGATTGCAATTTAAATAAACCCCCTAACTTTGCAAAGCTCATTTGAGACATTTCCAGAGCATGTGCTGGTTCAAGGCCTACTTACTGCCCCTACCCTCTTCCTTTAAAGAGATCACAGAAAACGGAGTTGCACAGCAAGCCCTTTCCTGGACAAGTTTTGGGTTTGCTTCCTGTCTGACTGTGGCTTAGAACAAAAGAGTCTAGACCAAATTGCTACATGTTATGCAAAGAAAGAGGCTGGTCCTGTCTCAAAACACAAGAAAGAGACTCCAAAAACGCAAACTCATGTCCTGCTCTATTAACGACTTAATTGTTCATTTTTGTGCAGTGGCTGTCACTTGATTTGGGCTGATTATTATTTATTATAATGAATACTTCTTGCATTAGGCCCTTAAAAACTGAAGAGAAAAAAAGACCAACCCAAACCTCAAAAGCTATTTAGAAATTGTAAGAGCTGAAACTAATCTGATAACTTTTTTGTTCCAATTGAGTCTCTGAGCCTTTTAGTTCCACACTGAGGTTACAGTTTCCTCAAGAACCATTAGGTGAAGAAGTGTTTGTTTTAAGAGTAATCACTAGGACTTGGAGTCTCCCTGAAATGTTGGCATTGGAAAGAATAAGAATTTTCTACATATGTACCCCTTTCCCACTATGCCACTACCTTTTTTGGCAAAACCAGGATGTGACAACTGAACAACAGTACATCAGCTCCATGCAGGAAGGCTCATGTTAATCACTTTCTTCTCTGCCTTGACACAGAAGCCACCAGCAACGAAACTGCATCACAGTTATTCTGGTCATCTTTTGGCTTAATATCTTCACGGTGCACAAAGTGAGACACAAATTTGCAAGCCAACAGGAAGACAGGAATTCCCAACCCCAGTGTACCTGTAGTCTGATGAGTTCAGGATTCATTCTCAGCCAGAGTGGATTCATGTGATCAAATCAGCAAGAAATCCTGTGGAAGACAGTTACAGCCTAAGTTGCCTACATGGAAGATTCATCTTGGTGGTGGGCTTCCACCTGAAAGCAAGGAGAGTTTCTATGCCTTATTTTCTCTCCTGTAAGTATGAAGTCTTGAAGCCATAGATATAGGTAATGTCTTTTAATCTCACTGATGCCTTACGGCAATGAGCTGCACAGGTTAATAATTTATGAAGATTCCTGAGTCAGTTTCAGATAGTTTTTCCCCTTTTTGCTGTGCATACTCGTAGTTCACCTCTTATTTGCTCTCTAATCTATACAGACCTCATCTTCCAGTATCCTCAATTTATCAGTCAGTCAGCCCTCTGACAATGCATCTTACCTTTTTCTGGGGTTCTTATCTTCCTGATAAATATGTTATAGAAGTGAGGATACTGGAAACAAAAAGAGCATTCAAGACAACGGGGTACGAGTGATTTATATAATGAAATTATTCCTGACTTTGTACACTTAAGACCTTAAGACCACTGCTGCCCATTATTTACAGTGGTGATGTGATATAGCCTTGAATGCACAGACCATGCCTGCTGCTGAAGCTCTCACATGGTGTGCATAATCACAAATGGAAGAAAAATCTTTGCATAGACTTGAGAGGGCAAAAAATCACACACATATAGCCTCATGCAAACCCATCAAAATGCAAAGATGAAGGCACAAAAATTCACATTCACAATACAAGGGAAAGCCAAAACCAAGGATGTAGAGGAATGAAGCTGGGTTAATTAACATTGATAACATACAGCTGTGGGCTGGCTTCAGGGGCAGTGGGTTGGCCGATGTAGACAAGGTGCATCTGTGGCTGGTTCTGTTGAGAAGTTGGGCAGCCGAGGAAGAGAGAGGAGGAAGAAGCAGAGAGAAGGAAGAGCGAGAGTGCCCTGGATGAGGGGAGACTAGGAGAAGGCAGCAGAAGGACTGGCATGAAGAGCATGTTGGTATGTGATGGTAAAAGACCTTGCTGCAGCTGGCTAGTTTGCAGAGTGCTGCAACACAAGGACACCTCTAACTTTTTTGTGATATAACCCATGCATGCCCTGAGGTTACTGCCACTATTTTTGCTGCTGCTTATTCTGAGCAATTTCATGGAGGGTGTAGTTCCATATGTGATCTTTCTTGTTTGCAGCATTGTTAGTAGCTTTTCAGAGCTAAGTAATCCTGTTTTCTGGGAGGGATAATTTGCTATAAAACATGTCCATGTGGGGGGAGAGACATGCAGGAGAAAGTTTGTGGAAAAATACCCTGGGATTTTTTGCTGTTAAATACAAGGGATATGCAGAGGTGACAAGGCTCAGAGGAGTAACCAAGGTAAATAATAGGTCTGTTGACTAACATGCTATAGAAGAAACATTATGCCAAAAACAAAGTGAAAACGAGTAAAAAAAACATGGCTTGGAGATCAAGTTGTGAGGATGCTTTTCAAGAACTTTGATGTTGGTTGCAAGGTGAGTTTGGGTTTTTTTTCTAAAAAGCCAGTGCTACAGGTACAGAAGGCAGCCATACATTTTATGAGGGGAAAAAATTGCAAGGAGTAAAAACAGGGGAGATGGATTGGTCCTGTCATGTAAAGAAGAATTGGAGAGGGAACGACGGGCAAGAATAGTAGTGGCAAAGGAGTGTGGGAGGCAGACAGAAGGAGAAAAGGCAAAAAAGGATCAGAAAAATGAATGGCAGGAGATAAGAAATCAGATAAATGGAATTCTAGATGTGGACCTTGGTGCTCATGGCATTTTCTGGTTTCTCTTAGAAGGCTGGTTCCTGCAGCATGAGTTGAGAACATGCTTATAGATGCTATAAGCTCCTTGGTAAGACCCACCCATACCTTTAGGCTCTCATCTCCATCATAGTAAATCCTCAGTGCACTCCCTCTGCAGAACACACTTGCATGGGGAAGAGAGGAATAATGACTGGGATCACCATCACTTCACGAGCAGTCACTACAAAGCTGTTGGCCTTTTGATACTTCATTCTTTTCATACATTCCCCTGCATACCAGGGGAAGGAGGGGGTGGCTTCTATTTTTGGATGCCTATCTTAAGACAAATTAACCTTCATTTTTGGAGCTGCTGTGTATACAGAATTTATAGGTGCTGTACAGTACTGGAAGTTGGCACCCAAAATAAAACCACTGTGGTTTATACACGTGAAGAAAAAGGGAGCATGGTTTTCATCCTCTGTAACTGCTGATATATACCTGGAGAACATTTTGAGATGTTCCCACCCGTGGTACTTAGTGCTGCTCCACAAACACACCTCTTTTCTAAGCATATATGAGGCTTTTTGCCAGGTACTTTTATCCTTTAGCTTCGTAACTTTTTCACCAGCTATTTGCTGTATATGAGACTGTCCAGAGTGGTTCACAGTTGCAGGCAGCAACACTAACTGTGCATACATTGCACATCAGTATAACAATATAAACTTGTACTATACTTGTAATTACAGTGAATTAGAATTTTAAAAATTAGAAACCAGAAGTGTAATGGCTGCCTGGCTTTGCTTGCCTTCTGCAGGTTCCTTACTATAGCACACCACAAGATCTATGTGAGGACTGACCTCCAGTGGGTGCAAGATGCCATGAAAATACCCCATGAAAGACAGGTCAAAAAAAATGACCTTCCAGCAAAGCCATAAGCACCAGTCTTAACACACAAAAAGCAAGACAAGTTCTCAAACCCTCAAGCAAAGTCAGTCCAAAGACCACCTCCAAGAGCACACCAAGGACTGCATTTTTTCCAAAGACCGTGCCCACTCCTGATATTCCTCCAAAGACCCTATCATCTACCAAACACATAAAGCTCCATTCACTCCCAAGCTTGCTCTCTCTCACAGCCCCAGATGCTTCCCCAAATGTATCCTCAGGGCCACAATCTTTCCCAAACCAGCTCCCAAGGCCACGTCCATTCCTAAAGTTATATCCACTCCTAACCACGCAGCCTCTCCCAAATGCACTCTCAGAGCCACAGTCGCCTTAAAACCCACTCAAAACTGGCAGTGCAAACCTACGGCAGGTGACTAAACACGGCACCAAATATAGCAAGAAACAGCAAATTCACCACATGTACCTTGAAGTACTTGAAACTGCTATTCACTAGGCAGCAGGAAAGTCTCTGAACAAATACAGGCTCCATTCAGCCCTACACCTCTGCTTGTATTTTCTGAGAATTAACTACTATGCCATCCAGCTGTAAGTACACCATGTGATAGGAGAATGTATATATCACACTGACCATTGCTAGTTAGATTGAAAGATGGAGTTTGAGTTCTCTGAGCCTCTAGAGCCCTTTGAGTAAATCCATGCTCAACGAATAAGCCAAAACAGCTCCTTGAAGCCATGGCACTATATTATTTCACTTCAGTAAAGAATCCTGCTCATGCAGCTGAAGATGACATTTGGTGGTTGAGACTTTGCTGAAATTAAAAAAAGAAGTGTCAGGTAGACCAAAATATTTTGCAAATTCTTCTTCATCTTGGCAAAGTCTTGAGTTGAGAATACAAATAGTAAATCCCACAAAAATTCTGAAAAGGTTTAGCTGTTTCAACTGTCCATATTTGTATTTCATATTTAAATTTATTTTTAAATTATATTTACATTTAAATTTTTAAAATTAGATTTTTCCAATCTAATATATAATATTTTATATTATACACTGTTTAATAATGTTTAAAAGATTGAAAATTAAATAAAAATATTAATTTCCTGAAAAATGAATCGCATTTGTTTTTATAAAGTTTGCATTTTAGCCTAATTTGAGACCGAATGAGTACTCTTACAAACCCTCCCAAATCCCGGCATTGATGCCAATATGGTGTGGGATGAGGTACACATATTAGTTGTTACAATTTAGGAAAGATACGTAAGAAGTCTGAAATGTGGCTGGGGAATCAAGTAAGTTCCAGTAATTCACTTTACGCTTATCTTTACCAAATTAGTCCAACTTAGTCCATACCAAGTAATTACAGAGAGCATTTCAGAGGGGCAAGTACAGAGATGGAGGCAATCAGATACCTGAGGGTGACAGAAATAATGTTCTGATTCATCTTTAAAGCCACTTGACATTTACACATATGACAAAGTGGTGGGGTGGCAAAAGGGGACTAATGGAGGGGAAAATACATCCAACAGGCAAGCCACAATAAACAAAGCAATTGTTGCACGAGGGTGGTTGGGGGAAGGTCCAACAAAACCTCATTTTTACTCAGATAACAACTGTGGAAATTATCTTGCCTGCTTAAGTGTTCAGTGCAGTGCTCTAATCCCTGCCAGGCACCGCCCTCAACCAAAAACACAGACACTGTCTGTGCAAGAGCAGGGACAGGAGACAGAGGACACAACTTAACTACACGTTTGAATCCAAACAATACAGTAAAGGATTATTTATGACCGTGTACCACCTAGCCACCTGTTATACCTTTCAGCTTTTTTTTGAGAGCTGCCCAGGGCATACACACAGCTGCTTTGAACTTGCTGTAATATAATGAGCTCAACCCTTAGAGAACTCAGCAAACAAAGAAAAAAGGAATACCCTTAAACCTAAGAAACTTGCAATTCTAGGAGTCTGTTATGAGAATTTATTTAACGAATCAACTAACCTACAATTTTTTCCTTCCAATAAGCTGCTAAATAAACTAAGATACTCTGGGGAATACAAACTCCCTTCATATATACAGAAGAGTGTCAAAGGAAGGAGGGGAAATCTGTTCTGCTGTAGTCTAAGCCCACCACTTGTAGCAGAGCGTTACCACAGTGTGTGCAGCCTCACACTGTAGTGAGTTTTTCCCCTCTCCCTTCTGTTATTCCAGATTAAATTTCCCATGGATGTAGCACCTGTCCACCCCCACTGTTTCATGATAAACAAAAAAATCCCAATCCTGTACTTCACCTGGAGCAAAGTCTAAAGCCTCCCTTTCTGTCTGGCTGTACCAACGAATCTGTGATCATCTGGGGCTTGCTCTTGCTATCAACAGAGCAGTGCTCACAGGCAGCACTGGAGGAAGCTTTCTAGATTACAGTGAAAATGAGCAAAACCACCCATCTTCCCAGTCTCCTAACATTCTTAAAAGTGCTGCCAGACCCTCTTTTTAAGCTGTAGCTCTTATGGACAAATCATGCCATCCCATTTATTTCTCTAATTCTTGCCTGTCAGCTCAGCTGTGATTTTGGGGCACAATAAAGTCCTTCTGCCTATTCACTCAGTGGGTTTTTTTTTACTTGGCAAACACCAGTCGTGGCTTCTCACTCATTCCTGTGGCAGACAAGTGGTGCTCGTGCTCTTGCCGTCAAGTAGTAAACAGATCCAGAAATACTCACTCAGTCCAGCAGCACCATACAATCACTATACTTTTACTCAAGCAAAATTATTCCCTTTGAGGCCAGCAGGAACTTAGCAGAATACAGATGAAGGACTTGCAGAATTTGGTCCAGTAGTTTTAACTGGCCAAAATCTCAGTTGCTTTAGCTGATTATTCCCGTGGGAATTCTTTTCACTGTTGCTCAAGTGGGTTACTGGAAAGCGCTTCCACACTTCAGAAGAGCTGATTCAGATCATGTGGGGGGGCAGGGGGGTGAGAAGGTGGGATGTGTTAGTTTGAGATTGTTCAGATCAACTAACCTTTAGCTCCTTTTCTCTGCCAAGTTCTCTCGTGGATTTATTCAGCACTGTACGAATGACTGCCTTTCTGCTTCTGCTCCTGGGTGGTATGGGCAACCACAATTGCACAAGATTCGTATGTCCTTCAGCCAAAGCCATCCCTCCAGGTCTCCAAATGCAAGCTGGTACAGTCAGAGAGGCGTCAGTGATCCTGTGCATACAGCTAGGTAAGACAAGAAGGCAAAAAGAACTGCCAAGAATGAAATAATACTGCATGAGACTGCATTTTTATGTGAGCTGCTCCATCTCTCTTTCCTGGCCTCAGATCAAATCAGCTAGAATTACAAAGCTAACTGTAACCCAGTTATAAACCCATTCCAGACATACAAAGGAATGTCTCTCCTTACTGTAGGCCAGTAAAATGTAAACGTGTGTAAAACGGATGCCCTATTAACTTTCAATTTAGCTGACGGATATATTCCTCACAGATTACAAGCTTAACTGCTTAATCTCTTTCTGTTATTAATTCTGAAAAAACTTGTTGTACAGATTTTAAGTTAAAAGGTTTCAAGATGAAAGTCTGAGCACCCAAATAGAAGCCTGCAGGCACACTCCATCACTTGAAATAGCTAGTGAAGCTCAGCCTTGCTAGGGGAAGAAAGGGTGTGCATTTGGGAGGCACAGTGACTATCTGGGTCTGTTGTGCTTCCTTCGGGGATGTAGGGTTGCACAGTCCTTTCATCAGGGTCTCTCCAAAGCCATTGTTATGCCAGAGACAAATCTCTAACAACTTTATTCGCTTAGCTGACTGTGAGCAAAATTCTCTCAAAAACTACAAAAAACTTACAAAAAATGATCCTTGTGTCATCAAAAGCATGGTTTTGCTTTTAGCCAGCTATTCAGCAGGGGAGTTTTCCACTGAAACAACAGTAGATCCCATACGTGATGTGATGAGGAAAACACAGCACATACCCGAGTGTGCTGCATGCTGATAATGAATGGTGAAGACTTTGACATCTTGGACTGCTGCTAGTGACAAAAAAAAATTCCTTCCTAACAATCAAAACTATACAATCTACATCTGAAATTATGAATAATTCTGTTTAGCAAGCTGTGATACATACGATTTGATGACCAAGGGACTGATAATAGGCTAAGACTGTACTACTCCCATACCGGTGGCATGACCTTTTGTAGATGAGTAGCAACGGGGAGTTGTGAAAACACCTGGCAGGCTGTTTACCGTGACGGAAGTGCTTTTGGCCAGCTGATGTACAGCTATCCATGCTTCTGGACCTCACTGGAAGGTCTAGACCTAACTCAGAACTGACCTGCCTACACAAACACTCTCTGGACGCACTGAAATGCTGATTGCTCAGCTTTTCCTATGCTTCATAAACCCCTCTGGGCACTTTCATAGCACACACTTTGGGTAGCATGGATCTAGATTGCATAGATTCATCTCCCTTCTCGCTTCCTCTGCTGGAAGGAATTAAACACTGCTGTAAATCCTAAGGAAGGTTACTTTTGAAGGTGTTCAGGCTGGAACCACTCTATGGAAAGAGAACATCAGGTTCTAGGCCTCTCAGTCTAGATCATTGCAATACCACCATATTCAGTTATAAAAACAAATTACTTTTCACATGGGGGATAGTTTCTGTGGTCACCAGCTTGTGACTAACAGGAAAAGCAGCCAAGGGCTGTAACAGTAAAGATGCCAATAGTGTTTCTATAGCAATCTTCACAATCCTTATCCCTTTTACAGCTGAGAAGGTGGGATGGTATATGCAAGGTTGGAAATTCAATCTGTGCTTGCTTTGTAAGTGTCATGCACCTTCCCAGCTAAGCTCAGGTGACTAAAAACATCATGCTCTCTCCCTTCTAAACCAGATGATGAGCATCAGGGAGAGGCCAAGCTAATAACATAACAGGATGCTTTTTGCTGAGCAGAAAGAGAGGTCTTATTTTGAAATATTCATTTCAGCTACTTACCAGAGGCAGATAAGGCTTTTCTCCATGTTTATTTCTGTAATCAAAGCTAAGATGAGGTTGTTATTCTCTCATTTCAATTCAAGTCAGCATATTTCTTCATATCCTGTCATTACCCATTGTTTAGCAGAGTACAATAAAACAAAGAATTTTGTTATAACAATATCCCTTTGCTATGAGTCTGGTACGATAGGCCTCTGTTACTGTTATTTTGCACCTAGAGTATCTTTCACCCAAAGCATCTCCAAGCAAACGAAGCCTTACAAATGCTTATGAAGTAAATGCAGTGGCTTACTTCTTCCACACTAATGAATTTTTACTTCTTCCACACAAAGAATTAATGAGTAAATTCAGTAGTTGTGTGAAACTGTTCAGGATGGAGAGAGAAATGCTAAAGGCCTGCCGCTGAGCTGGGGAATGCTGGCAGCACTGACTTGAAGTCAGTCTAACAGAGATCACAACACTGACTTGAAGCTGCACTATTCCAAAACTGTAATTACAGCTTGACACATCTTTCCTAACAAAAAAAACCTCTCTAACCCCCTAAGACAAAAATTCAGTACAGAAGTGCCACTGCTCCAAAGAGCTTTTCTTGATTCATTGCCTGGTGCCTTCCTACTGGCCAAACAGGCTCTGAAGAGACTCAAGCTGAGCCTGCCTCTCAGGCTGCCCCAAGAGTTTACCAGCAGACTATGCAGCACTAGGAGCTCAGCGGGACATGCTGCAGCAAGGAGAGGGGAAGTGCTGACAACTGTGGCTTAAATCTGGTTTCTCAGATTCCCATGGGGCCAGCAGGGAAGACGGTGACCCTTCAAATCATCTGTGTTTCTGGCTCAGCAGGTCATGCATGAATTGCGTGTGGCCTCGCCCAAGGAGAGCCCATGTGTTCTGTCATTTTCTTGGAGCACTGCACTTTGAAAACCCACAGTTTCAGATTCTAAAAGCTTTGGGGTCCCCAACATCAGAGAAGCAGATGATATAGCACTGCTCCAAAGCAAGTGCATGCTGGATACACAGACTTTGGTAGAAGCAAAAAAGCCCAAAGAACCCTTGCTCAAGGCAGATTGATCATGGTCTACCAAATCCACTCTCTATACCAAGGGATAACAGCTAGCCTTAAATTCATGGTAGTAGCAGAGTATCCCTAGAACTGAAGTCCCAGAGAAGCTGGGATGTGTTTCAAATAAATAAAATATTTCAACTTTTTTTTTTTTCCTCAAAACTGAAAAACCATTTTCAGTTGTACAGAAAGGTCTAGGGCATTTTTCTGTTTCCAAATGGAAATAAAACTCCTTTTTTCTTGAATGTCGTAGCTTCCCAAGGTTGAATAATCTTGAGTTTTCACTATCTCTAGCTGTAAAAACTTAACGTTTTGGTAGCTTTTCCTACCTGAGAGTGTCTTGTTGTATAATTAAGACTTTATGACAAGTCCAGCCATTACGTATTGATAAATCTTACCTATCATCATGTAATGAGTCAAATGACACAGAAGTTGAGTGGCACACCTGTCACTAAACTACTCATGTTAGAGCTAAGAGCAGAGCAAAAGTTTTCATTCCAAGTCATTCCTGAGTCTTAGAAAATGCTCCAATCTGCCAGGCTCTTGTCTTCATTATTGCTTTATATAACAAACCATCTAATTAAAAATGTCCCAAGTACTAAACAAGAATTTCAAGTAGTATAAATAATCAGTTGCTTACCTACTATTTAGTGGATTCTCTAAACATACGCCAAGTTTCAGAAAAGCTCTGCCTTGTCTCCAGAAAAGATCTGCTGAGGAGAGGCCTCTAATCTGTCTGTAATGCAAGAACTTTCTTATTGCAGTCCATCTATACATCAGTTTTATGTATTTTTCATACAATTTTGTAAGCATATCCATATCAGAAGACAGAATTATTTTTTAAATAGAAAAAAAAAACCCAGATAATAAAGAAACATGCATGTAACATTAGGAAGAAAGCAGCAAGTTATTTTGACTGTATGAGACTGACAGTGGAGTTGATTCTCCATTGTTCTGTGCTTTGGTTCATTACATTCCTGAAAAGAGAGCGCATGCTGTAGGAAGAATTGGGGTTCTATATAAATCAGTTGTTAAAACTATCCTGATTCAGGGGTGTCTAACACCCAATTTGAGCTAGAACTGGGTTGGAGGAGGACACCATGACTTTAAGCAAGGGAAGTTTTTTTCCGAGCTGTTTACTAATGGTTTATAACTCTGTATGTCAACAATTATTTTATTTTTTTTCACCCAGCTTCAAAATTAAGAAGGAAAAAAGTCACAAAAATGCGGTAAGTTGCCTTTTTTCATTAGGTCAGTGCTGCACTCACTGAACATGCAGATCACCTCCAGCCAGTGTGGCTAACCACTTTTTCTCTTCTTTTGGTTTCTAAGGTTGCAAGCCTAATGGAAATCCATGACTTACAGGAAGCTTTCAGAAGCTGTGAAGTGTTACAGCAAGCCCTACTACATTGTTTATGTAGAAAACTTAAACAAATATTGCCAAGTATATAAGAGTCCTTATACCACTGAAGCACCACTCTTTCTTTGTCCTTACATACGTACTTTCAAGAACTGAACATCCTGTCTCAGATGACACAACCAAATTGCAACTAAAAACACTGATAAATGTTGCCTCCAAAAAAAGACATCAGCTCCATCCTCAGTGAGGGCAGCGTTTTCAGAATGACAGCTATTTCTGAAAAACAATTTGAAATAACTTGTGTATTAGACAGACTATCTAGATACAACTATCTAGACAGAAGCATAGATGATTTGTTTCAGAAGAGTTTTCAGAAATAACCAGCACTGTTTCAACCTCCTCCTCATTTTATATAAATAGCTACAATACATTTTATACACATTCATCTATACAGGGTAAGATTCTTACCACTGTGCACTGCCAGAAAGGGGAACAGCAGCCTCCTGGTAACTGTAAACCAGCCCACAGTATGTACCTATGCAATAGGTCTATCATTAAATACAGATTTAGCTAGCCAAGACTCCCACATTTCTGACATTCCAGTTTAACTTTCCACAAAGGAGTTGAATGGGCTGTTCAGCTGCACAATGATTATCAGGCTTTTTATCCTGAGCTTTTCCAGTGAGTAGGCAAGGGTGTTTTCCCTTGACAGTCTATTTCAGGTTCACAAGACAGTCTGTTCTTCTGACTTATATTAAAGCCCTGTCAGCAGATTCCTCATCCCAGGCTCTGAAATCTGAAGGTTAGTCCCTCCAACCTTGCCAGATGCAGTGGATGTTCATTGAAAGGTTTGATAATCTTATGATGATAAAATCCTATTAAAAAACGCAGCTATTATTCAACTGTTAAAATGGGGTTTAGAGCTTTTAATGGGATCAAAAACATAGCACCAGGTCACAGTGTTGATTTGGTACTTGCCCTTTTGCCAGATCTCTGGCTTGTACTGGAGACCAGCATATCTCTTCAGTCTCCTGAGAGGTGATCTCATTTTCTCTTACAGGAGCTGAGCTTGTCCTCTGGTGGTGCTGAGATGCTGTAGGTATTGCTACATACCAATATTAGTTTTTAATCTGTCCCTAGTTCTCTTCTGGCTACTGTCCCTTTCCTCAAGCAGAACTAGCTAAGTGGCAAGCAGCTCTGAGCATGGATCTCCACACCTACACAAAACCCCACAAGTAACAGGATGTGTTTTGTGTGAATGCAAGGTGAGCCTTCTGTAGAATTGCACGTAAGATGATGTAGGAAGGGGGGACTTCAGTGACTGCTTTCACCTTCGTTTTCCTACCATACCTTCTGTTTCAAGCTGGTACTGCTGTCCCATTTATTTCTGCTGCTTTCCCTGTCACCCTTTTTTTAGATATTCCTATTTCATATAAGCTCCCATCTTTCTTATTTTTAGATCAATCTCTTCCCACACTGTGCTTTGCGCAAGGCAAGAGCAAACATATAAACAAATCTTACAGCCAGACCCTGAACTTCATTCTTAAGTCTTCACTGCTCAGCCCTTCACCAGAGTCCCTGTGCTTCACAGGTCAGTCCAGCTTCCCTGTGCAAGGCTGTGTGGCATTAGAGAACAGATAAACCAGCAGGAAGGAGGAAGCAGTACAGTGGGAGCTTCAGCCTTCTCATCAGCACTACTCTAACCGCAGGGCAGGAAGGGGCACTTAGCTTCCCTCATGCTCTCCAGCCCACCCTGTAGCTGTCACACCCCAATGTCCTGTTTGTCTCCAGCGGGCAATGTACCCTGTACAGTGGGCCTTCCTCCTTGCCTCTAAGAGATCAGGACAGATCTGTTGCACCTCTCCTGTAAGGAACAGGCAGAGATTCTTCTGTGCTGTGGGAACACTTGTCCTAAAAGGCAAGGCTACATGAGGTAATGTAACTCCTGCACGGCAGCATGGCCCTGACAAGCTGGGAAGGGCACGGGCACCCACACTGCCAGAAGTAGTAGGTGTGAGCCAAAGGTAAACCCAGCCCTCAAAGAGTACAGCTAAAAGCTGGGAACCCCTGATGTTGGGCACTCCAATCTCAGACTTCAGCTATGTGTAAATTGGTTTGTCTTTATTAAAGCAGTGAAGCCTGCAGGAGCCCATGTCCTGTACCAGTGTTATTTATTAATGAAACTACGTGCCCATACACAATACCTGGAGGAAAGGATGGCAGGGCAGGGTTACTGGAAGGGCAGTCATGGTGTGCATCAGCTACACGAAATGTGAATCCATCTACCACAGTGGAGCCAGAAGCAAGACTGAGCAGGTGAGCACTTCCCTGAAGCACATTGGATTCAGTTTCACCAGATAAGCAGCATGCCTGCTACTTTCTTTGAGAAATTCTACAGAGGGAAGAAAGAACAGATAAAATCCGTAAAATATTTTAAATATTAAAATAAATATTAAATATTAAAACTAGTAAAACATTCTCCAGATGAGAACAGCAGTTGTTGCATTAATGAAACATCTCTAAAGAAACCATCCTGAGTTGGCCAGAGGAGCTGGAAGAATCCCTGCTACAATTGTTAATGGGGGAAAAAGTAAAAGAAAAGAAAAGAGAAGGGGGAAAAAAAAAAAAGCATAAGAAACCAGCAGAGCATAGCCTACCAATAGCCCTTTGTTCTGTTCATCACATTTGACTTGGTGAAAAAGAAGCCTAGAGCTGAGGATACAACTAGCCAACTGTAATTTTAAATATGTTCAATTCTTTTCTTGCTTGCCAAAACCACTCAGTGGTTCATGGTAACTTTTGGATTATGTGAGCCAAGACTACGAAAAGCAGTGCTACCTCAGGACCCCCAGAACAAATATACTTCAGCACTGTGTTTTCCAGCTCCCCATCTTTTTTGAGGCTGTGCAGAAGTCAGGCATATAAGGATATCTGGGCATGTACGAGCCAGCAGAGATTTGGTTATAGAACAGCGATCCCAGAAACAACTCTGAAGGCTTTTGGGCCTCAGTCACCAGGGATGCTCCTCTGGTTTCAAGAGAAGTGTGAACATGACTGAAGACTAAGAAATTACAGTCTTCTCAGGAAAAAAAGACTTATCTGTTATGGTAAGGAAAGACTGGGTACTTTAATACTGCTGTATAAGTAACAAATCAAAGCTTGGTTTCCCAAAGTCAGAATTTGTACCCAGGGAGCAGCACAGGGTGAACCAAGTTTAGTCTTAAGCAATACTAGTATAAGTATTGTGGAGAACTGGGATACATGGACAATGATACAAGTTAAAGAGGCCATTTTTCAAACTGTCTTCTACTTTATAACAGACCCAGCCAAATGCATGAGTGACACTGACTACAGCATGAAAGATTAATAAATAGCAAGTAGAGTCCATAAGACTTTTGGGTTTTTTTAAAAGTAACTTTTTTTCACTTTCTTATGAATATTTTCTGAGATGCTTTTTTAAATCTCTATCCCCTACTCATATTAAAGCTTTGGAACTCAAATACTCAAGCAGAAATTTTTCCCCTTTGACAAGAAACTGCATAAAGATTCAAGCCAACTCTGCCTGGCACCTGACAGCATTTCCACCTTCAGCCTGTTTAAGTCCACCAAGCCCAAGTCAGGAGCAGCAAAGTTGGCCTGTTCTGATTTTGCTGTAATTCCGCCAGCTTGGACTGGTGCATCTACCTGGCTGGGACTCCAGTTCCCAGCCCAGCAAAGTAGTGCAGGACAATTTTCATTGGAAGTGTAAATGAACAGGCCAGACTCCTACACCAAGCTGGAGCAGCCAAGACAGAGACGCATACACCTCTCTGCCAGTGCTGTTACATGACCACAAAATCCAGCAAGCTGACAGCATGATAAGCAGCAAGGGAAAGGTGACATTTCATATCGCTACAGTATGAGTGACCAGACCTTATCGACTAGAACACTGACAGACAGAAATAAATTAGCAAGGTCTGCAAACTGCTGCCCCAACTCCCCTTGTTACAGCCATGAGGGGCAAAAAAAAGACTTGACTTTTGGCTAAGTACTCACTGTGGTTTTTTAAAGGCTAGTTTTCTAAATGCAACCAGAGACAGAAGCAGCACCACGTATGTAATTTGTGTGAAAAGCAAACATACATGACAGAAGTAGCCATTCCTACATTCCATGTGAGCTATCACCAATACCATTTTTTCACTGAAAAAAAAATAATGAAATCCTGAGTCAGAAATTTTCCTGTTGGACTTTCTCGGTGGAACATCATCAAAAGTCAATTCCTTCCAAGTGCTTTTGGCCAGGAGGTATGAGATATCACAAAAAATACTACCTCAAGACCACCTTCACATTAATATTAGCAAGATCAGACTGAGGAGATTACTGTTTTCAAGCGTCAGGGAGCGAGGCCTCTCTCTCAGCTACCCAAACATCGAGTCTCTCCACAGGAGAGGTGCCTCCTAGTGCACTAAGGCTCAGATCTCCATGTGGCAACTGTTACACAGCTACGAACAATAACATAAATGTACCAAATTCACTAGGACTCTGCTCCAGCTTAAGCCATCTTCTACAAAGCAGCATCAAACACAAAGTTACTATGACATCCAAACCGCTTGTTACACTTACGTTACAAAAGAGGCTTCTTTAAGTGGATGGGCTTCAGCTTAATACAGAGGTAACAAGAGCATCAGGGAGAAAAGCTTGAAGTAAAAAGTATTCAAGCTTAACTCACATCCAAAACAGAATGTGAAAAGGGGAAACAAGGAATATCAGACCAAATCAGACCTTACCACAGCAAGACACAAGAAACAAAACTAAAGCAAACTCAAAGCTTTGAAGGAATGAGTGGAATGAAATGGTGAAAAGTAAGGCTAAGTCTTCAATTTTAGATCTCACTTAAAGGATGGTTATTTCCTGTGATATGAAGTCTAAAAACCCCTTCTTCATCAGTCTGGGGTTAGCTGGGAGAGTAAATAAATCACCATCGCCACTGCCAGCGAAGTATAGATGCCAGTGAAAAGGCTCCTATCCAAGTATAGACCAGATAATTTTTAAGGTTAAGAGACATGGCCTTTGTTCCCAACAGCTGATACCAAGATAATATAATATAGATATTTCTCCGAGTTCCAAATGCTACTCTACTTTCTCAATTCCAATTCCTTTTCCCTGATACTTGCTTTGCAGCTTCCTGTATGTATATAATGCTAACACAGTAACTCATTTTTCTTTGGATTATTATTTCTATACAGTCCACAGCAAATGCTATAGAACGTACAGCTCTCACTTCAACAGTCATTTAGCAGGAGAGATTCACTCGGTAACAGATGACTTTTAGAGAGTGTACGGGTTATTCCTCTGCTTCCAATTACACATGCTATTTGTCAAGATAGAGTAGCAGTTCAAAACTCATAACGATAATTAGTTTGTTTTCTGACATCCCAAAGACTGCTATTCTGATGTTAGATCTGCACCAAAAATGGAACCATTTATATATGGCTTCAACCCAGAGACAACTAGGCTAACACTCTTCCAGGGCGTCTGGTATGTCAAAGCCCAAAAAACAAAGTTCAAATGAAAAAAAATAGTTCTATTCTCCAGCTGTCAGAGCAAACATTGCCGGAATGTATTTTATGCAAGCTGTATATACATATAAGGAATTATTTTTACTTCCAGCTTGACTTTCTTCTAGCTTTTTATCTTAAAAGGAAAGCTGAAGATACTGTTCTAAAAAGAGAAAGACACACGTAGATTTATGGCAATCTGCTAAAAATCAGATTGACTCAGGCAATGTGCAGAGTTTAATCTGCAGGGAGTTATTTTCAGGAAAAGTCTCCCTCCTCTTTGATCAGCAGCTGCAGGTGATGAATGCCTCAGCACTGCCTAGTGCCGTGAGAAGCAGACTCCTGTAGTCTGTTTGTTGCACAGCCAAGCGGAGCCAGCTCAAGGCTGGTCACCTGTATACACTGAGTCAGTATGGATGGCCAAGAACAAGAGACTAGGGACAAGACGCCCCTGCCATGGGAAAAGATGGGAAGAACTTGGGATGAAGATCTGTGGGACACAAAGCCCCAGCAGCTGCATGGCCGATGGCAGGGTGGGTGGAGGTTGTGGTCGCAGGAAGGGGCCAGCCACAGCTTCCCAGGGCTCACCATCTCTCCAGCAGCAGCCTGGCCTTGCAGGGCTTTGGCACAGGCCAAGCAAGCAGCCGTCTTACTGCCCACAGCAGCCTACTCACCTTGGGCAGCTGCCTACTTACACCTACAACTGGCCCTACAGATGAGGACAGATGATAATAAAGCAGAAGGATTTCAGTAACGCTTGGAGGCCACCCATTTCCCACTGTCCCATCAGTGATGTTTGTACTGTGGTCTTTCTGTACTTTGTTTATGCCTTCAAATTCAGCAGGAGAGTGACCATGCAAGCCGCGATTACCTGAGAAGTGAGTCTTAGGTACATAGCACTGTAGCCCTTCATTCCCAACAAAATAGTTTTGCTTCTTAACTGTCAAGAAACATTATATGTGCCTAAACTGTACTGTGCAACTTAATGATAGTTAAAAATGAGCTGGAAAACCAGATTTTTTCCTACTGATTAAATTCAAGTGAAAAAAACCCTTTATTTACAACTATTAAGCCAAGAAATTATGAACAAAAAAGAAAAATCCTGTTTCATGCTTACAGGTGTGGTTTGATGTAAAACAATGATTTTTTGTTCCATTTCAATTTAAAACAGAATTGTGGTTTATATTTTTTATTCATAAACAAGGAAAATAAAAAAGCATTTTAAGACAAAGGAAAATGAAAACCATCATTTCTCTTCAGAATACTGATTTAACCTGAAAATTTTCAGGTAGCTTTTCCTCAAAGGAAACCCCAGTTTTTTATTCAAAGACAGCATTTCCCTGTGGAAACTGTCGGTAAAATTACTACACTGCCAGTAGCAGAACAAGCTACAGGACTCTGCAGCTCTTAATTCACTTTAAGTAAGGGGACAGGACAATCATACTACACACAAGTTTCCTCCAAATCCTCCTCCTCTACAAAAGACTCCTATCTGCCTTATTTGTGTTCCTATGTTGCTCAGCATCTTCCCCAGTGCTAATACTTACGCTGCTTTACACATCCCATTTCTTTACTCTAACCACAGCCACTCGCTGGCTCCCCTCTTCTCTGTAAAGCACTGCTGTACTTGTTTCATGACTCAAGGTTCAGTCTGGGCAAGACAGACAAGCAGGCCCTTGTCAGGAGGGCAGGGTTAGGTGAGGAAGACCTTTCTCCTGGCAAAAAGGAGACTTTGGGGATACCCCTTTCACCTGTACAGTGGCTAGCCCCCATTTGGGAATCAGCTGGGTATCTTTACAGGTTAAGTGGAGGGACACAAATTCTTAACAAGGTCTCTACAAAAAAAGAGGCAAGACAAAAATCTTGTTTCCTGTTATAGTTTATGGCACGCATCAGAACCCACAGCTGCGATCCGGGTCCCCAGTGTCCTTGGCACCGAGGAAAAGGCAATTCGTGCACCATATGCTCAGCAATCTACAGAGGCGAGATGAACAAGAAGTGAACGCATCTCTCATCCCATTTTATAGGTGGCATAAAGCCAAGGAGTGACTTGCTGAAGTTAACAGTCCAAGGGACCGAATGCAGCTCTCTTGGCTCTCAGCTCAGCTCCTAAATCACGCTTTCTCTCCTCATTCAGAGCCTTCCTGGCAGAACAAAGAAATTTATGCCTCAAAGAGCAATCCTGTCCTGGCTTAAAAGTATTATTATTTCATAGCTCAGCTAGAAAAATAGCCTTCCCGCCATGAAACTGCAGCATATTTCTTTCACAGTTCCTGTTGAGCTCCTATTCCCCAGTGAAAGGGGGGGGTGGGGGTGGGTTTTTTTACCTTTAGCAGAACTGAAAAATAATAGAAAACTAAAAGCTGAGGAAAACTACACCTGCATGGTAGCCAGCCAGAGTTCCTGTCTCAAGAGGATGGGAATGACCTTAAAAGTTTCTCAGTTGAACCTCTGATCGTAGAAATAAAGTCCAGCTTCTCAACTGGAGCTCATTAAAAAATCCCACAGTTATAATGGCAATAAGAAGTCAAGGTTATCAGCCTTGGCAACTGAAATATTCCCTGCTTGTCGGCATGCTTTAGCAGTATCTGAAGTGACTACCCTACCTTTTGCAATGACACCTGTCCTTGGCTTGCCTAATGAGACTGTTCATTGCATTATAAGAGCTGCTGGTTTCTTCCCCCCACCACCCCCTTCATTTTCCTCTCTCTTCAGTACCTATTTTCCTCAGAATTGCAGCCTCCAAGACAAGCAATAATGTCTGTGAAATCACACAATGCCTTTAGATGAAAATATACTACTTTTTTTTTTAGTTCTCAGAAAACAGAACTATTTTGTGTGTGTATGTACATACATAGATATGAAATCAGCCTTCATCAAAAGCCTGCAGGACCATTAGCAGCACCTCCTGTTAATCACTTCCGAAGGAAAAAAAAAAAAAGTACTAAATATAAACCATCTAAATACAAAGGTGTATCTCTGACAATTTTCTCACTATGAACTGCTTGCAAGTAAACCCACATTTTTACATGTTAGAAAGGAAGCAGGAAGCCTCTGCAAAATTTAGAAGTTATTGGCAGGTACATTCTGTCCGTTTTCATGTAAGACACTGTCTGAAGGTAGAATGAGAGATGAAGATAAAACAATCAGCAACCCAGGTCACAATAACTTATGACCTTTTAACTTAGCACGACCAAAGAGATCGGGGAAGCAGACAGGCTGGACAGCCTTGTGAGGTGCAGATCAGGAGCATTTCTATGCTTTTTTACAATGTAATGGCTTCCAACTGAACTAATTGCAACCACTTTTGCTGGAAATTTGAATACAGAAGCCCACCTGGATTTCTTGATTGAATTATGAGCCTCATCCATTGCCAATGAAACTCAGAAGAGCTTTGCTATCCGTTTTCTCTGTGGGCTGAATCAAGTCTTAAGTCTCTTAGAAATATCTGTTTAAAGGTGAAGAACTACCTGAGGGGACGTTGTCAGCTTGGTTTAGGTATTGTAACAGACACAGGTCTTGCAAAACTAAACATTGCCTCCAAAACCCCATCTTTAAGGCCCCCCAAACATTTGTACGTTCTTATGAGTTAAAGTGAAAGCTTTTTTGAGAAGGGAGTAGGTGTGGAAATTAAGTCTCCCTCAGCTATACATACAGAGCTGGAATATATGTGATGCTGATGAGACAAAATAACCAACTGGAGCATGCAGAAGCCCTGGCCACAGTGGGATCCCTGTGCTATAGGCAAAGCATCTGTATTCCCCTGAGATTACCCTGTTTTAGAGGAGACAGATGGTGAAAGAAAAACAAATAGGCTTCTCCAAAACCTTTCAGATTTCCAAGGCAGATGAGGGCTCTCCCTAATCTTTCAGTCTGGTAGACAGCAGTGCTTCCCCAGAATATAAGATTGTGAAGGGCAACACCTGCAAGGAGTGAAGAAAAGATCTGGGTCTTGCTCCACCCACTTTTTGGCACCTACAGCAAAGATGTCTCCATCTCATATGGAGACAGAGAGCACGTAGGATCCCCTTTATAGTCCAGGACAGGGGAAACAAGCACTTCTACAATGTCATTCAACTGTCTGTATGTTTAGAGATCTACTTTAGGAAAAAAGAAGGTGAACTGCTGATGTGGCTATTGTTCTCTCCCATAAAGAGAGTTCAAGCAACCCACTCAGACTGAAGGCATCCACACAGATGAACTGTGCTTAAAAACGGTGTATAGGGTAAAGAAGCAGCACGTACAGTAAAGATTTTTGGTTTTCCTTTTAATAAGGGGGACTGTAAAGTACCGTCAGGATAACTATTTCCCCCCATCTAGTGGTGGGACTGCATTTTAAAATGTCCCACTCAGCTGACTGCATTTTGAAACTGGTGAAGGTTGAAAATACCACCACTGCTCTGCAAGATCCCCAAACCCTACGTCTGTGATTACGGCAAGTCCTGTAAACCAGGTCTCAGACACTGGAAACAGTCCTCACTTCCCAGCTCTTTGCTCTAACCTCCAGGTCATGCTACCTCTGATTTCAAAAGTGCTTAAAATATATGAAAGATATAAACCTACCATATTGGCCTTTAGCTTATTTATTTATAGATTCATTACTAGGGATTGCCTCTTCACAACTACAGTTTATGACTATTTTTAGCACTCCTAAAGAGCTTTGTTATTCATCTGCAGAAACTGCTATTGATGTGTCACATCTGCTTCACAGTCAACTCACCTTTTAACTATTTCACCAAATACAAATGAAAGAAGCTTTATTTCTGGACTTGGAAGAGTTTGAGGTGATAACTGAGCTCTGGGTCAGATTCTTGGCAATATTCAGCTAAGCATCCTGGTCAGATGTTTCTAAGCTAGTCCTTGTCCTTACTATACGTGTTAAAGTTATACCATGTTCCTAAAGGACAAGTCTGAACTGTGTTTTATTATCAACTATAGACTGTTAAGCTGTTCAGTGTAAGAGGGTATGCCCTGTTTATTATTTTGGAGATGTTCTCAGGGGTTTTTCAAACTGGGGCTTTCAAAAGAACAGCTTTGTTACCAAAAGCAGAAAAAGTTCCTGTGTGCATTTCCTAAAAGAATGTACCTACCTCGTATACCTATTTTATACTCCATACTTAATTTTCCTTCTGGTTATTAAAGTCAATTGATTCAAATACAGTAAGCCTTCTGTGAGCCTAGGTAACATTCCCTGAAGTCATTACCTTGAACTGAAATAGGTTTGAAAGACCAAGCACACACAGCTGAGAATTTGCAGAGCACAAACAGGTACACAAAATACATCTCATGCAGACCATAAGCCATGTGTTACTCAGCCTTGTAACAGGCTTTTCCACATTTAGCCTTGTTAAAGGCTTTTTATAATAAGAAATCACAGAATTTAGATAATTCATGATGGGTTTAAATGGGCCTTAATAAGCCAAAAATATCTTTCTAATTACCTGTCTTTCCCCACAATGCACAGTGTATTACTGTAAACACAAATGCTCATAGATAACCACTTACCTTCCCAGTGGGTATGGACCAACAGTAAAGTCCCAATTCCATACAGTTAAGTATTTCCAAGATGCAGTCACGTGAATAGACAACTAGCTTAATAATACTTTAGCTGGTCAAAATTCAACTCTGGCCTTCTCCAGCAAAGCTGTAAAAAGCTTGCTTCTAGTCTTACAACCACTGCATATTCATTCCATTAACTCTTTTCCCTATTCCTGTTCCTCACCTGAAAAAGATCTTTGCAAACAAGTGAGAGCACAATGGGTCCTAAATGTATCCTCTTTCACTGACTCCATATCCAACATGGACATTGGTTTTCTACCTCTCCTCTTTCCATACTCTATTACTGCTCTCCTGCTTCCTGACGAGGACCTGGGGACTAAGAGGAGAAAGGTTTCTCTCAGAAGAATTAAATCACATTTTTCTATTCAGACTTAGTCTTAATGTGAGAGAAGATTACAATGTTTTATGCAACAGAGAAATACAATCCATTTCTATGGCAGGCAGGAAATACACTATTGCATCGTAATTAATGGGGGTTTATTAAGTCCAGTATCTAATTCATTTTATCCTCTTTGGCTTTTCACCCAATGGTATGATTCCATTTCTTCAACTTCTGTGCTGACAGACTTCTATTTATCTGGTTTTATAACAAATAGATGGAAAAGAAATGACTGATCATGGGTACAAAATTGCCTTTGCCAAAAGTTAAATTCAAAATCAGAGCAAACAAAGCCTGCAGCTGCTCCCTTGCCTCCCGTGCCAGCAATAATAACCACTTACAATAAAAATAAGCCTACCTGAGGCAGAAGCAGAAGGTACCAGATCCTCAGCACAAATCAGTGGAACTGAAAGCACTATATTAGCTATCAAGTTTTGGTTTACCTTCATCTTGAATCGCTGCCCTTTATCCCACAAACCTGGGAAGCACTACAGAAATAAGGACTTACAAGTGCCTGTACCTATATGTCTCTGAAGTCTTGCTTTCACACAATTTACAGTTAGCAACTGAGTTGACACATATTCCCTCTGTATGCCTCTAAGCCAGTGGAATGCAGTAAAGACAAAACTCTCACATGTTCCCGTATGTATTCACCCTTTGGAAAGTTTATTGCTGTTTTGAAAAGCTCTGCATGTGGCAACAGGTAAAAGCTGTGGGGCTTGTCATAGACCTACTTGTAATCAGAGGCTGAAAAGTTAGAGAAAAAGAAGACCCCAAGTACGGAGAGGGGGCACCATGGCAGTCACCACACTGAAGCTGGCAGGATCATATAAACCTGTCCTTAAATAACACGCCTGAATTTGCACCACCACCCCCATCGATTTTCAATGCCTCTTTCAGTGCAAAGCCATTTCTTTTAGCTGAGATATCAGCCTGAAATTAGAAGAACTGCAGTTTACAAGCTGGCTGTCACTGGCTGCATTTTGGGGACCAGCCAAAGTATCTGCAACATGGTAAATACCGCAGAGCACCAGGCACCACAGATCTGCCACAGATGCCTGTGAATACGTTGCCAGGTAAACACGTGTCCCTACAGCCTTGTAAGAACAAGGCAGTCCTTGGCAAGTAACTGGATTTAACCAGAACAAGCAAGGATTATTTGCTTATTTTTCAATTAAAAATAAAATCTCACAGGCATCTTCACTTACACTTGGACCCTCCTTCATAAAGAAATGGAAAGAAACATTAGGTTTTGCTGCCACCAGCAATTAAATTTGCTAATTCCTCCTTAGCCTGCAGTTTCAGGGATAGGATGACCTCGGGCAGCTGTTCAAGACTGTCAGCACCAGACTTGAACCGTCCCCTGGATACTACACAATTAACTGCAAAACAGATGTCTCCATGCAAGGTAAATTGCACCAACAGACCACTGTCTAAACCCAGTGAGGTGTAGCTGTTCTGGAGGAAGAGCACGGACCTACCAACTACAGCATACAGAAAGAACCTCTGGAAAACAGTAGATTCAGAAGGGGTTTTAGCCAAAAAAAAAGACTGCAGAGAACTCAAGAATTGTCACAGGTTCCAAAAACTGGGATTAGTTAAACATTTAAATGCTATTAAAACCCACTGCCTGAAATACTTGCTCTCTAATGCTCAAAACCACCAGATGAGATATACCAGCCTCTCAGAAGTTGATTTGTAACCTCTGGAAATCCTCCCGCTTCAGAGTACCCTCTACAGCCCACATGCTAAGGAGCGAGCTTGTGTGGTTTGGGGTCAATGCTTCTGATCTTTCCTTGATCCCTCACCAGAAGTGCCTTGCCTGAAGCCACTGCTTAAAAACTACAGACACTAGTGAAAGGGAAGGAAACTCAACCAGTGTGCATATTCTCCACCCCAACCACTCAGATGGCCACCCATGATTATAGGCGAGCCTTCTCAAACCGCATAAGGTTACTTACTACCTCAGAAGAGCCCTATGACACCCCTCTTTTCTCCACCTTTCTCCTCCTCTGCAAGCCAAAGCAAAAGTAAGCACACAAAGCAGTCGGCAGCAAAGCCCACTCTTTCCTTCACTATCTCACAGCACTCTCACAGACCTCCTGGCACACCAACCCTTTCCTACCCATGCACTTCACATAGACCCTTCCACACACACCCCATGCCTCCACTCAGCTAACATTTTCCCTCCAAGTATGTGGCATCACGTACATATTTTCCCCCACCTTACCACATATTTCACACCATGAAGAAACACTATTTCCTGGCCACAAGACCACTGTGTTCTTTAGAAAGCTGTGCTTTCATTTGTGAGACCCAGATCCTCCTCATACTGCCTTTTCTGTTACAGGAACAAACTCCTGCAAGCATCAGTGGCCACTCCACATGGAGCTCCCACCTCTGGGTCCCAGCTCTGTGATTTCAAGGGAGCTACTGACATTGAGTGAACTGTAGCGACAATGACAAGTTTCAGATACCAAAGTCTTCTGTTGATCGGCAGAAAAGGTACAAGGTGTAAGCAGCAATATAAATAGGCCTGAAACACGACTTGGAAAAATTATTTCCTAAATGAAAAACAGCGGTCTTTATAGGAGGATGAGGCCCACAAAAAAAGACAGGAGTAACCAAGGTTCTTCCACCATCGTTATCAGTGGTGCCCTATGGCTGGGCCAAGGGCTGCTATCCCCGACCCTGCCTCTGGGTCCCCAGAGCCTGCGGCAGGGTGGCTCCTCGCACTCTGGGGATGGGAAAGGTAAGCACGAGACAGACAGTAGCGGCTCCATACTGAGGGTCTGTAATGGAAGCAGACCTTTACACTGGTCACAGCAGTTCACCCCAAAGGCCCACAGTGGGTGCCAATGTGCCAGCCTATTCAAACCTAACTGGTAACACCAACACTTTTCACATCAGCCACCATAAAATAATCTGTGACTTTTGGGTATTGTCACTACATGTGAAACTCAGAGCAAGGACTAGGCCATGCAGGGGCTTGTTTGCCACTCTTAAGCCAACCAGTCTCCTCTAACACACCCTCTCGGTCCAGGTATCCAAATGACTTCATAAAAAAACCATGCAATGCATTATTGCCCACAGTAACATTGATGAGTGCATAAACTGCTGAGGTATTGGACATGAATCATATTCCATGGCAGATAAAATTTCAATATAAATTAATAAATAAATCATTAGACTATCAAAAAATCTGAAATGTCACTCTTTTTGCCTCAGCGTTTGCTTCATCCTTTATCAATCTATCCCGATTGACTTTTTAAAAAAAAAGCAGCAGTTTTTCTCAGTAAGATCAGAAATAACGTCTCTTCTCTTTAAGATGCTCTTCAGCTAAAAAGGTGATAGGAACACCATACAGGTCTGTAAAATACATGGGTATTGGCTGAGAAATCAATGTTAACCTTCCACATCCTTTGTAAAGGGACAGTCTAAATAGCCCTTACAATCAAGTATCAGACACAGAGAGGATGTGGACAGTGGCAAATTTCTGCTTAACTGCCTCAGAATAAACAACACTGAATAGTCAGACATCTCACCAGACATTGTGGCAGCCAGCCCCAGTTAGTACAATTTTAGTAGGCACCAACCAGTTTGGCTACATTCAAAACCCCAAGACAGGTGGCAGAGAAGTCACGATGACAACTCCTTCCATTAGCCCTCTTGCATGAGATCTTGCAAGTTTCAGATCATTCTAATTTCCCATTTAAGCAGAAAACTTTTTGAAAGTGCAAGGGGACACTAGAGGTTTTGAGGTAAATCACAGGCTCCTTGGACTTATTATGTTTTCCTCAACAGATGTAGCCAAAAACATTTCTGCATGTTCTAGTAGATACCGACTCCTGACTAATGAAACAAGCATTTTGATGCTAAAAGATACCAAGCATTATCTGGTACAGTTATAGACAGTCCATGACTCCAGAACGTATTTCCATCTGTAGCTCAGCAGAGCTTTAGCAGGTTTAACCATGTATACAGCTTAAGTCCTTCCTCTCATTTATAGTAGCAGTCTGAAGAAAAAATTTGGACTTCATATTTGCTTTTGCTTTCTGTCAAGGGATGAATGCTCCACAGCACCTGAACAACATCTTTAGTAGGCACTGTACAGATATGCAATAAGACTTCAGTTCCTGTACAAAATAGGCCTGCCATCCCCTGTAACAATGCAAGCCTCCTAAACGCTGCTCCACTGGTAGCTGTTAAGTGGGTTTTATCCTCCCTGAAGGAGAGGGAGAAGCGTCTGCAGACTGTGCACTAGGAAAATGCGGACCATGGATCGAACTAACCTATAAAAGTAATAGGGCATGCTTTTCTGTAGACACACTTAGGCAGAGCCTAAAAATAGATGATAAAAATTCCTGGGTTTGCCTCTATATCTCCACGGTAACAGCACCAGTGAAGCAAGACTTCAAATATCTCCCTGTTGTAGGATCAGATAGTTCTTTTTCCATTTGTATATGTTTAGCAGGATTTTCATCTGGGCCTGCCACCAGGACAGTAATTACACAATGCAAGCTGCAGGAGTTCTGGTGGAAGCATATACAGTTTTCAGTAGAAGAGGAATTAGACTAGCTGTCTCAAGAACCTGCCTTCCTTTCCTCAAAACATATACTTAACACAAAAAATACAATTCTAGCTGAAGAAAAATGACTGGGGTTTTTTTAAATTATTTAAAGAAAGAAAAAAAGGGGGGGGGGGAAAGATTAAAAAAAAAAAAAGTATTTCATTTGGTCATAGGACATTAGGATAGCTTGTGAGGTACCAGGCCTCAATGACACATTGCACAGTGAGAAAGAGAAAATGAAATCTAGATCGTTACATTAGCATCTTGAAAATTGCTAGATAAGCCAGTGACCCGTGGCAGTGCCGAGAAGACACATAACACTTCACCAACCAGCCAAGCTACTACAGCATCTGAGCATTCTAGTGCTGAAGCACGGCACAGCGCTGGGCTGTATCAACGTGCATTAGCAAATGGAGTGCCACAATTGGTCTTACTGACTCAGGGGCAATGATGTGTCACTGCAAGGCAGCACCAACTAGAGCCCGTTAATCTTACTGTAACTTCAAAGATCCTCAGCAGAAAATGTATGGTTAACTCCTTTGTACTGTCAGAGGCAGTTGTGGCTCTTTACCTCTACTCCCATGGGTTAACCACACGGGCAGCTTTAAACATCAGTTTGCTGCAAATACAGAGCACAGATGGCAAATCAAAAAAGGTTGATATCGTTACACTTTTAAACAATTAAATGTTCTTTTAAAAAAGAACAGCAGCCACTCAGAATTCAATTGCATTGAGGGAGAGTCGCTAAGGACTAGAAACTGCTTGTAGGTGCAGCTTCGAAGGCAGTGATGAGTAGTATCCTGTACTCAGTGGGAGTCCTGCGAGCACTTGACAAAATACCCTGAGCCTCACTCTGCATGACAAGACTATGGCTGTTCCCGACCAGAGGAGCAAAACTCCTCTATGGCAGCAGCAGATTTCAAAGTCCTTGCTCTATTGCAGTACAATAGCAAATAGCTGGGTGACAAAGCTTTATTGCCTCCCCACCCAAACACTATTTATGCCTCCTCCTTCTCACCCTTCAATTGTATTTTGGAAGAGTCACACATGAGAACAGTTGGATGTCTCCTCTCTTTTGACTTCATAATTGTCTCCCATCACAAGAAATGCTAAAAAAGAAGGGGGGGGGGGAAGGGAAGAAAAAAAAGCAGGCTCTTAAAGAGCAGGAGTCAAGTTCTTAGCTAGCAAAAACTGACTGGTTTCAAATCCTATTTTTCATCAGCTGAGGATCAAGCCACAGTTTTTGATTTGTTTCCCAACAAATGGTGACCAAGACTCAAGAAACATACCATGCAGCTGCTTTACAGAAGGCATGCAATTTGCAAACTATAGTGATAAATTTATGTAACAAGACTTTGGAAAAACAAGTTTCCTCATGTTTTCACTCCTCAAAAAAAACAATTAAATGCATCAGGCCAGTGTCTCAAGGAATACAAGGTCAGTACCACAAAGCACAGTCATTAGTGTTGCCCCTTACTGAAGGTGCTCACTAGCCAAAGACTCCCATTGTCCCCTTTGGGAACAGCCAAGGTGATATGGAGAAATAGTGTGAAATGGGGACAATGGACATCGATTGTATGTCTGCTCAAGGAATGTGGGTATGGTGACTAGTCATGGGTGCGGTGTCTGGTCACATAGGCACACAGCTTTGAAGAGACGACTACAGTTTTGAGGAGCCTGCCCTTCTTCCTCTAACAAAGGGGCTATTTAAAAAAGAATGAGAAAAGGATGAGAGATATTCCAATGCTATCTAGAGGGAGGGAGTGCTAAGTCTCCTTGCTGGAGAAGATCGGATGGTCACAAGAACATGAATCACCTACAAACCTGCAAGACCACCACATTCCAGGCAAAGGACTGATAAGCTAATTAACATACGAAGCGAGAGTAAGCGGGTTTAGGTAACGAATATGTATAGGCGTTAATTGAATATTCATTTGTTTTATTGTATAAATGTGAGATGGTTCGTCACTTCGGGCATGCACGCTTGTGGAGGAGCGATCCCCCGTGCATCTGCGCGCAATAAACATACCTACTTTATAACTTTCGAGTTATAGAGTCAAATTCCGCACGTCAAAGGATGAGATTCTTCTGCAAAATCTGGCCCTACAGTGTTCTGCAGAAGTATTGAGGTAAAGCCATCTAAGCACCCAGCCAGACCACTGAATGCAGAAGAAATGACACAAGGCGTTTCAAATTCCCAACCAGCACCGACTTGCAAAACTCTGGTAGCTCAAGGCTGAAAGCAAAAAGACCTGACGTTGACCTTGGTTGTCTGCAGGAACAGACCTCAAATCTGTGATGCGAAACCCTTGAACCTCCAAGGACCCTTGTGAAATGATTGGCTTCAGTTTTATCCCTGTGAGTCCATACTGCCAAATTGTCATGTCAGCAGTCCCCACAATGCACTTAGCACAAGGACTGGCCAGGCCCCGGTGACTCTACTCTTCTCCCACGCCCTGGTGTGCTTACCGGGAACTGGCTTTCCTGTGCTGCTACAGCCTGCAAGGAGGAGAATCTCACCTTTAGACCGTCAGAACAACACTTCCTCCCAGCACAATAATGCTTGCAAAACAAAACCAAATCCAGACTGGCAAACTGAGGAAAAAAAAGAAAAGTTGAGCTGTCTGGTGTGATAATGGCTCCCAAATGATTACGGCTCCATGAGAAAGCATTTGGGTTGTAACCTGGCACTGAAAAAGCAAATCAAGAAGTAAGGTACTTAAAACCCAGTGTCGATTGATCACCTTGTGAAAAGGCAGTATTACCTACCCTGTGCATTTGTAAAGGGAGAACTACCTTTTGAATATGTTTGTATTTCCTACTTTCATGGGTTTAAAACACTCTCTAGAAGCATTAAAAGCATTACACAGCCTGTAAATGTAGTGTTTGCCCTTGGTTCTTGTATTTATTTTCTGGTACATCCTTATGCCTCTCACCTTAAGAGGTCAAAATGTTTTTCACATACTCTGCTGATACTCTCTTCTGGGCAGACCCATCTGGTAACCAAATACTTGCTCTTGTCAGAACTGCAGAGTTTTCCAGACTTTTTTAAAACCTCACCTCTTGCATTTGAGCTTTAGTCTTTCTGAAGCTATCTCCTATTGAATGAAATACTGTCCAGCTCAGCACAAAATTTCACAGATCTAGCATTTAACAAGATGGCAGTGGGTGTTTTTAAAGGAGGCATGATCAAATCTACGTACTATCTGAGAGCTTACTGATATGACAGAGCACTGTACTATGTATCACTGTAATTTTCCTATGCAAATATGATTTATTTCCTCGTTGGATCAGACCTGAAGTCCATTCTGATGTTCTGTCCCACTGGCAGCAGCCAGTACTAATGCTTCAAAGGAAAGATGTAAAAAAATAAATAAATAAAACAGAGAAACAATATCTATGTCCATAACACTTTTTTCCTTGCCTCAAGGAGGAATTAGCTTATACCTCTGAATAATACAAATGGAACAGCCTTCTAAGTATTTCTCGCATATAATTTAATCTGAGGCACTTTTAATACCTGTACAAGTAGATTTTTTTTATTTTTTTTTTACCTGCTGAGCTCTTGGTCCCAGCAGGAGGCAACTGCAGTGTAATTTTGTGGTAAGTGTTCTTCATTAACTTTCTACCAGAATATCCATGTATCACAGTTTGCTCTGTGTTACTGTATTATTTTTTTCAAACATGCAAGCAGCTCGGTTCCCTTTTTAAAACTGTAGCTACACACTTCATTAAGCTGTCTGTGATAATATCTATCCTAATGTTCTGCCTTCAGAACAGACTGCAAATTCAGAGCGCAGGCAGGTGAAGGGAAACTTAGATTACTTTTGCCACTGGGCATTATTGTAGCTTTATCCACATCAAATTTAATCTCTCACTGCACTGCCAAGATGTTCAGTTCTTCCTGGAGCATCTAACAAACCTCAACAGCTTTCACCAACTGAAACAAATTACCGTGATCAGCTAAATTCCCTATCTCATTCTGTCTTTCCTTCTCTGTGCTGCTAATGAGGATACAAAGTACTACTGACCAGACCCACATCAGTCTGAGGACAACTAACCAACCAGAGCCTCCAGAGTCAGCCCACAATGAACTTGGCTTCATGTTGAAGGTTATTCAAGCAGCTAGCTGCAACCATGTAGTGTGACACAGAAGGACTCAAAACTGAAAAAAGGAAAGATCAGAAGCATCTCCCTCTGTTTTGCAGTGGAGAGCTGCAAGACCAACATATGACTAATTAGATTAACTGGATGGAAAGAAATTAAGAGGAATTGATATCTATGAAGACATTAATGCATTTGGGGTTGCAGGTATTGAAGTGATCTGGCCCTGTATCAGGTAGTCACTTCAATTCCTAGGATCATGATCTTCACCCACTTTCAAAGAGATACAGACACCACATTAGTGAAAAGCTGCCATAATGTGATTCTGGATAGAACTGTAGAATCATATAATTGTTTAGGTTGGAATAGATCTTTAAGATCATAGACTCCAACTGTTAACCCAGGACTGCCAAGTCCATCACTAAACTACGTCACCAAGCACTGCATTTACGTGTTTTTTTAAACACCTTCAGGGGTGGTGATTCCACCACCTCCCTGGGCAGCCTGTTCCAATGCTTGATCACCTTTTCAGTGAAGAAATTTTTCTTAATATCCAATCTAAACCTCCTCTGGCATAGGTTGATGATGATTCCTCTTGTCTTGTCGCTTGTTATCTGGGAGAAGAGACCAATCCCCACCTGCCTACAACATCCTTTCAGGCAGTTGTAGAGAGCAATAAGGCCTCCCCTGAGTCTTCTTTTCTCCAAACTAAACCACCCCAGTTCCCTCAGCCACTCCTCATCAGACTTGGGCTCCAGATCCTTCACAAGCTCTATTGCCATTGCCCTTCTCTGGACATGCTCCAGCACCTCAGTGCCTTTCTTGTAGTGAGGGGCCCAAAACTGAACAGGATTTGAGGTGTGACCTCACCTGTGCTGAGTACAGGGGGACAACCGCCTCCCTAGTCCTGCTGGCCATGCTGTTTCTGATACAAGTCAAGATGTTATTGGCCTTCTGGCCACCTGAGCACACTGTTAGCTCATGTTGAGCCAGCAGCTGATCAACACCCTCAGGTCCTTTTCCCCCAGGCAGCTTCCCAACCACTCTTCCCCAAGCCTGTAGCACTGCATGGGGTTGTTGTTACCCAAATGCAGGACCTTGGGTCCTCAGGGAGGGGGTTTAGGGGCCAAAGTCAGCTCCTGAGCACGGGCACATCTGCAAGCAAGCAAAGCAGCAGCTCTTTGCTGAACATGTAGTACCTCTGGTGAGGGCCCACCAGCCCATAATGTGCTTCAGCTGCCCTGCACCATCTCCTGTTTATCACCTGTGCCTTACTGGTCCACTGATTCCCCACGTTTCCTCAAGTCAGTCAAGAAAAGCCACCACAAGTATTTACTTGTGCCATGCTACGCACTTGAGTTTGATAAGATTCTGTCCTGAGTTTTCGGCCTCTTCTCTCTCACACCTCCCTTGTTCACCTCCTGGAACAACCTGCTGGCTGCACATCTGAGGACTGTCTTGGTTTTATTTGCCTGTGGAAAAAGAGACTGGTGTAGGGAGAGTGTAGTGGAAGAAGCTATTTTTGCACTGATGCCTGAAAACAGGCCTGTGGTCAGAGAGGAGGGTGAACAACCTGTCTCCTGATCACCAAACACCCCAGCCTTTGGCCATCACTGCTGTCATGGAAAGGAGCCATCAGAAGAGGCCGTGAACAAGGGTGGGTGTTACCTTGATGCAAGCTGAGGGCAAAGTCCTTCATGATTGCAGGGGTCCCACAGCCTTGCAACAGGCAGCCTTACTACAGGGGATGAATAGCAACATCAGCAGATAGCTAATGAACGTGGTTATTTAAGGTCTGTGTTTTTAATGTGGCAAAGGCTGGAAAAGTCAACATAGGGAAAATAAGACCCGACAAAAAAATCACTCTGCAATCACAGGGAATTCAATATGGATATCACAGCTCTGCTGAGATAACCTCTAATTACCCACAGGAGACAGAACAGCAATGAGAAAGAAGCCACTTCCATTTTGGTTTGTTCATCATTAGTAGAAGTAGATATCAACCAATTTTCACCAGCCAAATCTTTATTATAGGCTGTGACATAAGAGACAAAAAAAACCCATCGAACAAACAAAAAACAAACAACCCCACACAACCCAAAAACCAGAACAAATTAAGCCTATAGTGCAACAATTCAGAAAAATGTGTCAGCTATTCTTGACTTGCAAGCCTTTGATCTTACTTTAAATTTGGTCTGACTTTCAGCTCTTTCTAGTTGCTAAGGATGCTATAAACAAGTACTAAGACTTTTAGAGCTAGAAACTATGAGGTCAGCTTTAAAGGTCTGGAAGAGCAGCCAGACTAGAACACTTGAGGAAATTTCCCTGACTTTGACACCTCATGAAAAATAGCCATCTCACTGGACTGCCAGAAATTTCTTCTACTCCAACAGAATTTTATCTGGTGTTTTGCTTTTGCTTGGGAGTGAGAATGAACAGTTTCTTAAAAAATGCTCAGATTCTCCATAATTACATACAGGACCCCAGGCATCAGATCTGTGCTCTGGGAGCACCACAAGAAAAAGATAATTCACGACCTAATATCTGGCCAGCCCACAGGTATTACTACAGGAATTGGCTGTGGTAAGTCCGTAACAAACAGCAATCATACCCCAAACAAGCGTGATCACCTCAGAATCAGAGTTTGAGGGCATGCAGCGGGCAGACTACATTCCTGTATCTCAGCTGGAGAATGTTTTAACACTTCTACTTTATCATTTGGTACAAACCTATCTTCAAGTTCATAAGGACTCAACAATAGGCAAATTTTCAAGCAAATGTATATCCAAAAGTAGGAAGCAATTTGTGGTTTACATCTGAAATAAGATCCCTAGAAGTTATTTAGAAATTCCTATGTCATGAATTTCATACTTTCAGCATGGAAGATTCCCTCCATCCTCATAATTGTTAGTTTTTACTTCTGATTACAAATACTATTCAAGGTTATATCATGTAGCTTTGGGATTAAAATCAGTGATTACTCTTCAAATGAGTGACAGCCCTCCAAATGAGTGACAGTTCAAACAAATCTCTGAAACAGAAGGATAGAGAGAAACCATCTCTTCTCTCCCCTGATGCAAGCTCAAGAGAGGGCTCGGAAGAGATGACAGCAAAGCAGTAACACAGACTGAAATATTCAGAGCTTCTGTGTAATTAACTTGTAACACTGAGAGGAAACTCCATTATTAAACATAAAAATGGAAAAGTGGCTGGAGAAGAAACTGTTACTGGAGAGATGCTTCAGGCAAGTGACAGAAAAATCATCCAGAGTTTCCATGCACTTTGAAACAAGACAGAGAAGCCACTGGGGAAGAAGCTTCATAGCGAAGCTGCAAAAATAGATGACCTGCCCAAGTGTAGTATCGAGGGAAGGCATACATGACTCATGACTCCCCATGATTACAAAAGGGATCACCAGGTCTGAAAGAAAGAGGCAAATTTCTGAACAGGGAGCTCATGTGCCAACTACACCTTTACTTTCTGACTACTGACAAAATGTACAGCAGAAGGCACCTCCTGCAAAAAATGCTAAGAATTTCCTGCAAGATCTTGAAAAGCATGTAACGAGAGACAAATCTCTGGAAGATTACAGTATATTATGGGTTAGCAGCAAAAATAATTAAGCCCAAAGGACTGTGTGCCACTGAATGTGTAGTTGGGCATGAGGACAACATCAGCCAGCAGTCTTCAGTGGCAGCTGGAGTTTATCAAGAGCACATAACGACTACAGTTCTCTGTATGGACAGGGCCACAGTCCACAGAGGATGAGATTGTTAAAGGCAAGTAAGAAATATAATGGAATATTCTAAACCTTTTTAAAACCTCAAGGTTTTCTCAATATTGCCAAAATTTGTTCAATAACATTGTTGAATAGGAGTGACGCCTGCTAGCACATGTAGCCTAATAAAAGAGCTCATTTATCAATAACAGAAAGACAAAATATATAGATAGCATTGTCCCAAAGGCACCCATCAAACGTAGGTGAAGGTGTAAATAATTTTACCTGTCACGTAAAAGACCATATTAGGTGCTATGTAGCAAGACAATTATAAAAAGCACAACAAACAAGCAGCACGGTCAGTGCTGGTACAAAAATATGAACTTTCAATACTGTCATCATGAATTAAAGTCACAAAAATCTGCCACAGTGATCGATAGGAAAATGAAAGTGTCCTCAGAGTCCAATGGAAAAAGTTCTTTGAAAAATTCTAAACTGATGTATTGTTATGAAAATTCCCCTCCCTAACTATAGTCTTTATGGTATGACAGTGTATTAAATTTGTTAATATGTATCAGTTCACCTTATACACTGCAATGATTGAGGTATGAGAATTTTACTGGAGACTTGTAAAACAAACTAAAGTACAACCTGGCCCTGGAAGTAATGTAAAGGCTTTGCTTCCTGGAAGCTTAGAGCTGTCCATAAAGGATAAAAGATAGCCCTGGACAACTGAGATAACGCCAGCATCCTAGGCCCTCTAACACATGTCTGAAACCTTCCCAGCATTGTCTGGCATCATAGGACACATGGACAAGAGGCAAGGACACTACAGAAATATAATTGCTTTGCAAAGTTTTACTATGATTAGTAATCAGTAGTGTAGCTGTTAGTGATTAGCCAAATCATGTTGTGCCTGAATGCTTGAAGGTTATAAGAACCCCGTGTAAAACCACACTTGGAGTGCCCCAATTTGGCTGGCAAACCTCAGGCACAGGAATAAATATTTACCCTTGTAATTCTATACCTGGTGTCCTAGCCTCTCTCCTCGGTTGGCAAAGGCCAGTTGCAAATTCTTGTAACATTATCAAGCGTAGGAGGGTAGACAGACCCAAGACTTGTTACCTGTATGATTCCTTTACCAAGTGCTAGCATCCTCTGGGAAAGAGAGTAAGCAACCTAGGGAAACACTTTATAGAGGAATGTAAGAAAAAGCCCAGTTCACCAGTATGACATTCAAAGTCCTCCACAGGCTGAAACTGTGGCATTTTGTCTGGCTCCAAGTCCAGATTAAATGGCAGATACTGGAAGAAACCTTATGCATTAGAGATTCTGAGAAGATGAGAAGAGAAAAACCAAAACCTGATTGGTACAGGATGTGACTGTGGTACAGTACAGCAACTTTGTCAAAACCAACAGGTTAGAAATCACCGAGTGATGAAGCACCGTATGTGATGTTACACCAGTAACAATAAAATCCTAGTTTGTTCTCTGTTCTCTTACTTCTGATAATAAAGCTGCTTTCCATACAGGGTATGGAAAAAATGTTATTCACTGATCCAACCTGAGTGATTAAACAGAGAAGCAATTTTTATACCTACTTCTAAGGAACATGCATTAGCCCCTGTAGGAGACAACTGTTCTGCTTTTCAAAATGGATCAGTGCAGCAGCTCCTGTGTTTGCACACAGGACACGCACAGAACGTATGGCTTGCTTCTGTAGCTGCACAATCAGAATTCAGTAGTGTTCATCAGCTTTGCTGATCCCTGAGAAAACATGGTCTAAAATGGTAGAGAGCACTATAATAACAAACTGCATACCTCTGCATGGACACTGAATGTAATTTTTTTTATGCAGAAATCAATAAGGAACAAAAAGGATATCTGGAAATGTGTCAGGGTTGCTCATCTAGTGCACTAATTTGTTTAATCAAAAGTAAGAAGCCAAACTATCAAGAAGGCAACATTATATGAAATAGGATATGGGCTGGGGGAAAGGGAAAAAACAAATTTGAAAAATGTGTTTGAATGAGACTAAGATTGCTCTGTGTTGAGAGGAATTGCACATTACTCTCCAAATTATCTTTTTAGCTTCTGGCATTTCATTATTTTTTTAATCTATCATGTGTTGCTTTAGGATGTTTCCCAGGAAGGAAAAAAAACCCTCCCAAAATCATACATGCTTCATTGTTAAATGACTGTGTCTCGTTTCACCTTCCTACCACTTTCAGACTTGATAACCTTTTGACCTAATTGGCATTGCTGCTGATTTCCACCTGGGTGGTAAAGTATCTGATATTCAAAGCCTGGTTCACTCAGTGAATCAATAAGTCTGCATTGATTATCTTGTGGGAAGGAACAGAGCTGAAGCTCTTTCCAAGGAAACTGGGGGCTGAGAGATTTTCTAGCTGTGGGTGGGCTAAAGGAGTATGATCTTTGCTATCTCAGAGACACAGGCATACGTGCACAGGGTAACCTGGCTCTAGATCCCCAGAATTTGTGTGTGTCATATGCCTTCCCTTTCAAATCTCCAAGCTAATCTGTCATGTGAAGAAAGCCTGAGCACCTGTCTCTGGTTTAACATTAAGCCCCTCAGAAGTTTCCAGAATGAGGAAAAACCTGCAGGCTATACAAGCCAGAACTGCCTTAGGCTATAAGAAAAAGGAGATTCACAAAAGAGAGAAGTTACTGTAATTCCCCCAATTTCATCAAAAGAAGCATAAAGAGAGGGAGATGCTTTAGGACAAAGAATTGCAGCATCTACCTGATGCTCTTCACACACCTGCTCCAAAGCAGAGAAGCAAATACTTCCCTTCACACAGCCAGATGGGAGGCTGAAACAGCCACATTTCCTCCCTTGCTACATCCCTGCACAGCCATCAAGTTCTAACGCACAGTGTAGCCCTGTTCTGTTCATTACGAAACCAATTTATCCAGTGTGCTGGGGCTCTCTCCCACTCCCTTTAGGAAGCAGAAGAAAGGTCTCACTGTCCAGAACATTTCTGCAACGTTCAGGTTTTGTACACTCATTTTCATTCCCTTGAATCTGGCTGTGCCCTTGTGCCCCACTTTCAATAACGGCTTGCCTTCCTCATGGCCTAGCAGCTGTCATCACTTAACTGAGCTCTGCAGAACTCCTTTTTTTGTTCTTCATAAATCAGGCTCCACAGTTTTGCTGTTTATAGTTCCACACTGGGAACCACGGTTACTTCTACAGCGTAGCAATTTTTTCTGCACTTTACTTTTCATGTCCGCATTAATCTTTTCAGCAGGAAGTACACCATAAATATTTGAGTGACTCAGTCTACTGCTTCCACCAAGCATACACATGTCCTCTGCAGCTCCTAACACTGGAGCACCAAGCCCATTCCATCTGTTGAGATCAGACCAGGCTGCTGAGAGGGCTGGAACAGGGAGACAGCCATCTGTGCCAATCCAGAGTCGCTTGCAAGGTTACACCCACCTGGGAAGGAAAGAAATAGCAGACAGGCATAGAAGGGTAATACACTTTAAGCCATTCATTGGAAAAGTGCATTACCTCCACTACTCTGGACAAAGACCAAGTTAGATAATCATGTTCTGCCAGCATAAAGTCAGCCTGAAGTTTAATTTAGCTAATGATCTAGGCACAAACTACACTGAAGGAAAAGATCCAGCTGTGTGTGAATTCTGGTTCTAACTCTTTCATTGACAACTTTAGGTAAGTAACTTTAAAAACCCAAACTGAAAATAGAAGTCAGATAAGACAGAGCTCTGCTTTCTCTGTGGCACGTTACACTGCACCACAGCTCACACGCCTGAGCTGCGAGCAGAGGTGCAGATGGCTGGCGTTCTCCACAGCACAGCATGGCCATTACCCAGGTCTCACAGAGACAGCAGGAAGGCAACAGAAGCAGGAAAAAACCTCTGCAGCTGTGCCTTCAATGTGCAGGCTCTCCGATATGCCATTAGTTCTTCTTCACCTCGCAAGCAGACAACCTGTAGCTTAATTAAAAGGGTAGGAACCAAAGGTTTGCAAGCAAGGTACAAAGCGTAATTGAGCAATTGTCCCCAACCAGTTAGAAGTGGTAAGTACAATTACTTCCAGCACCATTGATCCCATCATTTCTTCAAGTTAGTAATACAGACATAGAATGAAGTCTGCTCTGCCTGACACAGATGAGCTCTTTTGAGGTTGCTACAACTTCAGTTTGCATTGATGTAGATCTGCACCAGCAAAATAACAGTTCTGTAGCTGCTTTCTTTCCCTGCTTTCAGGCACATAGCATGGAAGCAGGGTCCAGACCACCTTAACCCTCATCAAAGCCTCTATCTGAACAAGCTGCCATATAATATTAATTTAATACAGAGCCCAGGTCCTCCTCAGCATATGGCAGGCTACAGTAGTTCCTTGGGTCTGGACACAATCAGTCTTAAGCAAAACTCAAAGCAGAAGCAATTTTATTTAATTATTGTACAACTGTGCTTGTAAAACAGAAAGGTAATTTCTAACGTCCTCCATCTTAGATGCATTTATTCTGTTGGCATATTAAAGGACCAACTTGCTCAGGACTAGAACGTCCTCACAAAGAATGGTGCAACGTGCACATGCACAAAGATTTATTAGCAGCATCCATTTCTGATGCCATGTGTCAACTGTAATGGTGAAAGCTCCTTGGGGCAGGGGGGAAGAGCCACGAAAAGAACAGAACAGAAGATGAGACAGACAGAATTAGAAGGGGAAGGGAAAGTTCCCCAGTGGCTATCCAGGGCAAGAAGTGATGGGGTCCCCAAATGAGCATCCTTGCCAGCAATATTGGAGAAATTTTACCAATGGCTTAATTGTAAATTGTGGCAACTAACGTATCAATGACATGACCAAGCTGTACAACGCTGCGCTGTGTAGCTTAGCTACTAGTAGATAAGAACCAGCCCAAAAGCAAGGCATGAGCCAAGAGTGCTGGAACAGGTCCAGAAGAGAGAGAAGGACACGAAAAGGACAAGAAGAAGAGGAAGATGATGAACAAGAGGATTAAGAAAGAATGAAGATGTCCCAAACAACCACCAGAGGACCCCTAGCTCATTAGACAACACATGCATAGTAAGATAAGTAGTTCTTGGAATTGTAATGAATATGTTGATGTTTTCTCAGAAATGTCATTAATATGTATAGATCGGCCATATAAACAGTGAATAAAGTTGGCATGCACATTGGGCTGAACAAATACCCCATGCATCCAGTGTCAAAAATAAAGAATGCCTGCTTTCTAAAACTCAAAAAATTAGTATTAGAGAGTTTGTCTCTGATTTTTCAGTAACACCAGGTACCCCTCCAGTGCAGCAGGTCATTCCTCCCACAGTTTTCCCATAGTAACTGTATAGTTTCCATCAAGATCCACTCAAATCCCCTGTTTCTTGTCCCTGTGTATGACAGTTAGCACTGATCAGAGCACCTGCTGAACAGGGACAGGTGCTGTGTTCCAATTCTGTGCACACCTATTATTGGGTTCCCTAATGTAAGGCAAGAGCTACAGCCCAGTGGGTAGTGCTCACAGCAGTGAATATCACCTCAGGGTGGGCAAGTGGAAGGCCATGAGAATAACACCAACAAGGGGAAAGAAAATGTCGCCCCAGAGACTCTGGCAAAGGCAGCTGTGGCAGCCTGCGTGCCAGAGCACAGAGGTACCTGTGCAAGGCAGGCTGCACAGCCACAGAGAGAAGGCCCCCAATACAGGGGACTGAGGCACCTAACGCACTGTGCAACAACCATGCTGAACAGTCACCTGTAAAACAAGAAGGAACACTACCATCCAGCTTGGGTCACAGCCTGGGATATAAGCAGGGCTGTCTAGTAAATATCCACTTGTTAAATACAACCATCAGTGCACAATGAAGCAAAGGGAAGAGATGCATTTTCAGTGACTACAGCTACTTCTAGCTTGATACCATGTACTGTGTGATCATCATCAAGACCTCGGCTTACACCGCACTATATTAGCAGATCACACTGCTGCCCATGGTCAGCCATAAAATGGTCACTAAAACAAACTAGGTAAGTGATGGCTGCAATTTCCTCAGTTTTCATACTGGAAAACTGTCAGGTGATCTGCCTTTCTGCTGCGACCATACAATAATTTTGTCAGAGGGACCTACCACACACACATCCTCATCTACAAGCTGCATTTTAGAAAAGCTACCAGACATGTGGCCCTGTTGCTAGCATCTTGTGGGGATTGCTGGTGCTCAGGAGCCTCCTCACTGCCAAGAGCTTCCCTGGGGACTCTGCATCAACTGCTGTACTGCTAGAGTAACTGTATGGTGCAATGTGCTCCAGCAAACCCTGGGCTGATTTCTTTAGAAGAGGCAGAGCAGCAGTGTCTGCAGCACAGCTCTGTGCTCCTGGCTCCTCTTTATGAGACCATGCCTCACTGAGGGGTGTAAGTTTTCCCCAGAAAACTGGCACTGTGTCAAGCAGTAGGCAGGATGGGTTGGCCACTGCAGAAATGCCACTGAAACATAGTTTGGTTTCTTACCATGTCCTCCTCCTTCTGCACTTACCACACCATCTGGGTTGGAAAACGAAAATAGGGGAAGATGATCAGGTGGCAAAAGTTCAGCTCAGCATTCTACCATAACCTGGTTCAATTCTCAAACTCTGTGTGACCTTTGAAAGTGTGTTTGCCAGAGATTTTTCTGCAATGTATTCAGACACCTAAAATTACAGAAAGGTTTTCAGCAGGCTTACCAAATGACCCAGGTCTTCAACTGAAGTTATTTTAATGCAGGAAAGGACTTGAACAGAACAAAACACACAAAACAATACCATAAGCTACTTCTCTGAATAGCTTTGAAAGTGCTTCAGATTACCATCCATAAAATAAGGGACACAGCACATTCATACTTCATAGAGCTGTCATGAGTGTAAATAAAATGTACTGCCATACTACCCAGGTGCCTTGCAGTGTCTTGAATAGATTCCTCCCTCCCTCCCTCCAAGCTGGAAGCAAGGCAGGAATGGGATATCATTAAAGCGATTGAACTCCCTGCAGAGCCTAATCACTTATTTGAACTAAGCATGAGAAATACCCAGCTCATTCATCACATACCCCAGTTAGTTAAAACCACAGGCAACACAGCAGAAGTGAAGTAGCTGTAGCCTGCAAAAGAACAGTGTTCCTTGATTCAGCATTCCAAGGAAAAATAAAGTAATCCACAACTCTAATATTCTCCTTTGATCAGCTTGTCTCCCAGGAAGCAGAGCCGAATTAAGGCCACATTTATCTGCAAAGTTTATCTTCAGTTAGGAAAGGCAAAACATACACTAACTACCAGTCAGAAAGATGAAGGCTCCCACTGCTTTCACAAACATCTCAAAAGGAAAAAATGCCAATGGAACAGCAAACATAATTCAGAAGTTCCTGCCCAGTGGGCACCCTCAGCTACTGGTTTGTCAAATAGCCAAGCCATAGCTACTCCTAGATATCTGACTAGCATATTCCTTAGTATCGTAAAACTGACACTTGTATGTAAACAAGGTAATTAGACTGAAAAGTCCTTTAATGGCTCGGGAATTTTCCTTTACATGTTGTAAGCTCCTTGATGTTTGGGGAAAATAAGTGCACATGAGTCCATGTGGCTTTCCAGGAACTGATCCAAGCCTGATGCTGCTCAGAAAGAATTCCTTTCCCCATACCAAGCGTACATGAAGCCCCATTCATGATTTGTGCCCACTTCAGACTAAGCAGCAGTGCCACGAGAACTAGCAGCAAACTTGTGATGCATCTAAGACAAGCCCACTGGAGAGACTGAGCATTCAAGGGAGCGCTGTGTCCCACGCAAGCAACAGGGCCAGCCCACAGAAAGGAGACTAAAAGTAAGCCACATTTCAAGAAGCAGCTTATCAGATCACCATTCCCTGTGACAGAGAGCATTCACTTCCACAGATAGACGGAGCTATTCCTCATGCCAATTTAAGCACCATTACCACCTATTCACTCTAACTGGGCTAGTGGATTGCCAGCCAGAAAGGCCAGGTTAAAAATTCCCTATGAGACCATTCTGCTGAGCTTTCAACAGCCTGTCAGTCTGCTCCATGTGAAAACACACCTTAATAAGCAAGACAGCATTATTCAGAACCATTTGTCTAGGTGTGACAAACTGCATACAAAGAGGGAAATTACATCCATTAAGATATGCATGCAAGCAGCATTTTTGTTGCTTAGTGCAATTAGAGTGATGTATAATGTCCAGCTCCTGCTGCCCACAGAGAAGCATGGCTAGTCTTCCAGGAGCTCATATAAGCCAAAGTATCTTGTGGTCATTGTGAACTTAATCCTGCTGTAAGGCCTGGTTATCTTACTGTACAGGCATGCTCTTTAGTTCATTACAGCTACTGAAGGAGCAAACAAAGCAGGCATTTGATCTCAACAGCAGCTCCAACGATTATACTCTTGCCCCTCCACTATGGCTCTCCACTGCCAAATATGCACCACACCAGGAAAGACAAACCTTCTTGCTCCATTCCTTGCCTCCAAACCTCTCCTGGTGTCAGAACCCAGCATACGTCATTGTTCATCCTCACACACTCTGCCATCCCATTGTGCTTGCTGTCATTTAAACGTAACAAGAAGAAAGCATGCTTTTGTCTTAGAAAGCTTCCAATCTTGTAGCTGTCTGGAAAATCTCATCGCTGGGTGAACATGAAGAAATGAGGTCAGGAATATTCATAGTCCAGCACTGCCTTTCTGGGGATGAACTGGCAAGGCACATATAGGGTGAAGGACAGCCACACGCTGTTCTCTTATATTTATAAAGAGCGAGCCAGTCTACGGCCATGCAGGTAGCCAAGTCCATACTGGGCCCTGAAGGAGCCTAGAAACTGTTCTATTGCAGGTATATTTCAACCCTGACCTATTGAGAACAAAGAAAGAGCTGCAACTCAACCTCAGCCCCAGTGTCAGATGGAGAGACAGGGGACAAACCGCAAGTGGAGCAGGGCTTTTGCAAGCTGAGGGCTGTTCCAGTGGCACTCCACCAACTCCCCTTACTCCCAGACCCAGGCTGCTCTCAGTCCATCCCTTGCCTCTCTGGTGCCAAGCAAGCGACAGCATGAACACCAGCCACTAGCCTGGAGACCACCTGCACAACAAGATCAGCCAGGCCAGGAAATAGTCGCACGCCACAGTATGAACAGTGTGAGAGACTATCCTGGAGAATCCAGCCCATCATCTATATAAACATGAGCCTCACTTAGCTGCTCCTCCACTAACAGTGAAGCATCATTAGCAAGGAAATAGGGAGTTAAATTCTACAGATGACTGACACTCCTCTGCTCAGCTTCTCTTCCCAACCCACCACCTACCAAACCCATGTATTCTTCTCTGCTGTTCTTTCACTTCAAAAATTAGTCTATTTTTACTCAGAAAGGAGACTGTCAAGGACTAAATCACTTAAAGTCTTCCTCTGCCTGCCAGATTTTCCAGAAAGATCTCTACTACAGTACACGAGACAGACTACATCTGTGAGACTAACACCAATACTTCCCTACACCTGTGATCAGACTTAAGTACACATACTAATACTAAAAGAGAACAACCCTGATTTCTTAAACAAGCACTAGAAAATTTGTTTCCCAGGGAAGAACACTAGAAAGTCTAAAATAAAAAGAAAAAAAATTACATGGAAAAGGCACATGGAAAGAAATGACAGTAAAGTCAGAGAACCACAGCTCTCCTGCCTTCACAACACCAGGATCCATTTCCATAACTACTCTGTAAACAGCTACTGCTGCTGGAGAATGGGTTTCACTTGGTATGTGAATGATTCACAGCTTCATGTGCTTACTTACATGTGCACATTAGGGCTTCACTGACCAAAGGATGGGACAACTGTTCATTTTCTTGAAAAACTCAGGGAAATTAAAAAAAAAAGCTTACTGCTTCGGTTTCCTGACTGTGGTTCTTCAAATGTATGTGTAGGTTTTGACACCTTTGATCTGGGTGTGGGAAGGGAGATAAGGCAGGCAAAGTTATTTCAAGACACCTAGGTCATCTCAGCACAGAGCACTGACATCTACACTCATGCAGCCAGGTGCATTGGGAACTCGCAATACAAGGCCACAAAGACCTACTTCATTTCTTTACACTTTTTACTTGAGGCACAAATATCTTCTTGCAGCAATTACTATATTTATGTCTCTGCCTACTTTTTAATTTTTCTTCCCCACTTGCCTTCTCTGTTGCACAGCTACCCTGCTGATCCCATCTCCCTCTGTTTATTCATGCCTGCAGCAACACCATGTTTGGCTTAATCTCACTGAGCACAGAGATGCCCATTGGTACCATCAGGAGGTAGAATCAAGAACTTTCCTACAGCAGTGCTGAAACACAAATACAAATACCGAAGTGCTATGAACAAAAGGGAAAAGCTGAGAAGTAAAATAGACAATTTGGTGTTAGAAGGAATACAACTATAGTAACATGTACTTTTGGTTGAGCTTACACCCATTCATTAGGAGTAGAAAAGAAAGCCCAGCCTGACATTATCCTCTTAGCGTAGTCAGGCACAGGTTTCAACAGGGAAGACTAGCACCATCCAGCCTGCCTGCAGTGTCCTCCCCTCTCACTCCTCAGAGGGCATCTGCACTGCATCCAGACCCAAGGTAGGACATATCCCAAAGGCAGGAGGAAAGTTTTCAGAATCCCAGTTTTCTGGGGTTGGGGATTCACTGCAAGCATCAGATAGGGATGAGGACTCAAACATAGAATTCACTCCCATGCTCAATGGCCAGTGTTAAAAGTGCACTGTAGAGTGTCAGAGCTCCATAGAAACAGCAATGTAAAAAAACCCCTAACAAATCACCACCCAAACAACACAGCCTCTCTCATTTGTCCTCTCAAAAAAAAAAAAAACACCCACAAACCAATAATTGATACTTGCAAGTATAAGTGTTGGTTTGGCTGTCCTGAGATTTTTGTTTTCTATTCCATTGACAAAACAGAGGCAACCCAACTCTAAAAGCACACACATAGATCTGCTCCACATCAGCAGATTTGTTTACCAAATCTGAGTCTTGATTTCTTTGACTATAAATCCCTCTCAGATCAAAGTTGTTCCACTATTTCTCTGATGACAAAGCTGATTTTAAAGATTCCTGCTTGTCCCTGCCCTTCATCATTCTTCCCTTCTCTTCTCTCCATTTGCCATGTCTGCCTCAGAGGTCTTCTCGTCTGTGCCAGATCTCAAATTTGATGGTTGCTCAAAGGGGGAGGGAAGCCAAACCCCAGGACTTTAAGTTAAGTTGCACCACCACCGAAAGAAGTATGCATGTAACTAGCTGTATCCTTAGCAAAGGCAACCTGCTTGTAAACAGCTTTCAGAGGACAGGCTTTTCAAACCCACAGCAAACAGTGGTTCTGTGGCCCTGAACAAGGGAAGCTGTGCACCACTGGTTAGTCAGCAGGAGAATTTGATCAGGATTAGGCAGCTGTGCTCCTAACTGCTCAGCTGCAGTTTTAAGTGATACAGAACACAAGACACAGTTAGCCAGCTTTATTCTTTTCTCCACCTGCAGAGGAAGAGATTGAATGATGTGGCATAAAAGCTGTGAGATGAAACTGCCCCTTTTACATTTTCAGACAAAACTTTTAGTGGCAGAGTTTGTACCAGTTCAGCACTTTTTGTGGTGTGGACTGAGCACTTATCTTGTCCCTTTCTGTCATGGGTCTCATCACACAGAGCCACAGCCTGAGTTTACAGAGGAAGTAATTACAAAAAAAGCTCCCAGGTTTCTACTCACAGAATGAACATACTTTGTACAGAAGAAAAAACATCAGGCTGCTATGTTTTTGGTTTTTTTTTAGTAAAAAAGACTGCATTTTTAAAGGCATCTCTTTATCAACAATAATACTTTTTTTGAAAGCCTTTTCCATTGAAGTGGTTGGTAGCTTCCATCTTGGGTACCAACAGAGAAGTCATTCTCTCTGTCTTCCACAGTTTCTGAACTCTCCTGCAGGGTCATAGAGGGAAAAAGCTAACACCCAATTACTCAATAATAGTGGAAAAAAAAATACCAGTTTCCATCCAAGATCTCCCTGATGGATGACCTGTCCCAGGAACCACTCCATCATTTTAGATAGCTACTTGGAGTTGGTGGCCAGATGGCAACTGCAGGAAAATAATAGTTGGCAAGCTTGTATGTGTCTTTGATTCTTCCAAGGTAGAGAAAGATAGTTTCCAGAAATACTTAGTGTTAAAAATAGTATGAAAAGAGATTTTCTAATGGCTGTCTGCCTTTGCTATATTTTTGTCACAAAAATCAATGTAGAAGACCTTGTCATACCTAAGTTGGCTGGTCCCACTCTGGCTGTGCTCTTATAGCAATCACACCGAGCATTTAATTTTAATTTTAAGCCTATATATTTAATGAACAAACAGAAACAGCTTTGGCCATTCTTACTGTAGATTCTTCTACAGACATCATCTTGTGGTCTGCCTCACATCTGAGGCTTTATTAATCACTAGCCTCATTATTGCTAAGAGCAAAAGGTACTGTTGTTTACTGATAAGAGATGTCATCAATTGCTTGTAATAAAGATGTGACATAAATTGCGCAGTTCTACTGTCATTTGTGGCTGAGGTTTACATGCACTTCCTTGACTTTAAAAGGCATCTTCTTATCCTATCCTATTTCTATATCATGTTCTGGCAGCCCAATGTAGCCACATCATTGCTAAAGAAGGTAGATAAAGGTGGTCTTACAAGAAAATGTCAACATGAAATCAAACCACAAGTTTCTACACTCAGTATTTTCATCATCCAAGCCAGGTGGGACATACCAATATTCCAAGAGATTTAAGTGACCTTCAAAAAAGATTCATTCATAGATATCCGAATACTTCACTGATGCACCTCAGTTCTCAGAGGCTCCATAGCACAATGTATTTTAAAAGAAAACATTCTCTAAAAAGGAACTGTGACATACATACTAAGAATAAAGGTTTCATTTAACTTTAGAACCGATAAAAAACAGTAAAATTCCTGTTCAGAAATATACCACTTTTTCAGGACAACACTTGGCCAAAAGTGTATTAGCCTACGCTTAAATTTATTTATCTATTTAGGATATTTGACTTTATACGCGCTTAGATATGAATAAAAAGCCAGGCAGAAGTTTCTAAGCAGAGCAATAAACAGCATTTCCTCCTTTCCCAGGGAAGTAACTTTCTCTCCCCCACCAACTGCTCATACCCCAGCTTGGCCACAAGCAGAGAGCTGGGAGGCAAATGCCTGAGTACTGAAAGCCAGGCTGTCAGCTTGCACCCTGCTGCTGGAAAGAATGTTTCGCATTCCCAGGCTGTATTCAGCCCCCTGGTGCCATAAAGCTAAACTCACCTCCTTGGGAAACAGTGCTAATTAATCCCAGTTTTTCCCCTGTTACAATGTGATGAGGTATTTTGCTCCAGCCTCTGTAGTGGCAAGCAGAACCAGGGAAACCGTTTTTATTTACCCCCTGCTTTGTACAGCACTTGTGTTTCAGGGCTGAAGCAAGGTACAGGCCTGTGTCAATGCAGCAGTATGTATCTGAGGAAGACAAAGAAAACTAACAAGGGATTGAATGTCAGGTATTATGGCAACAAAATCTAAATACTCATTGAACTGCTTCCTGCTGGCATATATTATAAAGTAGAAACTGCTGCGGAAAAAACCGCAAAGCACTCAAAGGCTAATTTTGTTGTGTGACTGTACACCATGTTCATAGCATCTGGAACACACTTCAGGCATGGGCACTCAGAGGAGCAAAGGCACAAGAAATGAGAACAAACAGTGGAGCTGTTTTAAGGAAGAGGGTCACGCTGTTCACATCTCCCTCCACACTACACAACCTGCTCATTGTGAGGAAAAAATCAGGAACACCAAGCAAAAGCAGAGGGAGGGTAGAGAGCTCTATGGGACTACCTTCCTCACTAAACAAATGTCAGAAGCGAAGTTCAAAGTGATTATTTCCCCTCTATAATGGAAACAAAATTCCAGATATAGTCAGCAGGCTGGAGGAAAGGCACTAAGACAAAACCAGCATAACTCAGGACCCAAACCTGCAGACTAAGTCCCAGCTAGCAACTTTAGAAGCTCCTGTGCTTGGCTCCAGATCTCGATAACTTACAAAACATTTGTCAGCACTGCAACATCCATCAGCCCTCACAGGAGATGAAACAATTAGCAAATACACCCACTCTACAAGGCTGTATTTGGCCCTTCTTGCTGGCTCCACCTCTCCGTGCACAATCTGCTCTCAGAAGCAGTTCCCAACGTTTTAAAACATCCCCTGTTAGTAATAATAGCGACCTAGCTTATTCAGGGACAACATTTCAGGTGGTCAAACTTCTGCTTTTTACGCATCCCTCCTCTGTAAATGAAATTAGAAATCAAAATTATTATCATTTTGAAGCCCCAAGGAGGACTGGAGCTGTGTTGTGCTCAGTGCTCTGCAAACACATGCTGAGAATCAGCCCTGCACCAATGAATCTATAGTCGAAAGAGATGTGATGGGGATAGGGTAAAGGTTTGTTTGGAAAACAAAAGGATTTGTACACAGCCGTTTAGCAGAGCAGGAGTAGAACCTAGGCCTCCTAGCCCCCTTTTCAGGGCTATTTAAAGCCATTTCTGTGCTTATCAGGTACTAGTGGTAGCATATGATCACAGTCAGATTTATGTCAACAAGGGGAGACTGCCTATTCCAGAAATGCAACTGAAGGAAAGATCTCAGAGTCACATACTCCATCTGTTTCCTCTAAAACAAGATCAAGTTTACCCTGATAATCCCCAGCATATTAGTATGATCAGTTCTAAAGCACCTTCAGTATCAAGCAATCTATAACTTCCTTACATTGCTTGCCTCATACATTTTTCCTGAAGATCTATACTAAGTCTCCCACACTACTGAGTAATCCAAACCCTACACCTATGATCAAAGTTATAACACACCACAAACCCCTTGTAGCACTCCTGGGTGCAGTCCTCTCAAGCAGGTAACTGTACGGGCTTTCCTCCACTGCCGAGCAGGGGGAATGGATCATTCTGCATCTGCAAGGTACTGACTTGTACTTTTCCTCACCTACCCTGCAGAGAGCTTGTTGAGCTCACATGTGCCCATATTTTGGGTCCAGTCACACAATTTTACTTGGCAGGTGAAGAAACCTTGGCTAGTATACTCTGTGCATGATTTTCCAAGATTGCAACATGTGCAGGAATAGAGGTTATAATTTCAAAAACAACCAACATTTTGCCATCCCCTACCATGCAGAATTAGCTCTAAATCCTCCTGGGTTAGTCTCTGTGCTTAAGGAGGAAACCATCATGCTAACTCTGTGGTAACAGGCATTGGTTAAACCCTAGACAGCTCTACTAGATGCATGTAAAACTTCCACACAAGAGCAGAAAGCTCTGGAAGCTATGTGATGCTGGCTCTTCAGAGTGATTTCACTTTACTGTTTTAAACTTCAAATATTTGTTTAAATTTTATTTACAGGCAAACACATCAGATAAAGACATAAATTCTTATTAAAAAACCACTGCCACCCCAAAGTAATTATATAAAAAAAAATTAGTTACAAATGTCAGAGATAGCAATCTCAAGAATGTTTAATAAAGCTGAAGAACTGTATTAGTAACACTCAATGAAAAAGTAAGCTCATGCTTCATTATACCAGTGCCTGTGTAATAATCTCATATGCTCCCAGCAAGCTGAAGGGCAGTGGCCTTCAGATAATAGCAAAATGATTACATGCACAGGGAAAGTTTTAGACTGACCCCAGTTACTGGGCAAGAGAAGCTCCTGTGTGATCAGAGACTGCCCATTCCCAGTTTGCCAAGTCGGCTGCAGAACTTGGAATCACACAATGTAGATGGGGATGTAGCTTCAGGCTCGGTTCCTCTAAATTTAAAATAAGGACTTCAAGGGCTGGTTTAATACCCTGTTTCAGGGCAGCACCTACTCTCTGGCCCTCAGTTGACTTGCAGTGAAATGGAGTATTTCACAGGCCAACAATGTGGTGTGTTTCTACAACATAGTACTGTAGAAATTAATTAATAGAGTATCCTCAGAAATATTCATCCTCTTCATTAGCTTAGTGCTGCAAAGTGCAAACATACTTTCCAGAGCTTATTTCTACACCACTACCCTTTTTCTTACCCACAAAATAAAGGGGTTTAGATCCAGTGCCTTCAGATGGCACATTATAGGGAAAAAAAAAAAAAATTAAAAAAAAAATCAGAACTTGGATTCTGTGGGGGAAGAAAATTCTTTGTCTCTACTGATGCTCCCAGGAATCCCAAGGTGGTGGTTGTCAGTCTGGGAAATGTAAGTACTGCTTAAAATAAAGAAGGTATTGTGGAGAATAGAGTGCTAGCAAAAGGCGCCAAATACTCTCTTTGGCAACAAAAGCCTCAGACCAATGAATGACAGGTGTATGGCGTGGTGTTACACAATGCTCAAGAGAGGTGATTATATACACAGATGACCTGTTTCAGGGGAATTTAGATGAAAGAGTTGTTATTAAATACAGTGGTCTTCATGCAACTTCTTTGCAATGACAGGTCAGTCAAGTCATGTCTTGTGCTGTGCAAGAGATGGATAGGAGAGGTCTTAAGGGTTCTTACCTGCAAAGCCAAAGCAGTCACTGACACAAATGCAATAATCATGAAGAGGGGGGGAAAAAAGAAAAGGTGGGGGAATCAAGCAACATCCATGGAGTTTCTTCTCTGACTTTAAACCTGTGCTTATCAGCAAACCAGCTAGCCACACTGGTACTAGTTAAGCTTCACAGCTGACACACTACTGCTGAGCAGAAGAGATTCTGCCGTGTTCATGGGTAAAAATGTATGAGTAGCCAGCATAGGAAGAAAACTATAAAGATAACTTTGCTCACTGTTAAAGACAACAGCATTCACCACTGATAGTTCTTATCTAAGCAAAGCAGACTTGGCTCAAACTTCAGAGACAGATCCGCAGAGAAATCTCACCACACCTCAGGGAAAGACACAGAAGATAGGGGATGGCACTCAATTCTGAATCAGTGCCCAGGAGTGGCATACCACGGAAAGATAAATGGAACTGACTATGTAACAGTAGGACAAAAAAAAAAAAACAACCCAGACCTCTCCTAGAATGAACAGCAAGTGCTTCACGAGGCAAAGAACTTCTGTCCTGTATAAAGTGCAGGCAGGCCAGATGTTTAAGTATTATCCTTGGCTTCATTTCTACAAAAAATAAGATTAAATTAGAATGTATTAACACATGATTCAAAGGATTGGATTCTTCTTTCTTAATGACTTCAGGAACTTTAGTATCACAGGACCTTTCCTACAAGCATCTTCTTCTGTCTTCTGTACCAAAGGTGTACTAAAAGACAGCTCTGTGCATCCCTAAACGTGGAAAATTCAGGTAGGCATCTTTAGAAGAGCTCAAAGGAGAAAAGTAAATCTCATGAAGAAGGATACCAGGAATGCGACAGGACTTTGCTTTTCTCTGCCTTCATCTAGTAATGCCGGATCCACCTTCTCACTCATCATCCTGGTATTAGAAAATACCGATTAGAGCATAACTTCACAGCACTGTGATGAGTATTAGGGCTATTCAGGGGTAATGCAGCAGCTATATCCACCAGGACCTTGCCATGCCAGACACTGTACACCACCTACTTGGGGAGATCTAGCACCTCTCCCAGAAATTCTCAGCAGCTATGGTTTTTAAGGTTTCAGAACGCAGTGTTTCTACTGCTTCCCCTGCAAAACTATCAAAGTAACACATCTTACTACCCGGAAACATTATGGAGAAAAATGGAGGTGAACAAGTCAATTTTTAAATCTCATTAGGGGTGTAACTATGCTCTCTCTTCAACAGCCTACAATATTGTTTTCAAAGGACAGTCATCCAAATGCCAAAACTAAATTAGTAGCAAATGGCTTCTGATTGGGAATTTCCATACTGAAGTGTCAAGCACCGACCAAGATAAGAACCAAGTTCTCCTCCCACGTGTTGGTACAAGGCAGCATGAAATATGATATACCTGGATTTTAAGCTCCCCTAGGGCCTCATATCCCAAAGACATAAGATTCCTATTTTCTGTAAACAATAGATTGGATCAGAGGGATTTAAAGAGTGTGTTCAAAATCCAAATGAAAAGCTACACTCAGCATTTAGAACCTGGGATTTAGTTCAAGCTGTTCCTACGGCTTGAATTTTTCTTTCCTGTAAAAGACATTTTGCTTCATGTTAGTTTAAGATAAGCAAAAATAAAACCTATTTGTACAGCATTTCCAAGGAGATAAATGAGCCCGGAGCTTTGTGAAATCAAGGGCAGCTACTGATTTTGCTCCCTTTCCACAAAGATGCAATGCCAGCCCCTCTTCTAACTGTGGAGTTGACTGGCTCAGTGGGACGTCACCTTCGCTACCAGCAATGATGGATGGTGCTCCTGCTCCAGCAGTCTCTAGGCTGCCAGTTGGCTCAGAAATCATATACAGGCTGAACTGCACAATTCAGCGTGTCTCCACTGAACACACCTTCTTCGCACCTCTTACTATAGCCCCACAAAGAGATTTCAGTGGTGTGCAAAGCTTGCTTTGATTTCCAAATCTATTCATATTTGTTTCTGCAATACGCTGAAAGCCTAGCCGTTGCATAGCTGGTGACTCGTGAAGAGGAAGTCTGTGACAGGGGCAGATTTTGACATGCAGGCTGGATCCTTCACTTGCATGCAAGGCGAGATGTCTTACCTCATCCATAGCATGGATTAGAGAGGGGAGATGAGATGTCTTCATCAGCTTCAGCAGTGATCCTCTCTGCCTGATGCTGGCACTGCACTGAACAGCTTTGAAAAGGAGATGGGAACTACTATTTCTACATCATAAGGCTCCCATAGTACAGGATGCCCAGCAAGTGAACTTGGAAGAGTGCACCCCCTGTACAAAAAGGCCTTCAGAAAGAAAACACCCAGAAGGGGAAAAACTTAAAATATGCAATTTTACACATTTTGAGAAGCAGCAAGGCTAATACTGTATGATTTGTGCAGCACCTCCAAGTATCCCAAAGACACCCCGATTATTAAAGGTTTTATCCAGTCACGTTTATTAGTAATTATGTCTTCCAAAAGCAAAAAGGCATCTGGAAACAAAATGTTACCCTGAAGAGGATCAGGATTTTATCCCCCCTTAAATTATTCCACAGGCCAGAAAGTCCATGGGGACCTTTAGGGGATACAGTGTCCTTATCCAGCTTCTGTCTAGAACATCCCTTCTGCAAACAAACTAATCAAGAAACTAGCATGCAACTAATTACAAACACTGTTATCCACAGTCAGCATAGCAAATGCATTTCTATGAGGTTTCAGGCAACCTGCTTAAGTCTAACTGATCACAAAATGCATTAGCAAGTTACTACATTCTTATTTATAGCGAATACTAATTATTAAGTAAACAGGTGGGTTTAAACACACCCCCCCCAAAAAACAAAAAAGAAGACAGACAAGCCAGCATCTTTCCTAGGACCCACAAAATATATATGAGCTTAATGCAATCAATGATATTTGATGATTTCATATAAGGAATTTGCTAGAACTACAGAACTTTGGGTGCTTTTTAGCTATATAGATGTTATAATAAAACTAACACAACTATGCAGGCCTGCAATAATTGCTGCTGAAATTGCAGTTGATCTGACCAGCAGCATTTTTATTATCACATACGTCATGCTACACAGGTAGCAATTAATCCTGTCTCGGGGGGCAAGATGAATGGATCAAAATCTCCTATTTGGCTTCCATTTTATTACATTTCCAAAATTGTGTGCATCTGGAAAGGACAACTTTCTAGCAAATTCACCGCATTTATCCACCTGTTGCATAGTAACATTAGTTTTCCTGCAAGGATATGAAGCAAAATAGGGTTAGTGTACTAAGCCATGCACGGTGTTGCAGTATCAGACATTGATCATGGAATACTGCTCCCTTTGGAGACACAAAACCTGGCCACAGACAGGAACAGCTGCACACCAAGAAAGAGATCAGCATCTCACAGTAACAGGATGAGCCTCTACTACCGCCCTTAAAAACTGGTTTCCCCTGAAGAGCAGCCACATCTCATTCATTAAATGCTTACACATCCCACCTACTAACAGGAGACAAAGATTCAAGGCAATACATATTCTTATGATTCGTGTATTTATTAGCAGATGACCTGACCACAACAAGAAGTGGAAAACAAACATCACAATACAGCTTCCTCATGCTCTGCACACTTGGTGGATTCACATGGATTTGGCTTCAGCCAGCAACACATTGCAGAGCCTGTCAGCAATGCAGTAGCTCATTTCAGCTGCATACCCTTGCCAAACTTTAACGAGGACTTACAAGTAAAAGGCTGCATTGTGGGAGAAGGTGTCTCACTTGATTCACTAACAGAAAGCCACCTGCCTTCCAGGGATTGCACAAGATAGCAGCTGGCAGCATCAGTACTTCTTTTCCCCCTCCCAAAACAAACACAGGTTTCTAGTGCTGCTTTTCCTGTGTTTCCCACAAGCTCTTCCTTCTTCCCACGCCACAGAGCAAGTTCACATCCCCGCAGCTACATGAACTCACTTGAACAGGGAAACAGATTTCCACCATCACCCTGTGCTAATTACTCTTCCCACTAACAGAGTAATGTATACTTTCCTCGTGTAAATAAGCTAAAGCTGCCTTTAATCTAATTACACTTGCATTTTTCAGCATCATACAGCAATCACGGACTCCCCATTGCCACGACAGCAGGTAAATAACTACTTGGACATTTATAGCAGTGCCCCAAATGGGGTGACGCCTGTATTACAATGCAGTCATTGCACGAAAACTGCAAGATAGGCATCCTGAGTGACATGGAAGTTGCTCCTTTTACTGCCCTTTTCCTGAATAAGCCTCAACCTGCTCTATTCATCACATGCAAACTGAAATTCATGCACACAAATTAGTAGGTCATAGAAAAGAGAAGCTAATTCATGGAAACACATGTGCTGAATGCAGTTCACACATTCTGTATGCAGCACAAGTACAGCCTCTATTGAAAAGGAGCAAGATGAACTGATTTAATATATCATAGCTGGAGTTACAGTAAACATGATGCTAGTTGGTAGATAGGAGCCAACGACACACTGGGGTAACTTTGCAGACGGGCAGTTTACAGTTCTATTTTTACTGCCTTTGGGGGCTACAGTTCAGTCTGGGGAGTAGCTCATCTGCATTACTCAGACATGTCTCTGTGACGCCATTCTGGGTAAGCACCACAAAGAACTACTCTGCATCACGTACGGCTGCAGGCTGCGTGGGTCTCTGAGCGAAGAAAGGCAGAGGAGGATTTCTGCCTGTCAGCAAGAGAAATAAAGAGTCGAGAGCTGGATTAAGCATCTGGAAAATTACTGCAGCCTCACAGTTTTTGCTGCCTGCCACCCGGGATGAGTCATCACCAGTTGCCGTGGCAACGGCTATTTTCCTCCTCCTGCTGCTGATCAATTTTGTCTGTGTGAAGGTCCCCTGAAACCAGAAGCTGCACATATAATGAAACAAAGTCACAGAAACCTGTATCAAAGAGCATTTGCATTTTGAATGCCCTCATCCTGGGACTTAAAGGAGGAGAATTAAAACAGCTGGGGCAGAAGGGCAGACAGCAAACACCTGGTTTTATTAAACCTGCATACCTCTTCCAGATAGCATGGTTAAAAAAAACCCCTACTACCATTTCCGCTAAGCAGTGCTTATAAATAAAACATAATATCCTGTCCTAGACATTAATCTACGATGTTCAGCATCAATGTCAGATGCCCCATAATTTAAATACAAGTAGGGGCTTACAAAGACCATTGCACAGATCAAGAGTTAAGGTTTCCAGGCCCTACCCTTGACCTCCAGCTTTGACAGAATGGCTCCAGGCAAGTAATTTCTTCTTGGAAATACCCTATGTACCACCTTTCAAGTGCAAAGATAAGGTTGAAGAGAGCTGAAACGTTGTTGCTAAGCAATATTAAAGTCCTGAAACAACACCCATCAAAGCTAACCCTTCTCCATCATCTTTCTGGGGTAAATACAGTGGATATTAGCTCTGATGAGACAAGGAAGGCTGAGTCTTTGTCCACTCTGTATGTGGCCATCATAGGTCCCACTCAGTATTTCCAACAAAGTTAGTCTGATATCCTTTGTTTTCACCTCTCCTCCTTTTTTATGCCATGAATTAATTAACTTATCCCCTAAAGGCAGCTTAAAATGGCTGCTGATAGGAGCCTGATGCTGTTGGGTCAATGAAATGAAAGGTCCTGACATCCATTTGTCTGAGATTAGCTACAGGAATGTGAAAGCTACAGCAAACGTCCCAGTGAAACAAAAAAGAAAAGTCAGCCAGGGCAGCAACTGAGCTGCAAAGAGACAAGGCTGATGTTTGTTTGCCATGCTGATCTGTAACGTTGATCCCTGACTGCTGTGTGCTCAGAGAGTGGACACACTTGAACCCAGAACATCAGACCTTAGACTTCCCAAGTAGCTCTCATTTCTGTTACCCATTTACATCACCTGGAGCCTTTAATGCACTTGAGGTGCTACTCTTTGGGACCATTCAGGGACTGACTGGAGAACACTGGTATAGTGGTATCCTTGTCTAGAAACTCCTCTTTTGACTCAGTTTCCCTAGAGGTGAAGAAGAGTAGTCACATAGACATATAAAGGCCTGAATGACTTATCAATCACGTACCAGGTTTCCTTCCAAATCTATCATCTGAAGCAAGGACAATTACCTTGCATCCCAGTGCAAATAAGTTCTCTAGAACAGGAACCTCTGCACTGGCACAACAGGCTTAGACTACAACAACAATTTGATGGCAACTTGAAGCAAAGATATAAAAGCTCCTCCCCCTCTTTTTTTTTTTTTTAAAGAGAAGTCTTTGAAACAATCCAATAGATATGTCTGCCTTTTCAGCAGGAGACTGTATGCCTTACAGTTTACCTCCCAGACTGGCCTTGATCTTCAGGCAGCACAATGTTTGTGAAAGGGTGGAGGGGGTGAGCTGTTCTTTTCTCCTGTGCATTTGTTTTGGGGAATGGTAGGGTGTTCTTTTCATTTCTGTTCTTTACCTGCAGATATTGTATCACTGCGTGTAAGAATGAGACCATGACACATTTTATTTGTTTTTGTGCAGAGAAGCCCTAGCTTCAAAAACAATCTTTATCACCATCTTTCAAAAAGTTTTTGGTTTTGACCATGTAGACTTTGACTTGCTTGCTAACCATCTCACAACTACTGCAACTCTAACAGGAGCAGCGTTCTGTTTCTTTTCTTCTCCAGCATCACACAGTAATCAGATTATGGAAACAAGCCACACAGAGCAGCAAGACAAGAAACAGCAACAGGATTAAAATTTCTGCATTCCCATCATGAAAATGTTTTCAGCAAAACATTCCAGCCCATCTTACACACAAGCTCAGTGACACTTTCCGAAAAAAAACCAACCAATCTGAGGTTTTCTACCAGCAGAGGATAAGGAATACACTGTTGGAAGGCAAAGAGAGCAGCTACTTTTGTAAAGAACAATGGCCTAAGCCTCATTGTAGCTGCCTGTCCCACAGAGCAGAGAAGCCATGAAGGTGAAAAACTGTCCCCTAAGGGTCCTGTCAGCAAAGGGTAGATAGTACCTGCAGGTCTGGGAGGGTGAACATATGAAAACATGGCTGTGATATGGAAAGGCTGAGTATCCCTGAGCTAGAGCAGTCAGAGGGTGGGAATGGCAGCAGACCCTTCATCCACCCAGCAAGGGGCTCATAGCAAAAAGAAAGAAGTGACTGGGAAAGAATTGCAAAACATGAAACAATCTGGTCTTTCATGTCCACCACTTTGGCATGAACAGCCGATCTCATATCAAGGTGCTAGACTGTTTTGCTGACCATAGGTAGATTAAGCCTAATGGGCCCTTTCAGATTGAACTCAGCAGTATGACAGTCATCAGGCTCCTCTACAAAGGAGAGTCTTCCAGCAGAACTACACTGGTATGATTTTATTACTTTATTTTATTACTGATGTTAGCTTTTTGTGGACACAAGCTTAATCTTCAAGTACATGCACCTTTTTCTGATGTCATTTTCATTGCTTTGAATGTCTACACAGGGAATTACAGTAAAACTGATACAAATTCTAACACTCTAGAGTGCTACTGTCCTGCTAGGAAGTAGACAAAAACTAGAAGTCTGTCACAGGCAAGAAAGAGCTGCTGGTGGGGATCAGGAACACACTCTGAGAATAGCTCATTCTAGACCAAGTGCACGCTGATGCACTCCAGCTATTCCCATGGGATTTTAAAAAAAAATAATAAAAATACATCCTGCAGTACCTTTATTACTATACAATATTAAGAATATATCCTAGGAAGAGATGATCTTGTATGGGTGAGCAATGCTGAGAATTTGGGATCTTGTTTGCCCATCCAGGCTGGCACCAAACCTGACTGCACTGCCCGGGGCTTAAGGGGGATTTGTGTTCATAGGATAATGCAGGTTGGAAGAGACTTTAAGAGGTTCCTAGTCAGTCTCTAGCTGAAGGTACAATCTGCTTTGAGGTCTGACAAGGGTGCTCAGGGCTTTATCCAGTCAGGTCATCAAAACCTCCAAGGATGGAGCCACTACAGCCCTGCTGGGCAACCTGTTCCTTTGCCTTACTGTTCTCTCAGGAAAAAAGATTCTTTCTTATAACTACTCTGTCTCCCTTGTTTTAGTTTACCTGGCAGGAAAAAAAAAACAGCTAAATGTAATGGAAGCCATTTACACAGCTCCCTGGGTGAAACCCTCCCTGCAAGGAACAGTAATTCTCAAAGCCCTGTGGGATCCTTACCACAGGCCTCCCAACAGGTGCAAAAGGAAGAGCAGAGAACTAGTTAGCCATCTGTAAATTCAGTTTGTTCTGCAATATTCCTTTCCAGGGTTGGGGGAGGAGAGAGTAGGGAGAAGTACAACACTATACTCACACTAGGACAATCTCTAGTTGTCAACAGTACTTTCTTATTTGTGATAAGAGATCAGAGGACAAAGTGAATGCTGGCTCCCTTCCTGAATTCATCAGGCATTTTGCCATTCACCCAAATTTTATTTCATGCTTTAAAATCCCTTAGCAAGTTGCCAGATAACTCAGGCCTGAAAGCCAGGAGTTCCTTCATTTCTGCAGTAACTGAAGGAAGACTGCAAAGCTGAAGTCTCAAAGACTGAACCTTACACAGCCTTGCCACAGGGATATGATTTCAGTGGCAAGAATCTTTCCTTATCATGTTAGCTACCTTGCTGATTTCTAGAATGAAGCTGCATGCTTATGCCTCAGATGAGGGAAGTGGGGAGAAATACTTCAGCTTCCTGTAGCACAGGTAAAAATGGTTATTAGCTCTTTTTACTTGGTCCTCAATAGCATGAGGAGAAGATCCATCAGCTGATGCTTACCTTTGACCAAGTCAAAAAGCCTGTTGTGTTAATTTGCTCGTGGCTACCTTCAAAGTTCAGAAACTTTTGTAGAACAGGCAGGCTGCATCATAGACTCACAGGAAAGGTACTCCCCACCTGCTGCAGTCTTTCCAGATCAGCATTTGTCTCAAACATGGAGCTAAATAATTTAAGAACTATGTTGTAAGACCACACCCTGACCCAAATGCACCTCCAAAATGTATGTGTTCTTCAATAATGCTCTTATGGAAGATCTGCAGGCTTACACTGCCTGTATGTTTGCAAATAATCACCATCAGCAGTCAGTTCTCGGGCACCAAATCACTATGAAGCTACTGAGGGACTGCAGTTGTTTTACACCTTCGGCAGACAAGTAATTTCCTGTGTCACTGCAAACAGGCAGGAACACTGCTTTACTATGGAAAATAAGAGGTTAGGTTAAGTTCAAGCTATGTATCATAAGGAGATACAGGGGGTGGTGAGGAGAGAAAAAAAAGTAAAATTATTCCAAGCAAAAGCTGCTGGTTGCCAGAAGTTCACAGAAGATCAACAGTTCATAAAAATAGCATAGGATCCAGTGTTGTATAGCAATTGCCTTATCCGGAACTTCTGAAAGGCCTGTACCAAGTCATGAGGCAAAATCTGGCCATTTAAGGTGCATTAATGTGATACTGCATGCACAGTACAAGAAAAGTAAATACCTTAAGACATCATCAAGAAGTCCACAAGAAATTGTCATGTTTTATATTAACAAATCATATGTTGTGTGAGAAAGGATGAAGTAGCAGTGAGAAGATAGGTTATTAAAAGAAATACTTTTTTTTAAAATCCAAGTTTATAACCCATGAAAACCAAAGCTATCACCAGGAAAAAAAATGCTTCATATATTCTTCTATACTTCATATAGAAACAGAAGGATATATGATTTAATTAATTCTGAAAATAGGAAATTGTTTCGAAAAAGATAGATCTCTCAAGCTCCAGAGCTGCTATATGAATAGAAGTAACATCTTTTCATACTTAAAAAAAAAAAAAAACAAACCTAAAGCACAACAGGGAAAAAATAACCCTTTCTTCATCCCAGGAAGATGACATAAGGGCAGGGAGTTAGTGCATGCACACCCAGAAGTAAAACTGTATGTAAATACAATGCAGTTTAACTAAGTTTTATTTGAGAACAAACACCAAAACACAAACATACATACAGCACAGGCCAGCTGAATAATATATGCTGTTCTTCCAGTTCAGAGAGAATAGTTATACATGAAGTAACATTTTTAATCTTACTAGATGGCCTCTAAATATAGTACAAGTTGTTTTTAAAAGGCATAGCTGGGAGAAACTAGGAAGATGTTTAGATTCCTGAGCAACCCTTCCATTTGCAATCTTTCATTAACAGTGAACTTGCACTAAACTGTCCTGAAGATTTAGATGACTTGGCCTCAGCATGGACAGTACCACTGTAGATTCCCAACAACGTCTGGTTAGTGCTCATTGGCAAGGAAAGGAGGATTTTGAACATGTCTGAAGCATGCAAATTTCTTAAGTTCTTGGACTTTTTGCTAAGATTGTCAATAGGGCGGCAAAGGAAAGCCTGTGGACTTCACTATTGCACTCACACACCAATGCTTTCTGTCTGGACCACTGAAGAGCAAAACACACCTAAATGTTGTGTTACCCCTTCAACAACCTTCCGAGCCACCTGGGGACATACTGAATATTTTTGCTTAACACACACCTCACCTAAAGTGGTTAATCTCATTTTGCAGTACTCTGTCACTAACACAGCTCCCAGTCCAGTTAATAATTTCCAATGTTAGCACCTACCAGTGAAAACTCAGCCTAGGGACAGTGCTGATGTGTTACCACAGCAACAGTTAGTTATGAACTTGCACCTTCTTGGCTGCCAAGGACCATTTTGAAAGCCTCGGCTGTCTTTTGTCCCATGTAGGATGGGGACACATAGAACTGCCTCAGAAGCTGATAAACTAAACTAACACTAGCAGAATGAAAAAAAAAAAAAAAAAAATCAACCAAACCCCAGTATCTTAAGAGAATTACTGTACTGCAGATGTGAGGATGAGCCCATTTCCACCAAGGGCTACATCTATTGGACATGAACCAGAAGGGATGAAAACAGTGAAGAGATTTTTTTAAAAAAGTAACCGAGAGCTAAGCAAGACTAAAAGACAGCTTTAGGGCTCAAGCACAGTATATTACACACTCAGCCAGCTCATCTACATCAGAAGCGCAATACAGAATTGTGCATATATCAGATACCAAAGCAGTACTACTAGCTGCAACATACCCCTTCAAACCATCAAGGTCATTGAGATCCACTAACCAGAAGCCTCTCTTTACACGCATTTTTACATTTACTGTTACTTGAGCAGTTCAACAAAATGTAAAACATGACGGAATGCAAATCCCCTCTGAAACCTCAGGGCATAAGGCAAGATCACAGTCCTTCCTCCTTTAAAGCATACTGCAAGCTAGTCAAGAATACCAAAAATAGAATGTAGGGCTTCCTGGGGGGTAGGTGTTGTCTGGTTTGGTTCTGGGTTTTTTTTCCCCTGCTCCACAGGGCAGAATGGACACATGATTTCCAGCTAGCACCCTACTGAAGGGCTGGTCACACTTAAGAGATGACTCAGCTTCCCAGACCAGATATTGATAAAGCTCCCTTTGTGGTTAGTAGTCTATAAATTCCTTTGGGATGCTCTAAGATTAAATATCATAGTAAAAATTATTCTCATTACTGAGTGTGGATTTATGTACTATTCTCATGGACTACAGGAGAGAAATCAGCCCCCGACCTTTTAAAGTGATAACTCTTAAAAAACCCCAAACCAACAAACAAAAAACCCACAAAAAACCTTCCCCCAAAACACCAGTCCTGCAATCTATTAGCAGACGCATCATGCTGCTCTACCTTTCTCTTGTTTTCTGTGCCTCTAGCCAGGACATTTGTATACCCTAGGGCTTTATTTTTAGTGACTGCTCAGGAAGGAATCTACCAAGTAGAATACATTACCACATCACTAAAAGCTGTCACTTTATAAAACAAATTTCCTAGGATTGTATAAATTATGCCCTTGACTGGCATGTCAGGCCTGTTCTGCTGATGGTTACCCATGTCAGTCTGTTAACTGTTTGATGTTAAGGTGAGTCTTACCAGCATACTCGAACCCAGCCCCAGAGTCCAGAATGAAGGCTGCTTAAAAGACAGAAGCAGATTTAGACAGAGTTTTACAAGCCACTGTCTGAATGACAGGGTACAGTAGCCTACCTGTAGCCTTCCTACAGCAGCATACATACAGAACTCTACCACTTAAATGCATCACTTAATATGCATTGTTATCTTACAGGTAAGGAAGACCTTCACAAATCTCTAATTCCATTTCCAGTAGCCACTTAGTTTAACTACTGAACAGACCTACAAGTGACCTACCAGGAACTAGGAACTGCCAGCAAAACCTAAGCTTGGCAAAAGACTGAAAAGAATGTGCAGGCTGATGCTTCTCATGTTATATTGCCACAGTCATGCTTTACAGCCAGCAATGGATTTTCTGAATTTGTCCAACCTATTTTGGATCCATTTATTTCTCCAACTTCCATAAAGTAAAAGTCAAGAGAAAAAACAAGTGACAACAAGCTTCACAAATTCATTATGCACTACAGGAACCAACAGGCTTAAAAAAAACCACGCACAAACCCACAAACTTTTAAGGCATTGCCTCCAATTGCATTTCAATAAACAGCAGTAGTCTTTCCCTGTTCATCTTTACTGTATGATTTCTAGCACTCCCCCATATCGTACTACAGTCCCTTCTCTTCCAGGGTGAAGAGTCAAATCATATATGCCCTCTTCACGTAGTAGCAAGTCCATGTCTTCGACTATTCTTGCTGCCTATTTCCGTATTTTTTCTAGCTCTTCTATAAGCATTTTGAGGCAGTGTTATTAGAACTGGCTACAGTATTCAAAAGATGGGTTACATCATTGATTTACACATAACAGAATGGATTTTTTACTATCTTTTCCCCCAGTTCCTAACTTCCTAACTTTCTAACTGCTGTGTGCTAACCAGATAATCTATGAAATACTCCAAATGACCCCAAGATCTTTCCTAAATGGTAGGAAATTACAGCCCGTGTGTGTGTATATCTATTCAAGCTGGTATTTTTTTCTACCCAGAGGTACTCACCACTTCACACTTAGTGGTTTCCACAGGTAATACTATGATCTGTAACAGATCCGGGTCAGCAGTGCAGACAGATACTTGCTCTCTAGGAGCTTGACCAAGACCTGCTGCATTCATCACACCAGCCAACAGAAAGCAGTCAGAAACTGATACCATGTTTTAGCCTGGCTGGACAGTGTACAACCTGCTGAGCTCACATTTTATTCATTCTGCCTCACTTATTTCCTTTGTATGGGCAGTGTGATTTGGGAAATACTTCCGTCACAGCAGTGCACTGCAGAGAATTTGTACCACTTCACTCTCCCTTTTCAGGTGCATGCAAGGAGGAAATGCAATTAAAAAATAAATACCAAAAATAATTTATACACTTCCCAACCCCAAAGTGTTCAGTGGGGGTTGTTGGTTATATTCATTCCGCTCCATTGGACTCAAACACACCTAAAGCCTTAAAGGAAGAAGTATGATAGATGTCACAGAAGTCTCAATTTAAATTGAGTACTACAACTATGAAGCTCCTCACCCCCTACTAGTAGTAAGCTGAAAGCATCCACACAGATGCTTAAAACAGGAGTCTGTCACAGCTTTCAGATTCCCTGAACATCCCTGCAAAAACGTTTTTTTTTTTTCCCTGCATCCTTTTGGCTTTACCATCACCAAGTTCTTCTTTCAGTCCCATGTGAGTCATTAAATAGCCATCTAACACCATCTGCTGGATTGTGAAGAAAAAAATAATAATACCAGCAACTTACTGCCGGGCAGAAAGAAAGAAAACATTGAGGTGTCTGTGGGTTGGCTTTGACTGGGCTTTACCCTCACCCACACCTTATTTCTGTTTTCTTTTCTCTTTTTGAAAGGCAAATCTGGGCTGCTAACAAACAGGCAATCACACAGACAAAAAGTCCTATGAAGTCCTATGCTCCAGACTGTGCAAATTGTGCAGGGGGCTCTGCCATGCAGTTACGCTTCAAGTTCATCACTATCTGTAGACTGGCTTTACCCCTTCCTGAACAAATAAAAACAAAATAACACCAGAAAAAGAAGCTTTCTGCAAAGTCAGGATGTAATTCTGAGAGTACAGAACTGAACTGTCTTTCTGTTGAAAAATCCAGGACTTCAGCATGAGTCAGAAGCTGGAGATGCGGAGCCTGTGCAGGGAGAGGAAGCAGCCATTACACATTCAGACATGAGCTCTTGGTTTCTTGCATCCTGTACAAAGGCCAAAGTTCCAGTTATCTCATCACCCTGCAAACACGTACATTTCAAAGACCAGCAGGGATATTTTTAACATCCAATTAGGCAGCTGCCACTGCTGTTGGATGCAAGATGATAGTTTTTAATTAGTTATTTATGGCAGGAGACTGCACCCCCTTTTTTGTTTCTTCAGGTCAAATTTATTTTGCACATCACCTAGCTCCATATGACACAGGATGCAGTGGTTAAGCTTTTTATTTCACCAATGTAAAACACAGGCCCAGCTGAAATTGTATCAGGTATAGAACACACTGTGGAGGTTGTGTGTTTCCTACTTCCCACTCCTTTTCTCTCCCCCCATTTTCCTATTTTGATACTGAAATTAGGGATGAATCACATGTTCAATGGTTATTAGACATCAGATTTTATGTAAGGTCCTGATTTAGTCAGCCAGACATTGTGTGAAAGGACAAATTGACTCCTTACCCTATTAAGTCAGTGAAAGTACTGCCAGGATTTTACCCTGTGTAGCTAACAATGCATCTGCTCCAGCTTTTCTGGAAGCACCAGGATTTTTAGCAAAGCAAATCTCACAGCAGTAAGCAGGCTGCTTCAGATAATGCTGTAAAAGCTATGAGGAGCCCTGAATCTTAGGATCCCTTTATCAGTAAAGGGGAAATAGAGGTTATGCCTCATGCATCAGTGCTGCCCAAAATGGAAGCTTACCTTCTGTGTTAGAAGCAAATATGATCACAGGATGAATTTGTTGAAGTATTCCCAGGAGAAAGAGGATAGTTTTTGTGGCATTATACAAGACACTGGTAAGACTGCCTCTGAAATACTGCAGACAGCTCGGCTCACTAAGTTCAGGATGGATGAATTTCAACAGAGTCAGCACAGAAAAGGGCTCTAGGATGAACACAGCAACAGAAAACCAAACAGCTGAAAGGGGGGTAAAATAAAACCAAACCTTCACTTGGTTAGCCAGCACAGTTAAGGTTGGGATTGCAGTTTCAAAGTATGTTTAATCTGATCTAACAGCAGCTTGCCATCAGAAGGGCAGTCCCGCTTGTCCCAGTCCCACTGTCTCCCTTGCAATGAGTGAGAGATCACAAGCACATACAGCTCACTCTGCTGCTGCAGCATGGTCAGGTTGGACAAAGGAAGCAGCGAGAATGTGCAGCTGAGGGAAAAGTAAGGATCCCTTCTTTCAGCAGGAGCAAGATCAAATGAGGCATAATGTAAAACTGTCTTAAGAGAGCAATTTATGAAGTGCTGCTAAGTACAGCAGTTTAAAAAAGCACAACAAAAAAAAAACCCACAAAAAAACCCCAAACCAACAAAAACAAAGAAAGTAGAAATTAATAATTTAATAATTTCAGCTAAGGAACAATGCTAGCCCAGGAACTAATGTTTATAAATTAACCATAAACACATTTAGGCTGGAAATAAGCTTTCTAAATGTCAGCCTTCTCACTGGGGTACTGGGTCATAAGCCTCAATTAATATTCCAGGCAATCTTGATCAATTTATGAAATGAATGGTGTTTTCCTTCCAGTGGCAGAGGAAGAGAGCATGCTCCTGGAGCTCCCTGCCAATCCTACATTCTGAGGTTGATTGTCTATTTATGTCAACCCTTCTAATAGGGAAATTATTGAAAACATTTAAAGGCTCCAGAAACTAGATTTCTTGCTATAAGTAATGTAAAAAAAAAAAAATAAAAATCTGCTCTAGGTGACTCAAACTGAAGGTTCAAATAAATCTGGACAAAGCATTTTATTGCATGCTGACAAAATAGATCAAAAGCAATGTGTCCCTTTTGGACATTTGACTTTTCAGGGCAAAATTGGTTCAATTGACCAACATATGTTACAGAAATCGATTTTCTGTCTGGGAATTTACTTGTGCAGAGAGGAACTTTCATAGCAGGGGACAGCAAGGACCTCAGGACATTCAAACAGATCAGATAGAGAACACGGCCAGTTTCCTGTCTGCCAGCTACTGTCACAGGAAGGGCTACAAATACAGATTATCCACAGGCACACACACACAGACACGCGCACAAAGCTTGTCCTAGGGCTAAAATTGATTAGTCTAGAGACTTTACAGTTTGAAAAGAAGATGCTCAGCTGGTGAAACCCATTTCACTGGCACAGTGGAATTTCACAGTAGCTGAAAGCGTGCCCCAGAACAACTTGGTTCCCTAATCCCTGTAGAGTCAGCTCAGCCTTTCAGTCTGTCAAGTTACTACACAGTTACTTCTTATAGAGCAGGACCTGTCCAAGACCAGGACTCCATTAGACCAAGTACTCTCCTGAATTTCTGCATTATGAACAAGCTGACTCCCATGCGTTTAGGCAATTAGGAAAGAAGTACCAGCACACTATGACCATGCAGCTCCCTAGAGCCTGTGGGTAGCTTCACAAAAAGCAGTGCCTTGTACAGCCTTGCCCCTGCTTACATGCAGGGATTCCCAGTTTATTGTGTTTGCACAGCAAACACCGCATTTCCCCCCAAATACCACATGTACTGTGCACACAGTGCCTAGCCCAGGCTCATGCCATGGCCGGCTGGGTATAGGACGAGGACCCCCATGGGCAGACCATGATGAGCCTCAGGGAGGAGGCTACACAACCAGTGGGCAAGCAAAGGCCAAGGTGGTAAGAAGGGCAAAGATGGCCCACGCTTTTATCCAAGTTGTGCACTGTGGGCTACACCATCAGCCGTACAAAGTGAGCTTCTGCAAGGGAAGATGGTTTGCACCAGCATGAATATTTGTCTCAGCATAAGAGCTGCCTTCAGCTTTCTTCATCTTGCCATGGGCCCATGCTTATTTTACACCTGCTTCACATTCACTTTCCCCCTTGGTTAAACTGCCACACTTCTGCTCCAATAGTCTTACTCCCCTGGAGGTGAGACATAGTCTGCACCATCCGTATTTATACTGTTCTCTGCACCAACAAGTGAATAGAGGAGAGCAAAACACATCTAGAGAGCAGCTGAGGAGCAAAGACATAACTGTCATGCAATAGCACATAGAAATAGGAACAGGGCAGAGCTTTTGAAAAAGTTTTACTTTGCTGATTTGGATTTTTTTGGTTTGGTTCTTCTGTTGTGGTTGGTTGAGGTGTTTTTTTCAAACCAAGCATAAATATGTGCTTTGGCTTTATATGGAGTGAATTACTAAATAATTTACGGAATATATTTTAAACTGTTCTTACTGACTTTGCTGGAAGAAAAAGTAAGCTTCATGCATAAGTACTTTCAAATGTGCATATACACTTAAGACTTTCTTTCAAATTTGCCCACCTAGGGTTTCTAGAACATAATCCTTCCAAAAGCTACTAATTTTTGTCCTTCATAATTATAGCATGTTGTTAGTTGGAAAAATACCACACTCTTTAGAAGTACAAACCTACTTTATTCTTACCAGATAATACAGTTCTAGCAGATCTAGCATTTGTTTATGTATTTTCTGCCCAGAAAGAATGGTCTGGAAGTCTCCATATTCCAAATGGAGAGAGTGCACAAGACATAAACCTGGAGAGAAATTATAGTAAATAACTTAAGGAGTTCGGTACCCTCAGAATAAGTTTTTATTGCTTAATTTTTTTAACCCCATAACAACTCTGAATTCCAAAGTGAAAGTCAGTATAAGCTGAAATACTACCATTCAACCACCCTTCCAAACATTTTAAGCAACACTTTGACCCCTCCAAAACAATTTGAAAATATCAATGAAAATAGGCCTTCTCCAAAAAGAAAATCCTGATTTTTACAAAACTAGCACTTTATAGTAGTAGCATGTCCTGGTTTCAGCTGGGACAGAGTTAATTTTCTTCTTACTAGCTGGTGCAGCACTGTGATTTGGATTTGGAGAGAGAACAATGTTGATAACATACAGATGGTTTTAGTTGTTGCTGGGTAATGTTAAAATAATGAGTCAAGGACTTTTCAGTTTCTCAGACCCTGCCAGCAGCAAGGCTGGAGTGGCACAAAAAATCAGGAGGGGACATGGCCAGGGCAGCTGACCTGAAATAGATGAAGAGATATTCCATACCATGGGATGTCTGTTCCGTACAAAACTGGAGGGAGGGGTTGTCCAGGGCCTGCCTATCATTGCTCAGGGACTGGCTGGGCACCGCTCAGCGGGTGGTAAGCATTTGTATTGTGCATCACTTGTTTTCTTTTGTCCCTTCCCTTTGGATTTTGTTCCTCTCCCTTTCTCCCTTCTGTTCATTATAACTGTTATTGTTATTATTATTATTGCTCTTTTGGTTTTATTTTATTTCAACTATTAAATTGTTCTTACCTCAATGCTTGTGTTTTATATTTCTTTCCAATTCTCCTCCCCATCTCTTTGGGTGAGGGAGGAGTAAGCAAGCAGCTGCGCAGCACCTAATTACCAGCTAGGATTAAACCACAACATAGCAACAATGAATATTTGCCATAAAAACCCTCACCTCTTTGCATATATGCACACCAAATTTGTCATATTATCAGTAAATGCAATTTTTAAGCTATTGCTGTTATTTATCACTACATTTGTGACTAAAAGCTCTAACTGTTTTCCCCAAAAAGCAATGAGGAACCAAAGAAAAAACAGAGGGAGAGACTGTCCCGTTTCAGAAGGGTGCACAGCCTGAACAGACAGGCCAAACAAACAGGGGCAAACCACAGGTGGTAGTTTATCCATTTCTCCTGTGCTCCCCTGGAAACCTGCCTCTTAGAGTACACCAACACTCAACAGATGCCACCTTACAAGTGAGGAACAACCCCTCCTCACCAAGCATAATTTAGACAGTAAAACAGTTCCTTCCCAGGGATGACCCTCTCTCTTCAGAGTTTCAGCTGCATACACCACATAAGCCTGACATTTAGCCAACACCATATGATCAGGGACATTTTTAAGTGTTACCCTTCTGAAGGGTCAAGCATCATACCCATAACAGAGACAAAGCCACACGTATCTGAAGCTAGTCAGGACAGCATCAAGACTGTCCTGTTGAGCTCCTTATTCACCTGAGGGGACTGCATAAAGGGAGAGAGAAATTAAATAGTAGCAAACCTACCAGAGGCAGCAAAAGCAGAGCTGCATTCCAGAGGATGGGGAGGCAAGAGCTGCCACAGTGCAGGCAAGGCTCTCAGCAGCAGCACACAAGCCCACTGCAGCTAAGCCCTGTAGAGCAGGCCAAGGCTGTGATGGAAACATGTCCTACTAACAGTCCAGTGAGCATCAGGCAAGGCAAGAAGCCAGGTTCAGGAAAGCCAAACACCCACCAACTCAGGAAAAAAAGTCAGAGCACACACTCCTCAACACAACCCAGACAGAAACTGAGACCCTCAGGCTGAAGCGCAAGGGTAGGTGTGTGGGTGAAAGCTGCAGGTGAGGCTTGTCAGGGCAATTAAGGCTCATTAGTGCACCCAGGGCTCTGACAAAACCAAGGGTTACAGCATATTTTTGTGGTTTAAATGAGGTGCCTTGTTTATGTCTCAATACCAGAAAGTTAGGGGTTTATATTTTGTTTTTACTACATTCTCTCTGAAGAGTAATCTAGCTGCTGGAATATAAAATACAGGAGAAACAGGCTACAGCAGCCAGCCAGCCAGCAAGCAGCTTGTGCCTGGGGAATTTGACTCTTCTCTCTCTCTAGGAGTGATGTGCTAGCTACAGCTGCATAGTTCACAGTGACGTGGGGACACAGACTCCAGTCCTGACCGTTCTCCCAGTGTTTGGTGCTCCTGCATGAGATCCTACGCAATCCATAAAGCCCACAAGTCTGTCTTGTACCAGGTCTAAATCTGGCCTGAGTTTCAAGTTTGTCACAAAAGTAAAGGTGAAGTGAATTATGTAAGAGTTTTTCTAATTTTTCACAGGGAAACCTAAAAGACCAGAAGACAGCTCTACCTCAGTTTCACTGCAAATGTACAACCTGGCAAACAGATTTCTGTAATATTTTAAAAGGTTATCTGTGGCATTGTACAGCACTGCAGATTACTTAAATGGACTGCTTCCTTCTAGGAGTCAAGTTGTGTTTTGGGAACACCAGTGATGCTTTACTCAGAGCTCCACTCACAGGTTTTAGAGTACCAAGACCACAGTGCTACTGACTGCTGCCTCCGTTGGTGATACATGTACAAACACTCAAGGATCTTTAATTTTTATGCATAAGAGTGTGCCAAACGGCCCCAGTGAGACTGTTTCGCTGGCTGACTGGATACCAAGCAAAAATGGACTCCAAATCAAATATAAGAATTAATGCAGCTTATTATATTACAATATAATAAAGAAGAATAACATGCAGTATTATAAAAGAAAACAGTACTAGTTATTATGCACAATATAAAAAAGCAACAGGAGCAAAGCATCAAATCAAAGCACTACAGAGACTAAGAAAAGGATATATCACCAATTACCACCTTAATAACATCATCCAGGCCCACACTTTGACTGGGAAGCCCCATTGCAGCTGGTGCCAGGAGTCTCCCAGTAACTGGAAAGCTCCTACATGGTGTGTCCACCCGTAGGTAAGGCTTCTGGCCCAGTCCCAGAGCTTGCCTGCCTTTATACTTGAGCAAAAACAAAAGCAGTTTACGTACCTAGTGTATGCAAACTTTAAGTTTGTGTCAAGTGCAGGCGTGCATTGTCTCACAATCCATAAGCTCCACACATGCCAGGGATGTTGGCCAGATGTCCAAACGTGGTGGAGATACTGTCATGACACAGCTGCACACAATATTTATTGTCTGGATGGTCCTGCCCATATCTTGCTTGTTCAAGGGGCTCAGGACCAACACCAGCTGTTCATTAAAGTTGTCCTTGAGCTCCCAGAGCTCACTGTCCAAGTTAAACAATACTTAATTAAAGACAAAGACTTTTTCATAAGCAGGAATCAATTTAATAAACTTTCACCACAGAGACAAGGCCTCATTTTGCTGGTGCTGTACATACATGTAGTAAGAGGAACCCGTATCCCACAGATCTCCCACTACAGAGGCTGAAAAGCAAAATGCCCAGTTTTCAGATTAGTAACTGAGAAGTCTGATGCAACACTGCCCTAAGACAAAAAAGATCCTCAGGCATTTGACCTATGAGGCTGTAAGTCATTTATGCAAAATCCTACAGAAAGTCTATGAAAACTATAGGCATTCAGTCCAGATAATTCACATCCTCCCCTAGTTCACTCTTTCCCCATCAATTCTTCATTTAAAAACTGAGTATATCCTTCAACTCACCATAAAAATCACTCATACTTCATGTTTCAGGAACATCTTAAATGAGAGGCTTTCAAACCATATAGTTACCATTAGCATCTCTGTGGCAAGGACCAGTAGTTATCATTGCTGTAGGCCTAGCAGACTATGACACACGATAGCTGCAGCCATTAGGAAGAAACTGTGGGTTTGTTCTATTTAAAAGGATTATTTTTAACCTACATACTTGTATGACCAGTATATATGGCTAAAATATAAAAATGGTTAAATATTATCAGTTGTTACTGTGCTCATTTTAAGACCAAACAGAAACAGAACCCAGAGGAGCTCTGCAGAGGATCTGCCCGAGTGTGAGAACCCAGAACCAGCTTCAGGACAAAACTACATCTGAGCATCGAACCAAGCACCCAGTGTTGCACCTCAGTGTGGACAAACTGTATGAGTTAAGTTTAAACTGACACAAGAATTTTCTAACAGCACAAAATTCCAGATTCTTCTTAAAGTGTTGTTAGCTTAACTACCAGCTGTTCTTTCCCTGTTTCTGCATTTGCTAAATTCTAGTCAACAAAGGCTCAGCGAGCTGACATTTCAGTGGCAGAAGAGGTCAACAAAACCAGGAGAAAATGGAAATACTGGCAGCTAGGCCTAGTTTTGTGGACACTACCAAGTCTTTTCTACAAATTCAGAAGATGTGACACAACGTTCTTAAACAGCTAAGACTGTGGAAACTGATCTAGCACTTGGAAAATTCCTGTCTCCTATGAAAATTTGTGATTGCTCCTGTGGCTGATTTGAGTCCAAATACAGAAGTAAATTTCTTCTGCTTACCCTGCAAACTGCATGGCATTTCAGACTCAAACAATGATGCATATTTTACAAAAACAGTTCATGTCTGTATTGAACACAAAGTTATAGATACTCCAGAAATATGGGATGCAAAAAAATAAAATCCAGATCTCAGTCCAGGATGCCTTAATGGGACTGTTACACTACTGTGGAGAGCCCACACTGGGAAAGCAAGAGGAAAGCAGAAGGAAAGCAAGGATGAACAGAGATTATAGTAAAGCATCCCTCAACTGCAATGTACAACTGGCCTCCTAGAGGACAGTATGTACTAATACCCGCTAATTTTTAAAAAGACAACTTGAAAAACAAAAGAATAGAAGAACAAGGCCAGAGCTTACACAGAGTACGGCATACAGATGCCCTTCACAAGCCATCTCTCTGACAGCAAGAGAGGTGGATGGATGGACAGTTCACCAGCGGTACTGACTTCCGGAATTCCCTCAGTGTTATGACTGAGATAATAATATGTGAGCATAACAGACTGAGGCAAGCAAGGCAGTTCAGAGTGAATCACAGAGAGAAGGAGGAAGTAAGATCCTCCCGGTGGTCATGCTAGAGATTCCATATAGAGCACCCTTCGGCCTCTGTCAGTGCTGAGCCAATGTCCCAGCTGAGTACAGAAGGCACTGCTGAGTTTTGTTGGCAAAAGTGGACTTTACAAACAGATGTGCCCTTGCCTAGGAAGCGTTTTGGGAACCAGGCCATGGCACTTTGATTTGTTCTGTTCACTACAAACCTGGCTGAACTGTGCCACACAGCAGGGGGTTTATCTTTTGCCTAGTCAAACATGCAGCCTTCTCAAAATGCTTGCGTTTTTTGCATCAGTACATACTAGGAAAAACCGGGCAGTCATCCTAAAGCATTTCCACAGCAGGCGGGACGTGCTCATTGAACAATCCCCCAAACACCTGAAAATTTGTAAGCCTGGGAGCTCTTCATGATCTGAAAGCTCAGAAATACCTTGGTCAAATCTCTCTGAGAGGAGGTGTGCAGGTCACAGGGGCGGAGACCAGCAGCACTGGGCCCAGTGCAGGCACAGAGGCAGGATTTCCTGGGGGGCACAGCCCACTCGGAGGGGCACAGGGTGTGTGAAGGGGAAAAGTTCACTTCTGAGGAGCTTACCCCCTGCTTGTCCTCCATTGCCAGCAGAGGCAAGATGTCTGTGTTGATGAGCGCCCAGGGCTGGCTCACCAAGAAGCACGGCGTTTATCTGCTCGCTGGTTTTCTGCCCATCAGAATGAAGGGATGTTTCCTTAAAACTGCATGGATGGGAACATTTGAAGCCATCTAACCCCTCTGTTGGCATACATGCAGGTGCCTGAGGTGAGGCTGGGACAACCTGTTGCAGAAGAAGACCCAGCAAGGCTAGTGTGAAGCACAGGAGATGTCACTGTTTGGGTTGAGGCCACCCAGGCAGCTGAGCGCACCCTCCACACCACACCATGGTGGACAGGCATCAGCCATTCTTGCAGGCTTCAAATGGGAGCTACCTGGGGAGCTGTGGGCCACCCTCTGAGGGAAAAACTTCTCCACACTTCCATGGGCATTGGCAGAGGCTCTTCCTCGCCTCTCTGGGAGCACATCTGCCCCAGTGCCAGGAAAATAAACCCTGAGGGAAAAGCCTGAGACAAAAAGCACCTGCCTCAGCCTGGGTGGCTTTGTGTGTTCCGGCGGGAGCCCGCTGCCGCCCCAGGGGAGGGCTGCAGACCGCTCCACGCTGCGCTGAGGCAACCGGCTGCCGGGCAGCGCACAGGGACCGCCCGAGGCGCCGCTGCCCTCCGTCCCCACGGCCCGACGCGTCGCCTGCACAAAATGGCGCCTGCCCGCCAGCAGAGGCGCTGCGGCCGGGGGAGCGCCGTCGCGCCACGGCCGGGCGGTGCCGGGAGGAGACGGGCGAGCTGAGGAGAACCCCCGATTCAATGGCCGCGGGAGCCCACTGAGGTGATGGAAGGGCAGCTGCCGCCAAGGGCAGCGTCCCTCCCGGCTCGGCCGGCTTGCCCTGCGAGGCTGCCCAGTGCCGTTCCCTGGAGCAGGGACACCAGGGCGAGGCAGGCCCTGTTACAGCTGCAGGCCAGGGAGCAGAAACTGCAGCATGGGGGCAAAACAGCTTGTTTTGAAGTTTTATTTTTCACCCATTAGATCTTAACGCTTTTACTACACGCACACACAGACACACACGTACGGGGTTTTTTATACAGTTAAACAAAATGTCACCCAAACCACCTTGCAACCTCACATTTAGTTACTGGGTACTGTGCTAAAGCCCTGCAGAAATTGTAAAAAAATGGTTCTTCCCTCTAATTATATAAAGATTTGTATGGAGATGTGCCCCAGCATTGCTTCTCAGTCAGGACAAAGCCAGCTGTGTTTCATGGGCCGAGAGATCCGTAATCTAGTTAAGTTAAAAAATACAAACTGTCTTTTGTATCAGGTAGTATATTTACCCCGGAGACCTCAAAAGAGCTCTCCTAGTCTCTTGATGTATTTGTTTTCCACAAAATCAAGTGACTTTGTCAAAATATATAGACATCGAGGGGGATTGCTTCCTTCTCTTGCTGCAGTTTCAGTTACTGCTTATAGCAACCAGTGAAATTGTTATTGTATGGTTTTTAATGGCAAACAGAAACCTAATGGGTAACGAGGGCACTATAGGTGCAAAACCAGATCCACAATAATAGTTTTTCTGGAGGGGAACAGTTTATATACCGTTTAAGGCAACCTGCCTCCCACAGGAGAACAGTGTAGACAGCGTCTCAGCCTGTTACTGTGCCGTGGGGAACTCCACTGCGCTGGGAAAGGAGGTCTGCAAAGTTAAACCCAGCAGCTTTTCTTGTGAACAAGTGGCAAAAACCTTTCTCCTGCTGCTTCTTAGAGGTGATCTGTCCAAGCCAGATATCAATTCTCAAAGCCTTTACCAAAGCAGAAAAATGTCAAGGTAGTAAGCAAGCCTAGGGTATTTTTACCCTCCATGTCATTTCTCAGGCTTTGGCTAAGTCAGATTGTCTGCAATGACAAAAACTTGGCTTATTTCTGAGATCTCAAAACTTTTTGCCTCCTATGACATGAATCACGGCTGCTCTTCCAGTGATAAGAAAGACAAATGACTCTGCCTGTTCATTTTGATCCTTTTTTAAATCCTTTCAATCCTATGGGACTATCAGGAAAGCTCTTTGAATTTTCCCCTAGGTTGTTTGTGAAATAAAAATACAGTTTGTGTAACACCTTCTAATAACTTTTCTGTTACTGTAATGCATTATATTGGGAAAACTAGGAAATTACCCAACTCAGTAACCATGAAGGAAGCATAGCAAGTCCTGGAATATAGACAAGTCATCACTTGTGTATTTTTGAGCATCTACAGCCATCTTACCCATACTCAGCATGTGGTGTGTATGTGGGGAGCAGAACAGCCAGAAGAGGGTAGCGTAAGTTAATAAACCTTATCTGTAAAGCAGCGCTATTTTTCAGAGAAACACCTACTTATATTTCTGGCAAGGAGGAGAAACAACATTAAGAAACTCATCACCAAGCTTTTGAGAGAATGTGGAGAAGTAGATTTACAGTCAGAACTGACAAGAATTAGACTGATAGCAGGCCACAGAGCTTTTTGCACTCTGTTAGCTCCTGTTTGACCTATGCCTCTATTAATAAAAATGCATATCCAAAGCAACTTCATTACTTTGCTTTTAGGGGATAACAGCGTTAAGTCAGTAAAACTAACAGCATTAGTGAGGCATCCTGGCACATTGTCTTGCCTGCAGGGAATCTGAAAGGCCAGATGGGGCAGTCAAGAAAATGCAGAATACTGAGAACACCTTAAGGGGATGGTTCAGGGCCAAGGTAACAGAAAATGAAACAGGAGCTTGCTGAGTTCACCAGACAGATGCTTATTTGATGGCTGGAAGGAAAATGTTCTCCTTGCTGCTGCCCCTAATGTCTACCCAAAATAAAATGCTGGTCCCAGAGCCTGTATGCAATAAATGAGTATTCACAAAGAGAACGTTGCGTATCTAGCAGAAGCAGAAACACCTCTGTAGAGACACCAGCTTGCAAGAGCTTTGGAGAATCCTCGTCTATACCTATGCCAAGGATTTCCTCTTCCAGGGCTATCTATCCAGCCCCTAGCAATGCTAATGAATGTAATAGGAACTGAATTGCTGCTGGGCATTTCATTATACAGAGACATATATCTACATGCATTAACTTGCAATTTTTTCTTTACCCCTCCAAGAGATCAAATGGCAGCACTCTTCCCTGAGAAGCTGGTAGAGCTTGCCTGAGGAGGTACATGAGAGGACAAGGAAGATTGGGGGACAACCGTTATTATCTGCATCACACTAGTGCTTAGAAATCCCAGACAGGATCAGATGTCCACTGTGCTAGATGACAGCATCTGGCATACATTCACACAGGATAGGAAAAGCTGTAGCCTGAAAAAGGAAGCTGAAACAGACAAAAGGGGAAACAGGCACAAAGACATGAAATATCATGCCCAAGAGCATACAGACAGTTGCTGTTCAAGGAATAGAAAATGTCTGTCCTGTCAACTTGCTTCTGGCAAAGCTGCTTTAAATTGCACAGAGGCTGTTAGGTGAAAAAGACGGTATGTGTGTTTACACCTTGGAAGGGCACTGAGGAGATAATACACCATTTATTTGTATTTTATTTATATTCTATACCTGAAGCAAAGTGGAAATGCAAGCTGAATCTTTTTTCTATAATTCTTTTCCCTCCACCATTTCAAAAATAGCACATATAGAATACATTGGAACTTTTCATTTCAAAGACCATCACATCAGACTATAAATGCTAAAGGAGATGCCCTTCACCCTGCTGCTACAATGCAGCCACTTTCTCAGCTATAGTATGTCCATTATCCCTACAGCATACAGACAGCAAACGGGAGCTGGAAGAGGGAAGGGGACGGACAATACTGTATGCAGGTGGCATTAGGGTGTCAGACTCATTTCATCCCCTGAAGGGTTTAGTTTCAGGTATTGTGAAAACCTTCATGTGACAGATTCAGAAAGTCTTTAAATCAGCGTTGTCCCTTCAAATTACCAGTTGCGAACTTGTCTACAGTTTCCCCTGGACTTGGCCGCTAGCTACAGAAAGGACTTTTAAAATGATAAGTGGATATCCAGCTGCCATGTCTGCTTCACTCAGTCTCATGGGTCTGACCGTTTTCTATGTGGTATAGAAGCAAAACTAACTACAAAGATTCTTTCTGGACGACTTCCTGAATGGCGCACAAAAGTTACAGAAATAAGCTGGTTCCCATAATGTTTCCTGCCTTTGCATTATGCATTTTGGCTTCACTGGCACACAAGAGGTACATTATGGAAAGTGATGTTTGATGAAGGTGGTTTTCTGCATACACATCCCTGCTCTGAGCTGCAATTCTAGGGGATTGTTTGCCATTTGTGTCAGTCTTGTTTGGCTGAGCTTCCCTTGTAAGCTGCCCGTCCGTTAAAAGGAATGTGAGGATGTCCACGCAGAGTCGGCTAGTCTGGCTAGAGTGGTTTCCCCTTGTGTTTCCATGCTGCCAGACACCATTCCCTGCAGAGGGATTTGGACGGATTGTGCAGTGGAAAAGGGGACATTACCCCTTAAAAATACACTTGAAGGGCTGCTGTTCACCTCGCTTCCTGGGTTGGCAACATTGACAGCACTGTTGCTCACTGTCCACAGGCAAGGGTAGTGGCTGGAAAAAAAGCAGTACACATTGAATGACTTATTTCAAAGCATTTTCCCCTGCACAAGACTTAGCACACTAAAGTCAGGTGCATTATCTGCTAAAAGGCAGCTATCTGAATCGAGTTACTGAACTAGATCAGCCTTGCAGATCTTAAGTGAAAAACCACCAGCAACCATCAGACCCAGTGACCTTGGAAAGACGCATGGAGACAAATGTACAAATACATGTGAGGATTCAAGATTTAAAGATCTTTTTTGTGCATGCATACGTATTTTAAAGAATTGCATCTGCTTTTCCTGGCACCTAAATTAGAGAAGAAATGTGTGCATTTATTTTAGGAAAAGAAGGGTAAATACTTTGATAATTGACTCTCTAGGTCTAAAATCCAGCATTCCTAGAACTGTTTACTACCCTATTAGCAATATTTTAATCGTAAAACATGAATTAGATTGTTACATCCCTGCATGGGAATAGGATCCTCATTTCATGCAGGAGAATACTGAGGAATAGATAGAGAAAAATAATTTGGCTTTAAAATGGTCACAGATTGTAGATACTAGAGTTCTCTGTGGCTGTTCCAAGATCCTGGTTTTCAGCAGTGCTGGGGAAATACGAAGCTCCCATTGATTTCAGAGCGGGAGATAATTAGCTTGTTGGAAAGATCTATCCAGGAATCTTGTGTTGGGCACTCAGAATGTTTCAAATCCTGGCTACCAATAAAAGCTTGGAACAAAGTGCGAATCACCAGGGCAGTCCTACAAGTCTCGCTGCTCCTAATTCCAGCAGTTTTCCCATAACCTTACCTGGGTCCAGGGCTGGCAGCTCCCTTTGTGTGTGGCACTGAGAGCAAATTAGCATGTGGAGGAGATGGCAAAGTCCAGCTGTCATGTCCTGAGAATACCTGAAGATTATTGCTGGAGCTCTCCAGCAAATTAACTTGGAGGTGGGGGTGGGGGGAGGAAAAAAAAGGCAACAAATCTTCAGTGTCTATCACAGGGGCATTGTCTTAAGGCAACAGAACATGGGTAGGCCTGAGAAAGCAATCTGATCACAAGCTTCCTAACCATAGGTAAAAGGACAAAATTCACATGTTTATCAAGAGCAAGGTGGCATTTTAATCCCAGGTGTGATATATGAGAAGGTACAGCATAATAGATATAGGATATGCATTTTTGCAAGTCTGACTAACAGTCTTTTCATTAATGACAATTGCCGTGTCACTGGCAATGCTTTGGTACAGATTTCCTTATAACTTGAGCTTAAATATTTCTGTTAAACAGGATACCTTGCTAGATTGTAGTTAGTAAGCTCATTTTTTTATCCTTACTCTTGTTTCTGGCTGATTTTCTCGGATCAAAGTAGAATCAACTTCTGGAACTTGTCACCCAGATCTAGAGAGTGAAAGGGACTCAAAAGACATTCTGGCAGTACCAAAATGCCCTCATCTCAAGTCACCTCCTACCATGTTCCTAAGGGCTGCTTCAACTTGAGAGCACAACTGCTTCATGGCGTGACATTGAAAGAAGGCTTGCAATGCTCTTTTTGTATAATTAGGAGCTGTACTTTTAGCAAGATCATTCAATCTCATTTATAATTAACAGTTACAGTGCACCCAGCTCTTTGTACTTATTGTTTTGCTGCCTTAAACATACTCTGTTTGTCAGGGTTGAGTGCAGGTTGTTACCTGGACTTGTCATGCTATTTCCTAGCCTCAGCTCTTGCTCGTTTTAGTTGCTTGTGCTAACCTAAAGCAAGGGTCAGGCAGGTAGAGAGTGTCTGGTCCCTGGAAGCAAAGCAGCATTACAGTGGTACCTGTAGGTGAATGATTTCTCTGCATGTAGGAAGGTGGGTACGGAGCAGCCCGATGCCCTCGCCGTGCTGAGTATCGCTCACAGCTGTGGGGAGTGTGTGGAGCTGGCAGAGGCAAAGGTCCAGTGTACTGATAATTAGAGCTTCCTGACGCACACATTGTATCTGGGTTGGAAATCAACCAGCCACCTACTTTGAGGGAACCGAGGGAAAAAAGCTATTATTGCACTAAAACACTGCAATACAATAAAATAACCAGCCTTCCTGCAGAATCAGCTGTGCCTCAGAAACACCAAGCAGATTCCAAGATACTGGTTTATAGAACAGCTGAACAATCAAAAAAAACCCCTAAAACAACATACCAACCCCCCAAAAACCTAAAGCCACCAACCCTAAAAACTGGACCTGAAAACAACTAACAGAAAGTTACATCAGAGTTACAAATGATGTAAAAAAACATCAAAGAACAAATAAAAGAAAAAATTTCTATCATTGCAACAAACACAACCTCTGCTCACCCCATTATTTTTTTCACATGTTCAGTAACGACAAATAATTTTATAGGGACAAAATTATTCACAGATACAAATAAAAAAAAGGGGGGGGGGGGCGGGCGGGAGAAAGCCCTGAAAATGTTATATATCATCTTGATTTTAGATTCCTTTTAATATTGAAAACCTGGATCATAAAGAAAGTGATCCCTCTGCAGAGTCTTGCATTATTTCCTACTGTGAGGTTTCTTCAATCTTCTTTTGCTTTTTTAAAGGGTCCCCTTCTATGAACACAGCTCAGGACTCAGTGAATGACTCTTATGATCCATTTAAGCTAGTCCCAGGTTCCCAACACCTGTCATATCATACAAAATGTCCAGCTGACATGAATAAAAACCTTACAGTGAGAATATGTTACGTGTTGACCTTCAGAGACTGTTTCTGGAGCATCCTTGGGATGGTTTCTGAAAAGTAAAATACCTAGTGGTAGAACTTCCAATTAAGAAATTACAAAAGAAAGTCAGAAATAGAACTATTCACTAAAAAAAGTGGAAAAATTAGTTAGAAAGGAGGGAAATCCATCTTCTTTAACCACTTGCTAGGCAGCAGTAGACTTTTCTTCAGTTTTCCATAAGGGAAGCAGGAGCTATGTTTCATGGCATACCCAAAAATGTTCCTAAATTTCTGCCAAATTTAGGGGCTGAACCTGGAATTCTAAATCTACCTGTGGGCACTGTGCCTGCTTGCATGAACAGCCTCAGTCTGGACTTTCCCCCAGACCAAGGTAGGGCTTTGCCTCCAGTTCAGCCAGTAAAACTTTGGAAGATAAACCACAATTCATTTCCAATGGAAGCATCTCTAACACCTTATACAGTTAGCACCTACAGGTTACTTTTAATACCACATGGATTTAATAATAGCAGCATAGTTACAGTTACAGTGCAATTTCACGTTAGCTATGCTTTTTGACATCTGCAGTTAATTTTTATTCTTCCTGAGCTATCAAATCATGGGATTCATTGCAGTGCAAGTACAATGTAGTGAACATATGTGGTGTATAACATTGCTGGGGAAGTTCACACAATCTCATTTCAGGCTTCCTGTGTAAACAGTGCTAAGTCCTAGGATCCCCAAGAGGATAGTCACCTACTTCAGACCCTATTGTAATAGTTATATAGAAAGTTTCCCTGCTAATATCAGTGGAGCAACTCTGGATTTAAGACAGCAGAAACAAGATTAAGTTATATAATCAATCTTTCACATTGTGTTGCCACAGTTTTAACAGTATCAGCAGCAAAATGCTACTGGAGCAAAAAAGATGAACTTACCTCTCTTTCGCATCCAGGAAGGCTTTGGCAAAGGGATTATACTTGATTTTGAGAGCTGTTATCTTGAGTTTACAGAAAACAAGGCATGTTAGTGAAGGCAATTTGGAATAGAAACCTGACAAAACATCTTCCAGAGTAATCCAAGTGGAACTGCCTTTGTTAGCCTAACAAAATATATCCCCACACATGATGTACTCCAGGGCTGGTTAGGGGAGTTTTGGTCGTTGCAGAGTGCTGTGTACTGATCAGTGCCACAGGCAGAACACCAGTCAGGGCAACCTGATGGCATGGTCCGGTCTGGCAAATCCTGTGGGATGGTGGACCCTTTCAAGAGAGTTTAAACACTGAGTTCCTACCAAGTATGAATCAAACCTGCAGCAACACTAGCTAAGGGATGTGGCACATGAGTTAACAACTGTCACAATCCAAAGCATCCCTCAATTACAGTTTCGGGGTTGGGGAGAAATTTTCCCATGGAATGTTGTGCTCTTCTACAGTTGTATGTATTGTAAGGAGAGGGGAGAAATAGGGTTATCATTTTAACTATCAGTCATTGTCGGAGAGAGATCCTGGACTTGACTCTAGTTTTCTTCCAGTGAGGGATTGGGATGCCAGGACAGATGGACCAGTCTGGAATAGCCATGGCAGGATATTAAGCTAAACCTGGCTTAGTACTGCAGCCAGACACTAGATTAGAGAATGTTCTACTGCAGAGAGAAAACAGAGTATTAGATTGGATGGAACATTACACTCCATGGGACTGGTGGGGAAACAAGAAAAGGATCAGTCTGTCCATGGTGATCTTGTATTTAATAAGCTTTTAATATATCTCATCAATGGCAATCGAGAGCACAGTGTGGCATCCGCCTACCTCTTCGTTTTGATACGCAGTCACAGCTATGAACTGCGTCTCAGGGAACGAGCAGTTCATCACCATCCGGTGGGGGCCTCCTACGCGAACTATGTGTACCTGGGGCTCATATTTATGCAGGGAGTTCAACATTATCTGCAGAAAACAAAACAGAGACAGACCCCAGTGCCACTCTGGTATCCCACAGCTGCTCTTTCACGCTGGCTCTGTAATAGACCAGATGTCACTGCTAAACCTCCTCAGTCAGTGATTACTGAGAGCAGAAGGGCAGGTGCCTTCCTCACTTCTGATGAACTACAAAGCTGAACAGAATGAGACTTCACTGGACTTGAATGTAAAGCTTTTGATACAAGAGCATTAGTGAGTATTTGTGTTAGCAGCTATGTCCTTCAAATTGTCGGGCTTCCACTGCAGTAGAGGCTGTTGAAACAGTTAAGGGGCAATCCCTGTCCTGCGTCTGCTATCTGAAAGACTTGGAATCACCATCACAGAAATCAGGGCTAGGAGGGAGCTGAGGCAGTGACCCACTCATCTTTCTAGATGAGACAAACTGTATCTAAACAATCCTTGGTAGATGTCTCTAATCTGGCATTAAAAGCTGTGATTGGCATTGATTCCACAATACACCTTCCTCAGGAAGTCTATTGCATTGCTTAATTGTCTCTACTGCAAGAAAGATACTTAAAAAACCCAACCTGTACTTTAGAAAGTACTGTGTGCATACATACATACACATATATATATGTAAGAAAGAATGCATCCATTAGCATAAAGCACTGCTAGTCAGCTATTATTTTCTCATAACACCACAGAGGGGCAAATGGAAGCAGACTGGGGACATGGTTTGCCTTAACACTGTTGTCATCAAGATTTCAAAACAAGGGGAACCGCAATCATTTGTTATTTAGTGAGTTTTATTTAGTGACTTTTGTTTGGGATCTGTTTCTCATATGGCTTTTCCTCTCAAGCTTTCTACTTTTTTCTTCTCCACCATATATACATATTGTGTTTCCTTGTTTTTTGCCCAGGGTCTCTGTGACTCTCCAAGTTTGTTTCCTGTAGCTTTTTTGCACCTATGCGTACTTTTCTGAGGCCTTTGACTTTTCTGAGGCCCTGGATGCAGGACAAGAATTTGCAAATGCAGATCCTGTTCTGTGCTTCACAATAAATCTTGTGTGCTGATTCCATGTGTGACTTAGGAAAAGTCAGGTCATCTTTCTGTTCTCCAGTCTGTAAAAACTGAGATAATTTTCTACCTAATTAGGGTACTAGGCTTATGGAGGTACCTCACAAACCTAATGGAAATAACAGATAGAGAACATATAATATTTACATGAAAGGAATTGATTCCGGGCTGACAAGTATCATCCAATGTAGGAGTTTTGTACAGAACAAACAAGCAAACAAAAGGTCTTGTGTAACATTTTACCTTTAGATGCATCATCAAAAATAAAATATGAAACAAAACTAATTTTCCTGTTTGCATTTTTAAGGGGTTCAAAGAGAAAGTCACTTATTTCTGGTACATGTGGTTTCTTTCCAAAGGCCAAAGCTGATTCAATAGAATATTGATAATTATCATGATGCAGAAGCAGACATAGTAATTATTTCATTTAGGAACAGCCTTTTATTCTGCTATCTGACTCCTGCCAACATTCCACTTACACCAAACAACATGGGGGAACACAACAAAAACCTAATACCCGTGACCATTTTTTCCCCCTTCTCTGAAGTCCTATGTAAAAATCCCCAGCACACAAGACCAACTCTGAAAAGCCCCCTGATGATTAAGTAAACCACAGCACTCTGTCTCTCTTAACATCAAGAAGTCCATTAAAATCTGAAAGCGCCAATTAAGACCTGTTTATTCCTGTTTACATTTGGCCTACAGAGAATAATTGGCATCTGTGGGTGAAGAGGCCTGTAAGGGCCTCTATAATTACACAAATGCACCCTTGATATTTCTTGATTGGTAGGTGCTTGCAATTGAAGCCAAGAGGTGTATGGGGAAACATCAGGCCATACCTGCCCATTCCCATTGAGCTTGTTGGTAAGTTTGACTTTGCTGAAGGAAATGGCAGCTTTCATCCAGTGGGCCCCAAAGTTGGGAGAGTCTGGATGGATGTACACGCAGCTGTGGTTTGGTGGCTCTGGTTTGCCAGCCGGCACCCATTCCCCATTGACATACTTCCAGCGGTGGCCATCAGTTGGGGCGAAGTCCAACAGGAAGGAATACATGGCATTTGGGTCCAAGCCTGACACGCTGATCTTCAAAACGGGGAACATCCGCCTGGCCAGGAAACAAAAAAGGGGGACACCACTGGAAAATGCTTTTAAAACTCAGTATGTTTGTGACCAGATGCTCGCAGATTAGGTCAATGTAAAAAAACATCCTCCTTCCCTCTATCTAGATGAGTAAGTCTCTTAAAGGTCAGTCTTTCATTTTATATTTATTTTATTTCAATCATTTGGAGAAAAAGTGTTGTCTCTAAAGTAGGGCACTAAGGTCTTGGTCATGCAGAGTTATGAACATAATGAGTGTATAGCGTCAGCAGAGTCCCTGGGATCTGGACATAATAAATACATCCTTAGGTGTGGGACAAGAAGGCATGAACAGGATTGAATAGCTCAAAATGCTGAGAAGGTGGAGCTGAAGCACAGATTTACTGCATTAACTGCAGAATCCTATTATAAAATGTACTTCTTTGGTGCTTAGGTTCCCCCAGCACACGCTCCCATACTCTGTCCTACTCTGTCTGACTCTGGGTGTGTGCTCTGAAATCATCCTGTAATCTCCAGCAATCAGGACATAATCCCAGTCAGGTACTCATCAGACTCCAGTTAGATTTATTGACCACACTACTCAATACAAAAGGTTTTTCTCCCTTCCTCTGGAGGGATAGTCATATTCTATAATTTTGTGAGCAAAATCAGTTACCTCCCTCTGTCATTTCTTGTGGTTCTTGTGTTAATCCCCATCTCCTACTTGAGTAATGGATTCCAGGTAGTGTTATTCTAAATAATAAATTTGCTACATTTTCCTTGTCTAAAAATACTTCTTTATCAGGGTTGTGTCAGGTTAGTCCGGCATGACTTAAATTTAATAAAATGCCCTTTTATCTCATTTTCCATTGTCTTCCACATATTTACTCTTTCCTCAAAATATCCTGAATTCTTATTACACAAATATATTAAAAAGTCCATAGTTAGCTGAAATGTGTTTTCTCCCTTTCTTAAGTGCAAGTATTCATGTACTGTCCCACTACCACTACATAACTCTCCAGTTTGAGAAGTCTGGTTAAAATCCTTGCCATGAGACCTTGCACTTGGCAGTTCTTCCTCCAGTAATTTGGTTCCATCCTTCCATATTCCCTGACCTCATCATCTTGATCAAGTTCTGCTCTTAGTTCCACCTTACATGCAGTGTTTTCTTTTACTAAGCTCTAAACATCTGCCATCCAGCCTTCCTACCATCTTGTGCATTTAAAACTGAAATCCTACCTTTGTTTAGTTTTGGGAAAACGCTCCTTTTGTGCTTAAAGGTCCGATGCCACCTTTTATCAATCCCCATTTTCTAATTATTTTTTTTTTTTGTAAAGCACATTTGCAGCACCTCACAGCTAGACTTTCTGCAATTTTTTGCTTGTCCCTGTACTTGAGATCCATAGCACAGCTTTGAATTGGCATCTCAGTGCCTGAAAGTCTGCAGCGACAGAGTTAGTAGGGCTCCAACAGCTTCAGGAACTGGGAAAAAAATTGTCAGCAGAACAGAGGCATCTCCCAACAAAGGTATCCTATTCATTAAGTTTCTTAGCTTGTCAAGGAATGCACGTCATTACTGTGGAGGATTATTATAGCTGTTATGTATCACCTCCTACATTCTTGTATGAATGAGAAGCCTCCCTGCCCCAGACACCTCATATTGACCTCTCCTGGCAACTGCCATTTTGCTGTGCCACATTTTTATGCACAGGTCGACAAATCTTCTAGCTCCTTTCCTCTATGGGTACAGAGAGACTGGTGATAACAAGCAAGCACAGCAATTGCCTGAGGTCCATGGCTAAGGTAAGGTAGCTCACCAGGCTTAGTTAGGTAGCAGTGCAAGACATCCAAAATACACAAGAAGGGAACTGAAACTCCAGGCTCTCTCATGGGACATCAAAAGTCTCTGCCCTTGCAGCCATATACCCAACTGCAGATTGCTAACAACCTCCTGTGACATCCTACTCACCACCTACCTTTCTGGACACCTTTATATAGTTCTCGCTGTATACACTCAATGCCTAGTGCTGACCAGAAAAGACACGATTTGAGAAATTTGAGATTTTTCATCTAATATAAATACTTGGTGATGTAGGGCCAGTGCAACATTATTCTGACTAAATAGAAGCTTAGCCCAAGATTTATATGCTGCATTTAATGTGTCTTTCTGACCAGGATGTACCAGCTACCAAACTGGGATGTGATAAAAAGTGTGGATGCATTCCTCCCCTTCTACTGTCAGTCTTTGAGGTAACACATTTTAATATTTAGTTGAAAGGGAAAATTAATCCGTGTGAAAATCTAATTTCACTAGATTTCTCAGAACTATTTGTGTTACATACAGATTGTTAATTCCTCTGCCCAGAATGCAGGCTTCTCTGCCTCTCTGCGCGAGGCTTGAGTTTATCTCTGTAAGATCTATAGACAAACACCAGCATGTAATAGAGTCATCATCAATTCTGACTTCCCGTATCGCAGAGATTATAACACTTCCCTGTGTTAACCTGCTTCACACACAGTTAATCGCTGCTTCACTTGGACCAGCATGTCTTGACTGTACAGATTCTAATGACAGAAAACTTACCACCTCACCTGTTCTGCTGATTAAGCAGCTTTACCGATAAAATCACATTTGTCTGTCTTTTAGAATGGTAAATTATGATTTCTCCGAATTTGTTTCAGTCAGAATGTTTGTTTCAATGATCAGGTTGGTACACGCATGTCTTCCATTACTGCAATAGCTGAGCACTTCAGCCTCTTCAATTTATTTAGAGCAGATCTGCTACAATTACTCCAGTGGGAGTGGGAAGAAACAGTGGGAAGATGTTTGATATCAAACTTGAATGCATAGTAACCAGTAAAGTTGCTTTAGCATTTAAGCCTGGAAAGCACTTCTCTCCCCCAACTCACATTTGCCTGCATTGATCCACTGTGGATTCTCCCCATATGTGGAGGGGAACAGTGGCCCATTCCTGCCTCCAGGCAATAATGTGGATTGCAAAGTCTAAAGATACTGCATAGCTAATATGGTGTAAACATTAAAAGAGAAAACCTGCTCAGTCAGAAAACAGGGTGTTTAATATTGAAGTGCCAAGTGAATACAATAAATCTGTGTAAAATATGAGACTGATTCCCACCATATCAGCTGCACCCATTCAGATGTATTTTGTGATATAGTATGTGGTTTAATTTCACTAATGTCTATCCTGTTCAGAGTACATCTGTCTTCCCTGTGTACCTAGGCATATTGCTGTGGCAGGTGATTATTATAATGAAGTATGATACAGAAATGGAGACATACCTATGTTTTAACACTGAAGTTGGTTCATCTAATTATGGTATTTTGGGACCCTCGGTACCGATTAGAGATGACTCAATCACAGCAGATAGAATTGTGCACACTAGCGTTTGACACTTGAGGATCACTAATCAATCAGCCTTTAATTCTCTGCGATGCTCCTGTATCAGGTTTCAGTTTAATTTCTGATTTTTGCTAACAACGTGTCCGCGCAAACTGTCTCAGTTTTCACACACAGAAGTTCAGACTGGCTCTTCTTGTTAATCGTAGAACACAGTTTTCAAAAGTGTTCGTATACACTTCAGCAAGAATGACTGCGTTAGTTCTACTGATTTAAGCAGCAGCAGAATTAGATCAATATTTTTTCTGTTGAGAATCCCTCTGGAGACAATCACTGAAGAATCTTGAACCTGAAAAAGCCCTAGCACTCATAGGAAACTGTCTCAAGTTTGCCTCCTCTTGAACAGCATGGAGTTGTTCAGAGAGCTTTGCTGCAGGCCACTGTGTGCATTTCCTTTTTTTTTTGGTGCGCTGGTGTGTTTGTTATGGAAATACAAAGAAATACAAGAGATCCTTTTTCATAGTCCCTGATGCTCCAGTAACTTTGTTAAAAATGATTTATGCAGGTAAAAGTGTGACATACTTCCTATAATTTTTTATTTTGAGATTGCTGTGTGATTTTGTTCATAAAGAATCTATTCCTGCCCCCACTGACATTACCAGATCTGTTGCTGGCTTTAGGAAAAATAGGATCGAGCTGATAAGGACAGTAAAAGTTCAAATAAAGAAGAATAAGGCAGCTTACACAATGAAATGAAAACTAACCAGGCATATTCAAATAAGAAAAGATTCCCTTATCATCATTATAAAAAGATTTTATCTATGCACTCACCTAGACATTTTAGAGAGAACTAGTATCACCACACAGTCCACAGTCGTGATTTACATTAGCTGAGAGGAAAGAAACTGAAAAAACCTTGTTGGTAAGGTGTGATTCTTTGTACCAATTGAATTAATTTGAGGCAAATGTATATTACCTCATTTTCGTCACTGATACTGCTAAGGAGTCAGTCTAAGCTACTGTACACTAAGTGAAGGTCCACTCACAAGTTCGCTGTAGCCTAAAAGCAGTTTTTAAAGCAATTTAAATGAAGCAAAAAAACCTTCTCAGTGTAAAGAGAACCTCAGCAGGTAATTTCTATCCCTATAAGTTATTAGGAGGAATCAGAATGGCAATAGGTAGTGTTACACCGAGGACTGATATTTTGGAAAAGTAGCTGTTCTCTCAACAGAATAACCTTGCTGAGCCAACAGGTGAGATTTTTTCGTTTTAACTGCTTTCACCTGTGTCCCTTGTCAAGCTATGGTCAACAGTTATATTGTCCACAAATTCTGCTAAACCAAAGTCTGCAAAATTAATACAAGTCACACCACATGAGCAAATCTTTCTTTCCATCTCTTAATTCCTCTCTCCTGTGCAGATCTGCTAAGAGGTCGTGGATCTGCTGAGAGGTCTTGTGGAAGAAACGTGTGCATGCTGGGGGGTGATGGCAGAGGGCTGGCGAGGGTGCATTAAATAAAAACCTTAGTACAACTGTACCAGTGAACCTTATTCTGGTAGCTGCCTGTCTGTTATGGTCTAGACTCTGCTGTCAGCCCAGTTCAGAGCAGAACCCCTGTGGAGAGCTTCCTTCAAGCCAGTGTCTGATTCAGACTTAGTATCTTCTCACCAGGTTTTGCACTCTTTTCCGGAGCCTTTCTGTGTTCCCCAGATAGTATGATATGATGTGACCCATTTACATCACAGTGTTTTGTCTTTCTAAAACTGTGTGTTAACCAATATTCCATGCTTGTTTCTAAGGTCACCAGCAACAGCTATGGAGCAATAGGGACCATGCAATCCAGGCTGCACATACATGCCATGTAGGGCACAGTTTTATTGTACCCCATTCTAGTACAGACTGCTTGTACAAGCTGTTAATATCCAAGGCCAGAGAGACAGGAACTGCAGCTGCAGATAACAACACTGATCTGCTTCTGTACAGTAATTTGAGGTCTACAGGACTTGCAATAAAGGCTGGTGTTTATTAGTACAAGAAGTTATTAAAAAGATTTTGAGAAGTAGCATCTATTCCCTTGCAAAAGTTCCCTTTTTGTGCAACCTTAAGACAGTTAATATATTTCTCAGGCATCTTTCACAGGCAGAATAAAGGGTGGCAGGAATGGTTTAGCAGTGACCAAAAAGGAGCAGGGACACCCATACATATGCTGGGTTTAGAGGACTGTGAAGCTGCAGGGATAAAACTGTTCAGTGCTCATTGCAGTTCTTTCGAGTCTGCACACACAGTTTATTATTATACACCTAACCCCCCTGGCTGTCATCTACACTTAGCCCACAGAGCTGAGCAGATCACTCACCTGCCGTTCTTGGTCACGATCATCTCATTAGTGACTTCCCTGAATCTCTGCCAGAGCGTCGCATCCTCTAAGACAACCTGGAGCTGTTTCTCAGTGGGGTCGCCTTTGTCTCTCCCAGCTCGGAGTTCGCTCTCCACTACGCTAAGTAGCCTGGAGACGGTGCAGTCGCTGGTTTTTTTGCAGCCCAGGTCTGCCATGATGACTTTACTGCCAGAAACTTCAGGTAGCTGTTAAAAGAAAAAAATAATGAGCTAAATCAAAAAGCAAGTCAATTCATTGGGCACCATCCGACAAACGTGCTCTCCTCACTCTTTTGCCACTGACTGGCTCTTTCCTCTGGAAGTCCCAATGGGCAGTGACACCAGCATGTGGAGGTTTACGCACACACTCCACACAAAAAGAGGACTATCTCCTAATTACCTGTCAGACAGTCAGGTGGGTGGCAGGCTGATGACTCAATTGGCTGCCTTGAAAGAAGAGTCCTCCATCCAAATTAGCATGCTTTTATCTTTTTTCAACCTGAAGTGGGTCTAATTGTTCTGCTTGAGAACCAGGTTTCCATTAATGAAAATTGTTTCATTTCCAGACTGAAACAATGCATGGAAATTGCATTCACACTGATGCGGACTCTAACTGAAGGAGCTGGTAACAGTCAAGATAGTTACACAGAGGAGGTAGCCTTAAAATATTTTCACCAGGCATGTTGAATAAACACATTAATTTCATTCCTCTGTGTTCCTAAATCAAAATATAATAGTACGAGACCCTTCTGCACTGACGTTTCAATGCACAAGGAGAAGGTAGCATCCCTACACTCCACCGTTGATGCTGACTGTGTCCATCCCTTGGTCCCACTGTCATTCCCAAAACCCCTGCTGCATCTTACAAGCGGCTGAACTCCCCTCTGGCTGCATTTCCAGGGACAGACCCCACGCTCCTGGGACTCAGTGTGAACCCAACCGCCCGAGGCCTGGTGTTGCTGACCTGCTCAAGGTCCATGTCGTAGAAAAGCTCTCTCAGCATCTCTAAAACAGGTGTTCCCTCTTGCCTCAGGCTGTAACCTTCTTTGACAAGCCTAATCCAACCGCACATACCCTCCAAAAAGAAACCACCATTTTGCTGAGAAGTCAAACAATTTTGGTACCCAGCCAAGAATATGAGAGACCTGGGTTCAGTTCCATGCTAAAGGGTTAAGTGGAGGCCACTTGACTACCAGTGACCCATAAACACCGGACTTTGGCACATAACAAGGCATTTGAGTGCCTAATTTCTCCTGATGCATCTAGTTTCAATAGTGTCTCTGAAATTTCTGGTCTGTTGCACGTGACACAGTCAGGGACTTGATTATGAAAACATACTCTCGGGAGTTGTTTTCAGGGAAATATATTTTCTGACTGTTTATTGAGAACTTTGCATTTGTTCAGTTCAATACCCCCTGCTGAATTCCTGTGGTTCCAGTTCTTTCTAAAAGATAAAATGACTTGGTGGATCGTGCAAATTTTGTGAAACAGGATTTGAATTAAATCCATCATTTGACAAGGCTCAACAGATCTTGCAGTTAAAAAAACCTTGGAGATATCACCTACCTAAGCAGCAGGGGCCAGAGCTTGTTGATCTTGTGTTGTACACCTTATTTGGCAACTAGTCCTACTAATCCCTCAAGCCCTACCTGGAGTGAGGATACTGGCTGCAAGTCCTCAAAACTGCACAGCCGCAGGTGTGCAGCAATGTCATGTTCTGCAGAACAGGAGACCTTAGGAGACAGCCCTCAATTCCCAGCAATTTTAGCATGATCGGAAGGTGCAAGCCAAATAGGTTTGAGCTGTTTTTACATCTGGATAATCTCAGTCATGCTGCTTTCAAACTTAAAACTAACACATCGTCCCTCTCTTCAGCCTTTCCATGCCTTTTTTTAAATTGCCAACTCGTAACAAAGTTACCTAGATTACTCTGTCAGTCAACTCACCTTTGGAGTTACACTAGAATGTACAGTGTCAAATAGCAGCTTCTAGTTAATATCCAGCCCATCTTCACTATTGAACAACTGAAGAATGTACTTTAAAATCTATAGGATATTTAGGTACTTGCAAGTGTGCCATGACGCATTCGGAAAAATAATTGCATCTCGGGTAATACGTTTGTGTAACACAGAATATCTTTGTTTGGGTTCTCCTTTCCAAATGCTCAAAGTGGAGAGAGAGAAACTACCACTGTAATTTTCCCTTGCACGTGATCAAATGGCAGAGCAAATGCAGTTTAGTTTCATTTTATTATAAATACAGATAAACACAGAAATCAGAGCTGGTAGAAGTACTATGTATTTCAATTCAATAACTTCAGTTTTTCAGACAGCTCTAAAACAAATAAATCGTGTTATTTTGAGATTTTTTTTTTTATTTAGTCGAAGCCTTATTTCCACACATGTTTTTTTAGAATTAGTTGCTCAGAAATCAGGAGATTCAAAGTTGAGGCAAGTAAAGAGATAATACTACTCATAAAAGTAGTAATTTTTCAGTAGTTACACACAGTTCTTTCTGTAGACAAATAAAAAGCAAAGTAGTCTGGTTTTCCAAAGTACTTGACTGCCCATTTCTCCCACAGGGCTTTAAGTGGAGTGATACCAGATCACAGCCTCTGAAAAATCACATCCCATCCGCCTTCCTCAAGATGCTTAGAGCTTAAAGGAAATCAAAAGCATGCAAAAAAGCAACAACAGTTTGTTGGTGGAAGGGTTTCAAGTTATGGCAGTGAAACACTGTCTCACCAGCAGGCAGTGTGGATCACTGGAGGTAAAAAACATACTCAGCAAAGATGGATTGGAAATGGAGGCAGCCACAAAGCAAAAGGGAGGTCCTTCCCTGAGTGCACTGCTTGCCCAAAGCACTCCTGGGACAGAGCTGTGGAGAAGGAAGGATATATGGAAGTGACGGATAATGGGCCCATTCCAGTAAAGGACAAGGAAGCAAGTTTTTCATCAATAAGGCTGGATTTTTTTACAGCTGGCATCCCTAAGGGAGAAGCACAAAGGCGTTTGCTTTGCAGTATCATACTAAAATTTTCATCCTGCACAATAATAAAATGCACTCTTAGACACTAAAAGTAAGTTACACCTGGGTGCTTACAGTTATCACTCACTCAATCTGCATGATGCTTGGAAGTCTTGTGTCCCAGAGGAAAAAAACCTCCACAAATCTTGTCTCTTAAAGTAGCTGACTTTCGTACAGTTTGAATTCTAATTTTATAAGAATGTTACCATAGCTGCAACCATGCCTGCAACCACAACTTTTTTCAAAATGAGAGTAGTTACCTGTGGCTGGCTAGTGGGAATAGCCCAATCGCTATTTTCAGTGTGGGGAAGGGTGTTTCAGCTGTAAGAGTTCAGACTAAGAGCAATTTGTGATGTATGTAGCAACATATCCAGAAGGCATGGCTCACCAGTGACATATCTTTCCAACTGAGAAGAATTAGCCAAAAAAATAAAAAGTTTGCATGTGTGCAAACAAATGATCAGCTGAGTGTGTTTTGGCCTGATATTTTACTTTAAAATACACATCCAGACCCATATGTCAGGCTTCCTGACATCCTACATTGTCTCTGCTTCACACAGCTGCCATGGGAGGGGGCTGCAGAAGAGAAACTGAACAAATTCATAGTCAAAGTTATCTGCTTATTGTTGGCATTTCATATTAAGGGCGGAAAACTTTACTTTGAATATTTAGCGTGGTTTAGGAGAAGTAAGAGACATCCTCTAATCTTATGTCCCTCTGCTCACCTAAATAACAACTTTGAATACTTCCCAAACTTCCCTTCTCTCTCCCGCTTTCTTACAAGATTAATTTTTCCAAGTCTACAGATGCTGAAACTGAGGCACCAAGAGATTAATGTCACTGCACGTAGGTATTGCCAGGGCACCAAGAAGCACCCATTCTCAGATGTCAGGTGGGTTACTTCTTGGGCTGCAAGTTAGGTCTCCCTGACCCTGACATCTGAAGAAAAGGTAGCTGCACTTCCAGAGTGACACAGCAGCAAGGTGACTGGCAGTCATTGCCGCTGCAAGTGGGACAGAGCAGAGCCAAAGGACGGACGACTGAAACCCCTTTTGCACTTGTCTCCATTTAATTAAACAAGCAAATCAATAGGGGCATCGGAGGGAGCAGAAGATGCTCATACAAAACCTGCAACGTTGCAAACTTTCCCTGAAACTCAGCTGGGAGAGCTGGGCACTTCCAAGCAGGGATCAGACACCTTGTGTCTCATAGCCGGTCAGAACTAAGCTCTACTAGTTAAAAATGCGAGTACAACACTTGTAATCATGCCCAGGATTTTCTAATAAGAATTTAGTGACTTGTATTTTTAAATGAAGCAATGAGAACTGGGGAGAGCAGCAAAAGAACAATCCTGCAACACTTACTGGAGTTTATTCACCAAGTTACAGCAGGAAAAAGCAAGGTGTTATTTTTAACTTTCTAATTAAACTTGTCATAAAACCCTCCTGGCCACCAGCTGGTGAGGTACAGCAGAAAGAAAAAGAAAAAAAACCCCTCACAAACAGAAAAAGAAAGAAGGTAATTAAAGAGGCCTCCCTTGCCTTGACATTAGATAGCTGTTTTTTGGCCTTTAGGTGCATGCTTCCAAATAAAAGGCAGCCCTTTGTGACCAGATGAAATCACAGAGAACAAGACTCACTCTTTCCATCTCCAAAGCTCCCACCGAAGCATTCAAACAACAAACCCCCCTCTGAACATTTAGTCCCAACACCACAGGGAAATGTAACCTCCATCACCATGACACTCCCAGGAAATCAACACCTATCAACTACCACAGAATAATTAAGAGAGGATAAAAAGACAGCTGCTTTCCTTCTGGTTTTTAATCATGGATCCAGCCCCTTAAGAGATTGCTAGGCTAGAAGAGACAGAGAAGATTAGCCTTTTCATTAATGTTGGGGGTGAGGGGACAGTTTCAATAATTTCCACCAGGTATGTTTTTAGCAGTGAGGCAGGCAGCTTGTTCAAGTAGTATCTCCCTGCCTGGTGTTATAACTGAGGTTATAAATGAGATTAATTCTGAAGCCCAGAAAGCATGGGTAGCTTTCCAGAACAACTTTCTTCTTTTTTAAAAAAAGAAGGTAGAAAAAAAATAATCATATCCTTATGTAGCACAGTGGGTTGACCCTGGCTGGATGCCATGTGCCCACCAAAGCCACTCTGTCACTCTCCTCCTCAGGTGGGTAGGGATATAATGAAAGGCTCGTGGGTCAAGGTAAGGACAGGAGAGATGCCACTCACCAATTACTGCCACAGGCAAAACAGACTTGACTTGGGGAAAATGAATTTAATTTATTACCAATCAAATCAGAGCAGGGTAATGAGAAATAAAACCAAATTTAGAAACAGACACACCTTCCCTCTAACCCTCCTTTCCTCCCAGGCTAAACTTTACTCCCAATTTCCCCACCTCCTCCCTGCCAGTGGCACAGGGGGACAGGGAACGGGGCCTGTGGTCAGTTCATCGCATGTTGTCTCTGCTGCTCCTTCCTCCTCGGCGGGAGAGCTCCTCACGCTCTGCCCCTGCTCCAGCGTGGGGTCCATCCCTCCCACAGGAGACAGTCCACAAACTTTTCCAGCGTGAGTCTTTCCCATGCTGCAGTATGAAGTGTTCCGGCATGTGTGCCTTCTACAGGGTGCAGTCCTTCAGGAACAGACTGCTCCAGAGTGGGTCCCCTGCCAGAAACTCTGCCCCATCGTGGGCTCCTCTTTCCACAGATCCACAGACCCTGCCAGGAGCCTGCTCCAGCATGGGCTTCCCATGGGTCACAGGCTCCTTTGGGCATCCCCCTGCTCCAGCATGGGGTCCCCCATGGGCTGCAGGTGGGAATCCGCTCCACCATGGGCTCCATAGGTTGCAGGGGCACAACCTGCCTCACCATGGGCTTCTCCACAGGCTGCTGGGAAATCTGCTCCAGCACCTGGAGCTCCTCCTGCCTCCTTCTGCACTGGCCTGGGTCTCTGCAGAGCTGTTCCTCTCGCATATTCTCACTCTTTCTCGTGCTGCAGTTGCTGTTGTGCAGCTTTCCCCCTCCCCACCCTTCTTAAATACGCTATTCCCAGAGGTGCTACCACCATCGCTGATGGGCTCAGCCTTGGCAGTGGCAAGATCATCTTGGAGCCAGCTGGCATTGGCTCTGTTGGACATGGGGGAAGCTTCTAGCAGCTTCCCACAGAAGCCACCTCTGTAGCGCGCTCACTACCAAAACTTTGCCATGCAAACCCAATACATGTAGTCAGGCTGGCGATAAACGTAAGTTAGTTTTAAACAGTAATTTTACTTTTCCCTAATTTGTTTTTCCTACTTGAAGATCTGCAGTGCTGTCCCCAGACATGGATTAGCACCTAGAGCAAGAAACTATTACTGTCCCTATTTTTAAGATCAGAAAATAATAAAAATAAAGAACTTAAAGGTTTCTAAACAAACTCTTGATTTCTATTTACAATATCTCAGAATAAAAGGAATATGTTCAGTGTTTATATTAGGGAAATCAAACATGAACTTTTGACTTGGATGTGTAAGTTAAAGCTTTTTGTTAACTATGACAGCTAACAAGTTTTAAGTGTAATTCAGTTGAAGCTTTTGATTCTCTCAAGAAGGATGAGTTAAATAGCTCATCAAATTACACACAACTAGAAAACACAGGAGTACATGCCCATGATAAAATAATTTGTTTCCACTCCACATATTTGGAAGTGACAGCCCTTCAGAGCTGCAATGAAATCATGTTGGCCAGCCAATACTTTCAATGTACCATTTTTACACTGCACCAGTGTTACTCCACACTTGCTTCTACAGAGATTTTTAAAGCACATTTGCTCAGGAATAACCTCTCTTAGAGATGCCACAAGGGAACCCAAGAAAAACTTAAAAGGGTTTCAAATAGGCTAACTTAAAATATCAATCCCGAAGATTGGCAGCTTACACATACCATTCCATCTCAAATTCATCAGAAGCTTTCTTCAGAAAAGTGAGAAAACAGAGGATTTTGTTCCCTTTAGGCATCTCCAGCTTTTCATGGCCAGGCAGTTACAAGCCTGTACCCCCACCGATAACGCAACCAAGACTGAGCTCAGTTGGAAAGGTACAAGTAAGGGAAGGAAATAAATATCAACCCCCAAATTTGAACTTTGTGCCTCCTCTTGCAAATACCCCCTCTTGCAAATCAGACCTTGTAGGAGAAGAGAAAGGGGCAGACATTAGGCGTACAGCAGCCTTCCAAGAGTCTCGTCACTGAATTTGCATGTGGTGAGGATGACTCTGCCCCAGTATCTATAAATGGGATTTGAGGACCAGATGCTGTAATGCAACTGATAAACCCCTTCCAGAGGATTTCTAAGGAGCAAAGTCACCCACAGAATACACTTTCCCTAGAAGGCAGCTGATCATTCATACTTTAGAGATTTCAGATGAAGACTTTTTTTTTTTTTTTTTTAATCATTCAGGTATTAAGACCTCAGCATAAGAATGACGTGGCAAAATTCAACAGCTTTGTTGTTTTGCAGGAGGTTGAACTAGGCCAAGTAAAACAGCTCTTTCTAAGCTATTAAGTATGGAAAGGATTTATTGCCCTTTAGGACTCAGATTCACAGCTGTCTTGATATGAAATAGATAGATCAACCTCTCCTGACAGTCCTTGGAAACTAACCTTTTCAAAAAGACAAAATACAACCCCCTAGGTTTCTATATTACAGGAAGACAGGTTGCTGCTTCTATTTCAAATAAAACTTTGGAGTTTTCTGTAAGACAGATTTCAGGTTAGTCAGCTTTGAGACAGGGCTTGCTTAGAACAATCTCACCCCCCCCAAAAAAATGTACCTAAAAGCTGAATACAGCCTCCCACAGCACACAACTCAAGCCACCACCCTCGCAAAAAATGCAACTGCTTTGGTTTGCCCTGTCACTCGGAAGGCAGTTTAATGTGTTCTGAACAGCCCTGTTACACTGCCCATGGACATTAAAACCACAGCAAGCATTTGGATGTGTATTAGGCACAAACTTAGATAGATGTGCTTTCTAAAAGTTTAACCCTCCCCCCCAAGAACATTAAAATCATTGCCCCGATCCCTAATTTTAACGCTGAAGTAGTTCAGGCCTGAGCAACAGGCCCTGAGATAAAGTTGACCTCTAGATGAACCTGCCAACTGAACATTATATATGCTTAGTATCCGATCACCAGCAAAATACCCATGGTCATTTGCGAAAGACATAGCTTAGGGAAAATATAATCATTAACGAAGATACAGTGCATCCTTCCTTGCTTAGAGGCAGGTGGTCGAGGCCACGAACCAGCTGTTTGGCCTTGTTTGGAACCAGGTGGTTAAAACCCAGCAGATGAAGGAAACTCCCTCGGTTCCTCCCTGAGCCCTGGCCAGGCTGTGGGGGAACCTGAGAGAAGAAGAGTGAAGCCAGATGGTTTTGCATTTGAAATTACGTAAGCTTATTCAACAGTGTAAAAGCTGGACCCTCTCACAGTGACTTTGGAGACCTCCCCTACGCGGGGACGTCCTGCACGGGACTGGCTCTCCAGATCCTCACTGCAACAGGGGCTCCCTACTGACTGCAGACCTGGATGATGGTAACATGTTAGGGCAATTGGTGATGTACCTTTCTTAATCACGACTGCTTAAGTAGTACCTTAACTAGTAATGATTAGGTGCATTACCTTGCTTATCTGTTTCATTGCTTGAATCAGGGTATTGTAAGCTAATGCCTTATTTTCTGTATTAATTTGAAACAAACAGTAAACTAAGGTTATTTTCTTTATTGGTGTCTGTGTGCTATCTATTGACCGCATCAATTGGCAAAACAAACACACATTCATAAATAGTTGGCTTTTTACTTCCAGTGTACATCAGTATTCAGAGTGTATTTATTCGACAAACAGAGCCAGATCATGTGGCTTCTTAATTCCAGTCTTTGCTGACAGAACAGTATCAGGAATTATTTGTGCTGTAGCATGGACTAAGCCACTACTTTGCTGGCACATCTAGGCTGACTCTTGAGGTAAATAAATAACTAGTAATAAAATTATCACCCCCACCTTCACAACCCTAATTGGGCACACCAGTTGTCTGGGCGCACACAACGAACAATAAGAATTTGATTGAGCTAGAGAAGATGGTGGGTGAAACAGCTGCACAGCAATGGTGACAAACTCAGCAGTACCTGTATATACAGCAAAGGAAGTGAGGACAAGACAGTAACTTTTTTTTTTTTTTTGAACAAAACAACCCACAGCAATTCAGCATCATCTGGAGAATCAGCATTATTAAAAACTCCGTATTAACCATAACAGCAATTAATTTAATGCAATGACAACTTTATTGAAGAAAAAAACCCCAGCACTTTTAATATTTCACTTAATTACAGAGAAAGTTGGAAGTTAGGAAAGAAGATGTTTGTCAAAGTAGAAAACAGTGTAAAAACATACAAAAAGCACAACAGCAAATAGAATCAGTAACAGTAGAAAACATTGTGGAGAATTTCTGAGAGTTTGGGTTTTGTTTTACAAAACAAGTCCACAGCTATTAAAAAAATATAGTGGTCCCATTACAGTGAGGCACGTGGTTTTAAGAAAAATATACCATTTCTGTGCTTTCTGTCTTGCATGGTCAGTATTTGCTATGGTTGTTAAACATAAGTATATAAGACAAGCGTGTTTCAATGTCATCATCCTCCTCACTTTACAATAGCAACAGTGATCTTACTTCCCTTAATGTGATTAAGTACCAAAACTAAGCAAGAACCATTCTCAGACTCGGAGGCTCTTTCCATCTCATAGCACATAGCAAAAGGGGATGAGCTTCAAGTGCCCGCACTACTCCACAAGGCAATTCCCAGAACAGGAGTTTCAGACCACATGTAAGCAACAGTGCCATGAGCCTCCAAATGCATTGCACGCCAGCTGCAATCTATCCACAAATCATGATCGATTCAAGCCTGCCATCTTACACCTAGCTGGAAGCCATCCCATAGCAGGGTCCCTATCCTCCCCCAAACTTGCGTATTTATTCACACACAAAGCTTACACCACTTCCTTTTTTAAAAAACAATTTCTTAGAAGAATTTCAACTTGGTGCAGAAATTTCTTCCTTGGTTTTTGTAACAGTTCATGAACAATCTCATTACTGTAAATACTAAACAAGAGGAAATTGTTCACATCATCCCTGTGGAACCATCTCAGATAGCACCAGTATTCACAATGGACTTCATCGCATGAAACAGAGCAAATCTTTGAAGTAATGAAAAAGAAATCCCACATTTTTATGTGTAGAATCTCAGTACTTTGGGAACACATGACTACCACCCTCCTTACTTCCATTTCTACTGTATCTGGAAAGTCAACTGATCCCAGATATGCACATTTCATGCTAGAACTGTATGCTAGAACTGTATGCTAGGGCTGCTTGGTTAAGGTTATGTTATCTGTACTGCAAAAAGTAAAAAGTGGATAGGCAAGCTGACCAACAGTGAGGCTGGGCAAAAAACACTTTCTGGAAGAACATCAAAGCCTACCGAGATGCGCATCCAACATCATGCAAGTTTCTTTAGGAAAGTCAACCTTGAGTTAAGTGCTGTAGGCAACAGAGCAAGGACTTTGGGAAGGAAGGAGCTTTGCTATTTAAAACACAAACATCTCTATTTGCAGTACAGCACACACAACAAACATTCCTGCCTTGAAGGACACTAAGATAGAAAGCTAGAGAGGGCTTCAAAAATGCCCACCACGCTTCCTGCTGAGCAGATGACCAAAGCTGATGGTAACAAAACTTAACATAAAGTAGTATGAATGATGAAAAGAAGGTATGATGGTGTAATCTAATTCAGATTGGAACTGGTCACGAGAGGTTTACTCCCTGATTATGCAAAATCATATAAAGTATTTTAACAAAGTGGGAAAATCTTTTGCTGCTAAACTTGGCATCAGCTTGAACATAACTACTTATAAGCGACTAAGAATCTGAAGAGTTTGTTGTGATAAAGGAGAGTTATTTTAAATCAAAACTGCTTGTAGACGAAATGATAAACCCTGAGTATGTTTCACATATTGGCAAGAATACAGTGAGTCTCTCCTCCTGTCTGACCTTCACAGGAACAGAATGCAACACCAAAGGGCAACATAAGCCCTAATTGCACTCTGGCAGTCCTTGTGTCTTTGCCACCTCTCCTTGGATTCCCTTTCTTTAATGGCACAACTGCTGAGCCTCACATGCTATACAGTCAAATGAAGATTTGTTCTTCTCTCTTACTGAATAAAAAGCTGTGGAGTTGGAAAAGGAGGGGGAGTAAGGAAAAAAAATAATCTATCTAAGGTTACCCACTATATATTGGTAGTTTCCTAAATTTCTTACTTCCAAGTGGCTGTGCTCACAACAGTCAGCTAAAATGTTCCAGTTAGCTAGTATGCAAGTTGAAAAACTAATATTCAGCATACCCACTTCTGGTGTTCTAGAGGAACTGCTAGAGAGTCAGGGTGCCACAGTCCTTCAGAAGCCAGTCAAGGAAGAAGCAAAAGATTTTTACTCCTAATCTGAAGTATTCAAAAAAAGAACAAAGTCAAATTCCATTATGTTGACTGCTGATGAGCCTGGAATGATGATCCAAGTTAACATAACTTCCTGGAGAGGGAAAGGAGGAACGTATGCTATACTTCTAGTGTTTTCCAGGAACAGCCAAGTATGTTAAACTAAATATTGGAATGCAGAAGGCATTAGGGTTGCATTTAAATTGCCCTCACACAAAGGAATTCTGTAAACATCATCAAAGTCCTAATAAAAGACTAACACAGGTCCTTTGACAGATGTAAATTAGGTTTGAACCTTCTCCCTGATAAAAGACACACATCAGTTTAGATACTTAGGTCAGTCAGAGGAAAGAAGTAGCAGTATTCTGTAATTCCCAGTCTCTCTTGGGCATTTAACAATCCTTCAAGGAAAGTAATAGTCAACCTAGTTATTCAACACTAATTTCCAAATTCTAGCAGGAAAATAAAAAAGCACCAGGAACTGCATTTGATCATCCTGTGTAATGGATTCATCCCAACATCGGTGCCATATTTTCAAGGCAGCATTTTCCATTCAGATGCCTTTGTAACAGGAACTCTAGCCAGCTGGAATCCACTGAACGCCTGGTGAAATTTCCCTTTCATACCATCCTCAAAAGGTTGGTGTTTTGGGTTGGTTTTTTTTTTTGAGAGGATCCTAACAGAAGGATGGTACTGTGCTTTATAAATTATCAGAAGGACACTTAAGTTTAAGATTTTGAATTAACTCAGTTTCTAGTAACTTTCTGGAAGCCACAGAATTACTTGGCTTCACTGTGGGTTTATGTTTTATTGCCAAGTACATCTAGGTCTTTCCTACATTGAAATCTTTGTAGTACAAGTCAGGGATGTGTTTGCCATGCAAACAGAACGCTGTTACCTGGCTAAACTCCTGGTAGATGGAGGAAGAGAGACTTCAGTTCATGTTGGATAATCATCTTCATAGCCACTGCCTCCAGCAAGACAGTTGGTAAGAGGAAAGGTGAAAGCAGTTAAACAGTATCTCACCCCGCAGAAGCGGGAACCTGTGCTTATAAACAACTAACCGCAGCAATGGTTTGGGAGTAAGTGATTATACACAGCTCAGAATATGAACAGAATATAGAGTAGCCTTGGAATTTGGATACCGACGTTCAGCATTTGTTTCGAGCTGGCAGCTAGACTGATACACGCTTTCTTTGATAAGACAGGCAACAGAAAATTGTACTTTCTCCTCAAAACAGTTGTTCTTCGCTAGTGTATGCAAGAGCTTTAGGAGACACAAAACTGATCCCACTTACAAAAAAGAAGAAATGTTGTAGTTCTAACTTGTAAATAAGGTAAGAAGAAAACATCTTCTCCTTGGACCAGACTGCTTAAACAATATCCTGCTTTCACCTTATCAGAGTTCGTCCTGTGGGAAAGGACATACATAAATTCTGTCGTTGCTTACCTATCAGGCCCTCAGCTTTGCATGGCCCCTACGCTGCAGCTGGGAAAGAAGGGAAGCACCCTGCATCATGTGAAAAATTTCAGTTTTCTGCCTTTTATGTATTACCTTTAGCTGCAGGCAAGGCAAAGAATTCAGGTTCCTGACAGCTAAAAGATTCTATCAACCTTATTTTGCAAGTGCTTTTCCTACAGGAGTAAGTTATTACAGATGAAAATGTCCCTTTCATGTATTTTAAGGAAACACCACCAGTCTAAACTGAAAAGTAAATATTTCATTAAAGATGCAAACATTTCATACTTACTCCAAAATAGTCTTTTCATTTAGAATTAAAGTTTTTTGAAGTAAACCTAAAATTTTTCAAGAGGCATGAAAAGAATACCAGTATTCCATTATCCAAGGTAAACAGTGCGAAGATTAAGTGACATAAGGCTATTTGAAAACAAAAAACAAGTTGTCAGTAACAAATCAGTTGCCAACTGATTTTTTTTCTTGAAAAAAGAAATCCTCTAGACTGGCATAGTCCCATCAGAGTAGAGATCTCCATTTTACAAACTTCATGTATTACTATGTTACTTTTGCAAAACCAAACAAATACATGACTTTATATAAAGAATTATCATAACAGATTCTGGATCTCCACCTAGTTTTTCTGCCAGATTGAACTTCATTTGACCACGAGCACCCTGTCCTACAGACACCATTGCTTACAAAACCAAGCAATTGCACACACTGGATTTAACACAAGGGGCTTCTAAACAAGCTGAAAGGCACATGTTGGAGACAGAAGTAGGAAAAATACACGCACAGTGATCTTAACGTAGCTCTACTATACTTCCTAGAACTTTGTGAAGCATCCAGTATTCCTCTCAGGACAGGCAGACTGAAACACATTTCTTCACAGCATCCCTACAGGCAGGAGAAAGAGGGGAAAAAAAACAACAACACAGAGAGTCACCTCAGTTATGCTGCTTGATGAGACTCATTCCATGCTGCTGTCACACTGACACTGAGGACTTGAAAGATCAGCTGACCCTGTATTAATTGTGCTTTCATAATTTGAATGACTACATGAATGCATTAGAGACAAGTGGATCTGCTCACCGTCCACCTGCCCAACTGCAGCAGAAATGACACCTGTCAGCCTGTGTTGAGGCAGTGCAACGAAGGGTGGGCGTGATGGAGCAGGGGAGAGAACTGTGTGCTCAAACACGTAACAGTGCTCAGGGGGGGAACAGGGAAAAAATGAGTTACACAGAAGGTGTAAAAAGTAGAAAAAAGGTACACTTGCCTAGTAGCATTTTGGACCAACATTTAGACATCCAAAGGTAAGCCTCAAGTTTAGCACATGGTCAGCACGGTTACATATTTTTATGGGAAGCCCTCACATTTTGTTACATCTGTGTTCTCCCACTAGAGAATGTGCTTAGTTTCATGTTCAGATTTAACTACATGTATTTCCTCCCCCTAAGAAACCACCATGGAAAAACTTTTAAAGCAATACACTACAATGCTTCTATAAGCTAATCTTCTGTATCATTAAAGCTCAAGATGACAAAAAAGTAAGGGAGTAGGGAAGCTTACCTTGCAAACGGTATGAAGGAAATGCTGTACCTAAGAAGAAAAGATTTTTAAAGTTACTATTCATGTCAGATTTTATTAGTCACAAACAAGAAGAACAACTCCTCTGATGCTCTAAACAGGTAACTGCAAGATACACAACTAAAATGAAGCTCTGAGGTTGTGAGCAACAGGAATGAGTATCCTTGCAAGTCATCTTAGCCCAGCCGGGCTGTGAAACACTACGGCAAAACCGGGGTGGGGGTGGGGGGGGCACGTTGTAGAAGCATTCTAACACAGTTCTCCTGCACCCGATATATTTTTCTGAGTGCTGGCTAGATATTCATACCAGTTTCCATGCTGCTGCAACATTACACAGAGCATATGTTAACTTAAAGAACACTGACAGTTCATTTGATTAGCATATCTGGGTCTTTGAATAAGACAAACTGCAGAAGAGGAATACCAGACAGTAAGCAACAAATTGATTTATAATGGAAAGAAAAAAAAAGTAGTTTTACTTGAAGCTCACAGAAATTAAACATGTTCAGAGGAACTTCCCCCGGAAATGGAGCCCTGAGCTCCATCTCTAGAGGGGTGGTCTGAGAGACCAAGACGCAGGAGTAAGTCAGCTCCTCACTGATGCGTTGTCTTGCATCTAGGGGAACGGTGGGGTACAAATTCTTCTTCCCTCTAACTCATGCAAGGTCAAAATCCACTCACAATTCAGCTGCTGATGTTAGGTGTGATAGACAATAGGAGTGTGCAGGGAGGAAATCACTTACCATGCCAAGGCAAAAAACTGTAAGATGCAGAAGAGGAGCGCAAGTCCTTTACCCCACTGAAGGAGGGGAGAAGAAACCCAGCAGACAGAGAAAACATTGTAAGAATCTTATTTTCAAAATACAGCCCAGTTATATATACATACAGGACACACATACTCACCCAGAAAGCAGCACATAATGTTAGTATGAGACACAACTAGAAGAAAACAAACAATATATATTAAACACAGAAACAACTCCAGTTTTTATAGATATTGCAACACTATAATGAGTTCCTCCACACAGACAGATTACATAATTTCATAGATGTATCCAATCCTGCATAAGAGTGTCCCTTATTTAAAATGCTCTCACTATTACATTCCTGAAGTGAATTAAAGCAATAAGAAGTATCAGCCCAATATCTACAGGAAATAATTTTACAGCCGCAAAAGGGGAAGAGGTTCCTACAGCTCTTTTGCAACATCAGCAGGTCCCTGCTTCATCCCACACACTTCTTGGTGTCACAGGTATATACCACAGTTCATCATTTTGCAAGTAAGATCTTTCAGTTACAACTTTAGTCTTTCTGCTTCTGTACAAGCCATATTTCCTGTTGATTCTCAAGGTTACCATGGGGTTGAAGTTATTTCTTTATTTAATTCTTATTAATTAAAACTACAATTCACTTTCAAGAACTTTCAGCTATTGCTTAGTAGCTCTCCTGTTTAATATAAAGTCCAGCACAACCATTTAAACCAGCACTTTTTCTTTTCTTCAGAGTTGCACTCCGTATTTACTACCGTTAAAATCTCTGGGGGTACAAGGCAATTTTGGATTATTTTATGTTTTAACAGGAGCCTCCTTTTAAGTTTTTGTGTTCAATTTAAGACACAACAGCTCATTTAGCTACAACTGATGCTGATACTTGGTCTTCCTTCATCAACATCTAACAGCCTTTTGATACACATGTAACACTGTGCCACTAGAGATTATAATGCACGTTTTAATGCTTGAGTAAAAAAAATAAATAAACAAATTAGCACTACATATTCAAGACAGCAACACATGCATTGCCAAAGAAATCACACACCTCACCTCAGTCATGATTACTGAAGTTAAATGTAGTTTTTGCATTAGTTAAGGTGGTGATCTGTACATTGGTCTAAATACTACATCATACATCTAACAACTGGCTTTATTCCAGTTAACAACATTCCAAGCATTCTCCTGACTCCAGGCATCCTAAACGCATACAAAACAAACACACCAAGCAGGAGGCTGCTTGCTTCTGATCTGTGAGGATACACAGTCACTTTCTCAAGCTCTTATCAGTTGCCTGCAGCCTCTCTGGTTGTTTTAAGTTAAAAGTTGTGTGAGTTAAAAGAGAAAATAGGAAGCGCTGATGCCAAGCAAACACTCTGAAGACATTCACACTGAAAGGAGGACAGTGTCATGCAGCTTAAACCACCTTCCAGACTTTAGACTCCAGGGGACAATGGGGAAGTCTAAGAGACAAAAAAGCACATGCACTTTAAACAAGGAAGAGTCTGAAACTTAGCAGCAACTTTCACACACACTCACACACCCACCCAGTAGAGGGTTGGCTACCATTCCTATCTTCTGAAAATAAAAATAATTCCAAGGGCTGACTTCAGTTGAATGTTGAGTTTGCAGTTTCATTGTGTCACATGAGTTTCAAAACCTGAAGCTATCAGCCAGCTGGGATGATTTCTGTATTTTTAATGCAAGATGACCAAGGCATAGAGACTTCCCAGTTGTTTTCTCAGGGAACGATTATTTAAATTGAGGTAGAAATACCTGCACAGCTCTTTAAAGCAAATCAGATAGAATAAAAAAAGACAAAATTATGCAAAATAGAATGCCTAACAACTTCTGTAGTACAACTTTTAAAAAACTAGTTTCCCACCTTTTAAGCAACATGTAGATATCATGTTGTGACCTCAAGCACCCTAAAAAAGCATGTGCATGGTTCACACACCAGGCACAGACCCTTAATGCTGATTTAACATAACAACCTGGCCCCAGCTCAGTCTTTCATAATAGGAAAGTGGTTTTCTGGTGCTACACATACCTTTCCACTACAGCAGATGTGCAGGATATTTGATGTTTTAAGAGAAAAAAACCAAAAAACAAACCAAACCACCCACCCACCTACCCACCCTGAGACATAGATCAATGTGTATGAAAGGACTTTACAATGGGAATTGTGTACAGGTTAGCAGGAGTTCAAACTGATTCCTTTGATACTTACTAGCATAACAATAGTAGCAATCAAACGTGTAGGCTCAAACATCCTTTTCAACTGTTGCATTGGTCCCATAAGAAAAAGAGTGCTTTGGAGGGAAAAAAAAAAAAGAAAAGATTAAGACAGAGAGTAGAAAGGCAAAAGTGTAACTAATTAAGGTCCCTCATTAAGGGGGGGTATTTTATTCAATCGCTGTGATATGGGGCATCAGTACACTATGTTGTTATGGTAATCAGTGCTGCGTAACAAAAGAAACAAAGAAACAGGACATACAAGACAAAATCCATCCCTGCTTTTCTCTGTGTAAGGTATTTATTCTATAATTTTATTCACACTTGTTCAGTTACAACTAACATAAGCAGAGCAGAACTGTCAAGCCGGAAGCATGGTTCAAGGTCAGCTTCAATGAGATCATTCTTGACAGGTGCTTTTTTAACCTGCTCTTGAAAAACTCCAGCCACAGAGGCTCTGCATGGATTGACAGGTCACCCAGCTAAATTCCTCTACATAAAGGGCTGTTTTCAGGCCTGGATCCATTCTCCGATCCCTTAGCAGATCTGCAGCCCTCATTTAGAGCCCTACTGATTGATACTGCATGAACAAGGTGAAAGTTTTACCTAAGGTGATATTTCTGCCTCATCACTATAGTATATCTAATTCCATTCCTTGTGCTTTGTGACATATTGTTAAGTTTCCTCAGCCACAGAAGTTTATGCCTCTGACAAAATTAAGGGGGCTACGTTTCAGCACCCTGAATGGCCATGACGGCTTATCAAACACACCTGCCCTGACAGCCAGCCTGCCCAAATATATTCACCAAAACACACAGAAAATACAAAATGGCAAACCATTTTTTTTTATCTTGGGGGGGGGGGCGGGGGGGGGGGGGCGGGAGAACCAACAAAATCAAAAAACTTCCATGTTCAAAACATGAGTTTGATTCTTCTTTACTAATAAGTAACTTTTATCTTGAATGCATTACTAACAACAATAAACAAAATAAAAGGTTTCTTTACTGTTTCAGGGCACTTCTGGGGAAATGCTGATATTCAGCAACAAGAGAATGATCTACATCATCAAGCCTTCTCACACAAATGCAACAGCTTGTACCACTTATGCAGCTTCACCTATCTCTGTGCCTTAGTTTCACATCTTTAATAGGGAACTAATATATAAAGATTGTTACCTCCCAATAGACGCAATATTCCCCAGCGTATAAAATACTGCAAAGAGTATCAGCCCTTTCTTTGGTACCCATAGCAGACAAGTACCCTAGAAAGAAACGAACGGGGTGGGGGGGAATAGAATTAATATTTTTTTACATTGCAAAAGACATATATGCAAGAAATGTCACAACACGAGAGAAATCTTAGGAAAGCTTAAACCCAAATTGCAGAATCACATGCACGCAAAAGTAAATTGCATTTATTGGCATTCTTGTTAGCAGTTAGTGCATTGCATCGCAGCTAACGAACTGAGTTAGATGCCTTCCCAGAGGCTCAAAAATTAATTAATAAATAAAGCAACAGCATACAGCAAGGCTGTAATTACTGAAGCTCAAAGATCAGGGAAATACGGCAAAAAAAGTCCTTACCAAGAGCGAGCACAGGCACCCTATTGCAAAACACGCAATGAAGCCTTTCACTCGGGTGCCCCAACCTAACGAAGTCGCATCAATAACCTAGAAACGAGGAGGAAAACAAAGAGGGCGAGTAACGATGTAGTAACGGCTCTCGCCGCTCGGGCAGCCTGTGACTCGTCCCCGGGACACCAAGCCGTGCCCCCCCGCAGGGCCTGCCCTGCCCCGCCGGACCAGAGCCCCCACTCCCCGCCGGACCGGACCAGAGCCAGCACCGGCAGCGGGGGTCGCGGGGTTGGTTGTTCGGGTGGGGGGGGGCTCCCCCCTGCCACTCCCGCGCCGCCGCTTCCCGGGCTGGCTCCAAGCCGCCTCCCGGCCCGAGCCCCCGCGGGAGACCCGGCCGCCCCCTCCCATAGTGAGCTGAATAATGACCTACGTACGACTTATTTAAAAAAAAAAAAACAACGTGCCCGCGCTCTTGTTTGTCTAAAGGTTGAAAAACATCCGGAGACCCTTATTGCTGACTTTAGGATGTACTAAATCAGAGACCCTCAATGCTGACCTGAGGACGTCATTCTCGAATTGATGACATAAAGAATGTGCTAATTACCGAGGCCTTAGATTTCTGTTATCTTTAAAGATCTGGTCCTAAGTTGTTGTTTGTACAACGGGACAGGGAATTTAAATCATGGTCACCGGTCTATCGAGAAACAGAGTCCGCGCAGACACAAAAGGTAAAAAGTTCATCAGAGGAAGACTCATGATCTCCACCTTGAAGACCCCCGGACGACCACTCCTCAAGGACATTAACGCAAGTGCGAGATATGTTAAGGAGGTCCCGGAATTGTAAACAACATGTAAATGATTCCCCGAAAAGTTAATGAATAGTCATGAGTGACTTGTATAAAGAGGGGGCTGAAAGGTCCCCTGGGGGTGCATGCCTTGGTGGAGCGATCCCCGCGCCCCAGCGCTGCCGAATAACGACCCTCCGCTCGCTCGCGCACAGGTGAAGCGATTCCTCCGCTCCGAGCCCAGCAGCCAGGGCCCCCCGGCCGGGCAGCGGCTGCTGGCGGGCGGACACGGGGGCCTTTAGCTGCAGGCGGAAGGTGGGGAGCGCGGCTCAGCCGGAACCCGACGGCGCTCGCCCGGGCCCCGGCGGCACAAGGGCGGGCCGAGGCGGCACAGGCCGGTCCCGCCGCCGAGCCGAGGGGCGGCGCAGGCCCCCCCCGCCGGCCGGGCCCCGGCGCGCAGCCGGCCGCGGCAGGGAGGCGGAGGGCACGGCGAGCGGAGCGTTACCTCAGCCAGGCCGCTCGGCTCCTCCGCGTCGCGGCCGCTCAGCACCCGCTTCAGCTTGTCCATGGCCCCAGGCCCGGCCCCGCGGCTCTGCCCCGCGCCCGGCCCGGCCGCTCCTCCCCGCCCCCGGAACTCTGGGCCCCGGCACGCACCTGCGCCCGGCAGGTAGGCGAGGGCCGGCGGCGGCGCGCAGGCTGCCGGGGGCTGTAGTCCGCCGGGCGGGGCCGCGCCCCCGCGGAGATGGCCGGGACCCGCCGCCTCCGGGACTTGAGGAGCGGTGAGTCCCCCGGGGGGGGGGCAGCGCTGTGCCGGCCGGCCCCTCGCCCTCAGCCCCGGGGCGCAGCGGGGCCCGTGCCCGCCCCCGGGTGCTCCAGCCGCCCCGCGGCCGCTTCCCGGGAGCGGGGGCACCGGCCCCAGCGCCGCAAACCTCCCGCAGGGGTGGCGGCCGGACAGAGCAGCCCGGCGAACTGAGGTTGGCCTCTCCACTGTAACTTATGGGTTTGGGTGTTTTAAGAGAGAGCAAACAGTCCCACCTTCTCCAAGTTTGCCATCGCTCACCCTTCCGAGCACTGGACAGCTGACATCCAAACTGTCCTGCTGTTCTCCAGACAATGAAGTCCACACCCTCTGCCAGTTTTACTTCTCTAGTTGTATCCTACCTCCTCCCACCGGTTTTGCATCCATTACATGGCAATAACGAAGCTCATAGAAATAGTAACACGTATTTCATTTTCCTCCCACTACTGGGGCTCTTTCCCTGTTCTGAGAAGGTCTCACTTTATTTTCGTAACTACCTGGAGTGGTCTGGTGAAAGGCAAAGGCACACAGACCCAGCATCTTAGTAGCATGCACAATTCAGCACCACGAGCAGTTATTTTAGTTTATTTTGCTCAGATAAAAACAGAACTATAAAATGTTTGGTACGTTTTATTTAGCGACATACAGGAAAGAATATAAATTGTCACATGTTAAACTTGCCACAAAACAGCTGGAGAATCACCCCACTCCCTCCCCCTCAAGTTACGTTATCTGTAGTGGTACTTTTCTGTGGAAAATTTGTACCAGAGAGCTTACGGTGTACCGGTTTATGCTGCTGCTTCTTGGTAACGTGTGGTGTGAGAGAGTCACAAAGTGCTCCACGTTTTACTTTGTAGTAACTGTAACTTCCTAAACACACTCTTGTGATTCCCCCAACACGTGTTCTACTGAAACACAGAGCACCCACAACAGATGGGTATCACATAGCTATAGAGTCAGGATTCAAGTCCATTCAAGACAACTGTATCAACAGGTCACAGATCAGTGTGTGTGATGGACAAGATAAAATACACAGTATAAGCTAAACATGCAGAGCACCTTCTCAACCGTAGGTGTCCATGCTGCCAGTTCCCCCCCAACTATACTTTAGCCCAATGGAGCTCAATGTTATTAGCATCACTGAATGTTATCAGCATCACTGACCAAACTGAAATCACAACTGTAATTAATGAATGCAGATATAGGTTCATGCTAGCACTACATCAGCTCTCCTCTCAATCACTACCAGCTTAAAGTGTGTTTTTGTAAGCCTTTAAGGCATTTAAAAGAATATATGCTCAGAGTAAAAGAAATGCCATGACTGGCTTCTCTTCACCCCCCATTCGTTGTTCCCTTCCTTTTCACTCTCTCCCCATATCCCTCTATCACTGGAGTGGACCTAAATAATTTTCTGTTACCAAATTAAATTTGATCACTTCCATGCTGTAATCATTCGCAGCCCCTTCTTCATCCTGACACTAAAATCTTTAGGGAAGAAGTGCAGGAAGGAAGATGAAAAAAGCCAACAGAATTCAGGACTGTAAAGGGGAATAGAGGACCTCACCTCTAATTCAAAGTGGCTGTAAATTTGCTTACCCAGATCATGTCTGGCTGATAATAAATTCTTTCAGAGAGTGTTTAATTTCAGTTCTCTTCACTCATCTGATCCCATGAGTCATAGGATTTTTTTGCAGTAATCCCTTCCAAAGGATTCCAAAGATAAGGCTGCAGGTGTAGTCAGGAAAAAAAAACAACCAAAGAAAGATATTCTAATCAATAATGTTTTACAAAATAATCCTCACAGACCCTCAGTGAGGTAGGCATGTATTAACTCTAATTTTTACATACAGGGAACTGAGGCACAGAGAAGTGACTTCCTTGTGGTCTGAGTAAGTCAGTGACATAGGAAAAGCTGCCCTACAATCTTATGATTAATTCATTACACCAGGCTGCCTCAAATAAAAGTGAAAGAGTGTAGTGTTTGTTTTTAATTAAGAAACCAGTCACTCAGATGGCAGTACACTTTTTTCTAAAAACCTCAGGCTCTTCTCCAAGTGAAAACCATTTCTCAAAAGACCTGGTTAAATACCAGGTTTTGAGGTGGGTTGTTTCTATTAAGCCATGCAGTGTAGAATATGAAGACTTCAAAACAAAAATTCAAGACATCAGAATGTGTACACATTCTTATCTGCTATCACCTTAAACCACAAGGCCTACTTTTCGCTACAGTCCTTTGGTTCTTGCACTTCACTGAGCATGAGCAGTAAACCTAGACAAGTCTGTTTAGCTCCCTCACTTAGGCCAAACCATTAATTTAGGATTTCCAAAATCAATATAAATATTTGAAGTTTAATCTACAAAGTGTTGAGTTAAAACCATAACTATACATAGATGACTATAGATCACTTCTATTAATACCAGAACTTAACAAATTTTAAAAATAAACCAAGATGATGTATCTGGAATATGTTAGCAACCTTTTAATGGTATATAGGATCTTGTTCCTCAAACTGCAAATACCAGCATCCTTTAGGGATTAAGAGACTAAACACCCCTCTCTTCCCCAGCCTTAAGCGACACTTCTATGTAGCAATTTGACCGTCAGGGCAGTACAACCATCATACATGGGCATCATCCGCGATGTCCAACAGGAGGGCAATGCAGTACAATGCATTTGCAAGATTATGTGACTGTAGCAGCATACAGACCACAAGCAATGGTCTCCAGAGCTGCTCAGAGAAATCTGGCTGACATCAGATTAGTATTTGTGAAGAGACATAGCTATCAGTGTGTGCCTCTGTTAGCCTCCAGGTTTAATCCTGCTCTGGAGTTATTGCCTCACAAATAAGGTAATTTTACCTTTATATAGTGTCAAACAATTGCAATTATTTTTTCTTTTCCTCCTTAAATCTACCTTCAGATGAAGCAAGAATGATCTTAAGTTAGAGTCTGGATCAGAGACTCCAAAAAGTAACTTAGTTGGTTATCAGCTCACAGTAGGGGAAGCCAAGCAACATGTGTACGCAAAATAAATGCAGAGGATTTTTTTTTTTTTTTTTTTTTTTTACACCATGGACAATTTCTCAATAAAATCATGCCAGTGTTATGACTCCACTAGTCTCTTAGTATCTGAACAGCAATAACAAAATCTTCATAGAAGTGTTTGTGGTGGAGGGTATCCAGACAATACTCCTGCCTAATTGGTGAACTAAACAGAACCTAGACTTTTAATCGTGAGATTCTTTCTCCAGTGCCATTGAAAACTGTAACTCACCATCAGACTATCATTAACTCCAGATACAGGTTAAAAACAAACACAAAAAAACACCATTAGCAAAACCTGATTGAAATGTTTTCTCTTAGGGCTACAGAAAAATTAGCCAAATTCTTTATTCCACTAGTAGTGAAACCACCCCCCATGGCAATGGTTACATGATCACATTATCCCCCATGGCAATGGTTACATGATTCAAGTCCATATAAAGTCACATTTATTTAGACTTAACAGACATGGTTTCCAGTGCTGCTGCTGGTTTAGGCTCCAACTTCTCTGGGAATTCTAGTTTTTCACAAATTGTCTCCTTTATGGGTAGATACTGAGAGATCTCGTTAGGTTCCGTGAACAGTGAAGGTGGAACATCCTAAGAAGCAAAAATTTTACAGGAAACAAGTAAATAAAAAAAGAAGAGGGGGAGGTATTCCAAACCCAAACTTTTACAACTAATCTACAATTTACCTGATTTAAACACCTGAAGTAAAGTATCATTATTAAAATTTACCTTGTAACTTCAAATGTACAGAGTCTTTTACTCATATGGACCAACAGGCTAAGGAAAGCTATTTAATGCTTTTAAGCAGCAGACTGTAAGAGTGCAAGGAAGTCAGAGACATTCATGAACAGCTACAATGTTTGTTTTAAAAAATGCATTTATCATCTAAATGTAACAAACAGTCTTCTTGAGGTCCTAGTTCTAGGTGAGACCAGGATGGCCACCAGGGAACCCATGCTTAAGGTCTTCTAGTCATTGCAATATATTCACTGGAGTTGCTCGGGTTTAGCTATTGCTAACTGATATACCTCGACATGTATCCTAAGTTTTATGAAGTCCAGCACAGACATTTATATGAAATACTAAAACTCATTGGATTTTAATTTAATGTTTAAATAAATTAGGTGGTTTCATTAAGTTTGTATCTTTCTCTGGAGATTCCTGTAGATAACTTCACCACACACATTTTTTTTCCCATCAGATGTCTTGTATACTGAGCAAACCACCTTCAAACTTTCTAGTAATATTCTTTAAGAAAGTTGTTATCCAGAGCTATTCAAATGCACTCTGTATTCTGGATATCACTAACATGCAAGGAATTCTACTGCTGTTTCAGTTATTCCAAACCTAAGCGAAGCAGGAATCTTTTTTGCTTTACCTATGCAAGCTGATCTAGGGAATTGAAAAGCCATATGCATTTCCTCTCTATAACATGCAGGAAAAATTATTTAACAGCATAGGTGAAACCTGGCTGACTGATTTATATTTCAAACCCACAAAACTATCAAAAAGCTCACGTCTGGATTCAGTCCCATTTATAGGAATCACATGTTGTTAAGAAATGATACACTGCCCCTTTTATCAAAAGGAAAAGCATTCTGCCAAAATATTCCCTCTGAAGGTTAGTAACACATTTACAGGTGAAGAAAAAACAAGGGAGAAGGAAAGTAAAGGAACACCCAAGATCAGGTGTTTGGTCAAGAATAAAAATCAACAGTTGCAACTCCAAGTGTGCCACAACTTATTCTGAGCCATTGCTAGAGTTTTATGGTGAACTGCTAAACTTACTTGAGAAAAACTGAATGAGTCTATCACCAAACAGATCTTAACCCCTAATACCACTTGCAAGCATACAGCCAGCCCTGAAATTTAGCATCATAGGACACGGACTATCTGATTTTGTGGCTGAACAGTTCTATGAAAACATAAAATAATAAAAATATTGTTAACTCAAAAGTAGAAGTAACCCAATCCTATATCTTGTCACATGATCTGAGCATTTACAAATGTGAAATCACCAAAATGTTGCCTAAGCAGAAAGTTTTTTTTCCCCTGTATCAGTTCCAAACCTAACAAAGAATGACTTACACAGTACTTCCTATGCTAACCATAAAACATTTTAAAAGCAGACAAAAAATATTTTTTTTTAAAATGCAATACCTTTAAACTTGATATTTTGCTTTCTCTGGATGTATATTCTCGCAACATGTAGGCCTTGTCAGCCTAAGGGAAAAAAATGACAAAAAAATAATTACAAAATCATTATCTAGTATCAGTGCAAAATAACAATTTTAAACACACTAAATTTAGTAAGCATTTGAATTTAGTTGACCACAGATTTTCATCTGGGAGCAGAAACATAACGTTCAAATTCACAAAGAGAGAGAAAGATGTTTAGCAATGTTCTCTTTCCCAAAACTCACCTTTCTGTGTGTATGCATGAAAAAACTGTATGACTGAATATGCTTGTTAATCTTTACTCAACTAGAACTCCTACATCAGTATGAATACAGCTAGACAAAATAAGCAAACCACAACTCTGAGATTCTATATTATTTATGAGATACTAGAACACAATGTGGTACAGTTATTTGCAAGTTAAAACTTGCAGTCATGTATTAGACAAGCCAAAAAACATTGACTTGGAGATGAGGGTAAGCACAGTATCACACCATTTACTGCTATTTTCCTTCTAGTACTTCCTCTTTAATCTGCATCTGTCAAATCTATTTAAATGATTACTTCACATGAGGGGTAGCCTACTCTGCTCATACGATACCAAGCCCCATGGCATCCAGTAATTGGTTGCTACTTCAGCATCACCACAATAATAAAATACACTTGAAACTTCAGGTAACTTCTATGCCCTCAAACATCAGTATTAAATTACAGGAATATCAGCAGGTCTTCTCTGAAAGTAACATGGCAAGGGAGCATCTGTATTCATGATGGCAAATAAGGGTTTACCTCGTGATGAAGCCTTGTATCATTCATCCTGATAAGCACCCCATCAACTCGCAAGAAAAACCTCAACAGCACAAAAAAGCTGGAAGGCATAACTCTCTGCAAAAATAAAGATGTTCCATTCAGCATATTACAAAGTTTCACTTTAAGCACGCATTTATCTACATCAGTGTCTTGGTTTCGACTGGAATAGAGTTAATTTTCTTAGGCTGGTGCGGTGCTGTGTCTTAGATTTGGTGTGAGAACAATGCTGAAAACACACTGATGTTTTTAGTTGTTGCTGAGTGATGTTTTTAACAAATCAAGGACTTATCAGCTTCTCAGGTCCTACCAACAAGAAGGCTGCAGAGGCACAAGAAACTGGGAAGGGACACAGCCAGGACAGATGACCCAAACTAGCCAAAGGGATACTCCATGCCACTGGACATCACGCTCTGTATATCAACTAGGGGGAGGTGGCTGGGGGCTGCCTATTGCTGCTCAGGGACTGGGTGGGCATCGGTCAGCAGGTGGTGAGCAACTGTATTGTGCATCACTTGGGGTTTTTTTCCGCTCCCCTTTGGATTTTATTCCTCTCCCCTTTTCATTACAAGCATTGTTATTATTATTATTTAAAAAGTATTTTTTTTCAATTATTAAACTGTTCTTATCTCAACCCTTGAGTTTTACCTTTTCCCCCGATTCTCCTCCCCATCCTGCTGGGGTACGCTGGGGGTAGGAGCAAGCGAGCAGCTCCATGGTACTTAGTCACTGGCTGGGCTTAAAACACAACAATCTGATATTTGTAATGAAAGATAGTGTGAGGAGCTTTCAGTAGTAAAGTAAAAATTTGGGCTGTTGATGTACTACAACTATCATTGGACAGCAGGGCAGAGTGTGTCTCAAGAGATTGTTATACAGGATGCAGAAAGAGGGAAAAGATTGTTCCCTGAATCAAATGACAGAAAGAAAGATTATATTTCTAAGAGCAACAATAAAGAGCTTTGCATTTTAAACTTTAAATCTCAGAAGGGACAACATGCAAAAAGTTACTTTATTTTGCATATATCAGCCAACTGAGTCACTAAGCATCTTGTATACACCTCTCGGTACTCACTATTTTTACACTCAGACTTGATACTCCATGATCATGAAGTTCGTCTTCAAACAGAAGTACTTCTTCAAAAAACATAATTTGCTCCCTGGCTTTCAATTTCTCTGTATTTATGTGTTCTGTTGTAGGAACAACCTGAAGAAAAAGATTAAGAACAGTTAGAAGCAGTGAGTTAGTTTGTTGCCAAGCTACATAAAATTTTTCTTGATCTTTTAAATCCCACAATTGCTACTTTTGGAGTCAAAAAAGCTTTTAGGCTTAAAACATTCTAAGAAAACAAGTTAAAATTAAACCCAAAGTTTCCAAGAGGAAACATCAATCAAAGCAAAAACCAAGAGTGGAAAATTCTGAATAAACTTCCCTCTGGGTATAGGCTCAGTAGCATTTCAGCTGCGAACAACTCTGCTCACTCTCGATACTTGAAAACATTTCAAGATGCCTTGTGTTTAACATACAAGGGATAAAAGTTCTGGGTTATAAACAGGATTTTAATATCTCTAGCCCACTACAAACCCTGAACATGATTCTAATAAAGCCTTGCAATGGAAATCAAGTGCCTATATATTTGTATCTCATGGGCTCCATATACACACAAGACATCGTTTATTCCTATGCTGCACTTTTACTTCCAGAGTAACTCCAATGATCTACACCTAACACAATCCTAGTGGATTAATATCAATTATCTGCTTAGTAGCAAGCAATCTGTATCCAGTAAAGAGAAGGTGGGATCTTCAGTCTTACTTTAAAGTAAATAAAGACAAGGGAGAGCCTGTGAGTTTAAGTATGAGGAGTTACTGCTGCAGAAAAACAAAGCCACTGAAAGCAGACTGACCTACAGATCTGCTTAGACAAACAGGCAAGCAACAGAGAGTAAAGGTACTAGAGAATTACACATTTACTAGTTCTGTTGTGTGTGAGGAGCTCAGGGCTTCAGAGGGGCATCCAGCAAGTACAGAAGATTCCCATGTGCTTTACTCTCTGAGTAAGTTCTCCCTAAGGGACACAATGGCACCCTTTTATACAATCCTAAAATGCTTTAACACACACACACACAGTTATTAAAATAAGCCATGATTTGATTAGGACAACATGCTGAAAGACATGAAAAACTCAAACTATATCTTGTAGTCAAAAACCATGAAGCATGAAAGATTTTACAGAAGCCTATTATAAGGTAAATGACAGCTTAAAAAACCCCAAAACCACAAAACCGAAGTGTTTGTCTGAAAGACTAGGCAATCAGCATTTAACAAGGTGAAAATAGTTACCTTTAATGTTGCGGTATCTCCCAGCAATGTTCCTTTGTAGTCTGTTGTGTAAGTCCAATCATATGGCTTGACAACTTCCTTAGTGTGCTCAGTCTCGCTCCTGAAGAAATAAATAAGAAAACAGCATGCTTTGTAGTTATTCTTAAAAAATTACAGCCTCACATAAGATTACATATTACGATTCCCACACCCCTCAAGAAGAAAAGCATCAACATTGCCTGTGCTGCAATGACAACATCAAGACTTAATCACATAGTATTGCTTCCTTTACAATATATGTTTCCATAATTTATTAGAAAAGCGTTAGCACAGGAATTCTGGTAACACTATCTCAGTCCTGGGTAAAAAAAAATAAATTTTTAGTTCAACGTTGCTGAAAAATTCCCATTTCGAGATCATTTTTTCTTTGCAGGCAGAAAGCAATCTGCTGATAACACACAGCAATCAATAACACTGCTGTTTGCCTTAGTTTTTGTGACAGCTTTGATTTCTCTCTGTGCTTTATTTCTAGGTGCTCTGCCGCTACTTTGGTAAATACTAAGCAGTACAATTAGTTCTCGTTCATGGTAATTGTTCTGCTATATTCCTAAGGCTAAGATTTTGAACATGTACAGCATTTTACACTTTGAAACCCCACACCATACAATCTTGTAATGCTCGAGGCCCTATGAGTTTAAATAAACAGAAAGAGCATTAAGCCATGTTAAACTTGTAGTTTATTTTAAGAAAGCCAAGATGCAACTGCAAAATACAGTTGACCCAGTTTAACAGATAGGATGATAGTGGCAAAGAAAAGCCAAGTGACTTCTGTGATCCCACACTGTATCTACAGCAGAACCAAATGTAACGTGGTCTTCAAAGTAATTAAAAGAACAGACTGAGCTCTTATGACCATTTCACATACAACACACCAGTACTTGCCCACTGGTGATAAAATACTGTACCTGCTCTCTTGCCACTCCTCTGCACAAGCCACTTTGATCATACCTTGACAATTATTGACACATTTTAAAGCATCTGTTGCATTGAACTCAATTCCAAAACCACGATCGTGCTGTATTCTTAGGATATTGTCTCCAAACATCATCTCTGGCAGGGAAGGCATGTGTAATTCATCAGCCAATCTGTACAGAAAAATAAAAGTCCCATGAAGAGAGATCAGTCAGCTACAGTTCAGTGAAAGCAGTCTTGTTTTGGAGTAAGTAATCTTTAGACCATGGTAATTCAGAAGACATATTGTCAATATGTTCCGCAAAACACCTGTTTTCCCAGTTTACTCATTTGATATGAATTGCAGTCATTGATCCAAAATGACTTTTCCACCACAAAAGTATTCCTAAAACATTCCTTCTCCACCAGGCTTGTACAAAAGCTTCATGTGGGAGGAATCAAAACACTATCCAAACAGCATGAAATAGCAGCTTTCAACCTGTTGTAGCAAATCCCTGGATGGTCCATGAACTACTTTGCTAACTTTTAGGAACAAACACTCATTGTCAACAAGCTTAAATTCACTACACAGTGGTCCATACCTCCAAATTTAGAAGCCTACAAAAAGGGGCCAAAACAGACTGGCAGAGTACGTGAGAAGTGCAGAAGACACTACCACGCTCTACTCCTTTCCCAAGCTGGCAGAGAACACAGTGGTATTTGTAACCTTACGCATGAAAACCGCAGCCACAGACCCAACCGGACAAAGTACTGCACGAACCAAATAAGCATGATCCCTGAGCAAATCTCAAACATTTCACATTTTGTTTTACCTCAATCTTTATACTTATGTATACATATGTACACATATACATACACTACATATAAATACACACACACGTATGTAACACCACTTTATATACATACTGATTTTATTTACCAAAAGGCTTCATATCTTTCTTTTCCTCTCTACCACTACCTACTTTACTTGATCAAGATCAAAAAGAAAAATACAACATTTGGAGAGAAGAAAACTTTAGGAAACACACTATTTATAAGGAGGAGAGAAAAAAAAAGTGCCCTAAGTGTAACATTCACATTGATAGTAAGGCATTCCTGAACAAAAGTGGTAATTTCTGTAACTCTGCATACAAAAGAACATTATGCTAACGAGCCTGAAATAAAAATAGCAAATTCATACATCTGGAGAATATGATCCTATGTCTCTCCCAGAGAAGGCAGAACATTATGAACTTTTCCATTTTAAGTGTAGGCCCCTTGACCTGCAAAGACCAACCCCAGGACAGAAAGGAGTTCTTGCATGTTTAATCCTTCACCTTTCCACAGAGGTTGCCGAGGGATTTTTGTGATAGAAGTTTGCCAGAAATAAAACTTCTACAGATACTAATTATGTTCCCCAAGCAATAAAAAAAAGGCAAGATGCCCAAAGAAATACATTATAAAAAGAAGCCGACGAAAGGCACTGCAACTAGGCAGTTCTTGACTCTTCAAATTAAAGTGGATGACTTGTTTTGGGGATCTCACATTAGGTATCAAGACCTACAGGTCAACGGCTAATTTTGGATTTCTCTTCCCTACCTTGCAAAATCCTCTGTGTTCTTTCAAGCTCCTTTTGTGGCTCTTCCAAATTTACTTCTCAGCCTTTTTCAACACATTCTGAAAAACTGTTTGTCCCTCAAAAACATCTAAACAGACAAAGGTAGTTTCTGAATATTACAGAGGTGGCTGTTTATTTTAACATAGCTACAGTTAAAGAAACTGAATAGATCAGAAGATGAGTACAGCAGGCAATTTGGCTTCTAGACTGGCAGTTCAAGTATCTCTTGAGTTAACGTCCTCCTGATCTTAGGAATAAAGATCTTCATTTTTAAGAGGCAGCATCCTACAAAATAAGGCTTCAGAAACATGCCATAAAAATAGGATACTCTTAAAGGTAGCCCCTCCTTCCCCTGCAGGACACAGGTACAACTTAGCTCAATGCTGAATCCTCATTACAGAAAAATTACCGAAACACAGAATTCAAGTTTTCTTAACTGTAACTGCAAAAATTAAAAGAAGCAGTTTGAGAAGATTATTTCAGGTACTGAACGTAAGATGGAGGAAGGAACGTATTTTTTACCTGTTTTAAGGCTGATATCCAGTTTTAAAAAAAACTATCAGCATTATGCTGTTATGTGAAAAAAAAAAAAACTTTTACGTAGTTTACTGTGATAAAAAAAGCATAAGATTTCAAGACATGGGGCTTCATAAAAAAAAACCACCCAGCCTCCAAAAAGTTAAAAGCACACATGAATGAAGATACATTTAACAAAAGCAACAAGACTTTCATGTATGTATTTCAGATATTGAAACTAAGAAGTATCTGTCAAATTCAACTGCCCAAGGTCAGCTACAGTGCTACACAGCCGAACTGCTCAGTTCCACATGAGCAAATCTGACTCAAGTACTTGATGCTGACACAGAAACGTTTTCTCCAGTGGTTTGATAAGTGTGGGAATTAGTACAAGGAGATGGAAAATAGTATTTCTTTTATGAAAACCACTATCTTAAAATAGCCGCTATCACAGAATAGCTTATGAGAGCCTGTGGACCACATTTAAAAGAACTTTAATCACCGTTAAAAAATAATGAAGAGAAACAGACCTCTAATTAGCAGGCTTTTGTTCGTAGAGGTCTAGATCTCCAAAACGGTTAGCAATCATTAAAAACAAAATTCTGGAAACCATCTGTGTCTCAAATCATCCCAGTTTCCCAAGCCATTACCCTCGCAAAAAGAGAGGGCACAACACCCGCCCCTCCCCCAGCTACTGGCCCTGAACAGCTACTGAACAGCGTCCCCCGCGCCCCGAGAATGTCACGGCTTGAGCAGGGCGGCGAGGGCCCCGGCCCCACCGAGCCGCCTCCCCGCGCCCTGGGGAGGGGCGGCGAGCAGCGGCGGTACCTCCCGGGCCCCGTGTCGTCCCCCTCCTCCCCGCGGCCGGTCCCAAACCCGCCCGACCTCTCGGCCTGCGCCGACTTCATGATGTGCGTCCGGGCGGCGCTCAGCTTCCACGGCCCGAAGGTGAAGTCGCGCCGGCTGCTTTGGAAAACGGGGTGCATGGCGGAGGCGAGGGGGAAGGCCCCGCCGAGGAGGAGGCAAGACGGGCCGGAAGGGGCGGCGGCGCCTGCCCTGCCCCGCCTCGCCGCTCCGCCGCAGCCCGTGCACCCCTCACGGCAGCAACGGCGCCGCCGGAACCGCCGCCTCAGCGGACTTCCGCTTCCGGGGACACGCTCCTGCGCGCGCAGCCCGGAAGGCGTGCGGCGGCGGGAGATGACGTGTCGGGGACGGGCCGTGGGCGGGAGGCCGGAGGTGCTGGGCCTCGGGCTGCTCTGCGGCCCCGGAGCTGTCGTGCCGGGGGTGAGAACGCGGGCGGGAACCTCCTTCCACCCACCGCGAGAGAGCGGGCCTCCGGCCTCCTGTGCCCGGCGCCGCCGCGGGCAGCTGGGCGCGAAGGACCGGCGAGCTCACCTGAGCCCCTGTCCCCGGGGAGCCGGGCAGCGGCGGCGGCAGCAGCAGCCGGTGCAAAACGTGCGTGTCCGCTAACGCAGGGTTCTGCGGCGGTGCTACGCACGGGGAGGTGGAACAGTCATGGGGAGCTCTAAAGCTCCGTGGCCACGCTCAAATGGTGCCGAGCCATTCTCCCTGGCCATGCTTCAAGGTTCAGCAAGCATCACCCAGCCCCAACACACAGACGCCTTCTGCTGTTGCAGATATTACACACATAGGTGCATACATACGTGTGGAATCTCCTGTGCCGGTTGGGTATAGTCTTGAACGCTGTCCGAAGATGGCATTTTGAAAATGTCAGAACGTGATGGCAGGGTAAACTTAAAATCCTGTGGAAAAGCATCGGAAGAACTGGTTGAGAATAACATAATTTACACTTCCAGCCCTGATGCTTGTGTTGCTTTTCTGCACCATGGAAACGACAGACGCTCCCCGAGAACTTCCCCTTGTGTGGGGGCACAACGATGTGCAGCCCAGCTCGTGTTAGACCCGCCAAGCTGAGACAGCAGCTGTGGGAATGCGATGCCCGTTTCGTGAAAAACTCCCCCTCTCTTCCAAAAACCACAGCGCAACCAAAACACGGCAAAGCTCAAGTCAGAGCAGTCACCTTTGCACTCAAAGGCCTTCCAGGACACGGGGAAGCCAGGAATTAGGGATGCATAAGCGTGGCATTTAATTATCATCCACCCTGCGCTCACCGATGTCCTGTTTCGGGTGGGGGAGAACAACTTCCCCCCCCCCCCCCCCCCCCCATCCGCTCTCTGTTACTTCCAACAGCATTTCGGGGATTAGGGAGTCTGGCAGTCGGGGTCTGCCCCTCTCTCGGCAGCTGTCTTGCACTGTGGTGCCGGGACAAGCCCCTTCACCTGATCTGTGAAAAGCGGACACCCCCCACTCCCCTCTGAACTGGTCTCCTGCGTTTCCAGCAGGGGAGAGCTGCGGGGAGCCCGGCGGTGCGGGGAGCGGCGGCTGCGCCTCGGGGCGGGCCCGCGGGGTGGATGCGGTGCCCCCCCCCAGCCAGGGCACGGCCAGGCTCTGCCCGCGGCGGCGGAGTCCCAGCCCGGGGCTGTCTTGGAGGCTCCGCGGCCCCCGCAACGCAGGCTGAGCTCGGCTGAGAGGGGCGCCCGCCGGCCTGGGGGCGGCCGCAGGGAAAATGGCGGGCGGCGGAGCCGGGGAGGGGGCGCGGCGGGCCGAGGCGGCGGGGCGGGCCGGCGGGGAGGGGGCATGGCCCTGCGGGGGGAGGGTCGGGCCGCGGCTCGAGGCCTCTCCGCCGGCGGCGGCGGCTGTGGGGGGCCCGGGGGCGGTGACCCGAACCCTCCCGCTCCGGCGGGCGGTGAGTGCGGTGCCGGCACCGGCGGCCGGGGGGGAACAGGGGTGGCGGGACCCGGTGGTGGTGCGGAGCGGTCGGTGGGTGCCCGGGGCGTGGGACCCTGCCCTTTGTTCACTGCCGGAGGGAGCGCGGGGGCAAAATGGCGACCCCCTCTCCCTACCCACCGTATCTGCCGCTCGCCGCCGCTGCCTTTGTGTGTGCCGGCAGGGGCGGGACGCTGCCCTGCCCTGCCCTGCCCGGGGGGGCACCACCCCCCGCGGCCGCCCCCTCCTCTCCCCCGGGGCGCGGCAGGGCCCTGAGGGGCCGGGAAGGGGCCGCGGCCTTCGGGGGGCGCCGCCTTTCCCAGCCCTGCGCCCCTCGGCGTCCCGGCGGGGTCGCGGGTGCCGCGGGCGTGTTTGGAGATAAACTTGAGGAGAAGCGCTTTTGGAACAGCCGGCGGACACCTTCGCTGGAGAAGCGCCAAGCGATGTGCGACAAAGCACGGCCCAGTCATACCTGCGATTATGCTTTTAGGGAAGCGCAGAGACCCATGGAGAACCCGCGGCTCTCCAGCCTGGCACCGCTGCATCAGGCCACGGCGCCGCTCCTGAGTACCGCCCGTCCGGGAGCCACGGGTGGGCACGGCCACGGCCTTAGCTGAGGTAACTTTCCCCGAGTCCTCAGTTCCCAAGAAATGCTAATATCAGCTTTATATTAATCGGTAGACTCTAGTTTTCTGGCTTGTGTATCTGCAAGAATACGCGCAAGAATAAGTGGTGTTTTTTTCTTCAATACGTTGGCCTGCAGATGGGTGATGGATGGAATTAAGTAGATAGGAGTGCCTGTTGGAAGCAGCAGGGAGAAGGCTGCTTAAGGAATTGGGAGAAATACCAAGCTTTCAAAAAGCAAGCTTGTGAGTCAGTGGGATGGATGTTAGCCAACACTGAGAAGTCAAGGGTTAAAATTTCTCAGACATTTCTCGACAGGGGTGTCTTTTGAGCCTCAGTTCTCCCAGTCCTTTAGTTTTGGCAGTAAAATAGAATTGGTGTTCTGGCTAAGGTGATTATGGACAGGGAGAAGAGGTGGTAGGAGAGCATGTGCAGCGATCCCTGACTCTTTGAACATTACTGAGCAACTGTTAAGAAAGAGTCAGCAGGATATGACTAGCCGGGCATCTACAGACCACCAGCAAATGCTGCACAGGCAGAATACAAAGTAACAATCAGGATCAAACTGCAGATTTTTTTTTTAAAGTCACTTTTTTTTAAAGTGAGAGAAACAAGGACTGATGGTGACATTCTTTCTTCACAGCCTAGATGAAGGGACTGGGTGAGATGCACAGCTGGCAAGTATGGCTTGGAAACAAGTAAGATCCTTAGAAAATTTAAAAGTAAAATGTGCTAATTTTCTTCCTTGTTTCTTCCCCTCCACCTCTTTTTGTCTTTCAGACAGTTTCTTCCCTGTTTTAGGCTTGGCACCGTTATTGACCTCTTTGGTGTACCCACAGGCAATTTCCTGCCTCTTTGCTTTCCCATCTAAAATGGTTTCCTGCATCCTACAGGTAAATTTTAATTAACACAGGCAAAAAAGCCTCCAGTCTTTGAAGAGAGTTTGAAGAAATCTTGCCTGAATGTTTTTGAGCATTGTTCTGCTTCTAGCTGCTCAGCATGTCTCAGCTGCTCAGCATGTCTCGGCTGCTCCAGCTCTGCACGCTTTGACCATGAGCAGCAATTCCTCCCTCAGCAATGTGAAGGGCCTGAGGAACCTCACCACGCAGGAAGATGGGGCGGTCAGAGTCACAGAGTCCATCGCTATCATCGTCATTGCTATTTTCATCTGTTTGGGCAACCTGGTGATTGTCATCACCCTGTACCGGAAATCTTACCTTCTCACGCTGAGCAACAAGTTTGTGTTCAGCCTGACCCTCTCCAACTTTCTACTCTCTGTACTGGTGCTACCTTTTGTTGTCACCAGCTCCATCAGGCGAGAATGGATCTTCGGAGTTGTTTGGTGCAATTTCTCAGCCCTGCTCTACATGCTGATCAGCTCAGCCAGCATGCTTACTCTTGGACTCATAGCTATAGACAGGTGAGCAGCTCTTTTCTAATGAGTCTTAACAAATTGCCTACTCATTCCATACAGTGACTTGTTGGCTGCTCATAGAATTGAGAAGCACCGCAGTGGGTAACACTGCCTACTGTTGTAGTGTTATTTTTTCTTCAGCCCCTTGTGAAATTCTGATACAGAACAGAAGAAAGCAAAGTCGTCAATATGCAAAATGAGGACATGCATCTAGATTTTTTTAAAGCTATTAGTGGTAAAATAACATACTACTTGAGAAACAATAATGACTTAAAATTCCAGATTATATCCTAAGCATGCTTTCACATATAGGGACAGTTTTAATAGTTGCACATGTGCCTTCAGCTAAGTTTTACAATCTTGACTGCAATGATACGTATTTTTATATGTAATTATTTTTATAACAAGGTCCCTGAGCCCACTTTGAGGTTTGGAGAAAAGAGAACCAATTATCAACATCATTAAAATGTGGGGTTTTTTTATTGTATGTCTTTTGTTCTATTGACACTTTTCTTGTCCACCAGGTACTACGCTGTCCTGTACCCGATGGTTTACCCGATGAAGATAACGGGCAACAGAGCAGTGGTAGCTCTTGTGTATGTGTGGCTACATTCCCTTATTGGCTGTCTCCCTCCCCTTTTTGGCTGGTCGTCTTTAGAGTTTGACCAATTCAAGTGGATGTGTGTGGTGGCCTGGCATAAAGAGGCTGGCTACACTGCCTTTTGGCAGATCTGGTGCGCACTGCTGCCTTTCATGGTCATGATGATCTGCTATGGATTCATATTCCGCGTGGCAAGGATTAAGGCCCGCAAAATCCACTGTGGTAGCATCGTCATTGTGGAGGAGGACTCCCAGAAGAATGGGAGGAAGAACTCCAGCACCTCCACATCCTCTTCTGGCAGCCGACGGAATGCTTTCCAAGGGGTTGTCTACTCAGCCAACCAGTGCAAAGCTTTCATAACCATCTTGGTTGTCATCGGTGCTTTCGTGATTACGTGGGGGCCTTACATGGTAGTAATTACATCAGAGGCGCTTTGGGGAAAAAATAGTATTTCCCCTGCCTTGGAGACATTAGCTACATGGTTGTCCTTTTCCAGTGCCATTTGCCATCCACTAATTTATGGACTGTGGAACAAGACAGTGCGCAAGGAACTACTAGGAATGTGCTTTGGGGATCGGTATTATCGTGAGTCCTTTGTTCAGCGACACAGGACATCGAGGTTATTCAGCATTTCCAATAGGATCACAGGTAAGATGCTTGGCCGTAAAAGACATGCTTCCTGAATACCAGTAAGAGCAAGATTTAATGCCCGCTTCTTCTTGGCGTGTTTCAGGGCTCTGTAAACAAAGTGGGATGTTTCTGGAAGTTTCAGCAGTCTTTTGTTCAGGTTATCATAGACCCTTGAAAGGAGAATATTTTTGTGGGAGCTAACCTCTTTCTCCTCTCTAGTAAAATTTTCTCTGCTAGAGAAGACCTAGTGATGAGGTTAACAGATCATTTATTTTTTTCTCTCTCAAGTATTTCCTTTCATATGCCTGTTGTTTTATGTTACCCAGGTTTTTACACTACTAGTTGTACGTTTGCAGCGCTTGTTCTTTGATTCCTGGCTTTGTGCTACAACTCTGAGATCCACTAAAGTTACACTGGCCTTACTATATCTGTAAATTTGGTTTTTAGGCTTAATGACTGTGAAGAAAAGATCATAAACAAAGTAAAACTATGTAAAAGAGTAAAACTATTTGGTGTCTCCCTGAGCTGCCCGCTGAGAGCTTCATTGGCTCAGAGTTTGTTTTGGTGTGGTTTTGGTTCTTTTTAAGTAGAAATGCAACAAAATTCTGATTTTTATTATTTTTTTAATAATTTCCCTGGTCCTGTTCGGAAGCATCCAAAAACATCTTCATTGGGTCCCTTGGGATATTTCACGCGAAGGCAGGAATTTAAGTTATTTAATCGGGAGTGAAGATCTAAAATGCAGAAGGAAGGGGAAAGCAGCAAGGCATCTGTTGTCTTTCCTGCAACCTGGGATCGCTGGGAGAGACCCATCTAAATGAAAGAGTTCTGCAGCTGCAGCCACATGACAAACTGCAGGAGCTTTGGGAAATCTGTATCCATGAGATGCTGTGGATGAATACATTGGGAACTGCGGTGGGAGGGAAAGACAGGAAACTTCTTTCTCTTTCCATGCGATAAGAAACTGACAACTTCAAATTTATCAGGTGTCTTAGCTCGAGGCTGATAGGGAGGGGAAAAAACCCCAACCAAACCCACAACAAAATCTTGAAGTGGGATCCAAGGACAGCACTTTCCCTAGAGTCTCGTCTCTTCTTGTTTTGGAGATTTGAAAGAAGCCAGGCATTGCTGTGCCCCAGCCTCACTCACGGGCTTCCTGCCACACTAATGGGCTGTCACAGCTGCTGGTGGCTGCCAGGTTATTCTCTGTCTAGAAGGTGTCTGGCAAATATCCCCAATCTCTTGGAGTGTGTATGATCCTGTGTTCAGTCCATCTGGCACATAAAATACATGCAATTGCAGAAAGAGTGGGAGGGAGATGGTGCAGGTAGAAAGGAGTCTTGCCATATGGGAAGACTCCAAGGATATTTGAAAGCTGCTGACTGGATTTCAAAGATGGGAAGTCTAGATGCTGTGCAGTCTGGATCAGCAAGGTAAGTTTTATATGTAGAATAATAAAAACAGTAGAGTGGGTGTTACCCAAAGAGGTTTTTACTATAGCAGACCCTTTAAACATTCATTTTGTAACAAGAACAACACTTTTGCAGATTTGGGGCTATCTCCTCATCTCACTGCCCTCATGGCAGGTGGGCGACCATTAGGAAACAGCAGCAGCACAGGAGAGACAGGTTTCAGCTGCTCACAGGATTCAGGTAACTAAAAGTCTCTTGCTCTCTCTTTTTGGGCAGAAGATTGCACTTGTAACTTGGCGGAAATCTCTGGGATATTTTGTATTTACACACACAGATGTCTCTTGGTGGATGGATGACATTAAGTATCAGTTCCAGCTGTTACAACAAAACTGCTGCAGTTGCTTTTTCCTTCCTTGCTGTCAATATATTTACTTGCAAAATACTGTTTCCTCTAAGGAATGATGACCCTCCCTTAATAATGTGTCCTGGGAACAGGACTCGCAGCTTTTGTGCCCTTCTCCTGTAGTTTCTGTCATTCTTCAGGGAGTTTACATGTATCCACAAGGAACAGAGCAACGAAGTTCTGTGGAGAATGTGCTTGTGTGTTTCCTAGTTTGTCTTGCTCATCCTGCAGTCTAAACATAAACACTTAGGGTGGTTTCAGCTTATGATTTTGTCACTACTTGAGATCTCTCAATTGAAGATGATTTGGAAAAGGGCAAAAGAGTTTCGCTAGTAATTTTCTGTGCAGAACTGTAGCTAGATTTTTTTTTTTTTTTTGGCATTTAATTCAGCTACCACTCCTTAACTGCACTGCAGTTACTTTAAAGAATATTTCTGCTCTAGAGTCACCAGAGGGTGATCTTCTAACATTTCCTTGGTGTTAGATGTTTGTTTCTTTCTTTTGTAAAGGAAGTCTGTGGAGCTAGGATTTATTTTGGTAGTTGTTTTAGGCTGGTAGTTTTATGACTGTTATGGGTATTCTGCAGCTGCATGTGATGAAGGAGAATAGCATCCTGGTAAACCTGCCTGTTGTGGTTTAACCCCAGCCAGCAGCCAAGCACCACACAGCTGCTCGCTCACTCCCCCAGCAGTGGGATGGGGGAGAGAACTGGAAAAGTGAGAAAACTCATGGGTTGAGATAAAGACAGTTTAATAGGTAAAGCAAAAGCCACACACACAAGCAAAGCAAGGAATTAATTCACTAGTTCCCATGGGCAGGCAGGTGTTCAGTCATCTGCAGGAAAGCCAGGCTCCATCACGCGTGACGGTTACTTGGGAAGACAAATGCCATAACACCCAGTGTCCCCCCCTTTCCTTTCCCCAGCTAATATACTCGGCATGATGTCATGTGGTATGGAATACCCCTTTGGCTAGTTTGAGTCAGCTGTCCTGGCTGTGTCCCCTCCCAATTTTTCGTGCCCCTCCAGCCCTGTCACTGGCAGGGCCTAAGGAACCGGAAAGTCCTTCATTTATTATAAACATCACCCAGCAACAACTAAAACCATCAGGGTGCTATCAACATTGTTCTCACACCAAATCTAAGACACAGCACTGCACCAGCTACTAAGAAGAAAACTCTATCCCAGCTGAAACCAGGATACTGCCTCTGCTAAGAGGATATTGTGAGGTTTTTTTTTTCTTTCATTTCACCTTTTGATGAATGGTATTGATCAGTTTAAACAAATGAACAAACTAAATGCATACCAAATGCTGTTAGAAGTGCCACTGTTTGTTATGGAGGGTCCATAGCCTGGGAATGGATACACAAGGACCCACTTTGAAATACTGTTTCACTGGATGCCTTTACTGTGAGGAACTAAAGAGCAGAAAGAAGTCTTAGTCAGTCTTCAATGCTGCCTGCATTGATGTATGTGATCCTGTGGCCTGGTAAACAGAAGCTGGGCTCTTCATGTGAAAAACAGATGAAGTAGCAGGAAAGGACAATAATCCAAGTGGTGTCAGCTGCCACAAAATATGGAGACCTCAGTCCCAATTGCTAGAAATACTGCCTTAAGATCAGTTATTCCAAGGACAAAGATCCAGCCTGTAAGAATAAAGGGCTAGTCTCTTCACTAACCCCATTTGAAAAAACACACTGAACTCGTGCATTTGAAAAAAACCCACTAAAATTCTGCTCCATGGAAGAAAGTAGCTTTTTCTTCCTAGTGCCACCCTTCCATTGCACACTGTTTCTGAGGAGGCTGTGATACCCTTGCAGATCAGTAATAGTGGACTGTTTTCAGTAGACAGCCTCAAACCCAGCTAATTCACAGAATAGCACAGAAGTTGTTTGCTTACTTGGAACTGTGTATTAGGGCAGCAAGTCGTTCTCTTTTTTGTGCGCTGCAGGGAGATGTAAGACATAACATGCAAGTTTCACCTTAAAAATCTATATCATAATGAATTGTCAGCAAAGACTAGAGCTGTGGAGCAGCTAGTGTGTTGTCTAGAGGTATACCCCCAGTGATGTCTTTCACTTCTGTAAAATGGGTGCTGGAACACCTCTTTTTTGCACAGAATATATTCGGGATTAAAAGCAGTCAAGTGGGTGAAGATGTGAAGCCACCATCCGGAGGAGTTATGAAACCTGTGAAGGCTCTTTGTCCTAGGCCTGTTGTCACATCACAGGAGTAAATGGACTGATAGTAAAGTGTCACACATCGAATGTGTGCAAGTTGTGTCTTCCTGTAGCAGCTTACCTGAGGACAGCTTACTCAGCACTGTCCTAGTGTCTCCCCTAAATGCTTGCTCTGCTTTTCCCTTACACAGCAGAGACCAGCATTGCAAGGGAGGTCTAGGCTGCAGTTTTGCCCTTTGTGTGAAAACAAAAGATGTGGCAGAGATGCCAAGATGAATTTGCTTGTGCTCGTAAACTCTGTTTTATATTGTAAAGGTGCAAAGCAAATGCAGGGAGGTAAAAAAAACCCAAAAACTAAAGTCCTAAACTGGAAAAAAGACTCACCAGACAAAAAGGTAAAAAAACCCCAAAAACTAAAGTCCTAAACTGGAAAAAAGACTCACCAGACAAAAATCATTCCCAACCAGCAAGGGATTTTTCCCCATTAAAATACATTTCAAGAAAGTCAAAATAGATTAGAAACAAACTAAATTGAACAGAAAAATTCTCCAGTTCAGATTTCCATCCAGGTCTGATTACAAGCATGATATTTAGCAGCTATGGTCGTCTGCCTCTCAGGTAGCCACTGCTAGCCTCTTCTCTTAATCAGGAAATGGGGAAAGTTGCCCTCAACTTTACCCTTTATTTACTAAAGGTAAGGTTTCACCTATGTCTGCTGTCCTGTTGAGAGCTCTGCAGCTGAGCATTTCAGAGCTTCTTGAGGTTTTTAGATGGCTAATGAGAAAAGATTTCTAAATCTTCTGAATGAATACTCTGACTTCATTCTTTTTCTGTGCACTGTTCTAATTCAGGCTGAAATTTACTCAGAGAAGCTGGGTTTAGACAGTCTTTGAAGGAACTGCTATGGACCAAAAGAGTTTTTGCCACCACTTAAATATTTTATCATATTGTTTCTCTGTTTTGCTTGAGAACTCTTGCTTTGTTTCAGGAACAGATGCAATGCTTCTTGAAGATTATAGCTCAGATGGTCCTCATGCCCCACACTGCATTTGTCCTCCTCGAAGGAGGAGTTCAGTGACGTTTGAAGATGAAATAGAGCAAATTAAAGGTGGGTTTAGGGATAAATGTGGAAAAACTCAGAATTACCTATATTGCCTGCTCAGGAAGCCTCCCATGTCTTTCAGAATTGTTTTAAAACATCTCTGACCACTGTTCACCTTGACAGACCTGACTATTCAAGCAGGCACAACAGAAAGTAAGATCAGGTCTTTCTTGCAGTTCTCAAATAACAACAGGCAGGGAAAAGAGTTAGAAACTGGGGTTCCCTGCATACATATTATTTATGTTGCACAGCAGTATCCTCTCTGTAACTCTACTCACCTGGTGGCTGTTGCAGTCTTTTTTGTGTTTCTCAGGGAATACATTTTCCTGCCCTCATACATTGATTCCATTATCCCAACGTTTCTCATTTGCTGCCTGCTCTCAACTTTGTCATTCACAGACTTGAAATTCTTCCATTTACAGACTTCAATGGTCTGAATAGAATTTCATTGTGTTTCACTTACTTTTTTTAACTTAACTTTTACTTCACTTACTGAGTATGTTTCTCAGCAGATAGAGGAAAACAGATGAACCACATGCACTTTTTTCAGTCAACTCTGATTCTGTGCTAGCAAAGTGTTGCTGTGTGCTGTGATCGTCTGTAAAACATGGCAAAGTTAGTTTAAGCTGATAGTTATGGACTAGTAGACTTGGTAATAACTGGATTTATTAAACACAAATGTTTGTGGACACTACAAAAATGAGTAGAATGTTTTTAAGAGTCAAGTAATAATAAAACCTGACTGATTTTTTTATGATTCTGAAATGAGAAGACTCTTCCTGTGAACCTTTCTTTTCAAACATCTTGGCAAAATGCACTCTTGCCCTCTTCCCAGCGTGAGCTGATTATTTCCTTTTATGATATTTTTACATTATCGTACGTTTCCCATTATCTTTCTGGTGATTATGTAGGGGCAGACATCTGATTTTTTGTGCAGTGCAGTGAAAGGAGGAGGCCTTAGTGCAAAAGTTCCCCACAGGTTTAGCAGTTCTTTCTGGTATGTCTCAGGTTTTTCAGAATCTCTGAGACTTTAACTTATTTCAGGTGCCTCACTGAAGAATTGTGTTTAGGATGAACACCTGTGTTGCTCAATGTGTTGGTGGTTATATAGATGCTACAAAAACAACTACATCAACACTGAAGAGCAGGTGTATTCAAGGTAATAAAAGGTTGGGAAGAAGTATACTACTGCCTGCAGCTGCAGTTTTCAACCTGTCCTGGCATGGCGAGCTCTGTGGCTTCCCCACTGGAAGTGGCTCCCACAGTGTGGCTGGAACAAATTTAAGCCTAAGAACAGCAGACTGCTGATTTTAATCACTGCTTGGAAGAAGCACTTGAAATTTGGGTGCCGTTAATCCATAAACACAGCATCTGGTGTTTGGGTTTAAAACATAGTATAAAATAGCTCCTAGACTGCACTGCTCATGTCAGTGAAGTGTGAGATCTTAGTTCAAATGCACTGAGAATTGCTGTAAGGCTGTAAGTCATGCTTACAGCAGGGCAAGTACAAATTGAGAAATTTGTTTCTGTCATCTGCAGGATGTCTTGCCTGATGCCAGACAATTCCTGTTGTCCCTGATCCTGGACTCGAGATAGTAAGCAGAAATCAGGCTGTTGACTTCATTTGAATTAAGACCAAAAAAATCCAGCGTGCACAGGTTCAGATTCAGAAAATCATTCAACATAAACTTAATTCATTAAGTTAAATGTGTATAAGCACTTTGTTTCATCAGATCTTTTTTTTTTTTTCACTTGGAGGCAGTCTTTCTCTGCTTGACCTATCGAGGTCACTCTGAACCTTTATGTTCTATGAACCATTTGGTTATCCTGGCTATTGCTAGTACGTGCGCTCTGTAGGTTAGTTACTTTGCAGAAGGCATGATTATACCTTTACAAAAGGATCAGTGTTAGTCTTCAAGCATTTGTGCAGCCATACTGATCAACTGTTACTTTTCTGATGTGTTGGTGTTTTGGGTTTTGGTCTTTTTTTTTCCAGAAGCTGCAAAGAATTCTGTTCTTCATGTAAAAGCCGAAGTCCATAAATCTCTGGACAGTTACGCATCCAGTTTAGCAAGAGCTATTGAAGCTGATGTGAAAATCAGCTTGTTTGGGGAAGATGCTTTACCAGGAGCTCTGTTCCCTGTGCGGACTCTGCCAGGAAGCAGTATGAACACACGGCGTGGTATCAGACCCCATGCTAGCCAAAGACTTAAGTTGCAGAGCATCGATGAAGGGAATATTTGACAGGAGCACTGGAGTAAGAAAACTGAATGAAACCACTAAGCAGGACCTACTACAGCTGTTAGTGTTACAACAGAACCAGGATACCTTTTTGGGATGCTGTCGGTGTTTTTTCAGCACTTGAAAACCAGCTGAATTCTGGTACTTAAATCAACATTTTACAGCAGTGTTTGTTTACTCTTTAGGGTGCTAATGACTCTTGTGCCATGTCTTAAATCTGTCACACAGTGCATAGGAATGCAGGGTTTGGTTTCATCAACCAGATCATTAGTCTATTGAGTCTTGGGTCCATTACTGGCCAAAGCCGATACAGGAATGAAAATGGAGAAGTATATGCAGTGTTTATTTCAATGTTGCATTGATCCTTTTCTGACCGCCAGGATAATCAGTTTATACTCAATAGCTGGAGTGCTCTGATAGGTCGTGCATTGGATACCACATGCAGCTTTTCTGTCAGAGACTCCCAAATGAGGAACATGGACTTCAATAAGGGCAAAACTTGAACTTTTCGGAGAGCTTATGTAGAGTATCGTCATACTTACCCTTGCTAGTGGGTGTTTCTGGCTGTTCAGCAGTCACATTACTAGATCTGAAATTGGATTGTGCATTGCTTCTGTGTTGTAAGACACCAGCTTCTCTAGATGTAATAGATGGGAGCAGATCTGTGCTGGAAACATCACAGAGACTATATTTGAGGGAATCATCAGTGCAGAGTTCTTAGTTTCTCTGAGAACTTCAATTCACTTCCCCAGTTTTGCTTTTACTAAAATGGTACTCTACAGCTGTGGTAAGCTTGACAGAATATAAATAAGGTGTTACCACTTCAGGATTCATCTTTTCTAGAAAGACAATTTCTATCAGTTGTTTTTTTTTAATCAGGAGGGAATGTAGTATTTAAGCTATAGTTACCTCGGTGCATCTATTTCTTGGAGTATTAATTCATTAATCTCTAAAATGAGAACATTTGGCACTTACATTGCACTTTGCATGTTCTTAAGCACTGTACAGACATTACCATGTTAGGCCTTTGTGGGAGGTTTCATCAGCCCTGCTTGCCAAAGAAGGGAACTCGGCCACAGTCAAGCTGCTGGCAATGAAACAAGCTGCAAGGTAGAAAAGTTTGTTACGGAAAGAGGGATGAGGTATATCATACAAGCATGTGGGCTTGAGGAACCTTTCTGTGCCTTCCTGGGCTGGTCCCTTCCTTACCTTGTGGGGGTTACAGCCCTGCCTTACTGCTTATTTCAAAGAGAGGGAGACCTAAGTGCATAGGGTGATATCTTGGGGGTGGGTGTCGGTAGCAAACGGACTTAAGGACCAAGGATTTGCGTTTGTTTACTCTGTGTCTGCTCGCCCTAGCCTTCACTTTTCCCCAGAAGTGATTTATATGAGTTTTTTGCTGCAGATTGTTTGGACATCAGGGGCAGGATGTTTCCATTTGGGCAAAAACTGGGTGTATACTTGTTAAATTATGGCTGTGTGCAACTCATTTGCAAGCACAGAAGCAAACTGTGGCAGAGCCTCAGTCCAGTACTGTATTTAGACATCCTGTTTGTCTGTGTTCCCAACTCAGAATTGTATTCCACATGAGCTTATGTCCATCTCTGGACAAAGCAGCTTGACTTTGTGAGCTAGCCTGAATCCCATTACATTCCCATGTAAGATATAACTGCATGCTTAAAATTCAGTACATGGTTTACTGATTAAGAACAGGTTGTTAAAGCAAGAACACTTAAGCACCAGTAAGGTGGTTCTTTGCATAATGCAGGAATGAAATGACTAATAATAGCGAGGGCCTCACTCTGGTATTTTTTGCTTCTAGTACGTTAGATAAATTGGCACCTGTGGGCACTCAGTCAAAAAAGAAAAATCCCAGTATTTGCCAGGAAATGTCTTGCGCTGAGGTCATCATTGCTATCACAGTTGCTTGTAGTACTCTGCGCTCCGTAAAGTATACACTTGCCCTGGGTGGCTTGAAGCATTCTATCTGTGTCCCTTTTATTTCATATTCCTGCTTCCAAACAAGTTGAGCAAAGTTGTGGCTGTGAAAAGGGCACACGTGGGCGCGTATGTGTTGTGGTGCTAGCCTAAACCGGTGTATATTTAGGAGGAAAAATACCAAGGCACGTGTGAAAGCACAAAATTGTTACTAGTGTGTAAAAGTCACGTTTTTCACGCAGGTACTCAGCCAAATTCAGCCTTCAGGCAAGTCAGTGGGGTTGCATCTGTTTACACCATGACTGAATTTGGCTGTCGATGTTAATTTTGCTAATCTGTTATTTAGTGTAAATGTTGTTAATCCTTTTGTACACACATTATAACCTTTCCATAATTCTCTTACTACCAGAGTCATTATCTCAGTTGAATTGTCATTAACAAAAGCAGTCAGGAACAAATGCACGCATTTTATAAAATTGTAATCCCCATTTTAAATACAGAAGAAAAAAGAAACGTTTCCAGCTTCCGATAGTCAGTGCTGCGTGTTTATACTTCTGCTACTACAACTTAAGTTTATTTCGGAGTACTTCACTTTTCACGGACGAGCCTGGCAGCGGAGGCCGTTCCCGCAGCACCAGGCAGGCCGGGGTGAGCGCTGGTCTCACCGTCGGGCTGGTGCCACCACCGCGGAGCAGCGCCCTGTCATCGCGTACCGCCCGAAACGCGGGGGAGCGGAGGCCACGCCCCCTGCCTCTGGCCACGCCCCATCGGGCTGCCCTCTCGCCAATGGCAGCGCGCCTTCCTCTTCCCGCCCTTTCCCCGGCGTTATGAATCGGAACCTGCGGGGGTGCGGGAGCGACGAGGAGCAGTGAATTCAGGGCGCGGCTGCGATTGGCTCCGCCGCTCTGGTTGGGCGGTCTGATTGGCTGGGTTCAGGAAGGGGCGTGGCAGCTGCCGCCCGGCGGTGGGCTCGGTGCGGTGTTGGGGGGAGCCTGTGCGTGCGGAGAGCCGGGCCGGAGGCAAAGCGCTTAAAAACCTGCGGGGGTAAAGGAACAAAGGATGTATCGGTCGGAATAATGGAGAAACGAAACCGATGCCTGAAGAAGAGGCGATTTCCCCCTCAGCCGGCGTTCCGCGCGCTGCCTTGGGGCCGGAGCGGGGGCAGTGCCCGGGACAGCCCGCTGGTGGAGCCTCTGGCAGTGACAGTGATGAAGCAGGGTTTTGTTTATTCCTCATCCGATAAAAGTAAACCTGAGAAATCAGTTAAGAGTTTGCGCTTAAGAGAGATTCCATCGGGAAAATGAGGAAGGAGCACGCAGTGGGCATCACTGATGGGAGCTGCAGCATCGCATGGTGTGGAAGGACCCCAGGACACTACAGCTCTTTGCAACCATCGTGTAGTCCAGCTGAAGCAGAAGGTCACTTACTGCACCCATTATTCCCTTTTTTTTTTTTTTGGTTTGGTGTCCAGGGGGACTTCTCTTACTCATGACAGGTATCAGAATATGGTATCCCCTCACAGCAGAAATGCAAAATATTTCGATGGTTTAGGAAAACGGTCCAAGGCAGGGAATTCAGCCTAGGCACAGGCTAGTTGCTTTAAGCCACATATGAGACAATCACCCCTAAGGTAATACAACCTTCTGCATTTGGGGATGCTCAGTTTTTACCTGCCTGAGATTGTGCCTGTCTTTTACCCAGAAAGTAATTTGCCTAAGATGGAACAGTGCACAACCAGCTTGACCTTTTTAAATAACATGGCTATTTCTGGTGGTCTCTCTTGGCCTTGTGGAGTGAGAGTGATCTAGCCATGAAAGTTCATTTACAATGAAATAAACTGCCTGTTTGTTTTTTTTAATAATTGCCAACAACTGTGTTTCATAGTTTTTATTATCAAAATCCCTGTTTGCCTAGAGCTCAGAATAGCATCTCAAAATAGTCAGAACTGTTGTCCCTGCTAGCGTAGAAAGAAACGTGCAAATAGGTTGAATGTTGGGTGCTTTGAGAGATGTCAGGATTGTCCAAATCACTTGACTACCTGTTCCATAAAAAGAGAGGCTCTGTGTCCTTGCATCTTTCCTAAACTACAATAATGGCTAGCTTATTTTCTGCTAAAAACCTATTTAATCACACTGGATGGCATTTAAATGCTTTTGGAGATTGCAGAACAGTATCAAAATACAAATTACTATGGCGTAAGATTAGTGTTTTAAAACTTCTGACTTGCTTGCTTTCTGTTGGCAGAGAGTTTGGCTTGGTAAGCACCCTCAGGTTTTGGATTCTATTTTGTTCTTGCAGAGTGCATTGGTTACAGTGAACATTCAGCTGCTACCAGATAAAGGGGGATGGTTATTAAAGCAAGTGCAGGATTCAGAAGCTGCACTTGGTGCTTTTAACATTTAGACAGCAGATACTACTGAAACAGGTAGGGCTAAATGTTTTTGCCCCAGAACTCTGCAAAACAGTTTCTGTTACTATAGTTGTTAATATTGAGGAAACATAGGAATGATTATAACCTGAAAGAGGGTGGGTTTAGTTTGGACATCAGGAAGAAACTTTTTATGATGAGGGTGATACGACACTGGGACAGGTTTCCCAGAGAAGTTGCGTATGGCCTATTGTTGGAAGTGTTCAAGGTCAGGTTGGACAGGGCAACCTGATCAAAGGAACCTGATCTAGTGAAAGATACTCCCTTCCGTGGGGGTGGGGGGCGGGTTGGGCTAGATGATCTTTGAAGGTTGCATCCAACACAAACCATTCTGTGATTCCATGCTAAACCTGGGGGAAAATAATAACAGCAACTGCAAGGGTAGGACCAAGGAGGGAACAGGGTACAACTGATGCATCTTGGAGCAATTTCCCAGTATCTAATGGTAACTCAATGCTTAAAAGGGACACAGGCAAATGGCAGTGTGATTTATTCTCTTTGGGAGTAGTTGTGGGGGGAAGCAAAGCTACAGCATCCCCCCCCCAGTTTGATTTGAATGGTGGAATATTGAATGTAAGTATATGTGACATGACAGGGAGTCAGTATTTGAGTGATTTAGATATTAAACAGGATGTTTACAGTCTTGCTTTCACTAAACCTGACTCAGAGATATTTACTTCAGCAATTCAACCCAGACTGTTAAGCTGGAGTACTTCTTCATCTTAACGGGGTCATGATAACACTTCTGGGAGCTGCCCAGGCAAAAGTTGTCGGTGATGTAATTGTCACATGAGGGCAGTTAGGAGAATACAAGCGGAAAGGGAAGAGAGGATATTACACTGTGTGGAAAACTGCAAAAGAAAAAAGTTACCTGAAAGGATATGTTTGTAGCTGTATTGTTGTCTGGAGTCCCAAAAGGACAGAACTGATGGGAAAACTAACCTTTATGGGAAAAATATAAGCAATTGCAAGGAAAAAAGAGATCACAAAAGGATGTTAGAACAATAGATAGACCAACTACACCTTCCACTCCCCTCCTCCACCTTCAGTGAAGAGAGGGAGAGTACACCAGGACCAAGTAATAATATGATCTTGCCTCCGTGGCTCACTGGAAAAACATACAAAACTCATATTGACCAACTAGATGTGGTTTCTTCTTAGATGTTGCACCTTCAAGATGCAACAGGTTTTTGGGACCCCCACAGAGAGATAACAGCCCTTGTATTCCCCTGAAAATACATTGGAGCCATCATAACCAGCAGTGGGTGTTAGCTGTAATGGACAGAGGGGCTAAGGTCACTTTAACTTCTGGAGACCCATCCCAATATCCAAACGATAGATTCAAGGAAATTTATGTCTTTGGGGGCAGAAGAACCTGTTTGTGAAATCTCTTTGATATTACGATTAGATTCCTACCCACCTTTTATAGCAAAAAATGTGGGTAGCTAAAGTATTGCAATATATTATTTGTTGGAAGGTAAAACTTTCATGATGTTGGCAGAACTACTTTTTTGTGTTTCATACTATGATTCTGGAAAAGGTGTTTGTGGCTGCCATTGTTCCGGACTCCCGGAACACCCCCCTCTGACTGGTTGCATCCAAGCAGTACAAAGATTGCCCAGATAATTGGACAGTTAGCAGGGGCTGGTGTTGTTCCCTGGTGGAGAAAGTTGATTGCTGATTCTTAAATCAGGCTGCCCCACACTTGCAGCCCTCATGCCTGACATGGTCACGCTCCCTGAGCTAAGTGAAACCAAAGCTGGGCCATGGCACCCTGTGCTAGATCCAACTAATGCTTTGTTTAGCATTCCAACAGCTAAGGAATCACAGGAGCAACTGGCATTCTCATGGGAGCATCAGCAGCATGCCTTCACAGTTGTGGCCCAGGGGTATCTACAGAGCCCTGTGATTTGTCATGGGCTGGTAGCCCAGCATTTGGAAGTCTGCAGTATTTCCCCACGTCATAAATGGTGGGGGAAATCCACTCTGTGGATGACGTTATTATCACTGGTCCCTGCTGAGATCCTGGCCCAAGGGTCAGGGGTTCAAAATCCTTAATATTAGAACATTGTGCTAATATTCCTAAATATGTTCTGCAAAATTTGATTCAGAAGAAATGGTGAATTCAGTTTGTTTTGCAGAATGTGGCTATTGATATCTTACTGGGCAAGTGTCACAGTTGCACTAGCTCAAAGCAATGTCTGTCAATGATCTGTACAATTACTCGGAAGTTTGGAGCCCTGCCTATCCAGCATATGATGGACTCTCTTTAGGGCCCACCAGTGTTGTCTGTCTGCCTAGATTCTTCTAAGTGTCCTCTGGGGGGCCATTCAGCATCCTTATGATGCCTCTCTCTGTGGGATCTGGGGGCTCCAAGTGCTTTGCAGGGCGCTCCAGTGTTTTCTGAGTATGTTTGGTGCTAGCAGAGTATTGTGGTTTTCTGTGCATCCCAGGGTCCCCCTGAATCTCTTTTGCTGTAACACCAATTTCCTTTCTGTGCTATGGTCAGCTAAATGTCCTCCGGGGCAGCTCTGTACCCTCCAAGTGCCTTTCTGTGTGCTCCCAGGGCCTCTTTGTGCTTGTTGGTACCAACAGTGCGGCTGAGTGCAATGCAGGGCCCCCCGCGTTCCTTTCAGTGTAGCCTCTGGCCTCCGTGAGTGCCTTTCTCTCCAGTTCAAGTTCCCTGGGACCGTTTGGGAGCAGTCTAGGATCCAATGGTACCCTGCAGTCTCCGGAGTGCATTTCAGTGGTGTCAACAGGCCATCAGTTACTTTCTGGATGTCGTTCTGTGCTGCCTGTACTCCTCCTAGTGCCTTCGTGTTCTACCCAGACTCCTCTCAGTGGCTTCTGGGTCTGTTTGGTGTCCTCCAGATGCCTTCTTCTGAGAGCTGGGGAACATGCCAGTGCTTTTTGGTGATGTTCAAGGGCCACTGAGTGCCATCACATGCTGTCTGGGGTATTCAGATTGTCCCCCAGGATGGTTCAGCTTCCTCTGTGTACCTGTCAGTGGGACATTTGAGTGCCTACAGTACTCACCAGAGTGCTCCTGGTGATACTTGTTGCTGTGACTGGGAAAAGTAACAGCCCAGGAGAGATCAAGCGCCCTCTCAGAGAAGGCAGAACATCCAAGTACCTTTCAGGGCATTCCAGCTTCCCTGGGTGCCATTCAGCAAAGCATTGTCTTGAGAGCATTTCACTGATGCTGAGCAACCGCTCTACAATCCACTGTTACCTGCATCATCTGACTGCCTTTCTTTTTCCCCCGAGGACCTCAGTGTATCCTTCTGTTCTCCAGCTGACTCAATGCTCATCTCTAAACCTTACCACACACCTAACCCAAACCAGTAACCCACGTGCAGTGCTCCATGATGGCCATCTGATGTGCACCACGTGGTTTAACTCAGCTGGCAGCTAAGTACCGTGCAGCTGCCTGCTCATTCCCCAACTCCCCTGGTGGGGTGGGGAGGAGATTCGAGAAAAAGGGTAAAACTCATGGGTGGGGATAAAGACAATTCAATAATTAAAATAAAATGTAATAATAGTAACAACAACAACAATTGTAATGCGAAGGAGGGAGAGAAGAATAAAATCCCAAAGGGGGACACCCAACCCCCCAAAACCCAAACAAGTGATGCACAATACGAGCAATACAGTTGCGCACCACCTGCTGACCGATGCCCAGCCAGTCCCTGAGCAGCAATCAGTGGCCCCCAAACCAACTCCCCCCAGTTTCTATACTGGGTGTGATGTTCTATGCTATAGAGTACCATGGCAGATGGTAGGGCTGTGTTTCCACCCGTGGGGCAGCCGATTCCAGGTGTAGTGCACGCCCCTCCAAGTGAAAGCAAATTGTGGCCGGCACTCTGCTGCCAAAGGGAGTGAGAAAAACACGTTTGCAATATCAATGGTGGCATAGCACTTGGCTGCCTTTGATTCCAGTTTGTATTGAAGTTCTAGCATGTCTGGCTTGACGACATGACTTCATTCAGGCCATGATAGTCCACTGTTAGTCTCCACTCTCCGTTAGTCTTTTGCACTGGCTACATAAGGCTGTGCCAAGGATGCACGGAGCCTCTGGGCCAGTCACAGTGGGATGCCTTTGCCACTCATTCCCAGTCAGGCTTATTTCAACCTCCAATTCAGTTAGCTGTTGGGATCCCCCTTCACTCCAGAAACACAAGTGGGTTCTGCTCCTGTATAGCTTGATGCATTAGGGTACACTGTGCACTGGTATCTGCTAGGGCTTTATGTGTGCCTGATGTGCCAGGCCATCCGATCCACACAGTCCACTAAACCCAGCTGTCCCTCTCCTCCATGTGGCTGGAGGCAGGGCCCCTCTAGTCCTGGTTGTAGGATTCTCCACCAGGGCGGCAACCCATTCAGAATGGCTGTAGCATGGAGTAGTTCTGCCCACTCACATCTTGCAAAAATGTATTAGAATTCCTTTTCATAGGATCGAGAGTAAAAGCAGCCCTATCATTCTGTCACTGGAGACTGGAGTAGTGGCCTTCCTGGAAGAATCTCTATTTGTAATTTTTTTTCCTTGCAATTCACGTACTCATGCCTTCAGGGTTGAAGTGGGTTTTCCATCCCACCTCCTCATGTTCTCCCACGGTCCCACAGTAAAACCGCAGCGTACCCTGTGCTGTGTACCTCCTGTATTCCTCCTCTTGAGCAGAATGGTGCTTACCTGTTCATAGCTGAGATGCGGGTCTGTACAGGTGAGGAGTAAAGTCTATCATTGTTGAGTTGCTGGACCATTTTCTCCACAGCCAAGATAAGGGAGGCAGAGGTGTTACCTTCAGTATTCCCAGAGTTGGCGAGCCCCTTCATCCAGTGTCGGTGACGCTTTGTCTCCCCAGCTCATTTCTGCCAATGAGCTGGCATGTGACAGGGGTGCACTCCATACAAATTCCTGCCACGTGGGTCACGTGCATGGGACTTTGTTGGGGTCTGTGGGTAACTGCATGCTATTCAGGCCATAATAAGTCATCTCTTTCAGAGCTAATTCCCTGGATACCTCTCTGTATTGCAGTCCACTTGCCTGGGTGACATGTAATATCCTCCTTGAAGGGATGCCCTTCCTTCATGCTTGACAGGAGTGGCCTCCAGAGGCTGAGGATGTGTCCCTCTTCCAATTGCCTTGTCAGTGCCCCCTCCTCTAGAAAGCGATCCCAGCTGCTTGGCTTCCCTACCCTTTAATTCCAAGCTATTAGCTGCATTATCCCAGCATTGAAGCAGCCAGGTGATAACGTGGTCACTGGGATGATGGCTAGAATGTTTTTTTGGTATATCCCACTGCTCATTCAGGGATAGGTATTGAGTGATTACCTCTTGTTCTGACTCTTCCTCCTGTTCCTGTGGTGGCCCTGCTTCGTCCACCTTTACTGAACAAGCTGTCTTTGATGTCCATTTCTTTTTATGTCTAGGGATGACTGATACTGGCATGGGTTGGTCCTGTGCATCACTCCTTGCAGGGGTTGGAGTAGCTGAGTGCCAGAGGACCCACAGGACTTGCTGGAGGGGTTGGAATACTAGCTGCCTAATTCTCAACGAGGTCCAAAAGGTCAAAAGCACATTCAGCATTCCTAGCAATAGGATCAGGGCCAGCACTATGCTTGTTCCAGCATCCCAACGATATTAAAATATTTCAAAAGTCTTAAATGCTTTTGTAATTATCTCAGGGGAGAAGGGGGATGCTGTAGGTCCCTACCCATAGATCGTCTCTGAAAATGAGAAGCTGAAGGTGCAATTGTTAGTGTTCCCCACCAGATGACTCCCGAAGTGCAGCGGTGACTGCAACGCTGAGCACACAGGCTGGATTAATGTCACGACCAGCGAGTCTATCGTGTCGGAAGCCAGTGCTGCATAGTAAAACACAATGATAACTTTAGCCCAGGCTCCACGGGCAATAAACAGCACAACAGGGAACACATACTGCAAGTAAAGTACATAATGCAACCCTGAGATCATGGGCAGCGACTCTGAGAGCAAAGAAACCAGCACTGTGGCCAGTGATTACTAAACCAATACAATAAGTACTTACAACAGTTTTGTTTTAACACACTCTAGTCAGATCTGTTGTTATCTCAAGCCTTTGTGCCAAACATTGGGCACCAAAAAAGACTGTCATGGTTTAACCCCAGCTGGCAACTTAGTACTATGCAGCTGCTCACTCACTCTCTCCCACCAGAGGGATGTGGAGGAGATTTGGGAAAGCAGGTAAAACTCATAAATGGAGATAAGGACAATTTAAATCAGTATAAAATAAAATATAAATTTAAAATAAAATAAAATGTAATGATAATAATATTAATAATAATAACAACAATAATTGCAATGAGAAGGGGAGAGAGACGGAGAGAGGAATAAAATCCAAAAGGGGAAAACAAAAGCAAAAGCAAACCCAAAAACCGAGTGATGCACAATAGCATTGCTCACCATGCACTGACAAATGCCCAGCCAGTCCCTGAGCAGCGATCAGCAGCCCCCGACAAACTCCCCCAGTTTATATACTGAGTGTGATGCTCTATGCTGTGGAATATCCCTTTGGCCCGTTTGGGTCAGCTGTCCTGGCTGGGTCCCAATTCCCCGTGCCCCTCCAGCCTTCTCGCTGGCAGGGCCTGAGAAACTGAAAAGTCCTTGACTGAGTGTAAACATTCCCTAGCAACAGCTAAAGACATCAGTGTGTTACCAACATTATTCTCATACTAAACCCAAAACAGCACTGCATCAGCTACTGAGAAGAAAACGAACTCTACGCCAGCTGAAACCAGGACATCTTCCAGGTGTCTTTCGGTGTGTTCAGGCAAAACCCTGAGAAATCTAAAGGGCAGGATGGGCATCCGTGTATATTTTGCTGCTGTGCAAGGGTGGAAAAAAGGGCTTTCAACTGTGCTCCAGGTGCCTTTGGGGAATGCAGGCACCTCAGTGCCAATCCATAACACTGACCTTGAGTGGGGTAGATGAGGGTAAAAGTCAGGTGGTAGAGCAAACAGGGAGTCCCAGTGTTGGTACAGATGTCAAGGAAAATTGAGAGTGAGGAAAAGCTTTCAGTTCTGCCTGCTCCTGCGCTGGGAAGCCTTGATGGAGGTGGGCTCTGTTGGACCCGGGCTCTGGCTAGGGCAAGGCAGCAGTAGGTGAGGGACATCATCAGGTGTCACACAAGCAGAGAGCACGGCTGTTGATGTGACTGTAAGGAGTTGCCAGAGGGAGGTGAGAGTTTCAGCCATGGCTGCTTCTGCACAGGAACCTTCTCCGCTCACCGTTTGCTCGCTGGGCTGTGGCAAAGCTAGAGCATGGGTGGTGGTGGTGCTCTGAAGGGGCTGCCAAGAGAAGGTGAAGGCCAGCAAGAGCTTTCAGTCCTGGCCCCTCTCTCAGGGAGCCTTCGCTAGAGGCTTTTGCTGTTTGGATTTGGGTTCTGGCTAAAGTGAGGAAGGAGGAGAGGGAAATCTTCAGGTCTCAGAACAAGCACAGGGCACCACTGTTAGTGAGGCCGTAAATGAGCTGCAAAGGGCAGCTGAAGCCTGGCAGCAGCTTTCAGCCCCAGCCACTTCTGTGTGGGTGACCTGGCTGGCCACTGCCATTTTTCTTGCTGGGCTTTGAGGACGGTGATCATTAGGTGTTAGCAGAAAGAGAGCGCCCTGGTTTTAATGGCTCTGTGAAATAGCCTGCCGTTCCCCTGTGCTGATGGGGCCGTGAGTGGGCTGCCAAGGAAAGGTGAAGGCCAGCAACTGCTCTCACTCCTGGCCACATCTCTGCGGGAGCCCTAGCTGGCTGCCGTCCGTTGCCTTGCTGGGCTCTGGCTCTGGTTATGATTAGTATTAGAGCAAAGACAGAGCTGTGGTTTTGGTGGGGCAATGAAGGGGGTGCCAAGGGAAGTTGAAGGCAAGGAGCAGCTTTCAATCCAGGCCAATTCTGTGTGGCAGACTAGCTGGTAGCTACACATTTTGTTACTGTGCACTGGAGAGCGTGGTGGTGGTGTGGTTTAACCCCAGCCGGCAACCAAGCACCACACAGCCGCTTGCTCACTGCCCCCCACCCAGAGGGATGTGGAGCAGAATCGGAAAGGAATGTAAAACTCAGGGGTTGAGATAAGAACAATGTAATAGGTAAAGCAAAAGCCGCACATGCAAGCAAAGCAAGACACGGAATTCATTCGCTACTTTCCAGCGGCAGGCAGGTGTTCAGCCATCCCCAGGAAAGCCGGGCTCCATCACACGTAACGGTTAGTCAAGAAGACAAACACCATAAACCCAAATGTCCCCCCCTCCCTTCTTCTTCCCCCAGTTTATATACTCAGCATGGCTAGTTCGGGTCACCTGTCCTGGCTGTGTCCCCTCCTAATTTCCCATGCCCCTCCAGCCTTCTCACTGGCAGGGCCTAAGGAACCAGAAAGTCCTTGATTTATTATAAACATCACCCAGCAACAACTAAGAACATCAGGGTGCTATCAACATTGTTCTCACACCAAATCCAAACCACAGCACGGCACCAGCTACTAAGAAGAAAATGAACCCTGTCCCAGCTGTAACCAGCACAGGTGGTTAGCCAGTGGAGCGAGTGCAGAGCCTCAGTGCTAGTGGGGCTGAGAGATATGGTGTGTGTACAATAGTGTGTAATCACAACAGGGTGTGTGTACGGGGAGTGTGTTCAGTTCTCTTTGTGGGTGTGCACGTGGGATGTGTCTACGAAACTCTGAGTGCACAGGAGTACGTGTGTCTGTACGCCATGGTGCGTCACCAACAGCGTGCCTGTGCAGTGATGCGTGTGCATACACATCCACGTGTGTTTGTGTGTGTCCGTCCATTTGTCCATGTCCCCTCCTACACCCCCAAACAGGATTTCTCTGAAACTGTTTTCCTCTCGCTGGCCTGCTGCATCAGGGAGTGATTTGCAACAGGTCCAGGGCCTGGGATTGAGATTCATTTATCTGGGAGCCAGGAACCCCAGAGATGTCAGGTAACAGGCAGTGGAAGGATAGGGGTAGAGGGTTGTCATCACGGGGAATGGCCTTACTAGGGACAGGGTGGAAGAGAATCTGCCTAGCTCTGAATGGCCAGATATGATGCCCAGGGGAGAGGGGGTCTCATTTCTGGCACTCTGGGGCACGATGTGCACCCTGCAGGTAGAGGGGGCCGGAGTGTACTGAGTGCTTCAATGCTGAGGTCCTCTTCCTGTCTACAGGGAGATTCCAGGACTTAGTGGAATAGAGGTGAAGGAATGGGGAAGCAGCCCAGGTGCCCAAACTGTTCTGGAGGGATTCAAGCTCCATGTGTGAGGAATTAAAGGTCTTGGTTTTGTGATAATTGTGCTTGCCTTATTAGTGGGGAAGGTATTTTGCTGATCTCCAAAGATGTCCCCTGGGGCAGAGCCCCCTGGTCATGCATCTGTCATATCACGGACAGTAGTGATTAACCACCAGGAATGAAATTTCTGTACCTGAAAGCTGAGAACAGGACCCAGCATCTGGGTTCTCAGTATCTCCTTCCCTTTGGGTATCACTGTGGTTGTCTGCTCCAAGCCCAGAGCCAGAAGGAATCCAGAGTTGGAGCTGCTGTTCCTTTTATGCCCAGCCCCATACTTTTTTTCCCAACGGAGAGGTGATGCACCTGGTTTGAGTCGGAGTGCAGATAACCTTCCCATTCCATGTGCCATCTTATTCCACCATCTTCTTCCTTGTCATCATCTGCCACCTTCTTCTGCCAGCTTCCTCTGCAGTCTTTTCTGACCCCTTCTTTTACAGGTCTTCCAATGCCATCTTCCACTGTGTTCTGCTACCTCTTTCACCGCCTCTGCATCTTCCGCTGCCTTCCACTGCTGCCTTCTGCTCCACTGTTGCCTCCTCCTTCTTCTCTCCTTCTGCCTCCTCTCTTGCCTCCTGCTCTCCTCCTGCCTCCTTTCTTTCTTTCTTCTTTATTTCCACCTCCAGTGTCACTTCATTCTTCTCTTTCGACATCCTGTCTCCCTGACCTCTTATCTCCTCCTGCATCCTCTCTCCCATACCTCTTCTCTTCCTCCACCTCCAATGTCGCCTCCTTCTTCTCTCCTTCCACCTCCTCTATCACCTCCTTCATCTCTCCTTCCACCTTCTCTCTCGCTTCTCTTTTTGCCTCCTCTCTCACCTCCTTTTGCTCTTTCTGCCTCCTCTATTGCCTCCCTCTGTTTTTCCATCTCTGCTCCCACCTCTTTCTTCTGTCCTTCCACCTCCTCTCTTGCCTCCTTCTTCTCTATTTCTGTCTTTACTATTGCCTCCGTTTCTGTCCTGACTCCACTCATGCCTCCTTCTTCTCTCCTTCCACATCCACTCTGGAGTCCTTTTTCTTTTCCTTTGCCTACTCCCTCGGCTCCTTCTCTTCTCCTTCTGCCTTCTATCTCACATCCTTCTTCTGTATTTCCACCTCCACTGTTTCCTCCTTCTGTCCTTCTGCCTTCACTGTTGCCTCCTTCTGCTCTCCACATCCACTGTCACCTCCTTCTTCTATTCCTTTGCCTCCACCATCATCTTCTTCTTCTATCCTTCCTCTTCCTCCCTCACCTCCTTCTTCACTCCTTCTACCTCTTCTTTCATCTCCTTCTCTCCTGCCACCTCCTGTCTCGCATCCTTCTCCTCTTCCTGTTTTTGCCTCCTTCCTTCCTCCACTCCCTCTCTCGCTTCCTCTTCCTCTGTCACCTTCTTCTGCTCTCCTGCCTCCTTTCTCTCCTCCTTATGTCCTCCGCATCCGTGTTGCCTACGTCCTCTCTTCCTTCACCTCCACTTTCACGTCATTCTTCTCTCATTCCTCCTCTTCTCTTGCTGCCTCCTTTGCTCCTGCTGCCTCCTCTTCCCCCCTTTTTCTTTCCTACTACCTCCTCTCTCGCCTCCTTCTTCTCTCTTTTGGCCTGTTCTCTCACTTCTTTCTTCTCTATTTCCACCTCCACTGTTTTCTCCTTCTCTCCTACCACCTCCTCCATATTAACTTTTTTCCTCAGAGAAACAGTGAAATGTGTCACAGCCACACAATCTCATGGTCTCACACACTGACCTTGTGCAGGCACGCACACGCACCCACGGAGGCAGACCCCGCACTCTTACATATACAATGCCTTCTGGCCTATGTGGAGTGCCTAGCACATCAGGCAAGGCCCCTGCTCAGATCAGGTTGTTCACTGTGGCTGGAGAGGAGCAGCACAGTGCAGTCACCTGGCCAGTGTTCCAGTTCCCGTCAGCCCTGCTCAGAGCGAGCCATGAAAGGGAAACTCTTGGCCCTGCGTCTCCGCTTCCTCCTCTTCCTCCTTCTCCTCCTCCTCATGCTCTGCTCAGAGGGCACATCTCCAGTGTGGTAAGGGAACGTGGAAGCCCCTGTGAGTAACGGCGTGAACATGATCAGGTTTGTGTCCCATCCTGCGCCCAGTAGATCGAGTCACAGCCTCCTAGTCCTTTCCTACTACCTACCCGGCACCGAGGCGAGAACACAGGTGTCCTGGCTCCCAGTCCTATCCCAGCTCCCTCTTCTGTTCTCCCCTCCTTGGAGGGTCACCACTGTCTGTCTTTCATCTGCAGGGAGGAGGCTGAGAAGCTGTTGGTTCCGCTGATTCTGCTGTGAGAGGCACCACAAGGGCTGCAGGCTCCACAGTGCAAAGGGAGCTGTTCCCAAACGTCCACTGCAGCTCCCACCTGACCCAGCCTCTGCCTCAGTCACGGTCCCTTCACTGAGAATCAGGGCAGTGGAGTTCGTCCACTGGGAAACAGGGAATCACAAAAGTTTATTAATAATCACAATAAAACCAGAGTTCTTAGTGTCCTCCCAGCAGGGTGAGTTTTTGGCTGGCTCTAATCACTCACTGCTGCTGTCACGGGGAGGGACAGAATGCCTGGGTTCTCTCTCCATGTGGGTTTCGGGACCTGGATACCTCAATTCTTACTGCAGTTTCAAAAGGAGTGACAGAGCCTGAGGCTTAGGGGACAGAACAGGGTGGGAGTCAGTGCTGTCACACTTGCCCTGGCCCCGTGCCTCACTGCCTGTGGGACTGCAGCTCTGGGATGGGGCAGGCACCCCCATGGAATAGGAAGCCCCTCATGCACCATGGTTCGTGCCTTGTTTGGGGTTGCAGCAGCTCTGTCCATGCCTGGCAGGGGCTGAATCATGGCAAACACTACGAGGTGCTACACCTTGTACTTTAGGGATCCTGCTCTGGTCTCAGTTTTCCCATGTCCACAAGTTGGAACAGAGGAATTCCCACTAGAACACAGAGTCAAATCCTCCCCTGGAGGACCCGTAGGGGGACAGCGGGAAGAGACTCACTTACAAGCCACAAACTGGGGACTGTGGCAGTTCACTGACAGCGTTGAAGCCTCAGACAAAATCTTGCCTCTCTGAGAAACCAGCGAATGTGTATGAGAAGAAAACAGGGTTGAGGCAAAAGGGAGCGGTAGAGAGAGTGGTGGTACCCAGCGACCTGGTGGGGTACATCAGCCCTTGGCTCAGGCAGGGCTGAGGTGGCAGGATCTGGCTGTTCCATATAAATCCAGTTTCAGGCTCAGTGTAGAGGAATTATAGAGGAATGAAGGCAGTTAATTAACATTGATAACATACAGCTGTGGGCTGGCTTCAGGGGCGGTGGGTTGGCTGACGTGGATAGTGTGCAGCTGTGGCTGGTTCCTGCTAAGTAGTTAAATAGCTGTAAGGGCTGTATGAAGTGGAGTACTGGATGAAGAGAGAGATCCAGAAGAGGCAGAGGGAGGAGAGAGGGAGCATGCCCTGGATGTAGGAGAAACAAGGAGAAATCCAGGAAGAAGAAGGGGGCCTGGATGAGGAGAGGCTGGCTGGAAGAGGAGCCTGGAGAAGGAAAAATCTGGATGCAGCAGAGGCGAGAAGCAGGGTGGACTGGATCAGGGGCTGCACCGGGGCAAGGTGTGGGAACTACTTATTGAAGTTGATCTCGTATGTGATGCTAAAAGCCTTGTTGTGCCTGGCTGGCTTTGATAGTGCTGTGGCAGCTCAGTATCCTGCAGAGCCCCAGCCTGAAGGGCACAGATACCCCAGAGCTGGGAAAAGCGGTGGAGAGGTATACTGGTGTTATGTTCCTGACTGTCTCCTGGTGCTGGGGTGCATCATGGCAACTCCTCTGGTAAGATGAGGCCTTCCCTAGGTAACATGGTGCCTGGGAACAGGCAGGGAAAGGGGAAGTGAGGCTTAGATTGGAGGCAGGGGTGTCTGTCTCACACAAATGTCTAAGTAGTGGGGTTTGGGTTTTCAGGAAGACTCAGCCAAGGACTCAGTCAAATTTTCAGAATGCTGGCAGCATCAAAACAGCAAATACAGTGACAGCCTCAGTGGTGAGTAGTGGTGGAATCCATGTGGAAATGACCTCCAAAACCTATGGCTTGAAGGGAAATGAGGCCCTTGAAAAATGGGAGGCAACAGCTTTCAGGAAAGGGAAGGTATAGGGCTATGATGGGACCACTGGATGGGGCTGCCATAGGTAGAGGCAGATGTCACAGCTCCACAGCAATGAGGGTGATAAGCAGAAAACATTCCAAAAGACATCAAAAACTATTTTAAGAAACTCTGATATCAGGACAAAGGTTTATGGGGAGACTGGAGCTCTCTGGGGAAAGGTCAAGATCTTCCATGCCCTAGGAAAGCACTGAGCATGAGGTAGGTCCATCCAGTGCGCTGGTATTCCTGGGAGCAGGGAATTGCAGATCTCCCATGCCTGGTTATATTTTTTTCTGGAGATTTTAGTTCACCTCCTCCAACCCTGTACTTCCCTCCCCAGCAGACTATTGGTAGCTTTGATTGGAGCTTGGAGGATCTGGCAGTTTCTACAGCAGTAGGGTAAATTGAAGTGGAGTTTCTGGCTGGGATAATATTAGCCAGGATCAGTGTCCCCACAAACAGAACAAAGCCCAGGGGTGCCCAAGCAATGGGAAAGAATGCAAGATAGCTGGATCAAGTCAAGTCAGCTCCAAAATGCTATGGGAATGAAGCCATAGGACTAGGGAACTGGAAACTTGAAAGACATGGTACTTGAGGTCTGGGGACCCTATGGACACAGGACCTGAGACGTGGGCCTTGTGGAGAGGGGACCCAGGAACACTTGAATCCTGAGATCATGGAATCCAGGGATATATTACCTGGGAATATGAAATCCATGGGCAGGACTATGCCATTTCCAACAGAGTGGCCTAATAAGAGCCCCATGATTTTTCATTCCTTCTGTCCCATGGCCTCAGGACCATAACACGTTTCTGTCACCTAGAATGGCAATGGAGAAGCCCAGACTTCTGTGAACATTAGAGACCATTTGTCCCTCCTTTTGGTTTCAGCTAGCTCCATCCCACCTGGAGTGGGCAGGGGACCCCGCTTCCAAAACTGAGGAAGAGCTGGGCAGTCAGAAGTGCAGCTGGGAAGGGACCCTTGGAAGGTCCCAGTGGTGTCTCTGTATTTTTTTTTCAACCTTGTTCCTTGGTATCTAATTTTTGCCTGCTGCCTTTTACTCTATCACTTAGAATAACTGCTTTGGTGTTTCTTGAGTTGACCCTAGCCCTTCTTGGACCCTCTGGGCTATGATGGCCCACCACAGCTCCTTTCAGTCTCCCTATAGAGTGTGTTTAACCACCCCAAAGCCCTCTCTCTCCTTCCCTCTGCCCCACCCCCAGCTTTCCAGTCCCTTCTCCACCGAAGCTGGATGCTGTATCTTAGGTGCCACAGCCTCCCTTGGCCACACACCTCTAGATGCCTGGGTTCTGTGCTTTGGACAAGAAAGAAAGAGAAAAGCAGGAAAAAAGCACCTATCAAGACAGCTGGAGAATTTCCAGGACTTGGGGAGACTTTGCTCAAAGGCTAGAGAAGGAAACGTGCATCACAATCAGTGGCTCTCTGGATCAGATGTAAAGATTGATTCAAGCAATACAGGAAGCAGGTACAGTAGAAGGAAGACAGAGGAAATCTCTACCTGGGGTCTTTCTGAGAGATCCTAGTCCCTGGACACAACAGGAGTCATCTGGAAAGAGATGCTCTGGGGAGTCTTTATGTTGGCCTGGGAAAGCTAGGTATTTTACTCCCCAGTCAAGCCCCTTGAGTTCCCATGCTTTAAGCCTCATCCCCACTTCCCATCTCAGCCTGAACAGGAACAACACAGCAGCACTGTCACAGAACCCCACCTTCTAACACACATCTGTCAGGCCAGTCCTGACCTGACCCTCCTACCCTGCTCGAAAGGGGCTGAGCTGCTCCCAGGACCCTCTCTATGCGCCAGCAACTGAAGGAATAAGTTTGGGTAACTCTCCAAACTCTCTTGCAGGACTTTGGCAGCCCTGACTGTCTTTCTCTGGGTTGTGGGACACACCCTGGCACATGGGTGAGTCCAGAGGGTTCCACACTTCTCTCTGGTCTCTTACTAGGGTATAGCAGCAGGGACTGTCCAACAGCAGGTAGTTCCTGGGAATGAGGGAGGTCAGATGGGGGGACTTCCAACCTCATAGCTATCAATGGATTTTTCTTCCATAAATGTGTTCCCTCATTTTTGAGGCTGTATAAACCTTTTGCATCCATAAAAACTTGTGGAAAGAGATTCGCAGCTTTCCTAATAGAGAAGGAATTGTTCTTTGCTTGTTTTGGACCTGCCAAACCCCCTGCAATCCATCCTTCCCCAGCCTCCCCAGGCCACTCGTAGTTTTACACACCTCTGTCACGTTCTACCTCCTCTGTCTGTCTAGGAGACTAAGAGTCCAAGTCTCTGATGCAGGTGGAAATAGAAGAAAAGTGGAATGCTGTGCCACTGGGGAAGAGAAACGTGGGCAGAGAGGACAAGGCAAGTGGCTGTGACAGAAGGTTTCCTTGCGTGTGGTGAGCTGGAGGATCAGAAGCTTTGGAGAATGTGCCAGCGGCTCCCAAGGCAGGAGAGACTTGGGAGGAGAGAATCAATGGTCCCTCCACCACCAAGCTCTGTGAGGCATACAAGGACCAGCCTCAAAACCTCCTCCACTTTTACTCCTGTGAAGCTTTATCTCTGTCAGCCCCAGATTTTCCTTTCCCAGGATCTTGCATCAGCCTGGACAAATTTATTTACTTTATCTGAGTCCAGTGATGATACAGCTGACAGAAATATTTGAACTAGGAACATGGATTTCTAGAAAAGTCAGCTGCCATTGCTTGTCTAGTGATAACACCTAACACAGCTGCTCTCCGTTCACAATCCTCCTCCTTCCTACACCTCCGGAGCCCCCAGCGTTCTGCTGCAGCATCACTGCCTTAAAGGAGAGACTTGTTTGCAGTGGGAGGGGTACCTGCCAGAGTGTATTTTTTGAAAAACACTGGGGGGGGGTAATTGCAGTGGGTCTGTGGAATGTTCAGCAGCATTGACCAGAGAGGGTATTTACATTTCAGGTAGGGATTCATCAGCTTAAAGGAAGGAGAGGCAGCAGGAGCTGTTCCAGTTTCAACCTGAATGTAAAGGAGTCTCCATCCTTCACAGCTCTACTGGAAGGCCTGAAGGGTTGTTCTGGAGCAGTCTGTCTGCTGGGTGACCTCTGAGTTGTGCATCACAAGCACCCCGTTTGCCTTCATTTGAGATCAGTTTGCTCCGTGACCTGCTCTGCTGGCACGCACCCCGGAGTTCAGGGATTCACGGCAGCCTGTGGAAGGGCCCCTGAGAGGCAGCTAGGAGGATGGGAGGGATGTGGGTGAGGAATGTTCGCTAGATGTCTGCCATCAAGGACTTGGGAACACAAGAACCACAGGTGCTGTGACGCAGGGCTTTTGCTGTGAACTCTGGCAGTAGCGTGGGAAGGGGGTCAGTAGTGTCCCCTTGTTGAATTAAGCAAGTAGCACAGAAAGTCTCCGAGAGACCTTTTTCTTCAAGGAGATTGCCAGCCTTTCCTGCTGTTAAGAATAACTGATCAGAGTAGATTTAATAAGTAACAAGAAAAAAACAATCAAAAAAACCCCCCCACGATAGGTGCAGGTATGGTTGAGCTTCCCAGTTCAGATGCTGAATTACTGGATTTTCCTGAAATTTGGGTTGATACTAAACCAAATATTAAACCTTGTGAAAAGAAGGAAAAGGAAGCTGTCTAGCAAATTGACTGTATTGGTCCACTGCCACGAATGCACCAAGCCAAGCACTACGTACTCACCATGGTGGAAGCAACTACTGGTTGCTACACTAATAGCCTAAGTGTTAAACAACAGGTTATTAGAGATACATCTCAGGAAAAATATTGTTTAAAAATATCTAATGACAGCCTGTCTCGATGCCGATGGCATGTTTTGGACACAGACAATATAGATCCACAGGGAGATCAAATTATACACTATTGTGCATTAGGAATTGTTCTCGTTCTGCCTAGTTGTGATGGCGTCAGACAGCTTTGGTAATTTTTGCTATGCTTAGTCCTATTATGGCTCTTTCCCTCTTCCGCAAGAAGCTTTTAATTGTTATTTGTTTCTCAGGATAAAACATGTTTGTAGGAAAACTGCACTGATAACCAGTTTAAAGCCCAAGACAAGTCATGCAGCTCCTTGGAGGAGTCCCTGGCCTTGCAACTGTAATTTAACATGAAGGAAAATTTCCTTCTGGGAAGTGCCACTGTGTGTACCAGTCCTCCAGGGCTTTCAAAAAATTGGTCAAGACATGAAGTAGAAAGGTTATTCCTATTTAGTCTCTCATGCCATTTCAGCAAATCAAAGCATATGAATTGTGTTTACAGTCATTTAAGGTTATCCCATGTCTTTCAGGAGCTAACATGATGAAGGTGGCAGGTGCTTGGAAAATGATTATTCATCACATTATTAAGTTTTAGCAAACTCTGCTTCATGGCAGAAATAATGACTCTTTTAGGGGATTTCAGAAGATCTCATTATGTGTAGTCACGGTATTTTTTTTCATATACATTACATCCATAAACATGAATGTTATACTGAAATTTTTCTATGGCAAAAATTAGTCCTTATAGAACACCGCAAAGCTAAATGAACTGGTTCAGTGCATAGGCTGATATTTTCATATAGGTTAGATGAGAGAAATGCTTTCAAAGAGACGTGGTGCGCATTACCACATTTGGAGAATTTAACTTGACGGGGGGAGCACAGAATAGGATTTTTGTACTGACTTATTGAAATTACTTTTTAATGATTTTGTTTGGGAAACACTGCGTTCTTTTGTGACAAAACCACACGCACTTACTCAAGAAAAGGAATTTGCTAAAATAACAACATTGAGACATTTTGGTTTTGCATGAGGGTTTTTTTTCCAAATAAATGTATAGTATCTTACAGTCCATTTTCTACAATATTCAGCTTCCAGTAAAATATATGCATTTTTAAGAATGGCACCATCAGCACAGAGGAATCTCAAAGAGGTTTGAGGGTTGCTTTCAACAGGTGCTGCATGTGAGCATGAGACAGACAAAGAGCTACACATCTTCCAAAGCCCAAATGTATTTTTAAATTGAAGGTTGCTCTCTGAAATAATTTAAAATAGCTCTCTGTCTTAGGAAACGTTTATGATTAACTGATGTGTTATTTGTACTTTCTACTAATGGCTGTTAATGCCCGCATCTGGATCTTCAAATTTTCCACTGTGTACTTTTTGTCTGGAAAAAACCTTGGACTAGAGATAAGGCCATTTCAAAAAACGTATTTCTAGCAGCTCCCACCTCCAGTCCACCAGTCTGAGCTCGAGGCTGGGTCAAGATCATGAAGTACATACTGTTTGTCACCTTTGTTGGTGTGGCTGGTAAGTATATTTTTTACTTCTATTTTTGTAATTTATAAGGAAGCTCATTTTCTAGGCAAATTTGCAAGGTAGTCTGTTGTGGGAAGGTGAAGTCCAGTTGCAATTTGCAAAAGTTTTAAGGCAGAGTGTTGCACCTTCTTTAGACTTCTGTCTGTTCATAATCGCTTGTGTCAAAAAATGGGGAAAGAATGTATCACAAAATGGGGAAGTAATGCCTTCATAGGTGTTCTTGACCCCAGAATACTGAAATATGTCCATGGCTTCAAAGACGACCATCTCTCTTTTAAATACTATGAAGTACAAAGATAATGGCTCAGGAAGTCCTAAAGCTGCTGCAAATTTTTGGACTATGGGTGAGTGCTCCAAGGAAATACCACTGCAGACTCGTTCTGTACTTACAGTTAGTCTACTGTTGACCATTACTGCAGACAGGATCCTAGGACAGACCCTCTTTTGATCTGATCTGACACATTTCTGTGTTCCTATATTCACCCTGGGACCAGCAGCCGGTGCTTTACATGCAGATATGTGAGATGCCAGTCTAAGTCTCATTGCGTGATTTTAGGGAGCAGCAACTGAATGTTGAGACTTGCCCACTGGTGCTACTGTGAGTTTTTATAGAAGTAGAGCCTACAAGTGAGATGCTTCCATCAGTCACAGGGTCACCATATTCCTTATGCCAGATGTTGACGTATATCACTTCTTATCTCGCAGTTGCCTTCCCCAGCATCGCTGATGACGATGATGATGACAAGATTGTGGGAGGCTACACCTGTGCGGCAAACTCTGTCCCCTATCAGGTGTCCCTGAATTCTGGGTATCACTTTTGTGGAGGTTCCCTCATCAGCAGCCAGTGGGTCCTGTCAGCTGCTCACTGCTACAAGTCGTGAGTAGAAAAATTATGTTCTTCCGTAACCTACTGCTTTCTTCCAGTTCACTTCTAGCAGGAATTATGAGCTGTGAGATTCAGATATGTAAGTGACTCCGTTCTGAGAGAAGACAGGCAAGGAATGTGTGGCTCATTCAGGAAGCTGGGCTGAGGCATCATAAGGGGTATTTCACTTCTGCAGATTTTTCTGTGAGTGCAGAGCACTTTCTGAAATGACAGTGCAATAATCTAGCAACGAGCCACGGGCTGTGATTTCTTAAAAATTGCATTAATCTTGCTAAAAAACAGTTACTGGAAAACAGAAAGAGGAATGAGATCAGCATGATAGCAGTTTGCCTTTTTTCAAAATGTTTGTATAAAGCACTGTTACGTATTCAACTTGTCTCTGCTCAACGAAGTAAACCTGCAGAAATTCATCACTGTCCTGGGAGTGGGTAGGATCTCGGTGTGGATCCCCAGGACTTATTGCAGGACAAGAAAGACAACCTGCATGAAAACAGCTACTACGAGAATGGTGGTTGAAGCCGGTGCAGACGGTGATGGGGAGGTTCCTCATAACCTGTCAGCAGCAGTGAAGTATTTGCCATTCCTTCTCTTTTCTAGTCGCATCCAGGTACAGCTTGGGAAACATAACCTGGCACTCACAGAATCGACGCAGCAGTTCATCAATTCAGCTAAAGTCATCCGCCACCCTGGCTTCAGTGCCTCCACGCTGGACAATGACATTATGCTCATCAAGCTTTCCAAACCAGCCCAGCTCAACCGAGCCGTCCAGACCATTCCTCTGCCCACCAGCTGTGTGGCCACAGGCACCACATGCCTCATCTCTGGCTGGGGCGACACGATGAGCAGTACCAGTGAGTACTCCGTGGGCACGTGCAGCACCGTGAGGGCCCAGGAGACCCTCTGAGACCTCACAATTAACTCTCAGCAGTAGAGGGTGAAGCACAGAGAAGTGCTGTGGGACAAGCCTATTCTGAGCAATCAGTTTGTGTAGGACAGTAACCATTTCACTGCTTTAAAGGCAAGCCTTTACAAGGTCCTTCTTCTTGTTCTGTGTTAGGAACATGGAATCACTTAAGTCATCCATGTGCCTTTCACTAGCATGTTCACACAGCCATGAATTTTGTGGCCTGGCACCACCAGCCGTGCAGTGCCAAGCATGAGCAATTTAACTCATGCCAATAGAGCTGTCAAGTTCTCAGAGTGCAAGATCAACATCTGCGATTGTGCATCTGAAATTATGACAAGGGAGCTCCATTCCCTTACACCAACAGTCAGAGGTGTGCATGGTGACTGGTGGCTAATCCGCTGGTGACAACTAAACCTGCACCAGAGGAGAGGATGGTTTTCCTGAGGCCCAGGTTTCCCCCCGCATACACGCTCCAAGAGCAGCTCTTAGCTCCACATTTGCCACTTGATGATTTCCTGAGCAAAAGGAATCGGTGCTGCAATTACTGCTTGGAGGAAGAGTGATGATAGCTAAAACAGGTTGTTCAGTGATTCCTTTTCTGCTCAGAAAGATCTCTGGGTTCTGAAATGAACTTGGAGATGTCATCAACCATGCCCCTATTTTCTTGCAGATCCCTACCCAGACACCTTGCAGTGCCTGAAGGCTCCTGTACTCTCCTCAAGCGTGTGCACCAAAGCCTACCCTGGGAAAATTACCAAGAACATGATATGTGTAGGATTCATGGAGGGAGGCAAAGACTCCTGCCAGGTAATACATCTGCTTTTCCTTTCCCATATGTTTCTCTCCTGCCTTTTGCCAGTAGTAGAGGCCTTCACATGAGAGAATCTGCTATACTCACTGCACTGGCATGTTTGCGTGTTGTTTTTTGAACAGCAGAGGCTTAGGGCGAAAGTTGCTTATTGAGTGAGACTAGGTGTTTTACCACTCAGTCAGTCATTGTCCCTTTTTTGAGATAGCAAATACCTCTTCCCTAAATCTCCACAAGCAGACTATGCCACCTCCTGCACCTTAGGCTATTGGAAACGGAGGAGTGCTGCACCAGAGGGTCAATAGTCATCACAGTGACTTTAGAGCTCAGGACACAAATGTTTTGGACTCACTGAAAACAGAAAAGCTGGTATGCCAAGACCCAGGTTGTCTGGAAAATGAACACCTGACAATTGCTCTGCATTTGACATGTGCCTAGCTCCATGAAATATTTGGCAGAATAATGTTTAAGACACACACATCCTAAAAGTCTGCCAAGGACTGCATCCATCAAAACTAGGCAGGTTACTCATCCTTGGCTGTGGTGCCCTTGGAGCTGAAGTAAGGCACAGTAGCATCAGGTGCAGAGTGGTAACCAGAAATGACCTTTGTGGAACTTCTGTGTAGAAAAACTCAGTGGTGCTCCCTCCACTGTCAGTGATTTCTGGCATCTCTGGCTCATCACTTAACACTGATATCACTTACTGAATATCTGTATCCTTTATGTGCACAGGGGGATTCCGGCGGTCCAGTGGTCTGCAACGGGCAGCTCCAGGGCATTGTTTCCTGGGGTATCGGATGTGCACAGAAAGGCTATCCCGGGGTTTACACTAAGGTCTGCAATTATGTCTCCTGGATTAGATCAACTATGTCTTCCAACTGAGACACTCCTTGTTCTATGTAACCTGTTTCTCCTCAAAATTTTCTTCTGTTTTGGGTCTGGACATACAAAAAATATCAAAAAATAAAGACTTTCAGGCACCTTTTCTTTGTGCAACTGTGTGCCTTCCATAGGTTATGATATGGAGGAAAGAGGCAAGGAATATCACTTTGGGGACATTCTAGATTATTATTTGTAGTGCCTCTCAACTAGCAGGATCTTGGAACGCTTTGCAGACTCATCTTCAGGAGCCTTTCAGTCAGTTACATGCAGCCAGTTCTGGAGCAGACCATCTTTTCTGTTTATCATGTTTATCATTTCACATACTCAGGTGCTACAAAACTGCCTAAAACAGCTGAAAGTGTGCTGAATCACACAGCAGCGTACTCCTACTGTAGAAAATAGCATGCAGCAACACGAACACTCCCCATTGCCCCTGCTCCCACCCCCAACGATATGACTGAACGTTCCTAGTGGAACCTCCCTGAGAGCTCTGCTTGGGGAACAAAACTAACCTCGTGCTAGAGCTTGTTCTTTTCACGTACCAGTGCCACTGAGGCTGCTGTCTATACCTTTCTGCTCAGTTAACTGGTTGTACTGGTCTTGCTTACTTTTCCTGGAAGAGTCAAAAGGACAGAGATGTTCCTGGGTTCTGGTTTTAGCTCCTCCTAACCCCAGCTGGCACTGGAATTTAAAGTCCATGAAAGAGCTGCCAAAGTTGCCAGTGGGCTGTGTAGCTGCCTCCTAAGAATACAGGGAAACGGAGAGTCTGAGTATAATAAAAGGATAGAAAAAGCAGAGAATAGGTGAGATGGGGAGAAATTTAAGAGAAATCTGACACTGGAGGAAAGGGAGGGAGAGGAGAAGAGCAGGGCATGAAGGAACAAGTGCCATTTGCCTGCAGAAAGTTTTGAGGCCAGCTCTCTCAGATGCTTTGTCTCTGAAATACCTGCTAGGAGAGTAATAGGTGCCTGAGTTGCTGAGATAGGCACAATATACGAACTGGATCAGAATGTAGCTTTGTGCCCCACTGCTCTGGAAACACTTGCTGAATTCATTCTCAGCATCTTCCTTTTTCCACAAAAAGCCCTGAGCTGCAGCCAGGCATCCTTCTCTTCAGTCTGTTTTCACCAGGAGGCAGAGCTCTTATCCGGGACCAGTTGCAAGTCACAGGTCCTATCACCACATGGCTGGAACTAATGCCTGTGGTGGACAGTGCCATGAAAAGGTCACTGACAGAGTTGTTTCCTCCTTTGTGTTCTCTAATGAGAGCAACAGACATATGCAGAGCACTGAGATGTGAGGACACTATTTTTCTTCTCTCTTTCTGCTGATATTTCCACATACTGCTTTTATCACACAGCTCTGCACAGCAGGAGTCAGAGGATTTGAGAGTTGTGAGCTCTGAAGCCTGAGGGTCAACAGGACAAAGTGCCCTGTACTTTTTTCTCAGCAAAAAGTCCAGTCAGATCAGTGTGCATATGAGGGCATGAAAACCTTGCACAAATCTGACAGGACAGGAGGGAAGTAACCAAGTGGCAGCAGCACTTAAGTGAAAGGCTCCAAAGGCAAGACGGAGCTAAAACTCTTGGTCAGTCCAGCTTCTCCAAAGAGGCACAACACTTGGAAGAAGCATTAAGAATAGGACTTGGCAACAAATTGTGCTCGTTTGTGTAAAAGTCAACATGCCTCTTGGGAAAGGGTGGAGGGGAGGATCTGTGACTCAGAAATCGCACAGTTCTAGGATAAGAAGGAATAGCTCCTGACAAAATAAGTGAAGGGGGGAAGAAATTGGGAAAAATCCTCAGTTTTCAAGAAGCAGGGATTACAATCCCTTTGTTAGCCCTGCGTCACAGCTGAGATATCTGTTGTTTGATGTATTTGGAAAAGGAGGTAAAAAGATTTCCAAGGAGATCTCAAATTATCCTAGATAAATCTAAATACCACAGCAAATGAAGGGGGAGAGTTTCTGAGAGAAAATAAATAGCAGAAGAAGGGAGAAAAACATTTTAAGATAAAAAAAAAGGGGTGGGGGTGGGAACACGACAGAGAAGGAAAAAACCAGTGCACAGAGAGAAAGATAAAGTGTGCTACAGGAGCAATAAGGTCATTAGTGAACAAGCCTGTCCCCAGACAGCCGGTGTGAGCTGACTGGTGGTGTCTGAGGGCACATGTGGATCTGTTTATTCTTGAATATATGTCTGTAACTGGGAGACTTTACCCTGATAAAATAGCTGTGATAGACGTTTTCCTCCTGTCTGTCTCCAGAAAGGTGGGCATAGTTATATTCCTCTGAAAGATCACTGAAAGTTTCCTCAGTCATGTGGTGTTTAACAAAAAAAAGGAAATGGAGAAAGCATTGTTAGGTACATGTGATGTACAGGCAACACAAATTCTGTGGCTCTTCTGAGACACAGAGGCACAAAGTACGTGAACCTAGTTACTTTCCTCCAGCGAGCAGGTGAGGCACTGGGAAGAGGCTGGGTTTCTCCACCTTCATACAAGTAACCGGCATGGGTCTCTGCCTGCACCTTTCCCTCCCTTGCACTGCGGGAAGGACCCGATCCCCTGCAGCCTGCGAAGTGTCAGTGCTGCCAAGGGACAGAGGGACAGAGGTTTGTATCATGGCCAGCGTGCTGGACTCTGCCACGCCGGTTGGGAGGCTCGGCAGTAACCAAACACCGGTGTGTTATTAACACCTTTCTTGCTAACAATACAAACCACAGCACTACGGGGGCTGCTGTGGGGAAAATTAACTCCATCTCAGCCAGACCCGATACAAAGCTACAGCTGCATCCATTCACCTACATCCTTCCCAGATTACTCTGTCCTTGGGCTGATGCCTCCCTTTTCCATAGAAGCTTTCTCGTTCTTTGTCAGACTCACATTTAGCAGCCTGGCTCAGGGCTCTGGAGGCACTGTGATATGCAGTTTTACAAGCATAGTGCTTCATGGTCCTGGTCATAGGTGAAAGGATGAGGAGGAACTTTAAAGCAGCTGTTCAAAAGCTCTGTCGCTTTTGGGTTCTCATAGGTGAAAGATACAGTGGAGAAAGATACGTGCACTGACAGACTTCTTGGCTTGCACGGAAATGTCTCCTGTGTGCAAAGTGCCATCTGGGCCAACGCACAGGATCTGTTACTGTGGGTTTTGATGCTCACGCTTGCCTGTAGCTCCCTGGGTGTCTGAAAGCAAATACGTGAGCTGGAGGAATGTACTTGTGTCACTGCTCGCTATTTTGTCTCTCCTGGGAGGACAGATGATCCATGCCGTTGTATAAACGAGGGGAGCAGGGAGGAATGGAAGAGGGGAAGAGGGTGGTGTTTTGCAAGGAGGTCAGAAGAGGGCAAGGCATTGAAACAGACTTTGGATCTTCCATGGGGAAGACCTGGTCCCTGCCTGCAGACTGAGTAGGACACCATGTGCTGTGCTTGCAGAGCCACTGGAGGCCTCATCATCCCAAATTCCACCTTCCTAGGGGTGGAGAGCCTGCCTGGTCTGTTTCTTTTGCTGATGTGCATACTCTGGGTCAAAGGGAGAGAGCTGGTGGGCCCTGTGCTCCTCTTCAGGGTATGTCATTGACCCCAAAGTGATTTAGGAAGCTCCTCAGTGGCGTAGGAGCCTAGGGTTCAAGTCAAACATCTTCTGCTCCCAGCAAGTCACTTGGGAGAGCAAAGCCAACAACCTGCCCTGTGACAGGGGCTTCTGTTCTAGTTAGGGATTCACCCACTGAGTGTCTAAGAACTGCACCACAAAGGGTGTCTGGCATTACTGCTTGCCCTTGGAGTCCCCAGAGAGGGGATCCAAGGAGCCATCACGCTCAATACAGGAACACCAAGTCCTAGGGACAGTAAAATCCCAGTTCCCCACCCGCTAGTTCCCCAGCAGAATCTCCCTGTCCCAGATTGTGCCCATCACCTTTCAGTCCTTTCCTGGGCGCCTCCAAGAAGAGTCTGTCTCTAACCCATCCTCAGCTGCCTCTGGGGCATGAAAGGCTGCAAATGATGTTCCCCCACCTTCTTGTCTTCTGGCCAAACCCAGAATGCTTAATCTCTCCCCACCTGCCAGTGGGGTCCCAGTGCTCACCATTTCCAAGACCCTGATAGATATCTCCCTTGTCCTGGGGATGCAGGGTGGTTCCAGTCCATAGCTGTGGCCTCCCCAGTGTGGAGCAGGGTGGGGGAATGATCCTGCTGCTGTCTTTGACAGCTCTGTTGTGGGTAGAAGAGCCAAAGGTATCATGGATTATTGCCACAGAGCACCTTGCAGCATGGGGCTCCTCACCTGCAGGACCATGCTCCATCCCCACATACCATTGAGACCTGGGCTACACATACATCAAGAGTGTTGAGGTTACAGGGTAGCAGCGTGACTTGGAGACCCATTCCCTGGAGACTGGTGGAGCCAAAAGACCAGGACACACACAGAAGTGCTCAGTGGTGTGGTCCAGTCAGTGTTCTGGAACTTGGAGTCCCTCATGTGTGGCAGCGTGCTGAGCTCCAGGTTACCAGTGAGGCACCTGTACCCCCTGAAACCACAGTGTGAGCAGTCCCAGGAGACCCTCAAATCTCATAGACACATGAGAACACGCAGGAGTGCTCAGTTCTGGGATCTCTTGCTAGGTTCAATTCCAGGTTGGCCTTGGCTTTCCAGCTGGTGGAGAAGGAATGGGCTGTGTGAACTATTCCACATCCTGCTTACCCATGAGTTAGTGTTACAGGATGAAAGGGAGAAGAAATGGAAGAGGATGTAGGAAACAGAGGGGGACAGGTGTGAGAGAGGACAGAGAAGAAAGGGGAAGGGGACAGAGAGAAAGAGTGGAGGAGGAAAGTGGGAGGCAGTCTATGGATGGCAGAGGAATAAGGCAAGGCAATGAGACAAGAAGAAAGGAGAGTCAAAAGGTGATTCAGATATGGGAAAGAATAAGGAAGGAATTAGAGACTGGGAGAAGACAGGCAGTTGATACCACCACTTTCCTTAAAGCAGACAGAGCTGGTGGGCAAGAGGAGAAAACAGGGTACTGTCACGTACAGGGCTGTGTGTGCACTGGGGATAGATCCCTGTCTGCATGGAAAGGTTCGTGCTATGCTGCTCCAGCTTTTGTGTCACTGTGTCTTGCTCCGCAAAGAAACATGTGCCTGAGTGATTGAGTAGGACATGATATATCTCCACAGAGAAGCACTTGCCCTTTGTCCCACTACTCAGCAAGTGGTTTCTGAATTCCTTCTCTGAGTGTACAACAGGCTGCAGAGTGGTGTCCTTCCCCATGGGCAGCTTGTACCAGTACACAGTCAAGAGTGCATTCCTCTTTTGGGAACAGTTCAGAGACACAGGGTCTCCCACTTGGACAACAATGTCTGGCAGCTGCTGAAGAACCTGGCCTGGAAAGAGAAGGGAAGAGATGGGAGGAGATGAAATGTGTTGAAGGGGACACAAAAACATATCCCTGAAGTATGACATGGGATGGGGTGGCAAGGGGGATGTCAGCAAGCTATGGGGCAGTGTCCTGTTTCTCTGAGAGAGGCACATAGGAGGGAAAAAAACCAACAACCAAACCACAAATCAGCTTCAATCACAATAGCAAATTTGTTATGAAAAATAATTACTTCAGTACTCCATTAAAATGGAACAGAAAAAAATAATTTATAGATCTGGAGAGTTTTCTGAGTGAAGAGGTTTGAGGAAAAGCTGACCTCACTCATTGCCCACCCTCCCCCTAGAAGCCTTGGGTGATGGAGCACTGCCAACAGCTGGATGCACAGCTGGACACACAGCTGAGGCAGCAGCAGGTGGCTCCAGCGCAGCTGTTCAAGCAGAAGGAAGCTCACTTACCCACAGGGGCCGGGACGGTCACTGGGAACCAGTGGTGAACCATGGAGAAAGGCCACCTCCTTCCAGCAACCTGCCCATGGTGGCAGCACAGGCATGGAGATGTGTGAAGAGGGAAGGCTGAGGGAGGAAGAGGCCCGTCTCTTTGTAGGTGGGCAGGGCAGTGAGAGAGAACCTGAAACTGGGAAGGCTGGCTGGGACAGTGGGGATAACACCTGCATGCAGGCATGAGGTGCATGTCCCCTGCTCCACTGGTGACCTGCTGTGTGTATGTGTGCGTATGCGTAGGTGGGAGGGGGGCTGTGCGTGGCAGCCTGAGCGTGTGCACACCCGTTGGGATGCACCAAATGAAAGGAAGAGGAAGAGAGCTCAGGAATGCTGAGGGAGAGCTCAAGAGCTTCTTACGCAAACATCTTTCTGTTCCACAGTGAGAATCATGAGCAGGGTTGGTTGGAGTGCGATGAGAGGAAGTCTGTGGAGCGCAGATTTAAAAGAGCCAGAAGAAGGTGGGGAGAGAAAGGGAGACAGAGAGGGGAAGAAGGGTTGACAGAAGTGAATATAACGTAAATGAGAGTTAAATGAAGAGGGAGGCAAGGAGGAGTGGGATGGCAAGGAGAGAAAGTAGGACAAACAAACTCACAGAGTCTGAGAAGAGGAGGAAGGGAGGGCTAGGAAGCAGGGGAGGTAATGAGTGAAAGGGATCATGCTGCCTTGTTCATCACCGACAAGGAGGAAAGCACGTCCCTTTTGTGCAGGGGAAGGTTTGTGCTGAGCTCCCGCAGCAGCCTAGCCACTGTGTTTCATCCTCAACACAGTAACAGTGCCAGAGTCGTTGAGAAAGGCATGCTCTATCAAGAGGGCCATCCTGTCTCCTTGTATCTCACTGCTCTTGAAATGGCTTTGGAGAGCCTCCTCAACATTTGTTTTACCACCTTCTAACACAGAAGCCACTAGGACCAGCCGGGAGTCCTTCTCCAAAGGCAGCTTGTACCAGCACGCAGCTGTGCTGGAGGACGACTTCTTGGAACAGCTCAGACTCACGGACTGGTCTTGTCATATCGCTGTATCTGGGGACTGTTCCAGAGCCAATGCTGGAAAGGAAAAAGAAGAGCATTAAGGAGGAGGAAAAAGTGGAAAAACATGAACTAGGGACCATGGTAGAGAAGAAAGTAAGAAAGAGCAGGCCAGGCTAAGGAACAGCGGGAGGGATGGGACAGCTCTTCAGATTCAGGTGAGTTTCCCATCTCTCTCCGACAGGCAAGATGCATTCCTGTGCAGTTTGTGTGCAAGAAAGGAACCATTTGGGGACTGTGCACAGCAGAAAAGATAGACAGCCATTGCAGGAGATCCAGGGATTCCTGCCCACCTCATTCATCGCCCATCCTCAGTATAGGAAGCTTTGGGGAATGGAGTGCTGCCAGCAGCTGGGCACTCAGCTGAGGCAGCAGCAGTGGAATTGACGTGTGTGCTCAGGGGTGAGTCGAGTTCACTTACACATAGGGGCCAGTATGGCCACAAAGAACAAGCAGGCAACCATGGGGAGAAAGCCCCTGTCCATTCAGGGACCTGCCCAGAGATGTGTGAAGAGGAAATACTGAATAGGGGGGAGATATATTTGGATTGGGCAGGACATGAAATGTGAGAAAGGATTGTCTGGCTGGGAACACTGGGGAATGACATGCACAATCACGGGGAAGTGTAAACCCCGCAGAGATGCAGGGGGTGGGTGGGGAAGGGAGAAGGGGGCTGCATGGACAGAACTATGCTGAGATTGCTTGAGAGTCTGAGTGCGTGCTAGGCAGAGGAATGCTGAAAATTCCCCTTCTCCTTCTGAAGTCCTTGAAAGCTGGAGGAATGAGGTATGAATCATAGGTTGGAAAAGATCCTTAAGATCACAGAGTCCAGCCACTAACCCAGGACTGCCAAGTCCACCATTAAACCATACCTCTAAGCATCACATCTACACATTTTTCAAACAGTTCCAGGGGTGGTGATTCCAGCACCTCCCTGGGCAGCCTGTTCCAATGCTTGACCACCTTTTCAGTGAATAATTTTTTCCTAATATCCAATCTAAACCTCCCCTGGTGTACCTTGAGGCTTTTTCCTCTTGTCCTTTAACGTGTTACCTGGGAGAAGAGACCTGCACCCACCTGCCTACATCCTCCTTTCAGGTTACTGTAGAAAGCAATAGAATCCTCCCTGACCCTCCTTTTCTCCAGACCAAACAACCCCAGTTCCCTCAGGCACTCCTCATAGGACTTGTGCTCCAGACCCTTCACCAGCTTTGTTGCCCTTCTCTGGACACGCTCCAACACCTCAATGTGTTTCTTGTAGTGAGAGGTGCAAAACTGAGCACAGTATTCAAGGTGCAGCCTCCCCAGTTGTCTTGCTGACTGGCTGGATACCAACCAAAAATGGACTCCAAAACAAATACAAAAATAAATGTAGTTTATTATATTACAATATAATAAAGGACAACAACATGCAGTATGATAAAAGGAAACAGTACTAGTTATTATGCACAATATGATAAAAAAGCAATAGGAGCAATGCATCAAATCTTTACTGCAAAGCATTACAGTGATCAAGAAAATGATACATCACCAATTACCACCTTAATAACATCATCCAGGCCCACGCTTCGTCTGGGAAGCCCCATTGCAGCTGGCGCCAGGAGTCTCTCGGTAACTGGGAAGTTCCTACATGGTGTGTCCACCTGTAGGTGAGGCTTCTGGCCCAGTCCTGGAGCTTGTCCGCCTTTATACTCAGCAAAAACAAAAGTGGGGTTTTTTTAGGTACACAATACCTAGTGTATGCAAACTTTTAAATTTGTGCCAAGCACAGGCATACACTGTCTCACAATCTGTAAGGTCCACATACGCCAGGGATGTTGGCCAGTTGTCCAGACGTGGTAGAGTTACCGTCATGACACAGCTGCATGCAATATTTATTGTCCGGATGGTCCTGCTCACAGCCTGCCCATTCAGGGGGCCCAGAATAAACACCATCTGTTGGATGCATTAAGTGTGATTTATATTTGTCCTTGAGCTCCTTGATCTCACTGTCCAAGTTAAACAATTCCTAATTAAATACATGATCAAAAACTCTTTCATAAGCAGTAATCAATCATTATTTAATAAACTTCCACCACACCAGTGATGAATACAGGAGGACAATCACTGCCCTGGTCCTGCTGGCCACACTGTTTCTAATACAAGCCAGGATGCTGTTGGTTTTCTTGGCCACCTGGGCATGGTGCTGGCCCATGTTCAGCCAGCTGTCAACCAGCACCCCCAGGTCCTTTTCTGTCGGGCAGTTTCCAGCCACTCTGCTCCAGCCTGTAGCATTGTGTGGGGTTGTTGTGACCCGAGTGCAGGACCTGGCACTGAGCCTTGTTGAGCCTCATACAATTAATTGGTCTCTGCCCATTGATCCAGCCTGTCCAGATCCCTCTGCAGAGCCTTCTGCCCCTCCAGCAGATCAACACTCCCCTCTGCTAACTTGGTGTTGTGTGCAAACTTACTGAGGGTGCGCTCGATCCCCTCATCCAGGTTGTTGATAAAGGTATTAAACAGGACTGGCCCCAGTACCGAGCCCTGGGGAACAGCACCTGTGACCGGCCACCAGCTGGAGGTAGCTCCATTCTCCACCACTCTTTGGGCCCGGCCAGCTTTTTACCCAGCGAACAGTACGTCCATCCGAGCCATGAGTGTCTCCAGGAGATGCTGTGGGAGATGGTGTCAAAGGCTTTACCAAGGCCCAGGCAGACAACATCCACAGCTTTTCCCTCACCCACTAGGGAGGTCACCTTACTGTAGAAGAGATCAGGTTAGTAAGGACACAGGTTATGGACACACATAGGTCTCTTGCACCTTCCCATGCATTTTCCCTTTCTTCCCCAGCCATGGCTGGTTCATGTTTGAATTTACACACACACACAGAGGCTGAGTGAGGGCTCTTGTTCGCTGTGCAGCACTGTGAGCACAGCAGTTCACACCAGCGAGGGGCAGGACGAGGAAAGACACCACAGCAGCCCAAGCCTTCTGCCTGCTGAGGGCTCTCATGGGCTTTGCAATGAAGCTCTTCCCTCATGCCTTTAGCTGAAGAGCAAAACAGTGCCCGCAGCTTCCAGCTGCTCTCCTGCAGGGGGCTGTGAACCCCACTGCAGTTCGTTTATTTTAACTCTCTGCAACAGGGTTGGGAATGTTTCTGACCATCACAAAGGAAAGAGTGGGAAGAGGATCTCAGGTCCCCCACGCTTCCCCTACCCATAACAGCTCTCATCCTGGGACTAGGAGGGGCAGGAAACAAAGCAGGCCACAACTGCCTGTCCTGGCTGCTTTCTCCAGCCATCTTTTCCCCACGGAGCGAGTGCAGGGGCAGGAGGTGCTCAGCACCCTGAGCCTTTGCCCACTCCAGCCAGGCTGGTCGCACACAGGGCTGAATATTGGAAGTGCTCTAGGCTGGTGCAGCGATCGCTGTGATGGGAGTGTGAGGGGTCAGTGTGTGTGTGCATGCATGTGTGTGCAACCCCGGCCCAGCGGTTGGTGAGGCGGGTAGGAGGGGAAGGTAGATGCCTGTGAAGAGCCAGGGACAGTAAATGCACTGGAGTAGGAAGGAAAAAAGAATCAAGTGTGGCCCAAAGTGGGATGCATGAAGGAGAGGAGGTGCTGAGGGCTGGGGGCAGGGTGGCCTCTCCCTCCACCTTCCTTGATGACAGGCAGCAGCCCAAGTTCCTCCAGAGATGGTTTCTACCTGGGACCTGGGCCCCAGCTGGGGAGCCTGGGAATCTCAGCCTGGCTCTGCCTCTGGGACAAGGGCTTCTGGCAGCCCGGCTTCAGGAGCACATTTGTCTGGCAAATTCAAGGAGTGCTCAGGGACCGAGACCATCTGGGTCATTGCCCCCTCTGCCCTGTGGATCAACCTGTCCAAGGTGGTTTCCATTTCTGGCAGGGCTGAGCTTGTCCTCCAGAGGGGTGTAGAAGGTGCCACTGGGATGCGGCCAGTGAGACCACTAGCAGCTGTACAGTGAGATTTCATTCACTTATGCTCTACCAGTGACACTTCTCTGATGCTCTACTCACAGGCTTACAAGATTCAGGCCACTGGCATCCTCTCCACAGCACCTTCAGGTGTTTCTGCTTGGAAGGACATCTACCTGGCCTCTCCTGAATAGGACAAACTCAGTGTAGGCTAGCTGGAGAACCACACGAGCACAGGGATGCACAACTGTGAGAGTGGCAAGGGTGAAAGGAACACAGGCAACAAATGACAGAGGTCTTCATGCTGAGCAATGTGGGCACCACCTTTCTGTCCTCATGGGAAATGTTGGGCCCTGTGCCTGGGGCTGTACCTGATGACAGGGAAGAAGAAATAAGTGGAAATGGGCAAGGATCCCTGGTGGTACTTCTGCCTCATGATACCAGTAAGGAGGAAGTTAGTGGGGTGTCACCCAACTCACTGTTTTTCTGAGGAAGAAAGATAATGAGGTGGAAGGAGAGAAGAAGGAGGCGAAAGAGAAGGTGGAAAGAGAGCAGAAAGAGGTGAAAGAGCAGGTGGGACAAGAGGAGAAGGAGGTGAGAGAGGAGGCAGAGGAAGAGAAGAATGAGTTGGCAGTGGAGGCAGAAGGTGGTGACGCTGCAGGTGGAAGAGCAAAAGGATAAGAGAGAGGAGGCAGAAAAAAGGCAAAAGGATGTGACAGAGGAGGCAGCAGGAGAGTAAAAGGAGGTGAGAGGAGGTGGAAGGAGAGAGGAAGGCAGCAAGAGATGGGGCAGAAGAGGAGAAGGAGGCAACAGAGAAAGGAGATGAAGAGAAGAATGATGCAACAAGAGGAGGCAACAGAAGAAGCTGAGGAAGAAAAGAGCACAATGGAGGAGGTGGAAGGAGAGAAGAAGGAGGAGACAAAGGAGACGAGATAAAAAGGAGGTGACAGTGGAAGCAGAAGAGAAAGAGGTGGTGAGAGCAGAGGCTGTAGAGGATAAGAAGGATGTGAGAGAGGAGGCAGAAGGGGAGAAGAAGAAGGTGATGGAGGATGTGAAAGGAGAGAAGAAGGTGTGAGAGGAGGTGGAAGAAGAGCAGAGGAAGGCAACAGGGGAGCCTAGAGAGGAGGCAGAAGGAAGAAGGAGGCAAGAGGGGAGGTGAAAGAAGAGAAGAAGTAGGGGAGAGAAAAGGCAGAAGGAGAGTAGAAGGAGGTGACAGAGGAGGTGGAGGGAGAGCAGAGTGAGGCAAGGAGGTGGAATGAGAACAAGAGGTGAGAGAAGTGGGTGGAATGAGAGCGGGAGGTGGAAGGATAGGAAAAGGAGGCAACAGCAGAAGTGGAGGGACAGAAGAACAGGAGAAACTGGAGGCAGAAGGTGAGAGAAGAATGTGGGAGAGGAGGTGGAAAGAGAAGAAAAGGATGTGAGAGAGAAGGAAAGAGGTCAGGAGGTGAGAGAGGAGGCTAAGAAGAGGAGGCAAGAGAAGAGGCAAAAGGAGAGAAGGAGGTGAGATGAAGTGGAAGAAGAGGGATGTGAGAGGAGGCAGGAGAGAAGGAGGTAACAGAGAATGGGGAAATAGTGGAGGTTGAGAAAGAGAAGGAGGCGGCAACAGTGGAGTTGGACTGAGAGAAGAACAGGCAACAGTGGACAAAAAAGGAGGCAACAGAGGAGGTGGCAGGAGAGAAAAAGGAGGTGACATCGAAGTCAGAACAATAGAAGAAGGAGGTGAGAGCAGAGGCCATAGAGGATAAGGATGCAAGAGAGAAGGCAGAAATAGAGCAGAAGGAGGCGACAGCAGAGGTGGAAGAAGAGAAGAAGGCACGAGCAGAGGCCACAGAGGAACAGGATGTGAGACAGTAGGCAGAAAGAGAGCAGGAGAAGGTGACAGGGAGGCAAAAAGAGGTAAGAAATAGGCAGGAGAGGTAGCAGAAGGAGAGGAGAAGGAGATGACACTGGATGCGAAATGAGAGAAGGAGGTGGAAGGAATAAGCAGGAGGAAGAGAAGGCAGAGGCCTTATTCTGCTGCCATCCTTCACTGTCTTCTGCCGCCTCTTCCATGGCTATCTTCTGCCACTTCTTCTTCCACCATCTTCCACCACTGTCTGTCTTCATCCATTCTTCCACCACCTCTCTTACGCTGCCATCTTCGGCCACCTTTCCCACGGCTATCCTTAGCTGCTGTCTTCTGCCTCATCTTCTGCCACCATCTTCTGCTGTCATCTTGCACCACTGTCTTCTTCTGCCTCTTCCACTGCTATCTCCCACTGCTGTCTCCTGCTGCTGTCTCTCCCCATCCTTTTCCACCCTGTCTTCAGCCTCCATCTTCTGCTGCATCTTCTTTGACAATGGAGAGCAATGATATTTTGCAGGTTGCTGAAGATTATCTGTGTAGGCAAGACTGATATTTTTGTCACTCCCTGACTAAAAAATGACTAGAAATAGCTGTTCCCTTACTAGAGTATCTCTTTCAGTTTAACTTTCTAGCAATCTCATTACCTGGGTTTAATTCTACAGTATTGTTGGCTGGCAAGGAAAAATTCAGGCAAACTTTAAACTGTGCTAAAGACAGTAGATTTATAACGCTGAAATTACTTATATCTGTTCTACTTGGACATCACTCTATGCGAAAATGTCATAATAAGGTCAGCTATTTCTATCATCAAAATATCTTTTTATTTAATACATCCACTCAGAATTACACTAGGGCTCCTTCCCTAGGACAAAGGTGTGAGGGTTCTTCCTGCTTTATCCTACTCCTTCTTCCTCAAGCCAGAAAATCACACTATCTTACTCATGGACAGTTGTGCATGATAGAGTAAGAGAGTAACTGGTTTTGTTTCATTAACTAAAAGGACGTATGGTTGACAAGCTTAGGTATAAAAACTTGTCTGTATTGATCAGATACACCCCCCTGTTACTATCTACCTGATCATCTCCTCTTTCAGACTTAGAGAGATTGTTAGGTATCTGCTGATTTCCAGCAGATCTTCCAAAACCATGTTTCTGACAATATTTATACCAGTTAACAATCAGAACCCTACTGTGATCTTGATGTCAACGAGCTACATTGGTACATAATGTTCAAACTCTTGAAGTGACATGAACATAAGGAATGGAGGAAGAGGCACAGGATAAGGCGTAACATTTGTCTAGGCAGGTATAAACATGTGTGCAGGTTTGTCCTACAGACATGGAGATGAGTAGGAAAAAGGCAGTGGCTGGAAAATACAGGTCCAGGGAATGGTGGGAGATCTCAGCTGCCTTTTCAATATCAAGGTCCACCACGTAATAGAATTGAAATTGTCACTTCTAATCACCCTTGAGTACAGGAGTTAGGTTTCTAGCCTAAAGATTTCTGAATCTTTGTGTTTTTCATGAAGGAAAATGGGGTTCAGAAGCAAGTTTAAGGATGTTACTGTTTAAAACATGATACCTGTGAACTCACATGTGTGGATGTGGTAGGTTGAGACAGGTTATTGTGCAGAAAGGTTGCAGATATGGCAGGAGAATGTCTTCTGCAGCAGAATCATCCTGCAGGCCTGCGGGAAAAGCTTTTTTTGAGTGACATTGATGTGTGCAGCATGGCAGGAGCTCTAGGCCTGTTCAGGCACATCCATAACAAGGTAGGGTATTCCATTCCTCAAGCGGTGGAGCTCCCATCTCCCAGACTACGTGATGGAAGACTGATTCAGTCACTTGAACACCTGATGCTATTCCATCAGACATGCTGGTGTCAGCCCAGTACTGCAAAGTTCTTTCATCATTTCTGTGTTGTGCTTGCCAGCCCTGTGCAGACATCCTGAATGTCTCAAGTAGCACTAGACACCTATCTTTAGGCAACTAAACAGACCAAAAAAAGATTTGTAGTTATCTTGTCCCCTGCCTTGGGGAGGGAGTAAGTTAAGCCTGTGAAGAGCAGGTTTTTCATTCTCCCTCTCCTCTTTCAGTAGCTCTGTCAATCAGTACCTTCTCCAGCTGGCCTTTGCAGTTCACTATCACTATCACTTGCTTTAAGCCTGTTTTTCCTTACAGACTTTTCCTTACCTTGCTGCACTTCCTATTTTTTGCCCGTTTTCCTAGTCTCTGTCTCCTTAACACAGCCTTTTTCATTGATCTTAATAGCAAGTGATACTAAGAATAGCTGATCCTTGTAATGAAATAAACACAGAGAGCAGAGTCCAAAAGAAATGTAAATGTTTGCTTCATCATGCAAGTCTGAATCTTTGTACTTTGAAAGTCTTCTCATTCTGTCTTTCTCTAATGCCTTGTTTCATGAATTTGCAAATCTCTTAAGTCCCACAATTTCAGTAATGTCTCTGCATGTTTCATCTGGCATTTAGCCACTAATACTAATGGGAATTATTTTCAGCTGTCTAACCTGGGCTTTTTCCCTCTTGGTTTGCTACATCCAAGAATACTGTTCACTTTGTCCCATCCCTCGTCCCACTACTGTTGCCTTCTTGTTTTGTCACACTGCAGGCATATACTTCATCATATCTACTTCAAGGAGGTGTGGGTGTAGGGACTGAAAAATGGCAAAATTGCTGGTCTCAAAGAGTTCTGATGAGCAGCATAAAGTCCAGCTGGAGGACAGTCTCTTAAGCTGTACCTCAGGGGTCAATACAGTTTAAAATCTACAATAATGACTTGGACAATGGGACAGAGTGCACCCTCAGCAATTTTGGAGAACACTGAGCAAGCTGCTCTAGCTGACAATGATTCAAGAGCAGGGGGTTGTCCAGGCAGTCTCCAGAGCTTCCTTCCAATCTCAAGCTATTCTGTGTGATGCCCTAAGTGGAATCTTAAAGCCAAGGAGCCTTGAATATTCTTTTAATTTCTGACATGTTCACATAAATAAATGCAAATTCCTAATTTGGCTCTCACACACCCAGAAAAGCAGCAGATATATTTTTCTGTATCCAGTAAGTTGACTCTGTCTTTTTATCTTTACTACATTTCAATTTTTCTTTTTGGAGATAACTGTTACATTGTCTGCAACACACTGAAGCAAGATAAATGCGATAGAAATTGTTCCCTTAACCTGAATAGGTTTATGATCAAGGTCCTGCTCACTTAGCACTCTTAATGAGTTGGAAGAAGCAAATCCTACTCCTAGTCTCGTAAGAATAGCTATATTACCTACTGAAACTATCAGGAACATATATATTCCATTTACAGACCTTAAAGTCAATGGGGAAACAAATTATGGACAACAACTTACTTTTGGAAAAATTAATTTTAACAGTAAGACTGTCTTTTCTGTCTCCATTAGTCATATAAAGAGTGTCATAGAGCACCAAAGTAAAATCCTCATTTATGCTTGAAGCTGCAGGAGTGCAAGCTATCCTCAAATTTTTGCACCCATACTTATCCCAGTCCAGGCTACCTCAAGTGATAGGTCCGCTCCCAAATCACAGTGCTGATTTCCTTTTTGTGTTCTCTTGAAGAAGGTAAGCAGATGGGACAACTAAGGCTGTAATGGTTCCTTCTGAGATTTCTAAGCTTGTGTAAGTTAATTGCCTTAAAAGACACAGTCTATCATACAAATCCCTGTTCACAACGACCAAAGCTAAATTAATTCTAAGCAGGAAGACGAAAGATCCTGTGAGCCACTGTTAATTCACTAAGCAGCTCACTCTTCCTTCACTCTTCTGTTTCTCTTCTGTATTTTTTGGCTCTTTAATCTTGTCAAAATGTGTGAGGAAAAGAAAAACGGTTGAAAATATATTCCTACAGAGACAAAGCTGGGAAGAATTCATCTCACTAGTTCCTGAAGGCAGTATGGAGGAAACCAGGATGAGTTTGAATGGAAGGTTCTATGGGAATAGATATGAAAATCCTACCTCAACCATTTTGAACCTTGCTATCCTCCTTTTTTTTTTTTACTCTCTTAAAAAAATCTCTTTGATTGGCAGTTCATTTTTTAACTACTGCTTAATTTCCAAATTGTATGTGTGCCTTGAAGAAGAGGCCAGGTGGATGACAGACGAATGAGCAAGCTATTCTGGCATGATTTAGAAAAAACTTTCAGTATGACTTTTGTAGTTGATGCAGCTGCTCTCATCCATGTGAAGACATTAATATAAACAATTTCTACATCCCCTGCTCACTCCTTAACCCTGCCTGACTCCAGCCATAACCCTCCTCTCCTCACAGTACATAATTTCTGTCTCCCTGCAGATTTCCCTCAGGTGGAATGACTTTCATTTATTTCACTGATTTCTCTCTCTTAGAATGGGAAGGAAATTTTAAAATGTGTTAATCAGTCCAGGGGCTGCAGTCCAAGCAGTGGGGAATCTGCTCTACCAAAAGCAAATAACCTGTTCTGCAGGACACTCTCTGCAGATGAGCAGAGCGCAAGTGTTGTTAGAGCACAAGTGTTGTTGTATGGCATGAAAACAGTCTCTCAGCATAAAGCACTTTGAGTTGTAGAGGCAAAGTGAGCAAAACATTCACCGGAGATTAGTATTTGGCATGGGCTTCCAGAATCTGGAATGCTACCAGCAAGCACTGCACAGTTGGCAGCTTTATGACGATATAATTGCTAAAAACTGCAAAGATACTGATAATGGCTTCAACAGCTGTGTCACAGATCAAATGTTTTACACAATCATATTCAAATAATATTTATCCTAACCCACACAATTCCAGGCCTCAAAGTCTGTTTATGAGATTAGTTCAAGCTCCATGGCCATGGTCAACAGGAGCACAGAGAGAGTTATTCATAAGACCTAATCTATTAAGGGACTAAAACACCTCAGCATCAACTGAACTTAGTGAAAGCTAAATCCTTCCCCTTTGGGATGCTTCTGATGATCTACACCACACGTAAGGAGAGTATTCTAGTCACAAAGTCTGGTTGATGCACAGTCCTAAGGTCCCGTAAGACTGGTGGTACTGTTATCAATTTCACTGGACAAAAGATTGACCCAGGTTATGAAATTTCCCCCTGTCCTTCAAAGGACAAGAGTTTTCTTATGTAAGACCGGTTTTACTACAGTGCAATTCAGTCTTCTGGATAGGAGTAGTTTTAAGGTATCGAAGTGGTACCAACTCCAGCAACTAAGATAGTTGCAAGGAACTGATCCTGTTTAGAGCTAAGCTATATTCTCTGTAGGCAAGTTGTAAGTAACATTCATGAAAGTCAGATAAAAAGATATGAAAAAACTGTATGCTTTGTGTCATGGTCCACTCAGTGGACTCGTGGTGGTTCGTTTACTATGATCTCGAAGTGCAAAAAATCAAGGCGACCACACCAGGAAGTTATGCTTCAATCAAGCAGCATAATTTTATTGTTTGCCCATAAAGTGGCGTGCGATAGGTAGAAAGACAGAAAGTGAAAAAAAGATAAAGTAAAAAGAAAAGGAAAGAGGATTATAGCTACCACCATGGGTCCAAGACGTCCCTATGGTCCCAGGTCCAAGCAGCATCCTGCTTGTCCTTCCGATCATCGTGATCCTTGGTGGGGAAGATCTCCCAGATTTGGTTGCTCAGGAGTCATCTTTTATGCTGAGCAACACACGTTGCTCCTCCTCTGGCCCATGGAATGTTGTCAGTCTCCGCCTTCGCGAGCAAGGTTATCACATATGTTCTGGTTCATTGTTATGACAACAGTTGTGATTCATCTTCTGGACAGCTGTTATGTGACCTTATCGTAGTTGTTCCTTCCAGTGCTGGGTATCAGGGAACAGCATAGTACTCCTCGTACCATGCAGTTCTCCTTCAGGGTCACTGGGTCTCGGTGTCCGTGAGGACCACATTCCATCTCCAGGTCTCTGTTAGCAATGTTGAGACAATATTGTTCTCTTTAGACCGACTCTTACACTTTGACACAAGCAGTTTGTGAAATGGACAAAGCTTTCATTTGCAATTCCGCAAAAGCAGGCCACAGCTAACAGCGGAATCGAGCTCAAGGTGACTTGCTATACCTGCCTCTCTCTAGCGCTGTTTTAAGACCTGGTGCTCATGGGACTTGAAAATATCATTCCTACTGTACAACACAATTCTGTACAGCTCTGTATCGATTTCAGGGCTTTATAATTGTCTTTGTAAGTTACTATAACCCGATACGTTAGGCAGAACTTTTGTTATTTGAGGTACAGGGGAATTCGATTGCAGTCAGAAGCAGGAAGGTGATACTTCAAGCACATTGAGCAATACCCTAATGCCTTTGGAATATAAGTACTCTCTGAATCATATCCTGTGATTTCAGAGTTCTTCCTTCCTATTTGGGCTGTTCTCACTATTTTGACTTTCACTTGCTGCTCTTCTAGTCTTTCAAAAACTGTTACATTTATTAAATATTTCATTGTGCAGCATCCTGCAGCTTCAGGGTATGCTGAAGGGCAGAGTTATGATGTTTTATTGCAGTTGTCAATGAACATGGTAATATTTTGGATGTATCTTTGGAGTGTTCACTTGACATTCTGTTTCCTTACTAATTTCCACTTCCCTGGATGCTAAAATAGATTTTTTTTTTTTTTTTTGTATCTGTAAACAAAAGAAAATTTGAATCATAGTTCTGATTAATTCTGAATGCTCTCTGAGTAGGATGGTGTTTTAGTGGGACAGAAATTCGCAAGGGCTTTCTGCATAGCTAGATGTGTGTGTGGGGTCAACTATTTTCTTGGTCTGTCCATACTGTTGGCAGGACATGAAAGAAGATCTGTTCCCAAAGCCATTTATACATATTGACATTGGACTGAGCCTGACCAGAGCAGCTCTTAATCTCAAGACTGAAAAATCCTTCTGATCCAGAGGCAGTTCATGGCAAGAGAGGACCTAACTCTCAACCATCTGATCAAGAAAAGGTTGTCTTGCTCAAAATTTTTATTTTAGAGCAACTTATTTTGCATAACTATGTTTTCATTTCTCCCAGTAAAATGGAGCTGCACGGCAAAGTGTGCCAAGGATTTTTTGGTGAAAGATACCACTTAGGTCCATAGCTTGTTGTAGTAGTCACAGGGAAAACACATTTTGTTAGAAATGTTAGAACATCTTGCAATATTACACATTCATATCATGGGCTTTAAATTTGTAAAACTGAGGACTGAAATTGGCCAAGCAGACACAGAGTCCTTTACTGTAGCTACTACGTGTTACTTTTTCCTCAGTGGCCAGTTTATGCTATGCCATGTCTTTACATGCCCCTACTGAATATTTACAAATACTCTTTAAGATCAGTTTTCCCCTCTCTTTTCTCACAGCTTTCTGCTAGTTTTTTACTGCAGTTCATTCCTCTCAATTTCTTAGAACAAGGTCTCTGACCTTCCACTTCCCAACTCAATGACTTATTGAGATTTTAAACAATATCGACTTATTTAGAGAATTCACAGAAACCTGAGACTTGTTCAACTGTACTGAATTATGCTCCTAAGCCATTGCAAACTTTTGCTGCAAACCAGGCCGAGGAGAATGAGTTGAAGAGACCAATAAAATCTGTGCTTTGACTTTTGCTCAGTTAGCATGCTGAAGCCATTAAATCTTACAGTCACGTCACACATGTGCTTTGTGTATCTTCTGAATTGTCTGATGGGAAGATGACTAAAAGAGGGCTAAAGGGCTAAAGATCTTGGATCCTGTTGGTCTTACTGAAGTCAATATTGAATAAGATTTACATTTACCCTGTCATTGGTGTTACTTAGGAGCCATATCATTGATGTCAACTGCAAGAGGAGAATTTGCCTTCTCCTGGGCTACTTGGACATGGAAAAGAAGCTGACTTGGACCACATAATAGCAAAAATCAAAGCCCAGTGGGTGTTTGCTCAGTTCTTCAGAGCTCAGGGATGCACTGAATAGCTGGTATCTTTTTTCAGGTCTGAAAGGAGAAGCCTTAATAGATTTCTCCCATTATGGGAAGCTCTTTTTTGCAAACTGCACACCAATAAAATAAAATAAAAAAAGAATTCTCACTTTAATTTGGTAAACTAGAAGTAATGGAACAACTTGTGATGTCTCTCAAGCAGATGGCTCTGGCAGGAGGATCTGGCAGTCAGGCAGATAGCATTCTTGGGTCTCTTACCCTGGCTGAATATATTGTTCTTAGTTCAGGTAGGCAGTTGAGTCAAGCTGGTGTCAATGCCAGTGCAGAATTTTGCACAACTTCTTCCCATATTTCACTCTTTTTAAAGCATGAAAAGATTACTGAGGCAGTATTCATATTTGTGAAAAGATAACGTCATCTTCAGAGCCAATGTACTTTTTACATACCTGGTCACAGGTGTATAACAGCGTATAGCTGCAGTTCTAGGGATCTGCAGGAGGCATGGTGTCTCAGGGAACAAAAAGTTGCACTGGCAAGGCACAAGATTTGCAGCCTCCAGTGACCAGCAGCAATAGACTTTAACGATGAAGAATAATTTAAAAAAAAAACCAACCCAAAACATAAAGAGCTACTGGATTTCTAAGTTGCTTCTTTGATTAACAGTGGCTTAGGGAGAAAAAGAAAGTTCACCTTCACAGACACACCTGAAAGGTTTAAGAAACAGGACTAAGAAAGACTTAAAAGAGATAAAGCCCATGTGCTTCTGGATGAAAGTAATCTTTCATCCAGGATGAGAGACAGAAAGGATGAGAGATATGTAGCAACTCCTCTTCAAGGAAGTAATTCTTTAGCTCTTTAATCTGAGGCTTCTTGCATCTCGCTTTGAAGCATCTGGTAGTACCCTTAAGGCTGGTCTACTACTTCTGTGTTATCTTTAGCATGTGATAAACTCAGTGTCTGCTTGGCTGTATGTTTGGAAAGACAGGGAAGAAACATGCATTTTATTCCTATGTCTTCCCAATTACAGCAGAAATAAACTGTCTTTACTGACACTTTAGCTCTCAAACTCTAAAAGCCAAGAACATTTTTTGGCAAAAGTGCATTTATTCCTGCCATATTTATCTGGATATGCCCTGTTCAGTTTCCAGTGAAGGAAGATGAAAAACATGATGTTACACTTCAGATTCATTAATTCAGGGGATGTTTAGAAAACACCTATTCTTTGATCCCCTTCAAAGCTCTAGATGTCAGTGCTCAGAATATTTTATGATCTCCAGAACCACATGCTCTCTAGCTGTGGCAGTTTGCAATTGTCCAGCCATATAGGATTAAGTGCATTCACCAAAAACAGGAGGATCATTTTGTGCCTTAGGGTTTCTTCCCAAGTGAAACAGAGAGACCTCACTAAAACCCATTTTCAGCACATGACTAATGAAATATTCTCCTGGTAGCTCCCATAGTTGGCTAGTTTCTGAAGCTAAGATAACTGTCAGAGTTTTTATGCAGGGTTGTGCATTGAGGAGACCCTGCTTCCTTATCTTTGGCAAAGTATGTTTCCCCTTGTGTATTGATGTAGCTTTTTATCCTATCCCATGCTGCTGCTTCCTTCATTCAGGACGGTATGTTTAAAAATGAGAATTTGAGAATAGCTATTTACTCCTCCTAAACCCTGCAGTGTATAAACTAGACTGAAAGGGCGATGTGGCTGATTTCCACACTCTCCTTGTTCTATAATTCAGAAGTACCAGGAAAGAATGTTACTGTAAGGAGAGTCTGTATCCCCATGCTTTCCTTTCTTCCTGTTTGGTAGTGTTCCAGCCTTGACAGCATGAGCGGGGTGCAGCAAGCAAAAACACGTTTGCCACAAGCTCCTTCAAAAAAAGTCTGAGAAGATCCCAAGCTTAATTTTTTGTTCCTCCTTTTTGTTATTTCATGGCTCTATGTAGTTCAGCAGAGACCAGAAACCACCCCTTACTTCCAAGACCTAGGGCTGACTATTACTTTACACACTTGGCCAGTTCTTAGTCAGGGCAGAGTGAGGTGCAAACAGATGGGATCAAAGAAGTAGTATTTTAATGTAAACACTGGAGCTGGGTATGAGGTGATAAGAAAGCAAACCCCATTACTGTGTAATTTCCTCAGTTATTTGCTGCTTTTTTTTTTTTTTTTTTTAATTCTTATACATGAAAATCATGGAAGCTCTAAGCTGGAAAAGTATTCCAGTTCTAAGCTGCTATATGTCTTGAAAAAGTTCCAGCCCAGGATCCACAAAAATGGCTGCAGCACTTTTTGCACTAAAAGTTGAGTTCTGTGCACGGATCCCAGAGCTGCAGTAGCAATGGTGCCCTGTGGCCTGCAAGGTCCTGTATCAGCTGGAGTAGTGTAGAGGAATGCAGGCAGTGGGCTGATTAGCACTGATAACATGCAGCTGTGGCCTTGCCCCAGCGGCAGTGGGTTGATTGACATGGATGATGTGCAGCTGTAGCTTGTTCCTGCTAGGTGGTTAAATAGCCCTGAGGATGGTAGGATAAGTGGTTGGATGGAGGAGGAGGAGGAGTGTGGTCTGACCTCTAGAGGAAGGAGAAACAGTATGGACAGTAGAATCTGACCAATGGTAAAGCCTTGTTGTAGCCAGCTAGTTTGTTTGTTCTGCAACAACTGGTGCCCTGTGTGAAGCCAACTGAGCTGGACTCTGACTGCAACTTTTGGTGCCCAATGTAGCTGAGACAAGCAGGAGAACCTGCAACCCATAACAGACACTGTGAGAGGTGAGCTGTTGACAACTAATTGATATGGGTATATTGCAATATTTGTTGTCTATCTTAACTCAAATTGCAACTGGGTAGTGGTTGGGAGTTACAGGTTTTTGTGTGGAGGTGGATAAGGAACCTCAACAGGCTGAAATGGACAGCATGACTGCCCCAGCGATGGCAGTAGCAGAAAGGAAGCTGCTGTGGTCATTTGGATATACAAAACCTGATTTGTTTTTTTAATTTTTTTACAAATATAAATGTATTTTTACAAAATACAATGACTTGGAGTAGAAGCAGGGTGGGTGGGAGGCAGGGAAGTGGTAGAAGATGAGTGCTGCAAGGGGAGGAAAGGAGAGTGAAGAGGCTGATATGTCCAGGCAGCAAAAAAGGTCTGCCCAGAGCCCTTGTGTTGTGGTCTAACCCCAGATGGTAATTAGATACCACACAGCTTTTTCCCCCCCTCACCCAGAAGGATGGGAAGGAGAGTTGGAAAGGAATGTAAAACTCAAGGGTTGAGGTGAGAACAATGTAATAATTGAAATAAAATAAAAATGAAAGAACAATAATAACAATAACTGTAACAATTACAAAGAAAAGGGGAGGGAAAGAATAAAATCCAGAGGGAAAGGGAGAAAGAAACATGTGGTGCACAATACAACTGCTCACCACCTGCTGTTCGATGCTCATCCAGTCCCTCAGATATCTGTACCAGGCATGGCATCCCATGGTATGGAATACCTCTCTGGCTAGTTTGGGTCAGCTGGCCTGGCTGCATCCTCTCACAATTCCTTGTGCCCTTCCAGCTTTTTCACCAATAAAGCCTGGGGAACTGAAGAGTCTCACATCAAAGCAAAAACACAGCCCCATACTAGCTCCTAAGATAATTAACTCCATCCCAGCTGAAACCAGAACACCATGTCATTACTCTCCTTCCTTGTTCTCCCGATGGGGATGCATTTGGGGTCAGCTTTTCCTTAGGAGCACTAGCAGGGGTTCCCCATAAACTCTAGGGCACTGAGTGAGTGCTCTCTGTTTCATGAGATGACCTGGCCTTTCTGTTTGCTTTTGTGCCCCAGGTGGTGCTGCCCTCCTCTCCTGGCAGTATCCCCAATGATGTCCTGTGCCCCTCAGCCCCCCTCCCTTCTGCAGTGAGGAGCATTTTCCCATCTGCTCAGTAGCTCCTTGGCCTGCCCTGTCTCTTGCCCTCACAACTTCTCCCTAGCCAGTCAATTCCCACACCTGCCCTCAGAAGCATTCATTCTTTTAATAGTCCAATTCCTCAGAAGTGGTCTTCAAAAGGATAGGTAGCCACTGGATGCTTTCTTTCCCTTGTAGTCTGCCTTTTCAGTGTTGCTTCCCCACTTCCCTGTGTGTGCATATATATATGTATCCCCCTTGGTTTTGGCCCTACTGTATGCACTGTAACTGCAAGCATCCTCTTGTCAATGGCGAAGAATGACTGTAAGCCCCCATGCTCCCCAAAATGCCAGCGTGTTGGCAGTACTTCAGCAACATTTAGTAAAAAGACAGTTTCAAAACTGCATCAATACTGCCTTGGACATTTATTGCCTTTATCATTAATACTTTGGCCCTGTTAGAAGTTGAAGGCTATGCATAAGGGTCAGGTCTGTCAGGAAGGGTTTGTCAAGCTCAAATTCCTGCAAGTCAAAATAAACAATAAATTTTATATTACTTGCCCTTGCATTTCTCTGTGAATAAACAGGGAGTTATGCTTGATTTGTACCAGCCTCAGGACCAGGCTTATGGTCTTAGAAAGCATGGCATAGTCCCTGTGTGTGAAAGATGAGATACTGCAGTCTTCAGAGACAAGCACAGCTATTTCTGTTAACTTCAGAGGTGGAAAATGATCCTCTTGGTATTATTTTGTCATTTATAAATAGGCTAATTTAAGAAATATCTTTCTAGTAATATTTTTCTCACCATTTAAGTAATTTTTTGCAAATTTTGAAAAGAAAGAAACATCACATCAAACAGTTTCCTTACTGATGTTCGTAAGGGTGTTTTTCAGCAGAGGCACAAGTAACACAGGCTGCTGCCATGCAAGGAAGTGTGTGATTAGTTCAGACCCTGCAAGGGCACGGAACAAGCAAGAGAATGACATCACAGGTCCAGAGGAGGCCACAAAAATGAGAGGGCTGGAGCACCTCTCCTATGAAGACAGGCTGAGTTGAGGTGGTTCAGCCTGCAGCAAAGAAGGCTCTGGGGAGACCTTATAGCAGCCTGCCAGTACCTAACGGGGGTCCACAAGAAAGCTGGAGAGGGGCTATTTACAAGGGCATGTAGCGACAGGGCAAGTCAGCTTTAAGCTGAAAGAGGATAGATTTGAGATTAGATATTAGGAAGAAATTCTTTACTGTGATGGTGGCAAGACACCAGAACAAGTTGCCCAGAGAAGCTGTGAATGCCCCATCCCCTGGAAGTGTTCGAGGTCAGGTTGGATGTGGCTTTGAGCAACCTGGTCTAGTGGAAGGTGTCCCTTCCTTGGTGTCCCTACCCATGGCATTGGGGGTGGACTAAATGACCTTTAAAGATCCCTTCCATCCAAACAATTCTATGATTCTATGGTTTTCAGAATTGGAGCAAAAGCCTAGTGACGTAGAAGGCAAGGTAATGATACCAGTATATAGGCCTGTCAAGTGCTCAGTAGGAACTGATGAGAAATAGTATTTTTAAAAGGTGACTTTTTCTTTGAGTTAAAAACATTTTGGATTTTGCTAAGAGCTGAAATACATTGCCAATTTGATTTTTCAGGTTAATGGTTCCCCTCTGAAGAAAATATATACCTGAGCTTGATGTCTTCTCTTGCCACACCCCTATCTGGCTTTTCTCCAAATTAAGTGTGTTGACGGCCCTCTGAACAGAAGAATTCTCCAGTACATAGCTCCAGAATCTCTGATGGATTTGTCATAGTGTCAGGTCCCCCATGTTTCTGTCCAACCTATGCACCTGGATACAGTGATGGTAACTCCTTGTTTGAGTCCAAAGGAGGTGGTTCTTGCTCTGTCCTTACTGGCATTGATAAATTCACTGGGCTTTTCTTAAGAATCTTCAGTTTACAGCAGTGGGTTAAAGAAAGAACCAAAAGCAAGGGACAAGGGGGGACAGCATGAATACCCAAAGGATACAGGAATGTTACAGTGTGGGAATGTCTAGCATTGCTGGGAATCTGCTGCGGCCTGCAGGCCTTGCCTACTTCTGATCAACTCCTGCTTTCTTTTATGGTTCCTTCTGTGGCTCATTCTCAATCAAGTTAGGGTGATTAAAGGTAAAATAAATGAGTGTAAAAGACTGTAGACTACATGACTCATTTGAAGCAAAGCTTGTTTTATTAAGGGCAGTAAATTTATTTTTAATGCTGTTTTTGAGGCTGTGAGTATTAAAATTAGAGCTCTGTGCCTGGTCTGTCAGCAGAATAATTAGTGACTTGTCAAACTGTAAAACACTGGCTGAACACAATAACTGACTGCTTCTACACTGGTCTTAAGGTGAAGTCTCCCCTAAAGCAGAAAAAGCTACAGTTCATCCTGGAGGTTATCTCTAAGCATGTTGAGGAAAAGAAGATTGTCAGGAGTAGTCAACATGGATTACAGGGGGCCCAGAGAGGTTGTTGAGTCTTTCTCTGAAGAAATTAAAAACCTGCCTGAACATGATTCTGTGCAACCTGCTGTAGGTGACCCTGCTTTAGCAGGGGGTTGGACTAGGTTCCTTCCAGCCCTGCCTGACCATACTGTGATTTGGTGAAGCTCATTGCATCTAACTGTAAGCATATGAACAGTCTTCTTACTTACATTTCTAAGTCCAGCATGGATTTAAACTCATTTTCAGATCCAGATTTGTCTAACATAGATATTGGACACGAACACGCTTGAGGTTTACACCCAGTTCTGTAAGCGTTTGGAGGGGGAGTGGGTCTGAGCGTACTTGGGATCCTGTTGTCAGTCGTGGCCTGCATATGTGAGGTATAACGGATCTAAGCTTGTTTCTAATTAAGAAAAGAACGGATTGCTTGGATGTGAGCTACACTCAGCCATGTAGACAGGAAGTGTATTGGTTGCTTCTCAGCCACTCTTCATCTCACAGGGTAAATGTAGTAATAAGGCTTTTGCTCATTTGGAAATATTTTGACAACTCATTCCACTGGCTTTGGCCATCCCTTGGCAATGGAAGAGATTAATCTTATATTTTAAGCTTTGGGGAGGTTCTTCTCTTTTTTTCTACATGGTGATATTAAATGCATATGCATCTTTTGCAGAGCAACTTAGCTAATTTAGGCATAAAGTCAGGAATGCAGTATGATACAATTTTATTCAAAGATCTTTTTGTTGTTTTTTATTGTCATTCATAGTCTTCCTATTTTAAGGTTATGTTTTCCAAAGCCTGTTCCCATCTATGAATAAATAGCAAGGGAGTATCTGTTTGGATATGTACCTGTGTGGGCTGTAAGACTTTGCGGAGGTTATACTTCATAGTATCAAATAAACAGTTGTTTGCTTGTTATTAATCTTAGAAGTACCTTAGAGTGATGGAGAGTAAATTCCTAACTTTATGTAGCAAATGGTATGTACATGTCACATTTTTAATCTGCTGCACTCACATGCAGTTTGTTCCATAAGAGTAAAATTCCCTGTTGTGTTAATGGGACCATATAAGCGCTGCAAAAAAATGCTCATATGTAACTATTTGCTATAAAGTTAAGTAGAAATTTAAGTAGGTTTTTTGGAGTTGGTGGTGTGCCATCTGAGCAAAGTGATGTTGCATTCTCTGGGTACTTTCTCATGTAGTCTTTGCTCTGTGCTTGCTGTGAAGGTACCTAGAAAGCTGCCATTTGCACTTCTGTTAAGATGAATGATGCTGCAGAACAGATCAGCACAGTTCAACTGTGCACACTTTTCTTTATTTATCTTTGCCCTAAATTGTTGCTTTTCATCCTTTGAGGCAAAATGGGTCTAAGGGGAAAAAATATGTATTTTGGTCTTTCAAGAACATGTTACAGGCATTCTAACTAATTTGATTGAACTGTTCACACTGAGCCAACTGAAGCTAGCCATAGTTATTTTTGGTTTCATGTAGTATGAGACTTAGTACATAACAGCAGTGGAATTGGAGTAATTTAAATGTGTGTAATTTGCATGTGAACCTTTTTGACACTTCCCTTTTATTCCAGTAGTTTGTTTTTACTCTACCCTAATCAGAAAGGTCAGTTAGACTCTTGGAATATAGTCAGATGAAAAGGCAGTAGACTTCTTAAAACAGTCTCTTAAGTATATACCCAGCTCCTTTCCTTCCAAATTTCTGTTGTTTCTTAATTTGCTTTTTTTCAGTCAAGACACCTGACTTGACTGGAATTTAGATAATTGATAATTTGCCTCCCCATGATGCCAAGCAAGGAAGTCCAGCTGTGGATTCCCATGGTGCTGCAGCACCTTGGAGAGATAGCATTTTGTAGTCCTGGTTTGAACTCACACCTGCTAGAATATTTTTTTGTGTAATGCAGTAAACTTCCTCACTTCTTCCAAACTTGATGCTTTTCAGTCCTGGCTTCCCTGATGCTGAGGAACACTGAAGACCAGCTGGCCTGCTTTATAGTGCTTCCTCATGTAGGAAGCTGAAATTTTGGATAGAAAAGGTCATGTTTAGAAAGAGAAGGAAGAATGAGAGGGTAAAAGGGAACAGATGCAAGAACAGTGGCATTTCAACCTGCCTTTTGTTGCCTTTGCTTGTATGCCACAAGATTTCTGCTCTGCAATGCGCTGGAATGAACCTGCACAAAAAGAAAATAATATTTGGGATGATTTGCTCTTACTCAGTCTTACCAAACCCATCCTGACCTTGTCACAGAGTGTTGGCTGATCATATGTGTCCCAGGGGATGCTGACAATCCAGACCTGGCCTTCAAAGTCACTGAGTGTTAGACACACATTTTAAAACTTCTTTTTGTTCCTGTACTTGGCATAACCATTATTTTTCCAAGTCAGTGCCTCAAAAGAGATGTAGAGTCCACCAGCTAGTGCAGAATCCCTTTGTGCTTCCAGTCTTAAGACCAGTGAATTGTAAATTGCCCACTTGACTATAGTGGGGCCAGAATTGCATGGTTTCTGTTTAAATAAAAAAAGGTACAAAGAAACAAACCAGAGAAAGACATTCTTCTGCCTGCTTCTCTGCTCACCCATTTATCTTGACAGTCACTGCTTAACACAGCCTAACAGGAAAAAATGGTATGTTTGCTTATTAAGGTATTGCCAGCTTGCATTTCTAGCTGCCCTTTACCACGTCCTGTTTGCTTCAAGCACCAGTATTATTAACCTTAATTAATTTTATTATTGTGAAAGCAGCTAAAAGCATGAATCAATTCAGGGTTCCTTTCTTCCTAGGTGTTGTGGTGTCTGTTCTTCAACCTTCAGCAATGCAAAACCAGAAGGGTCCTCTGAAAGACCAAGCAAGATAAACAGCTGCTTAATTTCCTCCATCTCCAAGGCAGCTGTACTGAAAGCTCACTGAAAGACCTTTTGGGTCCTTGAAATACCCTCCCCTGAGATAGTCTATGCTGAGGTTGCACAGAACCTCTGGGCCAGTCACAGTGGGATGCCTTTGCCACTCATTCCCAGTCAGGCTTATTTCAACCTCCAATTCAGTTAGCTGTTGGGATCCCCCTTCACTCCAGAAACACAAGTGGGTTCTGCTCCTGTATAGCTTGATGCATTAGGGTACACTGTGCACTGGTATCTGCTAGGGCTTTATGTGTGCCTGATGTGCCAGGCCATCCGATCCACACAGTCCACTAAACCCAGCTGTCCCTCTCCTCCATGTGGCTGGAGGCAGGGCCCCTCTAGTCCTGGTTGTAGGATTCTCCACTTCTTGTTAAAGCAAATTAGAATTCCCTTCCCTAGGATCAAGAGTAAGATCAGCCTTTCCACTCTGTCTGGGAAACTGCCTGCTGGAGATGGGAGCAGCAGCCTTCCTGGAAGAACTCCTATTTGTGATTGTTTTTTCTTGCAGTTCATGTACCTGTGTCTCCAGGGTTGAGATGGGTTTTCCATCCCACTTCCTCATGTCCACTCTTTGGTCCTGCTGGTGTGTACCTCCTATATTCTTCCTCTTGAGCAGAAGGGCATTTACTGTTAATAGCAAGATTTGAGTCTGTAAAGGTGGGGAATAGGATCTACCCTCTTTGACGTGCTGGACCATCTCCTGGACAGTTGAGACAAGGAGGCAGAGATGTTATATTCATATTCCCAGAGTTAGCAGGCTCCTCTGTACAATGTTGGTGGTGCTTTGTCTCCCCAGCTCATTTCTGCCAATGAGTTGGCATATGATGATGGTGCACTCCATACAAATTCCTGCCACGTGGGTCACGTGCATGGGACTTTGTTGGGGTCTGTGGGTAACTGCATGCTATTCAGGCCATAATAAGTCATCTCTTTCAGAGCTAATTCCCTGGATACCTCTCTGTATTGCAGTCCACTTGCCTGGGTGACATGTAATATCCTCCTTGAAGGGACGCCCTTCCTTCATGCTTGACAGGAGTGGCCTCCAGAGGCTGAGGATGTGTCCCTCTTCCAATTGCCTTGTCAGTGCCCCCTCCTCTAGAAAGCGATCCCAGCTGCTTGGCTTCCCTACCCTTTAATTCCAAGCTATTAGCTGCATTATCCCAGCATTGAAGCAGCCAGGTGATAACGTGGTCACTGGGATGATGGCTAGAATGTTTTTTTGGTATATCCCACTGCTCATTCAGGGATAGGTATTGAGTGATTACCTCTTGTTCTGACTCTTCCTCCTGTTCCTGTGGTGGCCCTGCTTCGTCCACCTTTACTAAACGAACTGTCTTTGATGTCCATTTCTTTTTATGTCTAGGGATGACTGATACTGGCATGGGTTGGTCCTCTGGTTCAGCTGCAGTGCCTGTAGCAGGGGTTGGAGTAGCCACAATGCCTATCACTTTGCCATCAGATCCAGAGACCTCTTCCCCTTCAGGGTACTGAAAAATGTTGAACAGGGCTCACTAGACATGGGCTAGGGCCCAGCACATTGTAGTAAATTGTGCCTCTTTGGAATTCCCAGGCTGACAGCATGCTTTTTCCAAATATTTTACTAGTTCTTCTTGATTCTGCACTTCTTCAGGGGTGAAACACTGAAGATGCCCATTGTCCTAGGTACTTTCCCACACTATCCCATGCACTCTACTACTCATAGCTATCCAAATTTGGGGCAGATCTCTGGGTGGTATTCTTAAATAGTTGTTTAACCTTAAAGACTTCAGCATTTCTAGCAATACGATCATACCGGTTTCAACATACCAAGGATATTAGAAATTTTCAGAGCTCTGAAACACCACTGTAATTAACCTGGCAGGGAAGGGCAAGATGTGGAAAGATGTTTCCTCCATAGATAGGCTCTCTGAGAAGAAAAGGCAAAAGGTCTAATTATTAATAGTTCCAATTAGATGACTCCTGAAGTACAGAGGTGACTGCAACGCTGAGCACACAGACTGGATTAATTTCATGACAAGCAAGTCTATCATGTCGGAAGCCTGTGCTGCATAGTAAAACACAATGATAACTTTAGCCCAGGCTCCACGGGCAATAAACAGCACAACAGGGAACACATACTGCAAGTAAAGTACATAATGCAACCCTGAGATCATGGGCAGCGACTCTGAGAGCAAAGAAACCAGCACTGTGGCCAGCTATTATTAAACCAATATAATAGTTAGTTTTATTTTAACACACTCTAGTCGGATCTGTTATGTCAACCCTTTGTGCCCCATGTTGGGTGCCAAAAAGAACTGTCATGGTTTAACCCCAGGCAGCAATTAAGAACCATGCAGCTGCTCACTCTCTCCCCTCCCTCCCTTGATGGGATGTGGAGGGGAATTGGGAAGAAATGTAAAACTCATGAGTTGAGATAAGAACAATTTAATAACTGAAATAAAATGAAATATTATAAAAATAATAGTAACAACAATTGGAATGAAAAGGAGAGAGAGGGAGAGAGGAATAAAATTAAAAAGGAAAGAAACCAAACCAGTAAGTGATGCATAATAGCATTGCTCACCATGCACTGACTGATGCCCAGCCAGTCCCTGAGCAGCGATCAGCAGCCCCCAGCCAATTCTCCCTGGTTTATATACTGAGTGTGATGTCATGTGGTACAGAATATCCCTTTGGCCAGTTTGGGTCAGCTGTCCTGGCTGGGTCCCCTCCCAATTCCCCGTGCCCCTCCAGCCTTCTCGCTGGCAGGGCCTGAGAAACTGAAAAGTCCTTGACTGAGTGTAAACATTCCCTAGCAACAGCTAAAGACATCAGTGTGTTACCAACATTATTCTCATATGAAACCAAAACCACAGCACTGCACCAGCTACTGAGATGAAAATTAACTCTATCTGAGCTGAAACCAGACCATTAGGTACAAAGGCTCAGATTATTGAAGAAAATTAAATGCCTGAGTAATTTAAGCAAATATTTCTTAATAGAATTTTTATACATATTAAAAAAACAGAGAAATATTGTGTAATATGTTAAATATAAAAGCAAAGGGATAAGATTAGAAACTGCAAAATGGAAGCAGCTAAGTAGGAAGCAGATGGGTGAATGCATTAATGGATCTATCATAGTTGAAGCACATAGTGAAATGCTGCTCTTGAATAAAGGCATGTGGTTTGATTTTTTGATTGAACAAATGTGTAGGTTGTTTAGTGAAAAAAAGAAAAATACAGAAAATGGGGTGAAAAAAATCAGGAGTTATTATAATGCCTTAATAATATGCAGCTATTGACCTGAAGTTAGATGTCTCTAATATAAATAATACACATATACAGCACTTAATATAATGTATTTATTATTTTTGTGGTGAGGTTCTAGTGATTGTTCCTTAGCAGCAGCATCCCTAAAGTATCCCAACCAACCAATCAGAACACAGCCTTGGATGAAAAAAGCTTTTCATTCAACCACTGCTTCAATGCAGTGCACGACCAAAAAATGCAGCTGTGTGGAATGTTGAGATAGAGTAATATATCTTTGCTACATGAGAATGATTATCAGTATGGAATGAAAGACTGAAAATAAGAGTTTTCACTGAGAAGAGAGAGAAAGAACGATCAAGTAGTTTGGAATTTAGCCTTTTAATGAATGGAGTGCAGGAAATCTTGCATTACATTTCTGCTTTTGGCACTTGCTTGTTTGATCTGCAGCAGTCACAGAACTGCATGATTCCTCAGTTTGTCTCTCTGTAAAACAATGCTAATATTCCTTGAGTAGGCTAGAACTCTATTGATCTGCTGGGGTTATTTTCAGATCTCATAAATTTGCATATGAAATATTTTGTGTAGATTGTGGTGTCCTTTTACTACTTAACGTTGTACCAAACCTGACTAGCCTGACAAATAAGCCAGCAGTCTACTTGCATCATAAGTTCTGCCAAATTTTAGTTTTATTCTTTCCTTTTCCAGAGATCTTTATATGTATGATTTCTAATAGCTAGAGACATGGTAAATCTTTATTGGATTGTTTCCTTTTGGAGGTTATATTTTGATTACAGTGAAATTCGAGTTTTGCAGAAAATTGAAAATATACAGAATATAGATTTGAATATATAGTATTCTAATGTAACTTCTTGAAGGTCTGTTGACTGAAAGGCAGCTGTCATAAAGCTATATACATAACTCCTTGTAACCTGCGCAGGGGTATTTCCTACCAGGGACTGGCTAGCTTTTTATGCTGTGTTTCGGTACTTCAGCTGGTTAAAACAACATACTTTTTATGTATCTCTGTCGATTTTGACTTGTTGATACACTTTGATGCCAGTGCCTGTGTTTTGGTATTCCTGTCTATTGAGTATTCATTACTTGACCCAATTAAATTTTAATATTATCCCTCAAAAACTGAGTTAGAGACAGCTACCATAAATCTGTTCATGATCCCCAGAATACGAATGTAATAAATCAGCAGTTTCAGCCAGCAGACTTTAATGAGTCATATGCTTTGGTCTATTTTTTTAGGGTTCTATAAGATATATTAAACAACAATGCATGCATGTTTAGAAAATACCAGGCTCAGTCAGGCTTTGCTTTGAGATTAATTTTTGACATTGCTTTGATGATTTTAACATCATTCCGTATAGAGGGTGGTTTGCTCATCATAGTCTGATGATTTGCTTATGATTTAATCAAGCACTGAATTCAGAGGGGAATGTGACTGCATCTGGCTTCCCTGAGAGACAGTCCTATTTTTAAAGAGATGGAGGGCCATCAGTAATCCAGGAACATGAAAGCTTTGCAATCATGTTGCTTATATTTAAATTTATTGTAAATAGGTTCATTATTTAAAGTGTTTGTGCTAAGGGTGATTGTGAAATCAATGGTGAATAAGGGACTGCCTTTCCCATTTATGATACATTGTGACCCTGGACCACTTTTGCAATGTCCAGCACTCCAGAGTATCAAGACAGTGGCAAGGTGGTCTTCATACACCACTTGAGGAGCTGGTAATGCAAGGTGTCTGCTTAGAAGAGACAAATTTCAGTGACTAGTGCTAGAGAGAAAAACACTCTGCCTGACTGGTACAGAGAGGTAGGTGCCTTAACCTGAAAGATCCAACAAGAATTTGCAATACCAGTATGCAAGTTTTTAAAAACTTTTTTTCAAAGTATTGGGAAAGAATTTTTTATGTTTGCTTGAAATTTAAGAGTAATAAGAGATTGTTCATACAAAATCATAATCGCTGCATATAGAGGTAGCTAGAAGATATATTGGTGATGAAAATGAAATTGACTTTGTAAGGATTTTGCTTAAACAAGTTTCAAAGTATAGTTGGCTTTATGGATGTTCATCAATTGCCAGTGTAACTTCCAGGTTCCTTATTTAGTAACCCATGAAACATTTAATCTACACCCAGTTTCCATTACACATAGTGTCTAAAAGTCCAGACATCATTAATCATTTTTTAATGACTTCGTTCCAGAAGTCATTTTCTGGCTAATTATCACTACTTTGGCTTCAGCCATCAGGTGTGATCTAACTAAAATTACTATCTTGCCAAGATAAAAAAGACTAAACCATACTTTTCTAATTCTTACGAACAAGCTGTGACATGTAAGTTGTTACACTGACCACATGGTGCTCCTCTGACTGAGTTTAACATCCCCTAAAGGAGTCTGCAGAAGTGGACAAGCATAATATTTAGTCACTTTGTCTCGTGGTCTACTGTGGTGTCTTAAAACAGCTTAAAATGGGGTTATGTTACAATACCAGACCACGAACATGAGTATCCGAGGCCTATATCTGTTCTGGTTACTCTACAATGGACATGAAAATCTCTGGCAATCTGTAGTAACTAGAAAATAGAGAGTAGTGATATCTTGGAACACCCAGTAAAAGTGAATCAGTCTTGGGTGTCAATTGAATTGGAACAGTCAACTCTCAGCGGACACACAGGCATTTTGCAATTTTACCTTATAAACTTTTCATCTTGAAAGTAAAAGAAAACCTGGTCGAAAAAAATTTGAATCTTCAAAATACTAAAATTTTTAAAGGTTGTATATTATATTTGTAAGCAATATGGACATTCTCTTAGGTAGTGTAATTTTTCTGCTGAAAATGTTGTGATAGATTTGGCTGGTCTATTGTTGCCTGTTACTACCTCCAACTGGCCTCATTATGTTGTGCTGTTGAAGAGTCTTTCAGGTAGCCAGTCTATTATGATAAATGTGAACATGAAATGGCATCTTCGTATTTCTTCCCTTTAGTTACTGCAACACCTCAATTCAGATACATTTTATGTGAGAGCTTTTTAATATGGGTGGTCCACCTTTACCCACCTTGATCCATATAATTTAATTTCCTTATGGATTATATCCAAATGTCAAGCATTCTTTTTGAGAATTACTGGATGGATCTGTTGGTTTCACACTTCAGGATAGATACATCATTGCTTAACATGCATTTCTATACATTTATTTTATTTCTCATAGCAGGGGAGAAAGACATATTGTAATTTTAGACTCAATTCTTCTTTTATCACTTATCCTTGAAATAATTTTCATTTAGAAGTCTACCAATAAGCAGGCTAACTTTCTTTTTATTGTCTCTGTTTTCATTTATTTGTTCTTGTTTGAAATGTATACTCTCAATTACTTGCACAGAGCAGTTTTGGAGGTAGCCAAGGAGTTGAGAAAGGCTTGCTAGTAGTATATGTTGATAAATCTAGAATTGCATAAAAAGTGAAAATATTAACAACAATATTCTAAAAATACCAAATTCAGAAGCCTAGCATTCTGAGTTCAGTACAGTCAGTAATCTGTATCTATATTTGGTTAAGTCTGTATTCCATGACACTAGCTCCCTTAGGATTGACAGCTCAGCAAACAAAGCACCCATGACAGAAAAAGGTGACGTTAATGCCTTAATAAAGGTTTTGTAACCCACAATAATAAGTAGGGAGGTGATAACAGGTAATTTTTAGGACCTTCCTACGTGATTTGTTGGAGCTTTAAAAATGTCATGTAAAACACATTTTTTACCATATGCAGCTGACTGGAATTACTAAGCAAGGGACAGGAGGCTTTTAGTTGTTGTTTTCTAGATTTGGCTACAGCAGATTTCCACGTTATAATTCCCCTCATGCCAATACTGCAGTGAAACTCTTTTGACCATAATGAATTTAATCTTGATGTCAGTGAGAAGAAAATTAGGCCCATAATTAGAGGCAAGACTTGCCCTCTAAAGCAAAACATTTTAGTGTTGACCTGACAAGCTGACTGCAATAACTGAACATTTTTGATATTGCATGCTGAATATCCTCTGAAACAAAGAGGAACCATTTAGTATTAAACTGCTTTTCTAGTAGGATCTTTAAAATAATAAGATGATCCATCTCATGTCAGAATCAAATAACTATTGCAGAAATAATTGTGTTAGCATCCCTTAAAATCCCTTACCATCCTTGCTGTACGGCTAGCATAGTTAGAGCATCTGTGTGTTCCTCATTATTTCAGTACAAAGGTGGGAAGATCCAGAGCTGGATGCAAGGCTTCCTCAACAGGGCAAGCAAAATATTTTCCCCTCTACTTAAAGGTTCAGCTCAGTAGAGGTTCCCAAATAGCTGTAATGTTTTTGAGGTAAATGTTGCATTTGCCTTAAAGATGACTATTTCTGTCAACCTCACTGAAATTTTCTTTACTGTTTAAATTATGATAGTTTTGGCTATAGCTTACTTTGAAACAGGTAGCTGTACTGCAGTGTTAGGAGAGAGTGGGTTGTTTGTTTTCTAGATTTAAAATAATTCCCGAGTTTAAAATGTGCAGGAACAACTTGATTGTATTTGCTGATTTTGAACAATGAAAAAAAAAAATCCTTCACATTTCAGATTTAAATCAAAGACGTGGTTGCCAATTTCATAAACTTCAGATTTTTCCTGTTTAATTCTCTCTCCCATCAGCATTATTTAAGCAAAAACAGTTTATGAGGTTTCTCTCTAGTTTTTCCTGTATAACAACAGAGGTTTGGTCCATGCTCTGTGTTTGCAGCAGTTAGGAAATTACCTTTATTAATGTTTAAGGTTTACGTCTCAAGTGCCACTTAGCCAAGTACTCAGAGTTCATGATGTCAATGGTATTCATATTTCCAGCTCTCTGTCATTTTGCCTCCAACCCATCACTCGGAACAGAAAATCTGCATATTTTTTTTTAGCTCTAAGAAGCAGTATTTTCAGATAATCTTTATTTGCTCCATTTGACCTCAGTTCTGACTTCTTACACAGATGTTTGACTGAAAGATCCAAAATTTGTTCACCTTTAATGTGAGCCTACGTCCTGCTACCAAAACTTTGTGCAAATTGGTTATTTTCCTCTTGCTGTATGGATCATTTCCACTCTTGGTCTACACATTTTGACTTTTAACTTAGCTTGTATGCCTTTCAGATACTGCTCTCATCTAGTTGTAGCTGCTTTCTGTCACATTTCCCTCCATAGCATCTCCACAGAATGAATTTCTACATTTCTTAGAAAACCTTCTTCTATGTTGCAGTTTCCTTGGCCTTTTTCTTTCTGCTGTTCATTTTCTCCCTTGCTAACACTGCTGCTTTGGACAGTGTAACTGTTTTGATTGCGTCTCTCCCAGCCTTCCCATTCTGCCCACTTCCCCTTCTTCAAAACATTGTTCATGCTTTTTGTGTTCATGCCTAGATCCTGTTCTACCCCATCTACGTTGCAGTCAGGAGGTGTATTTGCATGGTGCGGCAACCTGCGCAGTCTCCTTGGGTGCGGAGAGCAGGAACGTAGGTGGGAGGCCAGCACTGCAGAACGGGCCCAAACACCACGTGCAGTTACGTGGCCCACACAAGGCCTCAGCCACCGGGGCCCTCCATACCCTGAGTGTTTGGGGCCTGGCTGCTGGTAACAACCCCAGGGCCAGTGGTTGTGTGTTCCTGACTGTGGAGTGAAATTTGACTCAGACTCATACATTGTGCCAGATGTATATTTGAGGTTAAGTGGTACACATGCTTCCTTTAGGATTATGCAGTTTTTTGAACAAGTTTTCATTTCATGAGACTCTTCAGTTGGAAGGTGGAAGCACTTTGCTCATGTTGTCTTTACCTTGAGCTGAGAAATAATCAATTAAATCAGAAATTATATTGTCCATTTTTTACTTCTTTGTGATGGGGCAGATTTGGAGTGGAACTTTCTGTGCACTTTATCAGGAGGAGCAGCTTGAGGTGACCATAGAGAATTTTAATCAGGCTAATCAATCCCTAACCACTTTTTCCAAAATTTAATACATTCACATTGAATTGAAAAACTTCACATGTCAGTTTGGGAAGTCTAAAAGACTGAACTGAAAATAATGAAGAGAATCAAGGGCTGAATCTCTGTAGTTCACATTGCATAGGTAATTGGAGTACTTATATCTTATCTCATTCTTAGTTAAATATGGGAGTACTATCTGAATTTAAGTACCTTGCTGAGATGTCCATTCTAGATATTTTCTGTAAATATATACCTTTGCATAATATTACAAATAGTGAAGGATGTTTGAGAATCTGGAGAGGGTCTCTTTAACAGCCACACTGCCAACCAAAGAAATCTGTTTGCTAAAGATCTTGCATTCAAGTCAATAAATGACAGAAAGAGACTGAGAATTAGTTTATATCTGCATGTGTTTAGGTTTGACTGAAGTCAGTGGTAAAACCCCATGACTTTTAGGGAAGTCAGTATTTTACATACAGATTTTAAGACCAGGAGGAGCCAAAAAGATCATTCTGGCCTACTCCACAATGCAGACTGCAAAATATAATTCCTTAATATTTGCACTGAACCTGTGTTCTGGCTGCTTTTACAGGTATAGTTAGTTGAAACTTGCAAAGTCATTCAGCTGTTGTAGTCATTCTAGACCCCCAGCTGAATTGTGTGGGCTCTGCAAGGAGACAGGACAGGAATAAAAAGTTGTAAAGACATATTTTTGTCTTCGAGGTAAGTAGATCTGACTCTGAATAAACACAGCAATCAAATCTGTTGAGTAGGAAGGTGCAATTTTTATGTAATCACTTTTGGGATAGAACTTCCAAAATTCCATACAGTTACCCAGTTTTTAGTTAAGTGAGTAAAATTTGACTTTAAGTACCTTTCTGAGATGCCCATTTTAAATCTTTTCTGTAAAATAATACATTCACTCTTCCCATTTGACCTTTCACTTTAAACTTGAGTGCTCTCCTGGTCTCTCCTTGTTCTCACAACAGCAGTTTAAACTTTATTTTCACCTTTTGAAGGTTTCACTGCTTCAGTGCTGTCATCTTTTAGGCATTTCTCAAGATTATATATCTTCTGATTCTAATGTATCATGTATATCTTTCTTCTTTGTTTATCGCTTTATTTGGCTTGCTGTCTGTTTTTTGTTTGCCCACTGGAAACGCATGTGGTATTTGAAACAACATGTAACTCATGTTATGCAGAAGAACAAACTGCCATTGAGATTGAGCACATTGTGCTCTTAAGGTACTCTTTGCACTTGCCCTCACTACTCTTTGCGTGCCTTAGATCACAACTTAAAATTTGGAGTACTGCTACATGCAGATTCTTCTTTCTCAGTACATTTGACAGGTAGCAGCTGTTTATATTTACCTTTGGGCATTTATTTTGTTCAAGTATACAGCTTTCAATAAAATACTATATTCCACTTTTGAATCTGACTCATTTCTCTATACTTGGCTGACTTCACCTGTTTTCTATTAACTACAAAATTAACTGATTTTACATGGTCTAACTTCCACAAACTGTTAATGGATTACAGCTTGCCCCTCATAAAATTCAACATAAAACACCTGTCTGCAGCTTCTAGCCTGCTTTCAGGCTCTTACATACACCACAAGCGAATTTATTACTTATTTCCTTACTCCTAAATTTGCCAATACAGGCAGTGATACCTGAGTGAATTTTCTGTAAAGTTGGATGGAAGTGTGACTCTTAGAAGGAACTGAAAGATCCTTTGTACTGTAGTCGGTGAGTTGCATCACAGAAACCAGTATTAACACCTCCTACCTTCACTATAAGCAGCCCAAATCTTTCTTGTACCACATATCATATAAAGATTTTTTTTAAAAATCTCAAAAAAACTAGTCAGTGGTTTAGAATTAGCAAAAATGTTAAAATTTTCCCAGCATTTGTTTTCCAGAAAATTCTCCCAAAAGATTGGTTTGATTTTTGTTTGGGTTTTGATGTGAAATTTCAGAGATACAGTTAATTTGTTTTTAACCAGTGTCTCTCATGTGCAGGATAACAGTGCCAGGGGAAAGGAAGCGAAAACGACAAGAATATTGCAATCAACACATAGTGGATTATTGTACAGCAAATGCTATTTTGTTTTTAGTATAGTTTTCCTGGAAAAAAAACAACCCAAAAAACCCCACACACACCCACCACCACCTTGTCTTAGATCAGCTGTTGAAGTGTAGGAGTTGCCTTTCTCAGAGATAAGGCATCTCTGCTTGTTAGTAATGTTTCCCAATATGAGTTGACATCTCTAGATGCTTTAAAGCTTCTGCAGGAACTCAGGTGGTGGGAAACATCCAGATGAGGACAAAGTGGTGATGTTGAGGCAAAGTGGGATATTGTAGGCATGGAAGCAGGGAAGTGTAGGATAAAGAACTGAGGAAACATAGCAGTGCAAGGTAGGGGTGAATAAGGTTAATTCCTGTTTTGGGTGAGATGAGTGGCAGTGACAAGAACATGGGATTGGATTTCTGATCTGGAGATGTAAGGATAAGTGGTGAAAGCTTATCCTTAAAGTGGTTTGGGATTGCTAGGATGGGAGACATAGGATCACTCTATGTTTCACATTGAATTTCTACTTTTGTCCTCTCAAAGAGGCATAAAATCAGGGAGAATCTGTAAGATCACCTTATAGTCAGGAGGATGTTTTCTTTATATTATGGTGGTGCGCATTTCTCAGGAAAGCTCTAGTCACTCTAAAATGGCATACATATGGGACATTTCTAGAAGCATGCAGTAAAAATGATGGGAAGTTGAGAAGCATAGGCTGAATATTTCTATGTGAGAAGCAGTTAACCTGCTAGACCCACTTGGCTTAGAAGAGGGAGTCACAGAAGGAGTTTTAAAAGCTACAGTATTTAATACAATAAGCATGGAAGGAAGATTTGGGAGGATTCTTGTTTTCATGATAAAATCAGTAGCACAGCTAACTGATTTAATTAACTAGTATTTGTGAGTCTCCTTATCTAAGCATATGTGGTATACCAAGAATATTTGGTACAAGAACATAATGCAGGAACAGTTATGAAAGAAATATTGGTGTTGAGGGGGAGGAAATAACTAAAAATGTACCGTTGTGGTTTAACCCTCGTAGGCAGCTAAGCACCACACAGCCACTTACTCCTTCTCCTGCAGTGAGATGGGGTAAAAGTGCAAAAACTCATGGATTGAGAAAAAGGCAGGTTAATAGGTAAAGCAAAAGCTGCACGCACAAGCAAAGTGAAAATAAGGATTTAATTCATTACTTCCCATCAACAGGCAGATGTTTTGCTATTTCCAGGAAAGCATGGCTCCATCATGTGTAACAGCTATGTGGGAAGACAAATGTCAGAACTAGGAGCCTCCTCCCTTCCTCTCTCTTTCCCACAGCTTTTATTGCTGAGCACAACATCATATGGCATGGAACGTTCCTTTGGTCAGTTGAGGTCAGCTAACCTGGCTGTGTCCTCTCCCAGCTTCTTGTGCACCCCCAGCCTGCTGGCTGGCAGGGCCACGTGAGAAAGAGAAAAGGCATTTGTAAGGGCCCTTTCTGAGAAAAGGCTTTGCTCCTTGTCTGGGTGCCAGGCTGCAAAGTGGTTATGCCTTAGAATATAGTGAGGAAGCAACTAGCACTAAATCTGGCACTCTGAGCTCACCTGCAAATCAATTCTATGCACACCTGTCTGCAATGAGGGGTGTGCCCAAAGCCTCCCACATCTTAAATCCTGATCTGGGAAGAAGCAGTTTCCTCAGATGAGCATGGAGGGAGCAAACAGCTTGGCAGAGTGTGAACTAGCTGCAAAGGTGCTTTGCTGCATGTAGGCATATTCCAGGGCAGAACTTGGGTGGGTAAGTAATTGTATATAACCAGCACCTATGTATGCCATAAGGATCTCGCTTGGGGTCTGTGCCTTCATATGTCATAGGCACTGATGCTGTGTAAGCACTGTTGAGCAATAACAAAAACTTTGGTGTGTTATCAACACTGTTTGGTCACAAATCCAAGGCATGGCACCATATGAGCTCCTGTCAAGAAAATGGACTCTGTCTCGACCAAAACCAGTACAGTAAGTACTTGTAATTCTTTTAGTCCTATTAGTTGTTCATGGAACATCTGAAAATAATAAATGTTCATAAAAATAATGGACACTTTTTTCTGGCGGTTTCTCAAGACTGCAATTCTGCTCCTATGCAGAAAGGAGACTCAGATGATCAGATTTTATATTTCTAGAAGAATAAAACACTTAACTGCTGAACAAACCTATTCTACTGCTTGCTGATATTGGAGGAAACTACTATATTGTACCTCGGAGCCCTCTGGATCGTGCTACCCTTAGGTACATTGTCTAGCTGCAGATGGTTCATATTATTTAGAATGCAGAAATAAAAGGCATTCATTAAAATGCAAATTTGCCACTATGTCCTATGGAATTTCCTCTCACTGAGCAGTGCTGTGGTATACATTTACTGTGACTGGAAAAATCCTTACACTCATGTATGACTACCCCTATTTTCCTACAGTAAAGTGTAAGAGCTGTTTAACGATCATGGTTCAGTACAAACAATAACCAGCTGCCAAAATGAAATCTTGCTGTATAACCTGTTTACATACTGACGTATGAGCAGGGGATATCTGTCCAGCCTAATGCTTTAATTAAAAACAGAACACCAGACTGTTAGCTTTTTACAGAATGAAAAAGTCATGTTTTCTGCATTTTTCTTGACTGATGCAAAGGTTTCCAAAAGATGATAACCAAATTTAATGCTTTATGGCAGATAATTTGCATCTTTTCAATGTCCTGCCTTCTAGCCATTGTCAAATCTCTCATTGTTGCTTCCAAGCAACGTCATGAGTCCGATTGCTATAAGAAATATTAGCAAGATGATGCTGAGTCATTTATTTCTCTGTTTATGAGATATTAGAACTGCAGAATGAATCCCAGAATCTCAGGTTAATGTGACATTTATGTTTTCAAAGCTGGTATCAATATGTCTGAGATTTTTGTTTTTTTGGTTTAATCTATATTGGTTTTTTTGTTTAGGTTTATTTTTCCTTTGAAACAGAAATTGGGGTGAGACAGCTACAGTTTTAGGATGGGTATGCTCAGTACCGTGTGCAATGTCAATATTGATTCTAGCTTTATTTTTCTCTTTCTGTATTTCACAAAAAAAAAAGAATATAAGAGGATCAAGCCAACTTAATTATGAAGTGTCTAGTATGTAGTGGCCTGGGTTCTCACTCTTACTATGAAACATTTATTTTGCTTATTTATTTAGTGTGATTTAGTTTCAATGACTTGAGATTCCTTAGTTCTTGATCAAATTAAACACCTATTCCTGCAGTTAAATCTAAACATACCACTTTAGTCAAAGCTACACTGGGCCTTGAAGTTCAGCATATGTTCAAGAACATTGCAGAATAATAGCCCTTAATTGTGTAAGAAATAATGCTTTGGAAAATGCTGTTCAAAAGCACATTATTTAATCTCCTCCCTTTTATATTGTATTTCAAGCATATATACAATTTGCTGTCCACAAAATCTTTTAGTTATCAATTGACATTATTGTTTTCCTGTTCTATTTGTCCACAAAGTATTTGTAAGGTATAATGCTATAAATGCCCCAGCCCTGCTCTGAAAATTGAAGAACATAGAATGCAATAAATCATACCCCAATTAAAATTCAAGCTGTTAAAATTAGCTAGATATCTCCACACTGAGTTGTGTTCCCCAGTTTTCCCTCTTCCTGGGTTTGGGGTTTTTTTTCTTCTTTTATTGTAATACCCTTTTCTTCAACCTGTGAAGTCCTGTTGTTTGGTTTGCAAGCCATGCCCTAGGGGATTTTTTTATTTGAAAAATTTAACTTCCCTTTTGCAAATGAGTAGTAAGTGTAATAAAGAAAACAGCTTGGCATCAAACTTGAGCTACTCCATTGCAGATGATTCCCTGTAACGCTCTTCGGTCTGGACTGGAAAGACCATAGGCACTGCAGTAACTTCCTAGGTTCTCCCTCTCCCTGCTCAGTATAAAAAGAACTCTTTTTCCTCTGCCACCAATTGTGCCTTTGGGCTCTCTTCCAGTCTGTTATGCACCTGTTTAAAATAATGAGTGAGGGAGCAGCATATGCTTTATAAAACACTCACTTTTCTAGTACCTGAGCAAGCTATGCTTTACATCAGTGTACCTGTTTATGCTTATTATTTGTTCTAAATTATTATTTGGGAAGATCAGATGAGATTAGTGCACATTGTTCCCAGAGAAGAGAAAGCCCATGCTCTGAAGAATTTACAGTCAAAATAGATAAACCAGACTAGGGAACAGAAAAAGTCTTTAACATGTGAACACAAAGGCATATGTAGAATCCACATACAAGGTCCACACCTCCAGCTCATTTTCCTGTTTTGTAGAGCACATAGTGTGTCACATTCTGTCAATCTATGGCAATGTCATCGTTGCTCTGAACACAAGATAATATATCAATCACCATTATTTTACAGGCACCTGTTTGCTTAATTAAATGCTAACTCTGTGGCTGTAATAAACTATTTTGTGTCAGATCAAAGTGGAGTGCTTTTGCAGCATAGATGATTTCAATGCACTGATCTTGTAACTGAGGTTTGTAGATCAAAGTCTTTTCACTTAACAGGAACAGTAAAACCTGGGGAGCAATCCTGCTTGATTGCAAAATGCAGCAGGATCAAAAATTCAGGAGATAATATTGGTGTTCGTGTTTGCTGTAGATGTTGCTTTTCAAGTTTTTCTTTGCAAAACCTGGTATTTTGACAGTTGATTAAGCTACAAAGGCAAGAAAATCCAATGAGAATTCCATCGTTTAACAAAAAAAAATATCTATTTCACAGCCACAGAGTCTTTGAATTGCTGGAGCATATGCTGGTTCTTGTAAACCAGCTTGAAAGTGAAGCCTCTTCTGTAATAAAACATGAAGATCTGTCTAGAGTAAATTCCAGCATCCCTGCAAGGCACCACTTTGCATCTTTTTGCTGTTCTCAGCCTATGGAAATGCAGTCTTGTGCTATGAGGTGGAACCCTCCTGTTGTAGCTGTATATGAGCTCATTTGACTTTGGATGAAGTACAGCACCCAGTTCCATCTCTTGGGAGGCTGGGTCCCGAAGACCTTGCTTATCTTTCATAGGAACTTAAAGCATATGTGATTAGGGAAATAAATTTAGGAAACTTCAGTTGGCCATGAGCTGAAGAATTCATAATAAAAGAAGGAAATGGAGAAACTTGAAAGGCGTCCAGCAGAGGGGCTGGGTGTAGGGCCTGGAGCACATGACCTACAAAAGGGAGTTGAAGGAGGTGATGTTTACTCCAGCAGAGAAGACAAAAGATCCAATATGTAGCAACCCATAAGAACCAGGATGGATTTAACAAATATGATGACACCAGATTACTTTTCTCGATAGGTCCAGACAACAAGAGGCAAGGGCCAAAAATCTGTGGCTAAGGAAACTGAGATCAAACATTAGGAAGAATACTTTCACCAGAGGTTAGTGTACAGGACTGGAACAGGTGACACAGAAAAATGATGACATTTCCTTCCATTGGGGGTTTCAAGTGTCAGTAGTGAATAGCCAAGTGTTGAAAGGGCACAGTTAGCCTGATATGGTGTTAATGATAGCCCTGCTTCAAGTGGGATTGCTGGGCTAGAGACCTCCAGAAGTAATTCCAAATAACTTTTCCTAACAATTCTCCTTGTCCAGTAGATGTGATGTCAACTAAACACTATCTTCAATGATTTTTTAAAAAAATTAATTTAAGACATATAATATCCCTTGTTGGTGTTGTATTTACCAAATGAAACAATCCAAATTCCTTCAGTCTTCCATTTTAGTGCAGGTTTTCTCAACCTCTTTGTCACTTTTATAGCTTATCTTTGAATTTCCTACAGTTGATTTACCATTTTTTGAAGTCTGATGACCAAAAATTGTCATGCCAGGGCTACAATCTCAGTAGCACCATGAGATGAAAAATTAATTCCCATGTTTTACTTATAATACACATAGAATTGCCTTTTTGGCAAGAGTCATATTAATGACTCAAGGCTAGCTTGTACACCATTGCACTGTAACTGGCCATTTCCCACTTAGTTTTTACATTTTTACATTAGTTTCTTCTTCTGAGCTGTAAATAACTTGTCCTTCTGTGGAAATGCATTTTCTTGATACCAGAGTACAGTTTTCAAGATCATTTTGAATTCAAAGTCTGTTCTCTAAAACATGTATAACCGCTTCCTAAGAGGCAAACTCTGCTTGTGCATTTTGTATTTCAAAATGAAATGTTAAATAAACCTGGACCCAACACAGACCGATGAAGTATACCTTTAGATTGACAATAGATCACTGATTCTTTAAGTCTGATTGTTTTCAACCAGTTTCCCAAGTATAATCTCCTTTCAAAATAAGCTCAAAATCTGTATAAACTAAGAAATGCATGTGAGGATCTATCTGTGTGAATAGACAAGATAGAAATACTGTAACTGGTAAATCCACTACTTAAAGGAACCTACATTTCTGTGGAGGGAAAATTTAAATAATTCATATATTTTAAAGTTGCTGTGTGTAGGCAAAGAGTAGTAGAGTCACTGTGAAATACACAAAAATAAAAATCGTAAATATAATTACTTTTTTCTTATTTAGTTTTATTTATTCTGTGTAGTATTTCTGATTTCAGAAACTGATAGGGATTATATGGAGAACATTCTGCAAATTTAGCACCTGCAACTCAGTCCTTCTAGAATGGTATTTGATCTTTCGTATGCTAACAGGTAATTTTATAGGCAAAGCTCAAAACCATGCTCATATACTCTACATGTCATGCGCACAGTTGTCCAGGTATTTGTTAGCGCACACAGTTTGGAAAGGTAATTTAAGCGCTTGTGGGGAGTTTCTGTTCTGTTAGATGTTTTGTATTCTGTCAGGTCTCCTTTTTGGAACTCCAGTCATTGTAAGTAATTTCTGTTTCACTGTAAGTTCACAGCCTACTTTGAACAGTATTTTACTACTATGATGACTGCTTCTTTGTTCTAATATGCACTATCAAGTATGGCTCATGTGGCTATTGCTGCTTCTTGAAAGATAACATTGCAAAAACAACTAGTGTAGTACTATTAGTTCAACTAGTAGTAGTTTGAGCTCTGTTAAACTTACTGCTCAGATTCTCACTGAAATGCTTAGTATGCTTCTGCTGATTTTTAACAGTACTTCATGCAGTAAGAATAACTGGCAATAATACTGCAATCTATCCCTCAATAAGTACCATTTGATCATGCATGTATGTGGGTAACACCAGAGAAGAAAACAGATTATGTGGAAGTTCTCTGACAAGTATCTTTCTCAGCATTATGAAAACGTGTTTTTATTCTTAAGACATTGAGAAAGACCGTTGCTCTCATCTGCCCTTGCTCTTACTCTTTTTTTTTAAAGCTGATTCATATTTTCTCTATTAATCTGTAAAAGAGAGATTATCTAGTTGACACAGCTTTTCTCAAACTTTGACCACTTACATTTCCTCTCCTTTTTCTGATGTGTAACATCTTTGCTGCTACTACAAGTATAACGAGAAAACAATGAAAATCCAGATTTTGATTTCCCAAGGCTAGAATAAATCTTAAATTGTCCATTAAAATATTAGGATCATCCTGAATATACATGGGTAGAATCTGGTGTCTTTTTTTATTTAATGCTTTTTGCTGTGATATATAATTTGTTCTTTTGACAGGAAAAAATCATAGAAAAAAACCTTAGACACAGTTAATAAAAATAAGGAACTGGAGACAGCATGATATTACCTGATAGTCCAATGACAACAACATGTACCATTTATCACAGAAATTCTCAGATTTAGCTATAAGATTACACACTGGACTTAAACTACTTTATTTTAAGCATTACAAAGAGATAAGGAATTTGAGCACATCTTTCAGTAGTAATGCTATTTTTGACTACCTTTGGCCATTTTGTGGGGAAATTCCAGTTTCTCCATAATTAAAGTTGAAGCTAACCTAAACCCAGTTTTCATCTGCAGTGAAGTTTGTCTAGTTCTTTGAACTGATGATGCTACTAGACAATTTGTAAGGACAGAAGTTGTGTCAGACATTGTTATACAAGTATTAAAAGAGTATTATGAGATCCGCCACCTTTCTTTAGGTACAATTTCTCAGGAAGTCTCCTTCCTCTTGATACACTGAGTGGAACATCATCTGCTAACTATAGCTGATTTCCCTGCTCTTTGTCTTGTATCTGACCAGCAGATGCATGCACACAAGCATCATGCTCCCTGCAGGTTCTCATTGGCTTGGTCATTGCTTCATTCATTCTGATCAAACAGATTTTTACCAGACAGACAGAGTTTTGTCTACTTTGGCCCACTAGTGTCATACACTATATTAAGTGTGTTTATGCTTGGGTGTGCAACTTGGAACCCATAGAAAACAAGTTGGCCTCTATCTACAAAGTTCAATTCACTAACTGGACTATGGAAAGTAAATGCGAATGCCTCTTGATACACAGTGCTGGGTTTGGCTGAGTCAGAGTCAATTTTCTTCACAGTAGCTCATATGGTGCCATGCCTTGGGTTTGTGACCAAACACAGTGTTGGTAATACACCAAAGGTTTTGTTATTGCTCAGCAGTGCTTACACAGCATCAGTGCCTTTTCTGTTTCTCATGTGGCCCCGCCAGCAAGCAGGCTGGGGGTGCACAAGAAGCTGGGAGAGGACACAGCCTCTGCAAGTAAAATGTGATTATGTTCATTTTGGCTATCTAAAATGTATTTGTAATTGCAGAGACATGAATTTATGTAACAGATAACATCAGATAAACATATGTCTAACCAGCTATTTTTATTAATGTTTCAGAAAAAAATGTATTTGCCTGCTGTGATGATCCTAACCAAGAGAGTGCTATGCATTTAGGAAATAGTGATCCACATAAGTTATCTGAATAGGCCCAGTTTTGAGCTGTGCTGCACATACGGTGTGACTTCCAGGATTGTGTTGTACTGCACAAATTCCTTGCATGCAGTATAAACTCTGACTGCTCATTGTAACAGAAGAGCCTCCAGGCAGCTTCCACTTGGTACTGGCTACTACATCACCTCTATGGCCCTGCTTTTATCTAAATGTACAGCAAGAAGGTCTCATGTGAACCTCCTTCAAGGAAGATAGTTGTTTTCTTATAAGAAAATATGTAATAGCTTGAAAGGCCAAAAAGGAGGAATCACTCTCGACAGATGGAATCCATAGTGTGTTGTGGGGAAGAAATCCATCCAGGGTTTGTCTGATGATGTATGAATGCAGGATGCCCAACATCTGAAGCGGTGCAGGATACACTTGCTATCTATATTCCTCTTTATATTCTGTCTTATGAAAACAGCCATTTTAGTAAGCCATTTGCTGTTGGGCCTTTATTACTGAGATCCAGAAAGAACTCACTTCACGGCTCCACAGGTGCGGAACCTCTGCCTTGCTAATCATATATTATAAAAAAAGAACCGTTCCTGAACATCATGAACTTTAAAGGTTTTCAAAAGATGCCAACAGCTTTTTTTGAAAATTTTCAGCATCTCCTGATGACACTGTCTCCTTTTCCTCTTGGGCCTCTGTTTTGTTATGTCTTTTGTGTCAATAGTGAAGGGTAGTGACCAACATTTATTTTCATGTAGCATGTTTCAGATATTTTTATAAGCACAAAAAACCCCATGTGAAATATACAGGGTGACTGGAAGTGCCCTCAATCAGTTATGCCTCCTGAGAGAAGCTGGGATTTGCAGAAATATCCTGCAGAATTATGTTCTTAGAATTTTGAAGACCCTCTGAACATTCATTAACTTTGTCTTTGCGAGATCACTTTCTCACTGGATTGTCTGCCAGCGTGGTCCACAACAAATAACATCAGCAGTCTAATTTTAGTTGTTTCTAAAAAGCTTTGGAGAGTGAATCATAACGGTTAAGACATATTAAATACAATTGCTAGTTAGACACTGTAGAAATATTTCATAGCTCTTTTGTATGCTATTTATTTGGAATCTTACCACATAAGTATGTGTTCTGTCTCTCAAGAGCTAGAGTGAAACGGTAAGCACAGAAAGTACTTTCCTATTGTACTTCATCATACTGCTCTCTTTGTGAAACCTGACTTCAGCCTAAGTTGATCCGGTCTAAATTCTGTCAATAACAAGAGATTTTCACCTTCAAACCTTTAGTAAAAATCTTTGAAATCAATTACTGCCAATCCTGTGATTTTATTTGAGGAAAAACAGAGCCCTCATCAGTTCCTGTTGGCTAGATCCCAGACTACTAATTCAGCTCGAGGTACTCTGAAAAGACAGAATCCAGTGTCACAGAAATTGTGAATGTAACTTCCTTTAATTAGTCTTGCTTTTATACTTTCAATAAGTAAATTGTGATTCCTATTAAAAACAAAAAAACATCAAGTAATATAAAATCATAGAAATTATACTGGTTTGACATTATTCTTTGTTTACCAGAAGCATGATTTATAGCAAGTCAGATGCAAATAACCATCTCAATATCTGAATCAAAACTTGAAGGAAAAAAAAGAAGTTGCTGAATTTCCAAATAGAAGTGCTTAATGAAAGACTTAGTCTATTTTCTAACTGGAATCATTGGCACAGCAGTTTGATTAGATGGTTTTACTTCTGGATATCAATATCTACACATCTTTCTAGCACTCCTTGTTCCTAAATACTGAAGATTGTTCTTAAAGCAGAGACTCTTGACTCTTAATCCCCTGGGGTAGAAATTTTGCTGCATCTCAGAAAGAAATTTTAAAAGATAATGGCTTCAGAATTCCTAAATGCACCAAAATTTAATCTGTAAAAAGAAAAAATAAACAAAACTGAAACCCCCCAAATATGGGGAAGAGACTCAACTAACGAAGATAAAACATCAGAGGATTTGCACAGTAAAGAGCATCCTTCAGTTAAACAGTTGCTCACTTCTTGATGATACTTCCACATTCCTAACAAAACTGGGGTCCTTAGCTTCATATTCAAACATGCATATGACAGCAACCCTAACACTTGATGAATTACAAAAGAAAAAGAACTGATGAACAAACTTTGTAGGAATGCTGAATGCCAAGATAAAATGTATAGCTACTATGTATAATACAGTGTACAAAAAGGACTGCCTTACAAAGGCAATTATTATTCCAACACGTTTATTGTAAGTGCAGAGAATGGAGAGGAGTTGAAAAGAAGGCTATGTGCTTCATGAAGAAAAAAAAATAATCAGCATATTGCAAGGCAATATGGAGTAACTGTTACAATGAAAGTCATAATGAACAAAATGCTTCTAATAGATTTTCCCTAGTGACAGGCACTTTACAAAGCAATAATCAAAAAAGCATAGGAGGCTTTGTATATCAAATTAATTGTGCCTCTTAATCATGAGACTCCCTGAGAACTCTTTGCAAATCAAGCAAAAGCATGCTTATATCAAAATCAGCTGGCTGTTCTAAGTGGATTTTAGGATTTGCATCATGTACTGGCCTGACAGTTCTGGAGGCCGAAATCATTCAATAGTAAAGAAGGAAGCAGATGTGCAGACTTTCCTACCTCTCTTCTGCAAAAGTATCTTGTTTCTATTCTGTCAGAATTTTCAAGATACTTCTATTTACTCTCTGAGCCTGTTCTATTCAAGGCATTTCTGATGACTACTCAAGGTTTAGTCCTGCCATCACACAGAGTCACGCTGCACTTAAGCGCATGACTTAAGCAGGGAGTGCTAAGTTTGCCATTGAGATATCAAATTATGTTCTTGTAAATAAAGCAATATGCAATTTCTGAAAAGAAGCAAATAGATTTTTATCTGCTTTCACCCTGTGATTGATTACTGTTTGAAACTTAGGTAAGAATCTTGCCTTAAATTTAAATTTAGTCTGTGCTCCTGTGCAAACCCTGGATTCCAGCTCAGAATTTGTGTCGCCACAGGTTCATCAGGGGCCTGCATATGGAAGTTTATTGGCCTTATTCCAGCTTCCCAAAGAAAGCTTGTCCTGGTTTCAGCTAGGATAGAGTTAATTTTCTTATTAGTAGCTGGTGCAATGCTGTGTTCTGTATTTGGTGTGAGAACAATGTTGATGGCACACTGATGATTTTGGCTTTTGCTAAGTAATGTTTATACTAAGTCAAGGACTTCTGAGTTTCTCAGGCTCTGCCAGCAAGACGGCTGGAAGGGCACAAGAAATTAGGAGGAGACACAGCCAGGACGGTTGACCCAAAGTAGCAAAAGGGATGTTCCATACCATAGAGTGTCATGCTGAGTATATAAACTGGGGGAAGAAGAAGGAAGGGGGGGACACTGGGCGGTATGGCGTTTGTCTTCCCAAGTAACAGTTATGCATGGTAGAGCCCTGATTTCCTGGAGATGACTGAACACTGCCTGTTGGCTTTTGCTTTGTGTATTAAACTGTATTTATCTTAACCCACAATTTTTCCAACTTTTACTCATGCAATCCTCACCCTTGTCCCACTGTGGGGGGTGTGGGCAAGTGGCTGCATGGTGCTTGGTTGCCAGCCAGGGTTAAACCATGACAAAGCTTAAAGTAATTCTTAAACAGATTTAATAGTAGCATGGTTTTTCTATCAAGCATTGCTGCTGATCCACAGCTACAAATGGTCAAATCTACTTCATGTAAGAATTACAACATCAGCATAAATAGGCTTACAAAAATCGCCTTTGGAAATACCTTAGTGAGATCTGTAAGACAGGACTGTTTCATCTCATTTTGCAGAGTAGAATAAATTTAATCAAGATAAATAAATCAACCCATTTTAAGTGTTTCTAAAATAACTGGAAGAAGGAAACCTTGATTCACGTGATCTTATTGTTCATTTTGTTCTGTTTAGCTACTTTCTTTTATAAATATGGTTTCTTCACAGGATTGTGTACTACAGTCCTTTCTTCCATTAGCCAAGAAGACACATTATCTCTGTAAATTTGCTAAAGCAGTCATGCATTAAAACATGATTGTTCAAGCACTCAGATCAAATTCTTTTGTCATTTTTACTGTCTTTAGAAATGGTGAGTTTCCTATTTGGTAGGTGAAAAACTTTCTTATTAATCCTATCAGTTAAACAGCAATTTTAAAAAGAGATGGAATTCAACTCAAAGTTCAAAGAAAGGTTTTTAATTGATTTTATGCTTAGGCGAAGCTGCTATAAAGATGTTGGCTATATAAGAATAAAAGTTTATCAGATAACCTGCACTGAAAAGGAATCCCTTAGTAAGAAAGATAACCATTATCTAAAGTTCCAGAACAGAAATACGTTGATTTGGATCACCTTGCCTAATCTAACAGAAAAGAAAAACTAGGTTTGTTTTGGGGTTGTTTTGTTGTGGGTTTGTTTTTTCTTTTTTTTTTTCTTTTTTTTTTAACAACATCTGTCAGTTTTTACAGTTTAAATAAATCAAACATTAAGCAGCCCTAGATGAACCAATTCAAATGAAATGACTGTTCTTCGTGTGCCTAGAGGATACAGAACTAGTTGCCAAAGGCAACTGATGGGTTGATGGGAACAGGAGAAACCTGTACAGAAGACAGTGAGACACATGAATAGTGCATTGTCAGTTAATGTATTCTACACAGCATCTGATCATCATTAGCTTTGATGGTTTTTTTGAGGTTGTGAGAAGCTGTATGTCATTTTCAAACATTCATAAGCAGAACATAACATTTGTGAAGAATGATTAAATTTCAGTTTATTTTTAGGGGCAAATTCTCAGAGTAAATCTGGAAAAAATATGATCAAAGAGTAATTTGCCTAGTTACACCTGAAGAGAAAATAAGTTCCCTAATGGCATTGAAAGGCAAACATTATTTGGATTATATAATCTCAGGCTATTTTTTTCCTGACAGAATCCTAACATTTAACTTACAGCTCTTACAGTTTAGGTTTTTAGAATGAAGAGAGTTACATTTTCAGAGACGCACACATAGTCAATAGCAAAAGTTCCTTTTGTCAAAAAGAGAGCTCATCCCAGCGTATTTTCCCAAGGAAAGCAATTTTCAATCAATGACTTTGTTTTCTCAAAATAAAAAGGGTTCTCTGATTCATATTAGTTATTGCCTGCAGATTTGGAGTCACAGTTACTAACAACAGGTATCAAAGTGCTTGGATTTATGACTGACAGTATAGCCTGGGATGAGACTTTTTAAAGTAAAGGAGTACATGCATATGAAAAGGTTACCCTTTTTGAAAATGTACTGAACTTGGCATTATATGAGATGAAATACTCTGGAAATTAGTTTTTGTGGAGTCTGAGGTCTCTGACAGAAGAGTCTGCTGACTATTGCTTTGTCAGTTCAAGAGATTCCAGTCTGTAACTCTCCTTGGCCACTACCGTACTAGCTAGCATCTGTCATGAGAGTAAGGGTGATGAAAGGGAACATAAGCCTTCATATTAATCATTTCATTGGAAAACCTTGTAGCTTAGCATACTCTGCCAAGAACAGTGGTTTGGTCTAAAACATGCTGTGAACTGGACACCTGTTATCTTCTTTTTATTCAGTGGTTGAACAGAAATTTTCTGGTAGCAAGGACAGAAGGCAGCTGGGTAATGCTACATATTCCTTTAGAAAGGAAGCACCAGAGCTTGCTTGTGAAGACCCAGGTTCTTAACTAAGCTGGCACTGGATGTCTCTGTGAGCTTCTGCAGTAACATGAAAAAGTCATCTGTTATGGTTTGTTCTAGCTTCTCCTTTCCCTTAGCTGATGACTTTTATGGCATGTATGTAATTTTATAATTTTCTGGGTGTTTAATACTGTAGACTGCACTTCCATTCTTCAAACAGAACTCAGACAAATAAAGCTGTGATCAGTGGTTTTGAAAGCAAAGAAACTTGGAGTAGGAAAAAGCAGAGTGCTTTGACATTTTTGTGAGATCGACTTATGTGTGACAAAGTAGGGTGTGTCTAATTTGATTAGCTCATTTGCTGTGTAAATAAATTGCTGTTCCTTTGGAGTCATGTACTTTCTCTTATGGAATAGTCTGATGAAAACTCATCCTCTTGAACAAGAACATAATAAGCTGCATCTGCAAAAGCAAGGTTGTCGTCAATCACTGGCAGTAGAAGTCATCCCATTGATAATGAGGCACAAACCATGTTTGTATTCACAGTCCTCACAGAGACTCCAAAGGTATGATTCTCTCCAGAAAAAAAATGCTTTGTCTTAGATATTCTTTAGCATATTTTCTTAGAATAAGAAATAAGTGAGTTTTGGTTTGTTGGCCTGTTTTTCTTTCAGAATCAAGAATTTAAATTTCACCTTGAAGTCAAAGATGCAAATATGCAATAAAGCTGAAGTTATACTGGGGTTTGGTTTGGTTTAGAATAGACCAAGGTGTTAGAGAATCTGATAGTCTCCTGTGTGCTTTATATTTTGTATCTGTCTCTTATGTATGAGAGTTCCATTCTTTCCTGCAACATCCTCAAGAAGAATATGCTGCATAAGAGCCATTTCCAGATAGCCATTTCTAGCGCAAAACTGCATATTCATTTCTTCTTTAAAATTTCTGTTTGCTCACTCACCTGCAGTGAGTGATGATTTCTGATAGTGAAGTAAAATACTTTCATTTTCTTTTTTCCATAAAAAAAAAAAAAGGAAAAGAAGTGGGTTTTCTTCCAACCTAGAGCATTCTGTGTGTGCTTAAAATGAGACAACAGTGAGACCCTTCTAAGTGCACTGCAAAGCAGGTATGCAAACGGTGGAAAGAAAAACCTCTCCTTAGCACTTAACTGAGAGTGATAGTATTGGCTAAACTTCCTCTGTTGAAATTGTCAGAGCTACAAGGTTCAAAGACCTGAACAGAGCAACCACTGATATTGCAGCTCACTCCCATGAAAGCATAGACATTGCAAGAAATTCCATTTATAGCTTTCCAGCTCATTGCACTAGCATTGGTTGTCAAAACTTTATCATTAGCAGTAGAGTGTAGAACCCTGAGAGTCTAGAATTCTTCCCTGCCATGTCTGTATTTTCCTTTTGGGGCAGATTTTTCTGCACTGTTCTTATTTAAGAAGCAAGCCTCCATTCAAATGGAGGTTAAGATATAGAAAGGAAATACTATAGCGGTGTGGGAAGGAAGCAAGAGGCTCTGAAATGAAATGTGATAAAGTCAAGGATTATTAAGGAGTTTCAGAGCTGCTTAGTTTTCATTACCGTGGTTATATTTTTCATTATCCTTGACTATGTTTGTATGAAAGGTGTTAATGGATTTGGACAAATTCAAAAGTCAGTCTATTTTATGAGGTTTTGCAAAATATTGGTAAAACCAGCAGATATTAAAGGGAGTTAAAGCTGTTAGAAGTATGTTAGGGAATAGATTTCAGAAAATTTAACTTTAGAGGCAGATTTGTGATTGATAGGAAATATTCAGAAACAAGTTCAACAGTATTAAATTCAGGAATATGAAAGTAAAGAATTAAAAATCAGACAATTTTTTAAAGGAATAAGCCAGCAAAAAAGGCCTGTGGTATTGAAATTTGGTAACACACAGAAGTAGTCTCTCCCTGGAGCTGATAGAACTGTCCTGTGGGCAGTTCTAGGTTTGTCCTTAAAGACAGATATTCCCGTAAATGAAGGGAAATAAAAAAATTCTGATGGGTCTGTTTGGAGGGATTAATTTATGGGGAAAGAATACATGGAGAAAGCTATAAATATGCCTTGCTTGGCTAAGGAACCATTAAAAGGGAGGTGAGACAGAAGAATCTACAGTTTTTTTGAAGTGAACAAGTCTTAAATTTATTATTAGTGTTTTTAACTCAAGCACATATTCCCATTGAAATTCCCTAGAAAAAAAAACCACCCAGAACCAGACTCTTTCATATCAGCAAACACAGAGATCTACCATCTCTAATGGCAACATCAATCAGTCTGCATTCTCTAGCACAGATTTTAATATGACATTTTATAAACAGATCAGACAGATTTCTTGTGATTTCTAAGTTGTATAGGTCAAAAAGAGAAAAAGTCAAGATACAAAAGAAAGTGTCATTTATCATTTTAAGCTAGCTAGAGGTTCCTTCAGCTTCCCTATGAAGCAAGAGTCCTTATGTAACTAATATTAATTGCCTAAAAGACTGCATTAATATATGTAACCCTGAAATGGAGTAAGCATTCTCACCATCCCCTAGTGGAAGGCTTTTGTAGCCCTACCTCTTATTAGCTCCAACAATAATGATACCTCAGGGGTGGTGTACATGAAATGTTCTTGTGCTGTCTGGCCTGTGCTTTGTACATTTAGTTCAAGGGACCTGATAATCTGGCCCTTTGTGTTTCATTAGGATTGCTGCATTTGTCCTTTTTTTTTATTTACAATTGACTGTTCAAATCAACACTTATTTTTGATTGAAGCAGTTCATCTGTAATTTCTGTTCAAGGTCAGCCGACCCACACTCATCTACCTTTGGACGAGAAATTGTAGCAGATGATAGAGGTTTTGCATGGAACAAGGGGAGCTTGGAGAAAGGAGGGGAGCAGATACCAATGCGAAGCAGAAAATACTTTTAGGAGGCCTTAAAAGAGAAAGGGCAGAGCTGAAGAGAGTGAAAATTGAGCTGCATCAATATTTAGCAATTAAACCCACATCCTACTGGCTTATATTTAAGCAAGAAAAAGATCATAATAATACAATTAACACAAATAATACAATTTAGCATGCTACAACTCTACCTTGCGGTGTACGTGGCATGGTGAGCAGGTTAATTTTTTATTGCTTTTGGGAATGTGATGTTCTCTTGTTAAGGTGCAAACTGACTTGTCATCACTTCTGTGATTGAATTCATCTGTAGTGGTCTGGTCTTATTCGCTGGGGTAAATATACAGTGTCATTACTTAACATACACTGGCAACAGAGTGTGCCTACTTGTGAAAATGTAAATCCTGAGCTTTAAGACATCAATATGGAATATCAACTGCAACCTGGCAAAGAAAACTCCTAAATCTAAGTTAGTGAGACTGGCAGATTTTTTATTCTGTCATAGGAACCAATTACTCTTTTCACTTGGAAACCTTTGAAACTGAAATCAATCCACAACAAAAAGCCAAATTTTAAAATATTTTGTGTCAAGAAACCAAGGAAGATGAAATATAGTTGAGTCATGATGGAGTCTCTCTCTATTCTATCGCAATTTGTTAGATGATCAGAACAGTTTGAAACATATATTTCATTCCACTGTCCATATGTATCTTTTTACTTATATTTTGCAATTCACTGGATGAGGACGATAAGACAAAGGTGATTTATTTAATTGCCCTTGTGGTCAGTGGATATGATGCTCACTAGTGTCTCACTGACAAACCTGTTACGTCTTTCTTACATGATGATAGGTTAGGAGAAGAAAAAGCTCATATCTTTAAACTGATTTTTTAAGCGTCAGTTGAGAAGAACTGGCCAGGAAGAATACTTAAACACATAAATTAAATGGAACCAAACCCTGATGTTAAAGTGTGAACTTAATGGGGTTTTTGGCTCCCAGATATTCCTAATACTCAAATGTATTTAGAAATCCATTCACAGATGCACTTAAAAATTAACTATTTCCATTTCTTTTTCTGTTTCATAAACACTATTTGTCTATGCTACTGTCTACCAAATATGACTTTTCATGCCGCACTAAGCTCAGTGGACTAGTGCCCATCTGTCGTGAATTTGTGATGCAAGTAAGAAAATTTTAAGTTGGAAGCCACTAATAATATTTGTTATATAACAAGAAGATTCAGTGAAATAAAGAAGCACTTAGCAGCTAATGGTGCAAGAATCACAGAACCCCAGAAGCAATGAATGGAATGAACCTTGGACATCTCCATCCCAATTTCATTATTGGAGTGGGACTGTTGCCAATGCTGTATCAGGTGTTTGCATACCTAAATCTTGAAAATGGTTGGGGTGGAGATTATCCAGCCTCTCTGGGTGACATCTTCCAGTGCTGTCCTATTCAATGAATGTTTTTGTTTCCTCTGAGATCAAAGCAGCATTTTCCAATTCCCACGCAATTTTCAGCCACTTGCTCCATATTGTATCATCTGCCCTAACTGAGAAGAGCTTTACTCTGTCATCCTTCTAAATTACCCTTCATGGAATTGTAAACAAACTCAACTCCAACTATAAGAATGGCTCTAACACCCCTAGCCATTGTGTTAGTCCTCCACAAGACCAATCCGGCTTCTCCACATCTTTTTTTGGACTGGAGAGAGAGGAGAAAAACTGGATACAGCATTCCAAGCGTATCCTCACCAGCATTTAGTGGGTAGGGACGGAAGAACAGGCCAAGTCACCTTGAGCCTGCTTGGTCTTTGGCTGGTGGGCTAAGTAGAGCCTTGCTCACTTCAAGGCCACATTATCTCCTTAACCTGGTAGGGAGAACACTCCCCTCATGGTCACCCTGCTTCCAGGGCCTGGCTGGGAGGCATTCTCCCCTCATGGCCACCCTTCCTTCAGGACTCAATGGGGAGACCTATCCCCTTGAAGATACCCTGCATCAAGGGTCTCGTGGGCTTACATAGTGCCCTGCTCCCCCTCAAAGCTGCCCCATCTCCCTGGCCCAGCTGGAAGTTTGCCACACCATGTAAAGTCAGCAGAATTCACAGTAACTAGGACAAAGGTTAAGGTGCCAGGGGGACACCATGACCACCAACTCAATTATGGACCAAAATATTCACCATCACCCCTTTCTTTGGACGTACATAGTAAATTAAAGATACACTGTAACTTTAAATCAAAGTGAGAGATATATAGACCAATAGAAAAATAGCATGTATAACTAATTACCAATAGTAACTTTTAGGTAGAGTTTGGAAAATATATATGTATAACTAGACTGTATAAATATTATTAATTGGAGGAATTAATCTCCATGTAAGTCACACAATAACGCTCAGCAGGGGGCCTTATGTGACCTATGGGGTCAGAGCAGTGTGCAGTGGCAGGTTATTAAAGGTCTGGACCGATGGGGTATGGTAATTGGATAATATAACTTGGTGAACATGAAAATGGGGAAATGGGTGTGGCATCCTCTACTGTAACAGCTCCTTGTACTTCCCCAGGGTGTATTTTGAAAAACTGGAGAAAACTGGGGGACAACATTCAACTAAAGAGAAAAGAAAAAAATATTGCAATCAGTGGTGGCCATAATATTTTTTGGATGATGGGGGAAACAGCCTGAGGGGGTGGCGGTCTTCAAAGTATAACACCATATTACACTTAATGGTATTTTGGAAGCAGGAAGGGAACTGGGATGAGTTTGTGTGTGTTGATTTGGTTCATGATTCGTGTTGATTCATGAAAAAATGTAGATTGTTTATGGAAGACGCTAATGGGATGTATGTATTAGCAGAAAGTGTTAATGGGAAAGGAAAGAAAAAGAGTGGATACAAAAAAACTTGAAAAAAATGCATTAAAGACAGCGGAGAAGCTGACGATATGCAGATGATGGTCCTGAGTGGCAACCTGGTGAATGTGGAGGACAGGGTTGAAAAAGGGAAGTTGCAGGATGATAGTGGCAGTAGTGGTGATAATGATAGTGAAGAAAACTTTAGTCCAGTCTCTGAGAGGATAAGTGGACAGAGTCCCATCACACAAGCTCCCTTGAGACAGGCAACGGGAGTGGAGGGACAACTGTTATTTGTACACGTTTCATTTATTACTTCACATCTGGTAAATTGGAAGCATTCCAATAAGCAGAGTCAGATGCTGTTTGCCTTTGTATGGAAGAACCCAATGACGGTGAGAAAAATCACAGTTATGCTGGACTGTGCTACCACAAGGACTCAACAACAGTCCTACACTGTTTGGTAATGTACCAGGAAAAGAACTGGAACAATGGCAAGATATCTATCAGAACACTATGTTGTTACAATATGTAGATGATACTTTAATTGGGGGGGGCTGGAACGATGACTGTCTGAAAGCGACTATTAATCTTCTGAACTTTTTTTGTCTAGCTGGATAACAGGTGTCCAAGAAAAAGGCACACATAGTAGAAAAACTAGTATTTGGGAAAGGCCAGTGGCCTGGTTTTCAAAACGGTTGATGAGGTAAGCAAAGTCTGGCCAGCGTATGTGTGAGCAGTAACAGCTACAGCTATGCTAATCGAAGAAGCTTGCAAAATCACTTTGGGTCAACCCATCACAGCATTAGTCCCACATACAGTGACAGCAATATTGGAGCATAAGGGACATCACTGGATTTCTCCCAGCCAGTTAGCTAAATGCTAAGTCTTACTGTCAGAGCAGGATGACACAACTCTGAAGACAATGTCACCCTTAAATCCTGCTACCTTATTACCAATAGCTGAACCTTTACACCTTGACTGCATGGCTACGATTGGAGTCTATGCTAGTAGTCCAGACCTGAAGGATCAACCCTTGGAGGATGCAGAACTGGAATTATATACTGATGCCAGCATTTTTGTGCATGAAGGAGTGAGAAAGGCTGGGTATGCTGTAGTGATTACCAATGAAGAAATTGAAATACAGCCTCTGCCCTGAAATACTTCAGCCCCAAAGGCAAAGCTGATAGCTCTCACCTGAGCTCTAAGAATTGGATGCAACTAGAGAATCAATATATATACGGGCTCCAAATACGCCTTTGGAGTGGTACACGCTCATGGAGCCATCTGGAAGGAGAGAGGGCTGCTGAGCTCCCAAGGAATGCTCATTAAGTATGGACATGAGATTTTCTATCTCTTGCAAGCAGTATTGGAACTGAAAGAAGTGCCTATACTTCATTGTAAAGCCCACCAGAAGGGTCAGGGGAATATGATTCAAGGCAACCACCAGGCAGATTCAGCAGTGAAAAAGGCAGCCTTACAGGAAGAGATCCAAGAAGCATTAGTACCTGCGAGGCATTTGGAATTAGAACTGCCCCAGTATTCAGAAAAAGACAATAAATTGGCTGAAATATTTCATTGTAGTAAAAACAAAGAAGGGTAGTGGGTGATTCTCACCCACCAAGTCCTAGTCACTCCCCAATTAATGAACTCTGCTCTTACTAAGATGCATAAACTCATATGGGAACAGAGGCAATGGTCAACAATGTTAAATGATATCCTATAGGACCAAAAATGCAGACACTGGCAGACATAACTACTAAAAAAATGTCTCCTTTTTTCTAAAACTAATCCAAAAATTCAGCAAAAGCCACCACCTGGCAACCTAGAAAGGGCAATCACTCCTGGAGAACACTGACAAGTAGGCTTTTCTGAATTGCTTAATCGTGACAGATATAAATACCTTCTTGTTCTGGTTGACACCCTTTCAGTCTGGCCAGAAGCTTTCCCGTGTTGCACCAATCAGGCAAGGGAGGTAGTTAAGGTATTGTTAAAAGAAATAATTCCCCAATTTGGAATACCAGAAGGTATCATCAGATAATGGACCTTATTTTATTGTGGACATAGTGCAAGAAATATCCACGTTCTCTCAGATTAAATGGGACCTGCATACACCCTGGAGACCTCAGTCAAATGGAAAAGTAGAAAGAATGAATGAAACTTTCAAATGACAAACTGCTAAGTTGTGCCAAAAGACCTACTTGAAGTGGGTAGAGGTATTACCAATAGCATTAATGAGAATCAGAATCAATCCTAGAAATTCTTTATGTCTAGTGTAAGCCCTTTGGAGATCCTTTACAGGAAGACATACCCAGTTAATTCTGATTTGGGGAAAGGTGACCAGATGCATGTAATGGGAAACGAGTTATACAAGCTTCTTTTTTATCTCTTTCTAAGGTACTGACATCCCTGAATGGGTATCTAAATAAATAAGCACCGTTACCTCTAGATTCTGCCATACATGAATTCCAATCTGGAGATTCCGTTGACATTCAAACTTGGAAAAATGAACCATTAAAAGAAACTTGGAAGGGACCATACCTTGTAATTTTGACTGCCTATACAGCGATAAAGGTCAACAGAATTAACTCTTGGATACATTACACTAGAGTAAGGAAAGCTTCTCCAGAAAAACAGTGGACTGTTAGGCCTGCAGGGGATTTGGAATTGAAATTTTCAAAAGGATTTTAATTTCAGGTCTCCTGTGAGTTTAGTCCATAAACTGTACCTGAGACTCAGAATACGCCTATGGAGAATTAAACTGTCCTCAAGGACTGTTTATCTTATTAAGACTACTAATTTTACTGCTAATTATACTTTTGTTAATTTATAAAAGTAGATTATTGTTCTCAAAATCCAATAATAGACTTCCTAACAAAAGTGCTATCAATTTAACATTACTAAGATGAAAATTTCAAGGCAATTACTAGTAAGTTTTTGTATTTCTAAATGTACAAGAAACCTACTTCTGCAACTCATTCAATCCTTTGGGAGAAGCCATAACACAAGCAGTGTAACTGCTTGTCTTCCATTACCAAAATCAGCAGCTAGTCCCTTGGAATGAGGCATCTTAACTTTAGATCTAAACCAAACTTTTGCGGCTATGCTAAACAATGGAACTGGGCTCTCAAGTCTTAAACTAATAAATGAAACAGGAAGTGTATGTAGCCAGATTAGGCAAATGGCCCATGGATTTTATTGCAAGATTTGAATATCCAGCTACAAGCTACTTCTAAGATGGCCCTGCAGAAAAGATTAACCTTGGATCTACTATTACAGCATGAACACAGAGTATGTGGATATTTAAATTTAAATAGTAAAAATGGATGTGTTCATATTCCAAACATTGCTGAACGTTCAGATGATCAACTTGATAAAAAAAAAAACAAACCAACAAACAAGTAGCAAAGTCAAGTTATGATCTTAAAGCCATGATGGAAATGTGATGGTTAAACAAAATACTGTAAGGGTTTGGATTCTCCCTAACTGGATAGTTGCAAAGCTTGCTACAAAGTTTGAAAGTAATTGTTGCAATGGTCATGGTTATTTGTAATTTATTTGGATGTATTAAGAACACGGCAGTGAAAAGAGTCACAGGACAATATGCAGTATTGATTCCTAATGATAAAAGTTAAACTTACCCACAGAAAAGACATAGGTAAGTTTTAAAGGGGGAAATTGGTAAGTCACAAATATAGGCATATTGTTTGCAATAGGGACATGCATAAAGGAGGAGCTAAAGCAGCAGACTTCAAGGGCTGATAAAGGAAACATCTTGCTACAAAGATGTTCCTTCCAACTAGAAGGTTGCCACATGGCTTAAAGGCAACAGAATGCATGGTAACTGGTAAAGGGAGCAGGGGGAGATTGTGACCACCAACTCAATTCAGGACTAAAAGACTCATCCCCTAACTTCCCTTGGACATACATAGTAAATTAAAAATACACTGTAACTTTAAATCAAAGTGAGAGATATATAGACCAATAAAAAAATATCATGTATAACTAATTACCAATAGTATCTTTTAGGTAGATTTTAGGAAATACACATGTATATCTAGACTGTATAAATATTATTCATGTTCTTTTGAGTTTTGAGGTACCTTTGTGGAATGCCACCTACTTCCAACTTTGTGCAAACTTGCTATAAAAGAAATACCTCAACCCTGTGTGTATTGCCTTGCATAGCAGGTAAAGACTCCACTTCTTAGACAACAGCTGTACCTCTTGGACATTAGTGAGCCAGCATGTGCCCTGCTCCCCTCGAGGTCACCCTGCATCCTGTGCCTGGCAGAGAGGCTTAGTTCCCTCAGGCTAGCCCGCCTCCAGGGCTCAGCATTGTGCCCTGCTTCCCTCTAGGCTGCCCTGCTTCTGTGGTCTGGTAAGGAGACCTGGTCCCCTTGAGGCTGCCCCACCTCCAGGATGAGGACCCTGCTCTTCTCAAGGCCATCCCACCTCAGCAGCCTGGCAGGCTGGCATAGAGCCTTGCTCCTTTCTTGGGCACCCTGCTTCCAAGCCTTGAGGCTGCCCTACCTCTGGACCACAGCAGGCTGGCATAGTTCCTCAGTCCTCTCAAAGTAACCTTGCCTCTGTGCCCTGGTGTGGATGCCAGCTCCACTCTCATACACCCTGCCTCTGGGGCCTTGCAGACAGATTCGTGTGGTGCCCCACTCCCACAGAGGTTGCCCCACCTTGTGATCTGATGGAGATGACACTTGTGTCAAGGCACCCCAGCTCCTGGACTAGGCCCACTCCCCTCAATGCTTTCCTGTTTCTGGGACCTGGCTCTCTGAGGCCATCCAGTGTCCTTGACCTGGCAGGGGCATCTCCAAGGCATGGTGCTGTGTCCCACTCCCCTCAAGGTTGCCCCATCTTGGGGCACAGTGGGACAGTATGGTACCCTGTTTCCCTTGAGGTTGCTCTGCCCAATCATCAGATTCAGGGCTCAGTGAAGAGGGTGCCCCCCTCAAGGTCACCTGCTGTACCCAGCCTGGTAAGGGGCCCACTTCTCTCTTAGCTGACCTGGCTTTAGGGTCTGGTAGGCTGGAGTGGTGTCCCACTGCCATTGAGGTTGATCAGATGGCCTTGAGGTCCATCAGAGAGACCTGCTGTCCTCTAGAGCACTCCAGGCTGCCCTACCCCCAGGGTCTAGCAAGGAGGCCTGCTTCCCTCAGGAGTGCTCTGCTTCTGGGGCCCAACATGAAGGTTTGTTCCTCGAGGCTGCCTGGTCAACTTGGCTCAGGGGAACACCCCACTTCCCTTGAGGGGCCTGGTGTGGTGCTCTGCTCCTCTGAAGCCCAGCCCATCTCTGGGGCCCAACAGGGAGGCCTGTGCCCCTTGAAGCTGCCCAGTCTCCTTGGCCTGACAGGTGGGCCAGTTTCCTTTGAAGACCGCCTTGTTTTCAGATCCTGGTGTGGTGCTCCACACACCTTGAAACCACCCTGACTCTTGAGCCCAGTGTGGTGCCTGGCTTCACTTGAGACCATCCCACCTCCAGAGCCCAGCAAGCTGGTGTGGTTTGCCAGACCCCCACAGCTCCTAGGCCTGGCAGGCCATCATGTCCCACTCCCCATGAGGCTGTCCTGCCTCCATGACCCAGCTCTGAAGTTCAGTGCCCTTTCAGCTGGGATCACTACATTTGATGCTTTGATGATCCTTTCAAGATACCGCAAATTGTAGATTCAGAAAGTGATTACTACAATTAGTAATACAAGAGTGATAAGTCCAACAAGTATTGGTTGTGACAGTAAGTGTGGAGTAGCAGTGACATTAGAGGTAGGACCACCAAAGTCTTAGTCAAGTATAGTGGTGTTCACTACAGTGTCTGGACTCCGGCAGGGAGAGCCAGCAACCCATCAAAGGCCCATCACTGCAAGCCCTGAGAAGAACAGTGACTCCTGCAAAATGGACACCCTGTCCTGTGGCAGCCCCAAGAGGGCCATTAGCCCCACTGTTGGGTGTGAAACCCATCAAGATGTGTCATCAGGAGCAAATCTCCGGTCATCTTTTCAAACTGAGGGTAAGTTTATTGCCTGAGGGTGTGGTCTACGATAGGGGATGCAAGGGAAGAGAACTTGGAATTGCACAAAACATATTATGGGATGTTTAAAAGAGGAACCAAGGGTGAGGAATGGGGTTAATTTAGGTGATTTGCAGAGGAACAAGTGTGTGAAAATAGATGGGTAGGGGGATAGAAAGGGCTAGTTGTGTACAGTTTGCTGTTTGGTACATTTGTCTTGCCATGCCCTGTGCCTGGTCAGTGCAGTCACTCCTGCCTTCTTATTCAATTCCTTTCTAACTCTTTTCCTGGGTAAGACACTCTGTTTCAGGGTGGGGGTGGGGTTACATGGGTCTGAGAGCAGAAAATGGAGTCAGATCACAGGTTGGAGGGGCCTATTTGTCTGTGGTACCAGCAACTGGAGAGAGTGGAGTGAGTGGACCTAAGTGCCAGTGACTGCAGTGGGATCGTGGGTCACAGCAGTCCATGTGTCTGTAGCAACAGCAACCAGAGTGAATGCGAGTGCGTGAGCAAGTGTGTAAGCACTAGTGAAGACCAAACTGGACTAGTTGGCATGTAGGTGAAGTGGTCTGGGAGCTACAAGGCACTTGGCTGTTGGTACCAGGGGAGTCCCAGCCAGCTCTGGGTGTTTAAGCGTGTGTGTGTATGTGTGTGTGTGATGTGGTCTGTACCAGCAGGTGGAGTGAGGCTGCAGCCTCGGGGCTCATATGTTGGTGGGGTCTGTTCATGTGAGTGCTCCATGTGTCTGTGATCTGTGTGGCTGACCATCTAGATGTGTATACACGTGTGGTATATGTGTGCTCCGTATGCTTCTACCTACTGGCGATACACTTTCAGCCTTGCTACTGGTTGGACTTGAAGGCATGGAACTTCAGCCACCTCAGCTTTTTCATGTTGTCAGACCTGGCATGATATATCTGCATATCATAATATAATATCATGTACATTATATATGATATAATATCTGTGTATTATGTATCACTTGGGGAATTATTGCTGGAATGGCAGTTCCTAGAAAACTAAGATACCAGTCCAGTTGTAAACTGTAAAACTTTTTTTTTTTCTAAAGTCATTCATCAGCAGCATACTTCTTGGTAACAGTTAGTACTTACACTACACTAATTGCCACTATATATGCAGAACTGTTAGTCTTTAACAACCATATTTTATATTAGCTGTGAGTATAGATGGAACCGATGGTCAGGATCACCAGGATTGAGAGCACAGTGAAAAGCCAAGTTCAGATATCCTGCTTAGTACGTTTATATTTTATAGTTTTCACAGGATTCTGCAATGGTCACAAACTATAGGACAAGCTTGAATTTCAATCTTACACCACAATTAAAGCTTAAAATTCCATAAAACTTGCCACGTGGGCCATTCATGATTGCTTTCTTTCTAGGGTTTTCAGATGTGAGAATTTTTGTGTCTTTCACTAACAACTAGAGTTGTGATGACAATAAACAGCTTTTAGATATGGCAGAGTGTCACTCAGAGAGGCAAAATAATCTAAAAAATCTAATCTAAAAATATATAGATCACATTCAGCCCTAGGGAGTAACCAAGATTAGGCTACTCTAGCTGACAATACTCTACTTGACCGTGCCCTCAACCTCTTCTGCTCTTTTCCTTTTACAATTCTCAGTTTTAGGACTTTATGCTTTTTGGTACTGCAAATTGTAAGATTGTACTGGACAACAAAGCATGTTTGGTTTGCAGTGTATGGGATGGTTAGTGTAGTTTAAGCTTGCAGTGTATCTTCGTTTACAATGTTATTACAAATATCGTTGTAATACCCGATGATGTCCCATTACAGTACCTGAAATGATAATCCAGGTGGTCTCTCCCATCCTTGTGTCACATATAAGAACTACTTTAAATAATACTTTGCATTTAGGGAGACTTTTGTATTGTCTTTAAACATGTATGACACAAAGCATGTACAGTGATCAACTAATTCTCCACACTCCAAAATGCAGGGTAATATTATAGATTAATATAAACTTAAATATTAATACTATAGATTGCAGAACTCAAAGATAGATAAACTGAGGCAGAGACAAGATGAAAATCTGATGCTTCTAACCGTGTGTGTATTTCATCCATAGGTGTTAGAAACTTCAATAAGCTTTCCCATTAAAATTGTTCTTCAAGGTTTATACTTTTGTTTCCATAATTTGCAGGGACCATTATAGGATTCATTGTGGTTAAGGTTGTTGTGGGGTTTTTATTTATCCTGACAGCAAAAGACACAGAATAGCACATTTTTTTTGAGACTAGTATGTCTCAAATTCCTCCTGAGCTCATACTCTTACAGAACGAACATGACCTTTCATATGCCATTTAAAAAAATGTGCCTTAGATCTACTTGTAACATGAATCCACTGTTTTAAAATGCTGTAGGTTTCCTTTCTCCTCCTCACCAAGCTGGTCGTTCCTTGGAAGCTGGCACACACATGGATTTACTACTTATAAATCATCATTTTTATGCATTTCCAGAACATAGTAAGTACAAGGGAGAGAATGTGCCACTTTCTTAAATTTTTTTGTCATTAAGAGATTACATATTTTATCAAATCTCTTTTTGCAAGACTGCACTAAGGATAAGAACATTTTAATTTTGAGTGCCATGGTTTATCCTTCTTGTTAAATGCATCCTTTCTACTCTTGTTGTTTCCACATTGTAGTAGGTAGTGTTCCTAATGAAGAGGAATGGATCACACAAATTAGTTTAGTCGCAAGAAGAGTTCTAATTCTGCATCACTTTTTTCCTAAATCCTCCATGTTTAATTATGTACTGTTTTGATCTAGCAGCCTGAATTTTGTTTCAAGTTTTTTTTTTCAGCATGCCAGTTTTTAGGTTTATGGACAGGAAGATGCTGTCAGTTACTGAAATAGATGTGAAAGCTGGCTCTGGCCCAACCCTCCTGGAATTTGTAGTATGTTGCATGTAATTCACTTGAGCTCTGTGGCACAAGTGTAAAGCAAGAATCAGGGAAATAATGCTTTTCTCTCATCTACTTAGTGACAAGCTAATAAGGCAGGATTTGAACACCAATACATAGAACAACAGGGTTCTGAACTTGATGGGCTCCTCTAGGCCACATTTTTAACAAAAATAGCTATTATCAGGAGCTCTTTCCTTAAGGAAGCTTTGCCTTGCCTTTAGTAGTACTAGCTATGTTCTTGCTCCCCTTCCCTTTCCCTTCTCAGAAGCAAGCTTTCACCGTCATCCAAACTGTGAACAACTCTGCTGTACTGACTTCTCTAACTTCAACAAATGGTATTTGATACATCTGTATTTCCAGAGGCTTTTTATCATATCAAGCAGGTTTCTGAACACTACAAAGCAAGCCATCATGCACTGCTCATGAAATATTTTTTCCCTGAAAGAAAATACAAGGTTATCACATACAAAGTTCTTGTACTTCTCAATTTTGGCTGTTTTGCTTCTACCATCTTCTGTTTTATTTAGTTTGAAGAAAGAAAGCAGGTGGGCACCATTAACGCCTAGGTCACATCACACAATTTTACCTGTGTTATGCAGAGTTTAGTATAAATAATTTGATCTTCTGTCTGGCAGGGACCACAGATGAACTAGCAGAATCTCTACAATTCTGCCAAAGTTCACAAGCACATCAACTGCCAAAGTCCACAACCAGATCAATAACCCAGGAGGACAAGCTCTGCTTGCAGCCAGAAATATCATCATCTTAGGCATCTCAGAGTGCTGACTCTACACTATAAGCCTGGTTGTATTTAATTTATTAGGGAGCATCATCAGGCAGCATTGTAAAGAATTATGACCTTACTTTTGCTAAGTTCTAGGCTGGAAAATAAGCTACGTTGCTCTCAGTTCATGAAATACATGCAGCACTGATCAGACTTTCTTATTTTTCCTGTTTTAGTGGGAGGCAGCAGCATTGTGGCTATTTTCCTTAATGGAAGAGGAAGGAAAATACCAAACTGTGAAGAAAAAAAATGCCTACCCACTATCATAGTTACAGTAGGTTTCTTGTCGGCAGTGACAGCCAAGCACACGTACATGTGTTTAAAGAAAATTGTTCACAACAGAAAAAAGTGAGACACATTGAAGCATGACTTACAGTATAAGCCAGTTATGGAAAAGAAAGCAAGAAGACAGATGGCTATTTGCCAGACCACAGAGCCATCTAAGTGATTTTCATAGATCTTCCAGTTAAAATGATTTATAAGAGTGCTCCCAAAGCCTTATGCTGAAGAAGGCAAATAAATACCTCTAGCATTTTCCAATCTAGCATGAAATCAATAGTCTATCCCTTGATAAAGGTGAAAAAGTCACAGAAACCAAGATGACAGAGTGCCTGCCATTGGGCAAAGAAAGAAAAGAGAGGAGTAATCGCAATTGTTACAACTTCATCTGTGGTGTAGTTGAATTCCTTCAACCCTATGTGAAACAGCAATTTAAAAGTTTAAGCGCAGACTGTAGCCTAAGAAGAAAAGAAACAACTAAGATTTGACACAAAGCAAATTATCTTCTTTGAATAAATGGGTGTATTTTTACTTATCTGGTCTTCCCCTCTGACTTGTTAAGCATGCTATAATCCAGCAGGAGAGAAAAGTAGAGCAGGTGAAACAGAAATTTCTCTTTTAATTAAATATAGAAATTCCATCTCAGATTCCAGCAAGCAATATAAGGCATAAGGTAGAGTTTTTCTGAGAAAGGAAAGTTTCTTAAAAGCTATCATAGAAGAGCTGAAAGTGACAAGATAAGATGGAAGCTGGCAATTTGCATTTAATTTCAGTAAAAATGGGTTCATGATTCTGAGAGTATTACTTCGCTTACTTTCTGATAAGCTGTGTGCCCAGATGTAATATTCTCTAACCATTGATAGCTTATGGGGGATGGCATTATAATGACGTTTAGCTCCTCAAATAAAATTACATGCCTTCTCTCCTCTGAGCACTCAAGAACAGAATGTAAGCAACAGTCTTCCACTTCTCTTGGCATAAGCTGAGAGTATACATATACATATATATATATATGTACATATATATGGTACTAGAGTATACATATATAATCATCTCTTTTCAAGGCTTCATGAGTAATATGGAACAGAAATCAAGAAGGCAGAGGGCTATTTTCCAGACCTGACAGAGCTGTCTAAGTGATTTTCATAGATCTTCCAGAACCACACAGAATCACAGAATCATTGAAGTTGGAAAAGACTTCTGGACATATCTGGTCCAACCCCCCACTCAAAGGACTGTCAGCTAGAGCAAGTTGTTGGGTCCCATTCATACTCAGGTTTTGGATATGTCTAAGGAGGAAGACTATGAAACTACTTTGGGCACCCTCGCAGTAAACAAGGATTTTTTTTTCTTATGTTTCTATGTCCTGTATTTCAATTTGTGCCTATTTCCTCTTGTGCTTTTGCTGGATACTACCGAGAAGAGTCTGGCTCCATCTTCTTTACCCCGCCTCCATCAAGCACTCTCAAACTGTCTTCACATGACAGAGCTCTCCAACTAATTAATTTTTGTGGCCCTTCAGTAGACTCACTCCAGTATATCCACATTTTTCTTACATTATATGGGAATATATTTTGCGTAATATTTCTTGGGTTCCTCATAACTTCAAGATGACTTTGCTATCAAACTTCACCAGTATTTTGTTGTCTGTTCTGAGTGTATGTGATTTGTAATGGTTCGAAAAGGTAGGCGGGAACTGAGCAATATTGTATTATCACTTATGCAGGTCAGTGCCTAATATACCATGATATTATGCCCATTTATCTCTGCCACTGATGTAATCTCAATTCTCAATAGCCTGCTTAGCTCCTCTAATCCACAGAGGATTGCAGACCCACTTTGGTGGCCTTTATAGAAGTTGTCAGAATTGGACTTTTTGACAGTTGACCCAGTTACAACTTTTAAAAAGTTTAGCACTCACAATGAAAAAAAAATGAAGGAACATTTTGGTTAAAATGTTTGCATTTTTGACTGCAAAATAAAGTTTCTGTTCTTAAATACAAGAAGTCTACAACCTTAGAAAAATATAAAAAATCTCATGATGAATCTGCAAGGGGCAAGACAGTTCTCTGGTGTTTCATAATCTGTAAACACAGCTAAGAGTTCAGTTCATGACGAGGTTTCTATATTTTAACACTGAATTATCTGAGCTTTGGACATATATTCTTGGCTTGTGGCCATGGGTATCTCAGATCAGTTTAGCTTCTGATAGACCCTTTCTCACTCAAACTTAGCATCAATGGGTGAAAACTGCAGTGATTCCCAGGAGAAGGTTGTAATGTGTTAGTGTTCATGAAGAAGGATAAGAAGAAGATGATACATGGGGGAAAAAAAGTTAATGAGGAAAGCTGAAAGACCAGGAAGGAACAGCATAGGTAAGTTATTTAAATCCACAGTATCATTAGAACTCACTTCATAATCTTCAGAATTAACATGGGTGAATTGGATGAAATAAGATAAATATTTGAACTACTGGCATTTGTGAGAGATATAATGGGGATAGAAAACACATGAAGAGATTGGAGAGATTGCCAAATATAACATATGTTTTGAGGCAAAGGAAATCACTGTGACTTTCTGACCAATATTACCTTCAACAACAGGTAAAGAACTAACCACTCAGACCCAGTAAATTTCTCAACATTGCACAAGAAAAGAAAAATGATGAGAACTAGTTAGCCTTGGCACATCAGTTATGACAGTTTTTCACTTAAAGGGCAAAAGTTGCAGCTGCTATCGATTCATACAGTGCTATTAACTTGAAAAAATGATGCAATGTGATACTACAAAAGGATCCTGCCCCTTGTCTCCCTTTGATCAGATAAAACCCAAAATTTGGTGGAGATTTTGGAGCAGGAATAGATTTTTGCTGCAGTATTTTCTCATCCAACTAGGAAGTGGATTTATAGCCCAGTGGTTGCTCCCAGTCTCTGTTTAAAGCCCTTCCCCACTTTTCTAAGCAAACAAGGAAGAAAGGCACCTGACACCCGATCTGTCTGCTGAAATCTGAGGTCAAACAGAAGGGGAGAAGTCTTTTCCAGGCTGATTACACCCTATCTGCTTCCTTTCATCAAGATGCAAGGTATTAAGGAAAGTGAAATCTCCTGGTCTAATTGTCCTTATGATCTGTGAATAAGTGATGGGGGAAGAGATGGCCAAAGCTGCAGAAATGATGGTAGCAGAAGGGTTTGGAACACCCAATGGAAGGATTCTTTTATATGACAGAACATTCCAGTGTAATATAAGCAACAGTTTAACATTGATCCAGGCCATATGAATCTTATCTGTGACACAAAGTGCTGTTCTACTTTACCTTCTCCTGTCTTCAGCGTTTCATCACTGCTTTTCTTTGCCTGCTGTGGCTTCCCTGTGTTCCCCTATGTAGAACTTTGCTACACATTTTTGCCACATTCTCTGACAGTCCTACACCTGACCTCCCTTCTTATTTAAGTTTTCTCTTACTGTCCTTATTCATCCTTACATTTCCTGTCCATTGTTTGACTGGAGCACTGCTATTGCCTCCTGCTTGAAAAGATGCCAAATTGTCAGTGTTTGAAGTAATTCTTACCTACTTCAATTGGAAGCATCACAAGAGCAACTTCATTACATCTTCTTCTCCAAAAAATTATTTTTCGGAGAAAGTTTTTATCAGAAGAAAAAGATGTTCTCCAGTGCATGGATGTCCTTAGCTTTATTTTTAGCAGATCCCATATTTCACTGATGTTATCCTCAGGCATAGAGGTGCAATTGGAGGGAAAAAACAAACAAACAAACAAACAAACAAAAAAAACCCCACAACAAAAAAAGCCTTTCCTTGATGTATAAAGCACAAAGAAAGGTTAGGCTTTTTTATGTGGAGGGGCACTTTTTTTGCTAATGTTGAATCTGAACTTCCCAAGCCACAACTTGCAGCTGTTGGCCTTTTTCATATCATCTGACTGTATCAAGAGGAGTTTGGTTCATCTTAGTTACAATCCTTAAAGCTAGTCATAAGCCACTACTGGATGCATGCTGACCTCTCCTTCACTAAATGCAACAAGCCCAACTCTCCCCAGAGGTTAGTGCCCTAAGAGACCACCGTAGTAGTCTTTCACTGAACCATCTCCAACGTACCCAGCTCCCTCTTGAAACAGGGGATCTAGCACTGGACACAGAATCAGAGATGCAGTCTCACCAGTGCCAAGTAGAAAGAGAATCACACTTCCCTCGCTCTACTGGCCACTTTCCATTTAATGTAGATAATTATACAGTTTGCCTTTTATGCAGTGAGAAAGCATGATGAGTCATATTCAACCTAGCTCCACCCCCACCTTGTAACCCCAGACGCTTTCCATCGGGGCTGCTACACAGTTTCTCAGTCTGTATCGATGCACAGGATTATCTCACCTCAAATGCAGACATTTGGATTTCATCCAAGCTAATGACAAAGCTGGCAATAAGTCTGAATCTTCTGAGGTCCAGCACAGTATTATTGCCACACTCAGCAAGGAGCAAAGCAGCCTCGACCACAGCTGCTATTATTGGAAACCTGAAGTCACAAATGCTTCCCTTTCCATTTTCTCCACAGCACCACCCCACTCAATTTCTAATACTTTGTGACCTTCACATTTACTTACACATGCTATCTTTAAATCCAGAAGATGCTTTTGACATCTCCTGGCTTTGTTACAAATGCACTTTTACTATCATGACATTTTCTTCATAACAGTACTTTTTTTTTTTTGTTGAGGTCTAACAAAACAGGGGCTCAGAAATACGTTCTCGCACTCAGTTCCAATGGCCAACTGTCACCCTTAGATAACCATAGATGTCAGCAGGATTTGTATTCACAGACCTGAAGGCAAAGTTTTTCCCCTCTCAAAGCTCATATTCTGAAAGTTTAGTGTACCTGTGAATTTCAGTATCAACAGCAACTTGCACTGAGGCCCATATTCAAGCTGATGGACCGGACACGTGTCCGTGTGTGCACACAGGTAACTGTGTGTGTAAACATGCTGCTTTCAGCCTCTTAACTGATGTTGCTAATTAATTCTTTTAAGAGATAACTTCTGCTCATGACTGGTTAAAAAAAGACCTGAAGGACAAATACTTTTCCATTTGGAATAAAACAGATTAGAGCAAACGGTGTGTATTTTCAAAGCAGTTTCCTCAACCACATATAGAACATAAAAGTGTGAGGACACCATCCAGCTGGCAGATTTCCAAAGAAGTTTAGGTCCAAAACATTCATCCTTATGCTAGAAAACCATGAGACTAAAAGGTTTTCCTGGTATCTGTAAAGCATCAGCACTGTGTTCAAGGATGAGCAGTCAGGTATCATCTATGTTGATAAAGAGGTGGAGGAGGACAAGAATAGGTGCCAGGACAAGTCATGCAGTATCTGAAGCAGGAGAAGGAAGGCTATATTAAATCTCTGCCTGCCAGTTTTGCCAGTTGCTGAGTGCTTTTGAAAATCCAATGCCTCATTTAGCTGACTAAAGAGTGATTGAGCTGCACCAGAAATACAGACCCAGCTGTCAGAGAAAACTGGAAAATATGTCCTGGAGTAGTTTTGAAAAATCTAATTCTTTTTTCTCCATATAGAACACTGGTTAAGTTTAAAATATTTAATTAGTCTAAGTTTAGCTGTGTGTATTACCTGAAAATAGAGAAGACACACTAAAACTATGTGGGTTAGCCCAAATGCATGCTGACTAAAACTTCATGCACTCACTAACCACCCGATATTCGTGACATAGCAGAGAAAAACATCGTGACAAAGATTGCAGAGACATTACGTTCTTATTTGCAGATTTTTTTCCTTATCCCTCCACCTAGAAATCAAAGTACTTAATGAGAAAGAGTTCCACAGCCCAAGACTGTGAGGTTATCTTTGGAATACTCTAAAATAGCTTCTATCAGCAATGGCTATAGGGTTTTTCATGTTTGAAGGGTTTTAAGACCTTCAAGAGCTCTGTGAATGTCCCAAAGAAAAAAGGGAATGCCCTGCTCCCACTTCTGTCGTTATCTGAGCCTCATTCCTAGAAGGTGTGAAATAAAACTTTACTTTATAAACAAAGGAGGTGTGGATGATTTTTGAAAAAATTTGCAGTGGTGTGGAGCCAATGAAAGAACTTGAGGTGTTAGAATAAATGTGAGCTGAAAGGAGTAGCAGGAAATCAGAGGCTTGTGAAAAACTGAATGATCAAATGGCTCTGCAAAGTATCTCACGGAGGTCCAGTCTCGAGCTATATGGCATGTGTGTCCGTAACATACTCTCACATTCTGAAACGTTTCCACAGGGTACCATCATGGCACACATGGCATACTCTCACATTTCGGCACACCACACACCTTCTGATTCCCTGGGTTGCTTACTTCTATGTGATTGATTGCAGACCCCTGAAATGTATTGCATACCTGTCTGTATCTGAACACAAATTTGTGAGAGTCATTCAAGTAAAAAGAATAAATTTGCTTATTTAATGTTCTTGGTCCCACCTCCTCATCCCTGTGGGGTAGAATAATTTTGCTCTCTGCTCTTTAATTCACATTCTGTATCTCCATTCCATCAACCTCAGGGATAATTCAGGCTCCCATGTGCCCAGGCACCTCCTCTTGTTTGGGCAGTAGTTCATGGTATGTCAGTATTCCAGAGGTCAGCTGAGGATAAACTCTAATTAAAAGGCATTAAAATAGGCTGCAGGGGACAAAAATTCAAACCCCCAGATATATCATAATCTGTTACTGATGTCTCATCTGAGCTGGCTATGTGCTTAAAATATGCATCGAAAGTAATCTTTCAAACCTCTTCTTCAGGTCTCCATTGGCACCCCCAGAGGAAATTATTTCAAACTCTTCAGAGAGCAACAATCCTGTTCTGGTCCTTGAAATCCTTCGAGCAACACACCCACACACCCCAGCATTATTTTCTCACCTCCTCCATATAAAAACAAAACAGAAACGTGAGAACAGTGGGCTGGAAATGGAGCTGCGGAAAGTGAAGTTGGAAGGATTAATTATGTAATACGCCCCCTCTCCTGCCCTTACCCACAGCAACACGAGTGAGGTAAACCTAATCCTCCCAGCTGACAACTCAGAGCTAGAAAATGCCCGGAGGAGTGAAAGCAAGATAAATGTGTGGGGAAGGTGGCAATGCTCTCCCACAGAGGAAGATATCACTAAGAAAAGGCTAAAAAGAAGTTCAAAACACCTTTAGCTCCTTCCCTCCCCAGCCAGACCTCTCCCTCTGACCTTCCCCCCCCCCCCCTCACCCCCTTTTTCATCAGGACTTGCATCAGCATTGGGACCGTATTGCTACAGTTCACGGCTCTCTGACGAAGTGTGGATCCTGCTGAAAATCTTCAAGCGAAACAGAAGCTGGGAGCACACACACGTGAAGATACCTTAAGAAAGCAGGTTTGCTACTTAACTCGGAGGAAAGAAGCTGGAGCAGACTTCTTCAGTTGCTCTCTAAGAGCCTTGTCGAGAGTCCTTGCAAAGACAAGTGTTGCTGATTCAAAAGAAGAGGAGGGATGGGGAAGAAAAAAAAATTGTGCATGTCTGTGTGAGAGGGAGACAACTTGTGTGTGTGTACGTGTGAATGCATGCTTGTGTGTGAGAGGGTGTAGGCGAAGGGTGGGGGGAGCTAGATATAGTGTTTTTTTCTGTGAAAGACATGCGAATGCAATTCCCAGAGAAGGGCACCAAGCTCTGCCTAAGAGCAGAAGGGGTAGGGAGAGGAGAGGGGAGGGGAGGGGAAAGGGGAAAGGAAAGGAGAGGGAAGGGAAGGGGAAAGGGAAGGGAAGGGGGAGGGAGGAAGGAGGAGGAGGAGGAGGAGGAGGAGGAGAAGGAGGGATTGCTGTTTCAGAAGACATTCATAGAAAAAGGGTGGCAAATTGTGTGATCGTCTTTAAAGGAAGTTTCCTGGGACCTAGAGAGAAAGCAAGAAGCCCAAAGAAGGAAAATAAAGGGCTATGATTTCCTTGTCCTGTTGCTTTGTCTCTGGCTCCCTCTGCCTCTGGAAGAGTAGCCACAGGACACAAAGATGCCCAGCTGGTCACTGCACGCCCAAGTTCAGTTTAGCCGGTGCTTCTCTCCTGTTTAGCCTGACTGCTTTCTCTGAAGGGGAGGACTCACAGCCCGACAGCCTTCTAGTTTAACGTGAAGAGTGTGTGCCGCCTCTCTCTGCCCATCCCAAGAGCTCGCTGGAGGTGGAGGAGAGGGGAGAAAGAGGACTTGAAAGTGCCCGAGGAGCTCCGATGCTAAGAGGAGACAAACATTCCCGTGGACGACGCAGAAAGGACAAAGCTGACTGATTTCTTGCTGCTTTCCCCAATTCCCCCCCCCCGCCCCCCTTCTTTTTCCTCTTTATCCTTTGGCGTACGCCAGTGTTTGGTGATCTTTGAAAACACAAAACAAACCACCAACCCCCAAGCCCCAACCCCTTGGCTAGCTCTTATGGGAATGAAACACTCCTCCCGCTGCCTGCTCCTGAGGAGGAAAATGGCGGAGAACGCTGCCGACAGCACCGAGGTAAGGATGCGAGGCAGAGCCCGGTGGCCGCGCTCCCCCAGCCCCCGGCCCCGAGCCCCCAGCAGAAGCAGCAGGAAGTGCCAGGAAAACTTCCCCGGACCCCCGGCCGGCCCCTGCCGCCGCTGCCGCCGGGGTTTCCTGCATGCGCCCCCCGCCCGCCGCCCCCCGGGCGGAGAACTTCGCGCCCCGCCGAACCCTCCCGGCGCCCCGGCTGTTTCCCGGAAGCCGCCGCTTTCCGCCGGCTGCCCGAGCAGCGGAGCGGGCTGGGCCGGGGCGAGGCTCCGTGCGGGGGCCGGGGCGCGGGGCCGGGGGGCCGCAGGAGGAGGGGGCGGGCGGCGGCCGGGAAGGGGCCGGGCGCGGCGGGCGGCGGGCGGAGGCGGCGGGCACCGGGGGTCCCTGGCCGGCAGCACCTTGGCCAGCTCCGGGCGTCGCGCCGGGCCCAGCCGCGGGGCCGGGGCCGGCGGTCGGGGGACGCCGGGGTCTCCGTGTCTCTCCGGTGTTAACCTGCCCGAGGAGGGGGCGGAGGGCAGGAGGAGCATCCCGCCCTGTGCCCGGCTGGCCTGAGCCGAGCCGAGAATAGCTTTGCATTGCCTGCGGGCCGAACGGGTACCCTGCGAGCTCTCACGCTTTCTGCAAGAAAACCCACCCCGCACCCCCCTCCCCGTTACCTTCGGTTTCCTCAACACTGGGGTTGAGCAGCCCTTGTTTACTTGAATAGGGCTGTCTTGACCTCACTGACACTTCTCAAGGGATACAGCAGTGTGCGAAGTCTCAGATCTGGGAAAGCAAAACGATGCAGGATGCAGTCCCAGCTTCTCTGGCAGCATGTGAGAAGGAGACAGGCAAAAAGTGTGAGTGTGCGCCAAACTCCCCGTTTCTATTAATACCCTGTGCCTAGCGCTCTGGCTGAACGCTTAGCACATGGTTAAGCGACATGCAGCACAGCCATGTACAGACCCCAAGGGCAAAGCACCTCGACCAACTTCAACAGCTTTGCCCTTACGTTCACGGGCGGCACCGACCCTCCTGCCCAGTTGCCCTGTGGAGGTAATAAAGAAAAAAAGCACTGCTTCAGTGTGAGTGAGCACATGATTGTTCCCCTCTTTATTCTTTCAATGTCTCTGCCAAACGTCTCCTCCTTTCAAATAGTCCTCCCAGCAGGTGTCCTGCTCCCTCATGAATTCCTTATTTCTCTTCCTAATAGTGCTCTCTCTGCTTGACCTTCATAAATGTATCTGCTTTGCCATGCGAGGTGAAGAGCAGAATTTTCTTAAATGAATGTCTTGTAAGGAACATCCCTGCTACTGCATTACAACCCCATAAAGTGCTGTTTATAGAAGAGGCATCTATAAATAGCAAGAAGTCTGGCTGCACATCTGTAAACTGTCATAGTACTGACAGCACATATTGCATTAAAAGTCCCAGGATCCTGGGCAGTATTGCAAGGAGAAATGTAAAAGCACAGCCAGTTCATTTCAAACCAGTTTTTCAACTGGAATTTAGACAGGGAAAATAGATGAGAGGAGCTCTTAAAATATTCCTTTTCTATTTCAATTCACTATTAGTAAATTTTTGTTGTTTAACCACCTTTGCCTTTCTGCTTGTGCAGTGCTGCACACAACTGCAATGTCATTTTATGGAGAAGGCTTTCTTAACAACGACAGTTTCATTCCAGTGCTGCATACAGGCTAGCAGAGTGTTGAAATGCTATGCTTCCTCTCCTCAGAGTATCCATCAGTGACAGATTTGTGAAATGAGAGTGAAAATATTGCAGATTAGGCATATCCTGCTGTGCTTTTACCTCAAGAAAATTGGAACAGACACATTCATAACACCTGCCAAGATATTTTCTATTTTATTAATTTTCATATTTGTGATGTTAAGATCTGTTCTGTACTGAGAGAAGTAGTCTGCATACATGCAGACTTACAAGTGCACCAAGCAAAATATGCCAAGACCTTTGAAGCCCTTCTACTCGTCAAGCATCTATATTTGTCAAAGTCATAGGATACCAGTTTGACCTTCAAACCTGTATTTCTCTAACTTTCTCCTGAAGTTTGGAAATGTTCTGTGACAAAAGGAATACAGCACAAAGTGTCTCACTTTTGGACTTATCACAGTGTCAGAGAAAATCAGGAATTGGTATAAATTTGCTTCATTTGAAACGAATGGGGTACCAGTAACACACATGATTTGATACTAAATTTCTGAAGTACTTTGATGCCATGATGATAGGCATGATGTGAAATATTTCAGCTATAATGAGAGACGAAGAGTTAAATTTAACCATTTAACCATTTAACAAATGGTCAAAATGCCCCATTTTCAAAGCATTCCAGAAACCTGGTTCTTACACAGATTTATTTGAGCCAGTTACTTATATTACAGTTTCATAGTATTTTTTTTTTAATCTGCCACAGCTAAGAGCATTAATTAAACTTTCAGTCAAATATGGCAAGTACACTGTTTTATAGAACAGTAGTAGGGTGTTAAAAAAATACTTTAAGACAAAGAACATGGGCACTGTATGAAAAACTTTTTATTCCCTCTGATGACCATAGCGCTAGCTCATTAGTCTGAAGAGTTTAAAGAAATAATGACAACAAATACAAACAAGAGAAAACCAAATCTACAATGAGACAATACTCACTGTTACTTCAAACAAGAATACAAGACAGTAGAAAAGCAATAGCTTACTAGTAATTACTTTCCAGTCAAGGAAGACACCTTGTTTTACCAGGAAACTTACAGAAGTGTGCTCGCATGGTACCAGATTGTACAGATATTTATATTGCCAGTATCCCCATAGCCTTATATCTTGAGACAAAATATAATTAAGTGAGTAGAAGTGTTGCCACAGGTGTTGTTGGATCTTGGATCAGGGTCAGAATAGTTCTGTAATTTTATTGTACTGATAACAGCCTGATACCAGTCTGTCTGCCAGAGTTTAAGTGGAACCAGTGGGTTTTTTGTATGTGTTCATAGCAGTCTGAGGGTATACAGTGCTTTGTATAAAAATAAAAGTCAAGGGAAATAAAACAGTAAGTCTTTTCTATTTAGAGCCTCACTGGAGGCCATAGGGTTCCCACAAACAGGAAGATTGCTAGAATGGTTTCAGACCCTTGTTTGGAGTGCACAGGGGAAAACAAATAAAAAAGATTCAGAAAATCTTTATTCCCCTTGGCCATCCCATGAACTTTAAAAGAAGTTCCATGGGAACAAAAGCTGTGGAATCTCTCCTCGAGATATAAAAATGAACCTCTGTATCTTTAGTCATGAAAGAAGACTTGCCTAAATAAAACAGGACTGTCTGCATAGATAACAGATCTGGAAGTGAGTTCTCTGCACATAATTAAAGACACTCAGACAGAAAATTAAGTTAAAGTGTTCTTTGTAGAACATATGCATGAAGATTCTGTAAAATTAATAGTGCTGACCTGCTGTAAATTTTGGTTTCTGTGTCTTTTTATTTTAAATGTATTGTGGAAGCCATATTAATAGTAGGACTGATATCAGAGATGGGAAGGAAATTGAAAGAAGTGAGATTTCAGAAGTGTGCCTGAATATAGCTCATGAACCTATGCCAGGTGAAGAAAACAGAATCACAGAATCATAGCTTAGTTTGGGTTGGAAGGAACCTTTAAAAGCCATTTAGTCCACCCCCCCTGCAATGAGCAGAGACATCTTCAACTAGATCAGGTTGCTCAGAGCCCCGTGCAACCTGACCTTGAATGTTTCCAGGGATGAGGCATCTGTTATCACCTCTTTGGGCAACATGTTCCAGTGTTTCACTGCCCTCATTGTAAAAAAAAATTCTTCCTTATATCTAGTCTAAATCTACCCTCTTTTAGCTTAAAACCATTACTCCTTGTCCTATCACAACAAGCCTGCCTAGAAAGTTTGTCCCCATCTTTCTCCTAAGACCCCCTTAAGTACTGAAAAGCTACAATAAGCACAAAGTGCTGCAATAGCACAAAGTGCCAGGGTTTATGTGCATACCCAACAGAGACATACATCTACACCTAACAGATTTCTCACTGACTGAAACAATTCTAGAACCTAAAACTGGCTGGTTTTGTACAATGCATACAATGTTCATAAAAGGCAATCCTTATACTCAAGACTGTGCAGCGTCTGTAGAAAGAAAAGATGTTTGTTTCATGGCTAAGAATAGAGAGATCAGTAATTTATTAATTGTAGCAAAATCGAACCCTCACTGAATGTCCTATTACACAAAGCTTGGATTTTGATTAGAAAAAAAAATTCTTTTGATGATTTCGGGTAACAGGCATAATAGGCATGCTTCCTCATACAGATGAATATAATTGGCACAGTATCATGAGATCCAGGTCTGTGAAAGTAACAGGTCTGTTATCAGAAGTGGGGAGATTGCCATGTCCTATCTGCATGAAATCCAGCCATACCACTACTTAAGGGAGAAGAGATTATAAATTCTATTGAAATCATGAGCTCCTGTTTGTGATTCATGAGTAGGAAGAGATGTTTCTCTTTAATAAGTTATCAAAGTACAAATGAACAGAAGCAGAGCAAGAGTGTGCGTAACACAGAACGGTGGACTGGATTTATTCAGTAAACATAAGTTTTGTTCCTGGCTATTACACTGGATCATCTTGGAGATATAATTTAATCCCTCTGAGCTTTCCCATTCATACTGTTGAATTCTGTGATGTATTGGTGAAAGGTGCGGTAGAAGATTATTATTTGGTGGTGCTAAATTGCTCAGAACCTCAGAACACTATTTATGAATTAATGGGTGGGTGATGTTTACCCAAGAGACAAATAGCGCTGCTATGTGATGTGCTTCTTAGGCTTAACTGAAATCACAGGAGGTCTGGCCTGGTGTCAGATAGCTAGCTGAAGAAGCAGCTTATGACATACCTTTCAGCCTTACTGATTGATGTGTCACATGCCCATGTCACATAACTTTGAACAGGAAAAATTGTGATAGCTGGTGTGTGCAAGTAGTACAGGTGAGCTATAGAGATCAGAGCAGTGGCCCATGCTCTAGGTGCTTGGCACTGCTGACAAGGCAGTCAGAAAGCTGTCCAGTCATCTCAGTGAAAAATCTTTCATTGTGGGTGTATCAGACCCCCAAGGGCTATAAAGGCACCTCTCAGTTAAAGCAGGGAGTATTCCCCTTCACCGCATTTTGATCCTGCACAGTGCTCCCGTTCGGACTAAATACTTAGGCTAGTAACAAGGCAGTTCTAATATAGTCATGGGGGCTTTTTTGGTTTCTAGCCAATTTAGGAGTGGGAGAGCAGAAATATGGCTCTGAGCCATCTTCTCCTACCAATTTCAACTGTGCAGAACATTAATTTATCTCAGCTGAAGATCTCGGTGTAGTTAAATGCATTCAATTCCTTTTTTAAATTTAATACTAAAAATTCAAGACATTGACCATAATATTTTGGCCCCATTGAAGAAATAACTTTTGGTTGGCATTAATAATATAAATAGGATCAAACCCCATTTATGCTTAGATAAAGAATAACAGCAATATCTCAAAGCAGAGTCTTAAGATAATGATACCTTAACATTATCCTCTGGCAGTGTAGGGTTGTTCTAATGAACAACATTTTAGTGTCAAGAAAACTGGTATTTTTCTGAAAGGGTATGTTTCTTCCTGCTGACATCATGGGCCAGATCATATTGTGTCATCGTGGCAATGCTAAAAGAAAGGTTCCTTACTAGTGAGCACTTCACATAGAAGTTGCTGTAGTGACTTTTTTCCAGCCACAGTCTGTGAAAAGCAGTGAAGTCCTCAGAGGGGAGTGCAAGAAATTGTGTAGATGAGCACCTTTGTAATTGTTCTACTTCCACGCCAAACGTGAGCTTGGAAGGACTGACTCACATGCCTTCCAGAGCTTCACCCTCAGCCTGATTCCAAAAGATGAAGGCTTGTGCCCTTACTGGTACAGGCAGAGCAGAGAAATACTTGAAGTTAAAAAAGTATTGAACCTAATCTTTCAAAATAATTTTGCCTCAACCTTTCTGACTTTGCAACAAAATTCAGTCCATTGACAGATGAAGTGATGAACAGCTAAAGGGGGTGAATGATGAAACTGGTTGCTCCTGTCTCTAATTCCACAGAGAATCCTGCTGCCCTGCTGTCTTGCTCGCTAGCTTTAATGCCAGCTCTATTTTGATCTAGAGTTTAGGATAAAATGGGATTGTCCTTTCCATAATTTTCTTTCTTCTTTGGGAATAACCTCTAAACAACAGAAACAAGAAGCACTCATCTCAAGGAAGGAAAGAGGAGATTGCCCGCTAAGTGGATGAGTTAATGGCCATAAAGGTGTCTTCACCATGCCAGCTTGGAGCAATTGCTGACTAGTCACAGCCTACCTGGCTCACTCCTGTGTTCCCGAACAAGTACTGACTGGCTCCATGGAGTCTCTTGGCATACTAATGCTTTCAAAGCTGTTGCATGGGAGCTGAGACAACTTTCTCCCTTCACAGTGACTGTGAGAGGATGGGCACTATCTCATTCTTAGTATTTCAGTTTTAAACTGACATTTAAGAGCTGTAGAAAGATGAAGGATGATGGCTTTATTAATTTCTTATAAGACAGGTTTTTCAGGTCCCAGTTGTGAAAAACCTATCTCAAAAAAATCCAAATTTTAAAAGGTATCTAATATTTTGTCTTTTTCAATCTGTATATTTCTAAAAATAGAAACTAAATTTGAAAATCCAGAGTAGAAAATCTTTATCTTCATTTTAGTTCATCAACAATTTTGAGATTTAGAAAACAGAATTGGAAATAAGACAGACTTAGTTGAAGAAGCACTCACTGCCAAGTTTTCTTTTCTGAAAACTCTGTTAGGTGAAGAAACTAAAGATAATTTTGCTTTGTATTTTGAGTGTGAAGTGTTAAATGACCATAAATAAAATCTCAATGTCTTTGCTTTCCAAAATGAAGAGAATATTTCAGTAACAAAACATATGCAAGGAAATTAAGGTGGGAATAAAATGTTTAGCTAAAATTTTAGACAGAGACACAATAGACAAGGTAAGAATACTATTCTCCCTCACTTAAAATATCCTGTTTTGAAGTCAAGACATGCTTTTGGAAGTTTGCATGTATTGAGGACTGCGTTGTACCTGGATCTTTTCTTCCCAGAGTGAATTATTGTTTAAAAAGCAGCATTACCACCTTTCCTAGCCGTTGTGCACAGAAAAGGAGTTCCTTAAGCTTTTCTGAGAAAGTATGGGGGGAAAAGCTTTTCTGAGAAAGTATGGGGGGAAAAAAATCAGCTTTGAAAGAGGGGCCATGGAGGTGTATATTTTTGAAGACACTGTTTGGTCTGGACCCTACGCTTAAGTCCCTCGTGTTCTTCTTGTCCTGTCCAAGAATCCAAGTATATATGAGCCATTCCATTACAGTTCCCCCTCCTCTTTTTAAAAGAAAATATAGCATTTCCCTCTCTTGTAATAGTATGGTGAAAGTGGTCTCCAAGAATTAGTGCTGAAGTGTTCCTTTAGTGCCCACAATGCACACTTGGGATCACACAGGACCTAGCAGTTCTTGTCTTTTTCTGGCCATACAGACTATGTTTCATTGTTTCTAATATCACCAGAAAGCTCAAACCCAGTCTCAGAGCCCATAATAATGCGTGACCAAGCCAGGGCCTTCCAACAGCAACCTACCAGTCCAAAATTATTTCAGCCGTGGACCTTAATTTCTCACTTAGAAAGCAGAGGGGACCCTGCCATCTGTTTCAGTTTCTAGTTGCATCCTTGTACAGTAATCTCTTCTTACAGGTCATCTTCTCAGGCCCATGACCATTGTATTATATAGCATGTTGCTTACCTCCTTTTAACTAAAAGCTCTGCAGAAATGTTATGAGAATGGAAAGGAAGAATATTTTCTTAGTTGAAGGATATAGCAGAAGACTAACTGATTATAAGCACATGGCCAGGTAGTGTCAATAAAGTGTATTCTGCAGAAATCTCTAGTGGCTGAGCCCAGCTGTGTATCTGGCACATTTTACTTTGGTATTTTGGGTTAGTTATTTCTGGTTTATTTCTTCTAGAAAGAGAGAGATCAAATCTGAAAAGCAGCACTGTTTCTTACCCATGGTTTGCATCTTGTGTACAGCTGGAACAGCTGTTTCAGAAGGAAATCAAATGAGATAGTGTTAGCCACATCATAATACAGTTGCCTCCTTAGGAGTCAATGGTGTTTTAAACTTAGCAGTAGCTGAATTTACAAGCAGCAGGGGGTGTTCAACAATTCTTAGGGATGCTCTGCCTGTTGTATTGTTGAGCCTTAAAAAAGGTAAAGGGCCATCGTTACCCTTTCAGTTCCCTTGGCTTTAATATAACCCACTGCAAAGCTGAAGCAGACCAAGGGTGTGAAATCAGAAGACTGAGGTACAAGAACAGTTATTGGGCAGAGAAGGCAAAATAGGAAACATATTTTATTGTGCAAGAAAGTATATTGCAGACTAAAATTTCAAATTTCATGATCTCTTAGATTTCTGGGATTAGAAGTAGCAAACTTGAAGTTGCCCTCATTAAAAGTCCTGTTGTGGAAAATACTATATTCAGTCATGAAACAGAATGTGCTTTGTGAATTTACTGGAGGTCAAAGGGCATAATGAAATTATTTTGTGAAAGTGGAAAAGAAAAGGAGGGAGGGACAAAAGGCTGGCAGGAAAGTGGGTGGGCAGGGAGGGAAGAAGGGAGGGAGGGAGGGTGAAAAGGGATGGAAGGAAGGAAGAAAGAGGAGGGAGAAAGATAGGGAAATACAGTCAATATCCAGAGAAGCTGCTCATTTCCATAAAAGCATGAACAGTAGAAATATGTACTTAAATTTACTGTCAAAAAGTCACAGAATAACACTGTGATTCTTGAAGGCTGGTCTACCAGTAAAGACAAGGTGAAGAACACATTGAGTACCTTGGCCTTTTCCACATTCCACATCCTTTGTCACCAGGGCTCCTGCCCCATGTAGCGATGGGCCCGCATTTTCCCTAGCCTCCCTTTTGGTGCCTGTATACTTGCAGAATATTTTCTTGTTGCACTTCATTGTCCCCTTGTCAGATCCAAGAAATGTCAGGAATCAAGCAGCTATAGGCAGAGGTAGCAGGAGGCCAGCAGGAGAGGGAATCAATTCACCCTTTTACAGTTTGCAAATAAGGAAATAACGGGGGTTTTTGCAACAGCTGCTAAGGTCTAAGGCAAACCTCAATTTCTTTGTCAGAGAGAATACAAACAGTGGTGACTGTTTTTTGACTACATTAGTCAGTCATGGAATAAGAAGAGATAGTATGTAGTTCTAGCCCTGTGATTCACCCAAACCAACCATGAATGAGGAAAGAACATAACACAGAAAATCACAAGACTGGTTTTAACTACTTATCAAGGTGTGTGTACTAAAGCTGCCTTGAAATTCTCCATTGAAATTGGCTTCTACCGTAATTGTCTCACAAATTGTTAATAAATGGTTAATCTCACAAATAAGTGACTTACCGTACTGTGAGAGAGATGCTGCCAGTGAAAACTTTTCACCCACTCTCACAGCCTTGCACGCACACATACTGTTTTCTGAAACCCACTCCCATCACCACTCCAATGAGTAGAACCAGGAGAAAATGCGACAGTCCTCACTAGTGTCCATGTCAGGATCTTGAGCAGCAGCTCAGCTCCGACTCACCACAGCTCCACCTTGGGCACCCACCGTGGCTCTTACCTCACCTCATTTTTGATCACAGTCACGTTGTTATTGCTGAACTTGACATGTTACAGAGAAGATAATTTTCCTAGCTTGCTGTTTTAACTGCATTACCCTTCTATTAATATCTAATCTGCTGAATTTTTATAGTCTATTAAATCAAAAAGCTGATTGCCATTTTCAAGGCTGTTCGAAGCATGTGTCCTATAATTTCTCATTCAGTACCAAGAGGTTAATTCAAGTCTCCAGTGCCAAACTCGATTTCACACTTTTTAGAATTTTCAGACATACTTTAATGAATTACAGTCCTAGTACTGCAACAGTGCATATACAATTAATGAAGGCTAACCTAGAACTTGCAAAGCTAGGCCAATTCAAAACTAAGTTTATGTTTCTGTTTTCTTTGTAGTTGACATTCAATTTCAGTCCTGCTTTTCTAAGAGAATTTTTGTTTAAGCAGATAAACTTAATGGGAGACAAAGACAGACAAGTATTTTAAGCAATGAAGGTGCTTTCACTTATTACTGTGAGATTTTAATGAAAATGCAAAATTATTCTTCTAGTATTTCTTTGTAATAGAAGACATGATTTCTTGTAACCTCAATACAACTATTTTATTGAAGAAAAAAGTCTCTGTGCCATCTCTATGTCTGATAGGTCTGTTCCTTTCTCAACAGAAAACCAAAAATGCTCCTTAGTGCTTATGAAATATCTTTGTCACTTTATAAAGTAGAAGGCAAAAGCATTTATGCTTGCAAGATCTATTTCCACCAGGTAAAACTGAGTATTCTAACCATGCCTACTGGAAACAAAGGCATTCTGTTCTCAAGACAGGTTACTCTCATGTAAATGCACCAGTTTCAGCAGAATTATTTGTGATTTATAAAGATTCAAAGCCAGCTCACGTCTATATATAAAATTGTATTAAAAAGGATTAATCACTAGTGGGTTTGTTCAAGAATAGTTTTCATCATTTTGTTTCATGACTGTGTAAAAATGTTAGGAGTATACTTTCTGGTATCGTTTTCTTAACTGTTTAAAAGACGGGTCTGAAATAGTAAAAGCTTATTATTCTCTTGCTAACACAGAGCTATAGAAGCCTGCTTTATATCAACATGACTACCAATGACTGCTTTTGAAATATACTACATAGATATCTTTTAACAGGTGTAGTTCAGAACCTGTTGGAGTTAACAAATTGCTGAAGATCTTTGAATGCTTCAGTAAATGTTCTATTAATAATGCAAGAAATGCTGAACACACTAGTTTGCCCATGTGTGTCAGTAGCACTCAGCGTGATTGTTTATTGTAGAATCAAGTTCCATACCAGTAGGGTAGTTAAAAACATTCCTCATCCACCTTGTATAATATGGAGCAAAAGGAATTCCACTGAACAAGTGGGATTACCTGTGTTCTGAATGTTAGATACATATCCAAGTTTCTTAACAATGCTGAAAACACACTGAAGTCAATTGTGGGATTTGCAGCTTTCTTGAGAACAAATACGTTACCCAAACCTGGAGCTCATGGGTGTTTAACCTCAGTCTCTTCCAACGAAATTTCTTAGACTAGGTGTACCAAAACCAAGTAATATTTAGTGGCCAAATACGAGCAAGTCTACTTCATTAGGCTAAATTTAGAGAGTGTTTAAGGACATATATGTCATCCTTGTTATAAATGAGGATAGTCAGTATCAGAAGTACACACAATTGCCTTTATAGTCCGAAGAAAGATTAATATTTCTTGGTCCACTACTAAGGAGACTTATGAGTAGCTTTCCTTTATCAGGGTTTTTTAAACTTGAGATTTAAGTTTAATTAGCTCCTTCAATGTGGTTACAAAATACCATCACTTTTAAAAAAAACACATTCATATTCAGTGTAGCCCCAGAGTCTGAAAATTAATGAATTACTGACAAGATATCCAGTCACATTGACACAACAGTTCGTACTCTAACACTGTTTCAAACCAAGAAAGTTACTTTACTCCCCATCTTAGAACTAAAATGCAAGTCCAATACACAGCACCAGTTCTGACTGAGCAAGACTATGCTATTTATTAATACAGTAACAGCCTTAACACTGTGATCACTTGTCATTTCAGCCACACAGAAAAACACGATGTTCCTTAAACGCACATTAATAGGTTTACTTACAAAATTACTTATCATGTGTATGTCTTTATACATATACACAGTTTTTTTGTTTACATAAATTCAGACTGCGTATTATGCTGTGACTTTCATTTCTTTGTGCACTCAGATTGTCAGTGTTATTAAAACTACATCAGAGAAGACACTGCTGTGCCAGTGTGGGCTCATATACTGTAAAATCATAATATCTTGATTAAACTTTTATACCACATTAAATGTTTATATACATACATATATATATTTTGTCAGAGAAACTCTATGTTTAAAAAAACAGTTTCACAGAAAAGTCCAAAATCTTCATTCAGTAGCATCTTTTGTATTCCCTGTCTTCCTCAGTATGGGTGTCCTGACAAAATTCAGTTTAGTTGCGGAGAATTACAGGAAGATACAGCCTTCCATTTCAAGTTGAAATAAGCTCACATTTCAGATATAGGGCTAACAAAGCTCTAAAGTCAGTTTAAATTCAACTAACTTGGTGAGCTGTTAGGAATACAAACTCCCAATTCAGAAAGGGAGCACTGAAAAAGATTTGTCTGTTTCAGTTTAGATCCCTTCCAAGCATTCACAGCTTTGATTCAGCAACTAAATACAACTGGTCATGTTTTCTTAAATTCTGTAACACCTACACATCTCAGAGGTCAGAGAATAAGCCAGCGCACTTGCAAGTCAGACCAACCTAATTAAAATGCATGAAATGTCACTCTCACAAAGGTCATTGATTTGAACATTTTTGCCAGTGAGAGTACATTGAGAAATACGTAGAAGTCTGGTTCCCGAAAACACTTTTTCTTCAAAACCACTTCACAAATTTAGGCACTGTTACTGTCTTTCCCTCTGTTCAAGCACCTTTCACCATGCCCAGAGAGTATCTTGTAGGCAGAATATATTCAGCTCAAAAGTGCAAAGCAATTATTTATTGTCTGACATATCAAAGGCAGTTAGGATTAACAAGTTACTAGACAAACCACTATACGCTTATCATTCCCAACGTAAGACAGAGTCTTTGCTGGCCAGGTGTTCATGTGGTGAAGGGTCAGATTCTGCTGCTGCTGGGAATGTTCATGTAGTGTCATGTTGCTTCACGTTCATGCTTCATTTTGCTGTTGCCATCTTCAGACTCTGTCAGAATGTTCTATCTCTTCACGTCATTGTTTTTCCTCCTGAATCCTTGAACTTTAAATTTGTATTTCACCTTATTTTGTCTTTCATGGCTCCATGCTACAGGCTTTGTAAAAGCTCTCATAATTTAGGATTTTTTTCAGAAGTCTGAGCCAGGGTTATGCATCTGCACAGTTGGTCATTGCTAGGCATTGAATCACGCTGCTGAACCCCTAGGATGAAGCCTTGGAGGCTACAGAAAGTGGGATGCAGCAGCTAGGAAGCCACCGAGTTGAATAGGTGCTTCTGAAAACTATACGCATAAATTTTTGAATACTTCTCTGCCTGCATACTGTTAAATGATGTAGGAAGCTCGGCCACCTCCTCCAGCCACTCTGGGCCAGCACCTCTCCTGCCTGGGCCCCTTGGAGCCCAGCCTGGTGCCCCACCAGGGACCCAGAGCCTCAGCTCAGACAGAGGGACATGGCTGATGCTTTCCTGCTTGCAGGTTCAACCAGTGCCAAGGCTGCACACACATCCCAGACACACACACCCCCGCGACACCGACATGGCTAGTCACACAGGCTGCCACAGACAGGCGCGGCCTCCAGCAGCTCTAGCACACAGGGCTCACATACAAGACAACCCAGACAGCCAAGCCCCTTGTCTCCTTCAGTGGGCAGAGCCAGAAGGTCACTGGTACAGGCACCCACCCCCACCCCAGGTTCACAAGCACAGACCTGTTTGTGGATTTCTTGGTCACCAGTGTGCCCCCTCTGCCCACCCAGCACCCCTGCCTGGATCCTGGGGCCCCTTGCCTGCCCCACAGGGTCCCTGACTTGTTGGCTGCTCCAGTTCGGTGCTCGCTGCAGACACGCAGCGCTCACACACTCATCCCTCATGCACTCCACATCCACAAGTCCCCCCGGCGGACCCTGGCCCAGGCCCTGGCCCCCCCAGCCACCGGCTAGTCCAGCTTAGAGTTCACTGGTGGAGGCGCACACACAGCTCAGGCTCACCAGAGCTGGGGAAGATGCAAACTGCCCCCGCAGCCGGCACCAGGCACCCGGGCCGTGACCCGGGGTCCCGCTCCAGTGGCGCTGAGCTCCGTGCCCACCTGGCGCACGCGGCCCCCTGACAGCTGCTTTTGGGAACAGACGCTGGTCCCGCCCCAGTGGCGGGGGCCTTGAGACCCCCACTGGCTCCAGTCGCTGGTGTGACAGGCCAGGGGCTCCCACCCCCCAGTGTGACCCCAGGAGCTGCACCAGGTTCCCCTCACACACACACGCGGGTCTCGCCGGTAGCTGGCACCGAGCCCACGTGCCAGGGGACGGAGCGAGCGTACGCAGAGGTGCTTAGGGAAAGGTTTGTGAGAAGGCAGAAGAAGCTGCGGTGACACCTGCAGTGAGCAGGCACAGGGCTCAGCCCCGCTTTACAGCTGACTGGACCCGCTTACACCCCTTTCTGTCTGCCCCCTTTGTTCCCCCCTGCGCATCCCCCACCCCAGGGGTCTGTACAGCTCGGCCGGCTCCTGCCCCCCCGGCAGCCCGGAGCCCTCCAGCGTGCAGGATTGTCCCTTGCAAAGTCCAGGCTGATCTTCCTGGAAGCGGCACCTGGGGTTTCCTGACAGCCCATCAGTCCGTGGAGGTGGCGAGGTTTGTTTTGTGCCATTGCCTCCGTGTTTGTTTTGTCAGGTCTGCGTCTCGGTGTATTTTATTTCTGGTTTCCCCTTTTTCCCCCTCGTTTCCCAACTGACAGGTCCCCAGTCAGATAACCTCCCTGGAGTAAACTTTCTCGTGTTCTTATCAACTGATGTGACTGACCAGGTTTGGTTCTCGTCACTGCCTCCCTCACCGTGCCAGGCAGGTTGTGTCCCTGCGTGGTCTTGTTCACGGCTTCCTCCTTTTCCTGTCCCTGTTGCACTGGAAAGGGTCCGTGACCAGGTACCCTCAAAGGAGTGACACCCTCATCCCACGTATCTTTCCACACACCTTTGAAATTCTGTCCCTTAGCTATACTGTGTGCATACTTACATACATACATGCATACATACATATATATATGCCTGTACTTGCTTAGAAATTTATTTTAGTTCTGCTTAGATAATTTGTATGGGTTAAAATTAGGGAATTCTGACAGGCTTACCTGGGATTATACTACAATTGCATGGCCAGGTGAATCCTGTATTTTTGAATGATGATTTTTCTGCACACCACGCACATTTGTATAATTTAAAACAAGTCTGAGACTTGTCGTATAATTTAAGCCAAGTCTGTAGTTTATTTCAACCAAGCCTGGGACTTACTGTGCATATTGTACAGTAAGTTTGATGACTCACAAATGCCCTGGATTTAGCACACACAAACCACAACTGCCTGTGAGCAGGTCTGACATTTCCTGAAACATAAACTATTTCTACCCTATTATAGACAAATATGATAACTCCATGTTAAGTGGCTTAAGACTTTAAATGATACTGAAGTAATTCAGGTAGCTATAGATCCACTAAGAGAATGAGTGGAAAAATCAGTTGTACCTTGTAGATTAAGTCTTAGAAAATGTGATCTGTTTTGCTCCATTTAGAATCTCAGTGTTAACAGTAATCACAAAATCACTGTTATGCTCTTGATTATGTATCACTGAGATCCATCTTTCTTGGAAGCCAAACCTACATCCCTACATAAATCCATGACCAGTACAATCTTACAAGGACAGAAATAAATGCTACAGGTACCTAGCTACAGGTGAGAATTTTCAACAGGTATTAGCAATTCTGAATTGTGCTGAGTGCGTAGAATACCTTTTGTATAAAGAAAAAGAACAATTCTCTAGCAGCTCGTTTCTCCTAAGTCGACAGCAATACATTTTCCTGTAAGATGTCATGATAATGAACATCAATTTTAATTATAGTCTATAAAGCACCATTTATATTTCCCATGCCATATGTTATATTTAGGGCCTCTTGACTGCATCTGACATTTTTTATTACTTGCAGTCTTTTGGAGGTGTGCAAGTGTAATCTCTATTAAAAACACAGAGGTCACTGAGGGTCAAAGTTTCTCTTAAAAGCCACTACCACTTACAGCTTCATTAAGGGGACTGTGAGTTATAGAAGTATATAGGAAGAGTGAAATAAGAACAGAGAATTAGTATTTTTGTCAGAAGGAGGAAATCTGGTATGTGATGCCTGTTTCTACCCATTTCTACCCATCAAATCATGAGGCAAAATAAAACCAGAAAACAGTTCAAACACTGATTTTACATTCAAATATATTGGAATAAGCAAATCAATGCTGGAGAAATGGACTGACAGGAACCTCATGAAGTTTGAGAAGGAGCAGTGCCAAGTCCTGCACCTGAGGAGGAACAACCCCACGCACCAATATGTGCTGAGGGCAATCCAACTGGAAAGCAGCTTGGAAGAAAAGGACTTGGGAATCCTGGTGGACACCAGGCTGAACAGGACCCAGCAGTGTGCCCTTGCTGCAAAGAAGGTTCATGGTGTCCTTGGCCACATTAGACAGAGTATTGGCAGCAGGTTGAGGAAAGTGATCCTTCTGCTGTATTCAACACTGGGGAGGCCACACCTGGGGTTCTGTGTCCAATTGTGTGTTCCTCAGCACAACAGAGACATGGACACACTGGCGAGTCCAACAAAGGGCCGTGAGGATAAAGAAGAGACTGCAGCATCTCTTCTATGATGAAAGGCTGAGAGGGTTGGGACTGCTTAGCCTAGAGAAGTGAAAGGTCAGGAGGATCTTATTTTGTTAATGTATATACATACCTGAAGGGGGGTTGCAAAAAGGATGGAGCCAGGCTCTTTTCTGTTGTGCCCGGTGACAGGACCAGAGGCAAGGGGCACAAACTGCAACACAGGAGGTTCCACCTGAACATCAGGAAATAATTTTTTACTGTGAGGATGACTGAGCACTGGCACTGGTTTCCCAGGGAGGTTGTGGAATCTCCCTCCTTGTAGCCCTGGGCAACTGGCTTGAAGTGGCCTGCTTGAGCAGGGGGGTTGGACCAGATGATCTCTAGAGGTCACTTCCAACCTCAACTGTTCTGTGATTCTGTAAAATCAAACACATCGATAAAATTGGAAATCTAAGAGCTTTGTATTTTATGCATTACATTCTTCTTCTTTCCTTGGTTGATATTTGAATAATCCAATAAATTTAGGAACCTGTAACAAAGGCACACAGTCCCTGGGTTGCCTCAAACATTCAGCCCTATGAAATGCTGGGTATGTTCACATCTCTGTTGACTATGTTTTCTTTTACATCTGAAGAACTGAGGTCTCAATGAAATGAAAAAGACCAATGATTTATTACAGTCACTGGATTGTACAGTCTGCACAATCCAGAACAAAGGAAATCAAGACAATTAATTACTTAAAGTACTTGCCAGCAATTCTATATTTAGCTTTTATGACTTTGCATTAGTTTAAAACTTTTAACTGCTGGATATGACTTCACTATCCCTGACACCAATTAAAGATCAAAATCCTTCTTAATCGTCTGGTTTTGGTGAGAAATCCTAGGCTGAATGAAGATGGTCCTTTTTAAGGAGGTAGAGGAGAGGCTGTCATCAGTTGCCTTTGTTCTTCCTTCATCTTTTAATCATTTAGAAATTTCCTCATGGTATGGTCTTCAAAAGAAATCTTGTTGCCTGTGATATACAATTTGTGTCAGTTGTGCTGCTGGTGGCAAAACAGTGCATTCCTCTGACTCACATCATGCTTCAGAATTCTGCTGCAAATTACTGTGTTGTCAGTAAGAGAAGAAAAATAAGCACTGGTTTTTATTTGGTGCTGAATGGTTTTACCTCCAATGATTCAGTGTCTCAAGAAAACCCATTTTTACAAGCCTTTTGCAGTGCTTACGTTCCTGAAAAGGTTCAAGAGTTATTCAGGTCACTCTCCTGGGATCTTCTTGAAAACAGTAATTTGTTTTCCATGCTGTTTTGACAAATATGCACAGCTCATTAGGTTAGGCTCCCGATGTTCAACAAATCCTTATTACTTGCTATTGTAATTATTTTAGTTTTAATGGATGAACTAGAATCTGGATTCTGATCACATGAATTCCAATGCTTTAGCAAGGTGTCTGAGTTGGTGGCCTGCTTGCCTCGTCTAATCAATAGAGGCAAACACCTCGGAACGGCAACTCTGCCCGTCTCAAACCCGAATCACACTTTGAAGAATCCTCTTTCATTCTTTTGATCCTAGGTAGAGCCTAAGGTGGCTGGGCTGCCAACCTTCAGTAACACTCACAGACCAAACACAGTGTTTTTTCCTTTGTATGACAGTGTCATGCTTTAACCCCAGCCAGTAACTAAGTACTGCACAGCCGCTTGCTCACTCCCCTCTCCATCCCCTGTCCTCGTCCCCCCCCTCACCAAGGGATGTGGAGGAGAATCAGGAAGGAATGTAAAACCCCAGGGTTGTGATAAGAACAATCTAATAATTAAAATAAAATAAAATAGGGGAAAAACACCTATAATGGTAGTAACAATAATAACAATTATAATGGAAAGGAGGGAGAAGGGGAAAGGAATAAAATCCAAAGGGAAGGGAGAAAAGGGAACAAGTGATGCACGACAAATATACTTGCTCACCACCCGCTGAGTGATGCCCAGCCAATCCATGAGCAGCAATCGGCAGCCCCCAGCCAACTCGCCCCAGTTTATATACTGAGTGTGATGCTCTATGCTGTGGAATATCCCTTTGGCCAGTTTGGGTCAGCTGTCCTGGCTGGGTCCCCTCCCAATTTCTTGTGCTCCCTCCAGCCCTCTCGCTGGCAGGGCCTGAGAAACCGAAAAGTCCTTGACTGAGTATAAACATTCCCTAGCAACAGCTAAAGACATCAGGGTGCTATCAACATTGTTCTCACTCCAGATCCAAATCACAGCACTGCCCCAGCTACTAAGAAGACAATTAACTCTATCCCGGTTGAAACCAGGACAGACTGTCCTGGAAAGATACTGCCCTGATTCATAGTCCTATGGAAAATCCCATTTTTTTTTTATTCTGGTTTTCACATGTTTAGAATCTTCTTCCCATCAGAAAGCTCTCCTTCCCCGTTAACTCTGAATGTGCAGCCAGTTCAGAAATGAGAGCTGATGCTTCTCCTCCATCCCACTCAGCTGCCAATCATTCCATGAACAGGAGAGTTTTTTAAAGAAACAGGATCCCAAGAAGCTTGATATGTTCCAAAAAGGAAAAAAAATGGTACTTTTCCATGTCAACAAGACTTTGAATCACCTTGAATCTCCCCCCACTCTCCGCGTTAATTTATTATATCTTCCAACAATCACCACTAAACAAACTGGGAAAAAGGCTTCTTTCTTCCAAATGAGGTATGAGTAGTACTGGAGTGAGCCAAACGCTGTTCTTGTGGCCCTGAGATTCATGAAGAACACAAATCAGCTTTGGCATATCTTGACTTCAGTGACATGGCCCGCAGCAGGCTATAGGGAAACACTATTTTTGCTTCTATTATTTTTCTCTCTTCTGTTCCCCCCCCCCCCCCGCCCCGTTTCTTAGATCATGTTAATGTCCAGAAAACTAGCAAGTGAAACTTTCAGTCCTGTCCTTCGACTCACAGTTTTCTTAGACAACTAACAGAATTTGATGAAGTTTAAGTTTTATTCTTTTTTTTTTTTTTTTCGCTTTTCCCCCATCCACTGGTGGTCAAAAAGCTAGAGAAGCTGAAGGCCTGTTCCACAATTGGAACACGGACGGGGTTGGTGCATTAAAGACTTTTGCATTGCTGTACATCATGCTGTGCCCATACTCTGGCTAAAGAACAATAATGCCAACCTTGTATGTGGAAAGGTGATGAGACTGGCTAAAAAAAGACACTGAATTTGCGTCAATGCATTCCTTTTATAGGTCTTTCTGTACCTGGGAACTTTTACTCAGTGTTTTCAAGGATTCTTCACAATTGTGAATAGTAAAATCCTTCTAAAGCTGAGCTTCATTCTCTAAGCTTTTCAGGTTAAGAAAAGTCACATGAATCAGTGAAAATCACAAGTCAGAGGCATTTTCATCTGAGAACATCAGTCTTCATGCTAATCAACCTATTTACACAGCATCAATGCAAGACTAATTTGAACAGAAGCCCAGTTATACAGATCTTTCCACTGCCAGTTACGTTTCTGCTCGTGTTATCTCTAGTAATTTCCATTTTGCTCTACAGTTCTTCTGAGTGAAGACACTTTTGCAGTCTGTAGTGATTCTGCAGCAAGCATTCGAATTGCTTCTCTATGACTGCCTAAGTAAAGGAAAAGATGCACCACTCATGCACATACATGTAGGTCTTGCTGCCCATGTGCTCTGGTTAATGCCCTAGGCAGAGCCAAAGCTTTTCACAAGAAGGATGAATCAGGACCCACATAAGATGTTGATAGAAAAGCATGGAATGGTCTGTGGGAGCCACAGAAACGGGGTGGCAAAATGCAGGCTGCCCTTGCATGCCTGAGTCCTGCAGGAAGGATCGGCTTCGGTTGGCGCTGTGTGGTGCAAGCAGCAGTTGCTTGTTGCAAAGAGGTGCTGACAGCTGTCAGAACAGTCACAGGTTTGATGTTTTGTGGACAAAGCATTCTACATTTTGTCCATACATCAGGCAAAGATTTCCATTCGGTCTTAGCCAAGCGTGTGCCCACTCTCAGCTCAGAATAACACACTGTGCCTGATGAATCAGCATCAATGGAAGCGCTGAGACAAACCACCCAACCCCTTATGAAAATGGAAACAGCAAGAAAGGGAATGCAAATGGTAAAAGCCAGGATGGAGACAGGCACTTAATGAAGAGCAAAGAGGTGGTTCAAGGCAGGCTCTTTGTGATTTAACTAACCTGAAGCTATTCAGTGTAAAATTCATGCATTCTCACTCCAAGGTAAGCCTGAAGTGAGAGAAAATGCACTCTTCATTGTAAATTTGGAGGGGAAGTGCCTTCCTGAACTTTGAGGTCGCCAAGAGAGAACAGTCAGACCTTTTGTCCCACCATGGTTGTAAAGCAGGAAAGCTATTTTTATTTCAGCAGCTGGAGCTCCTGAGCACAAGTTAAAGGCTTTCTTCCAGTTTTCTCTCCAGTTATTTACAGCTGGGCCCTTTACATCTGATAAAAATAAAACTTTGAATGTCCTCACAAGAGTTTTATTCTAATGATTACAAATGAAAATACTAGTAGCAGATAGGTGTTAAGAGTCCAATACTCTCTTGACCAGTTTCTTTTAGATATTCCATGCACGGAGGGTGTAACATTAAATATTGAACATCTTATTAATGTCTTATTTGAAGACAGTTGGGTTACATAGGATTTCTGATTTAGTAGAGTTGTCCTCCCAAATCTGGGTTCTTCACCCGGTGTGCTGAATGCCAATCCATACACAGAGTCAAGATATTTGTTTATTGCATGTCTGCACATTGATGGGTGCTAGATGATAAATCTGCCAAGCTGGCACCCCTCTTAACACATGGTAAAACATTTTATACACTTTGAACAATTGTTTACAATTACATCCAGTCACACTTAGTTCTCATTTGTTCTTAGAAGTCTTGTCTCCGTTTTTTCACTGGGCATGTTCTGTGGCGAGGGGGCTTTTTTAGTAGGGGGCTTGCTTTGCTCTAGGGTGGATCTTTTGGTATGCTAATTAGGGTAGTCCACACATAGTTTAAACAATTTGCTGTTTAGTCTCATTAACCATTTGGTTCTCCTTGAGCTTATCTTGTTGTGCCCCAGCTTGATATATTTGTGGCATCTATTCCTCTCCCAAGGGCATGTTTTGTTAACTGTTTGTAAGGATTAATTAACCTTCCCTTTTTTTTTCAAAATCTTTCTTGTTTTTCACTATAGGTATTTACGTATTTCTTCTTTTTCTCTCTCTTTCTTTTTTAAAGTAAATAATTCTTGTATCAAATCCCCCCTTTGAGACTGTATAAGGGAAGAATGTGTATTTTTCCCTTCTATTAGTATCATCTTTTTATTAAGCAGTCCACCCAAGATCAAACAACATCTCCATGTACACTGGATTAATACATATATACATATAATTCATATAATACCTAATATTACAAATATTAGAACTCTTCCAATCACAATGTGTATCACTTTCTTTACCCATGAACTCAAATCTGATCCCTAAGAGGTCAGCCGTTTCCATGTTTCAGCAATGCCAATAGAAGTGCCATCTTTTTGTGTCTCATCTTAGATATTCTATCACTTGAGTACACACACACACCTTAGATGCTAACAGCATGTCAATCTAATTTACCTGTTCCTTTTGGGAAGTGCATCTTTGGAAAAAAGTGGAATAATTTTTTCTGGGAGATCAGGGATAGTTACTTCACATTCCTGTTCTTTTATTCCTCGGCTCATATTAAAGGATGTATTTGTTCATAACTCTCCCCAAGATACATTAGAAAGGCATTCCTCTTGCCAAGCTTTCTGGGAAGTGTATACAGACTCAGCAACTGGTTCTGTGTATTATTTTGTATTTTTTTCTGTATCAGTTTAAAAATACATATGTTCCTCCCAAGGGTCATTTAATGTCTGCCTCTCAGGGCTCCTGCATTGTCCTATCACTATAACTAAGTAAAGAATAGCAATTTATAATACTATTTCTCTTTACAAGGATGTTAATATTTTTCTGAAGGCACTCTATTACTACTACAGTTCCTATCACTAGCATGCAAACAACAGAAAATTAATCCTTAAGTATAATCTAAGTCAAGATATGATTTTTCAAAATCCCTTGTACAGTGCATTAAACTTCAGAAAATTTTAATTCACAGTCTACCGATTGTTCAGTCGCCCATTGTTTAGTTGTAGGTGCTTTTCTTCACCTGGGTATAACATGTTCAGTAGTCGACTCCTAATTTCACTGCTGCATAGGCAGTCAATAAAAAAAAACAGTATATGGTCCCTTCCACTTTTCTTTTAGTGGTTCATCTTTCCAGCTTTTGGGATAAACCAAATCTCCTGGTTGAAACTGATGTACTGGCAAATCCAAAGGCAAAGGAGCTCTTTGATTTATGTATCTATGTAAGGAGGATAAGGTTCATGAGAGAGAGTTTAAATATCTCCTTAGCACTTGTTCACCTTTAATGTGTATTTGGTTCTCTTTTGTGGTCAGGCCGCTAGCTGGGTATGATTCCCCATATAACCTTTCAAATGGGCTTACCCCTTCCTTTGTTCTAGGGGCAATCCTAATTCTCAGTAGGGCCAACGTAAAACCTCAATCCATTCCGTAGGGGTTTCCTGGTACAGTTTTGTTATTTGTCTCTTAATTGTTTGATACAGCCTTTCTATTTTCCCACTAGGCTGTGGTCTCCAAGGGGTGTGCAAATCTAACTTAAACTAGAGGAATGTGGGCACTCCTTGAACTATCTTTGTGACCAATTGGGGTCCCTTATCAGAGGACAACCCTTCTGGAATCCCGAATCTAGGAATTATTTCTTTTAATATTACCTTAGCAACCTTTCTCACCCAATTGGTAGTGCAAAGGAAAGCTTCTGGGCATCCTGAAAAGTTATTTACTAAAACAGGCAAATGCTTACGCTGACTGCCCCTCGGTAACTTAGAAAAATCTGTTTGTTCCCCAGGAGCAATTCCTCTCTTCACATGTCGTGCTGGTGGTTTCTTTTGGATTTTAGGATTATTCATACAGCACACCCGGCACTTCTTCATGTCCACAAGGTGTAGAGGAATGCAGGCAGTGGGCTGATTAGCACTGATAACATGCAGCTGTGGCCTTGCCTCAGCGGCAGTGGGTTGATTGACATGGATGATGTGCAGCTGTAGCTTGTTCCTGCTGAGTGGTTAAATAGCCCTGAGGATGGTAGAAGAGAGAGCTGTTGGATGGAGGAGGAGCTCAGAGAAGGAAGGATGGGGATGTAGCAGAGACAAGGAGCAGTGTGGTCTGGCCTGAGGAGGATGAAGAAACAGCATGGACAGTAGAATCTGACCCACAGTAAAGCCTTATTGCAACTTGCCAGTTTGTTTGTTCTGTGACAACAAGGGACTGCATTTTTGGTCCTACTGCATATCTTTTGGTACTATCTACTAAGGCTTCTGTTCCCCAATGGGTTTCATTATGCATCTTCTGCATGACTTTTTTTTTTTCCATCATTCTTGTAGATATTAATATTTGATGATCAGGTATCACCCACTATCAGGATTTTTGCAACACTTTAGTATTTCAGCCAATTTGACTTCCTTTTCTGTATATTTTGATAACTCCAAACCCATTTTCTTTCTTTCAGGTATTGGTGCTCATAGTATTGACCCTTTTATTGCCACCCTTCTTGCCACTGTGTCTGTCTGCCTATTTCCCAAGATAAGATTCTTGTTCTGTCAGGGGCAATAGCGGGGCAGGACTCAGGGAGGTTACTATTTCAAGACTTGTATCATCTTGTTCCAGCAGCACTGCTTGGTATCTTACTAGTCAACTAGGAGAGACCCAGTGATGTCCTTTCTGTTCTAGAACTGCCGTTACTGCATGGGGCACTAGGACAGTTTTTGGTTGGCATTTTCTTAATTACTTTTCAATTAGCAATGCTGTGGCAGCTACAGCTCAAAGGCAAGTAGGCCAGACTTTACTAATTGTAGATTGATCTAATTTTTTAGAAAAGTAAGCAACTGGCCACTTCCAATCACCAAGCAGCTGAGTTAATGCTCCCAATGCCACCTGCTGTCCTGTCCTTCACGTACATAGAGCCAAAGCCTAAAATCGGAGCTTCCATCAATTTTCATTTTATTTCATATTGAAGCAAAGTAATATTGGGGTATCTGCATTGCATGCCTCCAGTTCCTTTGCCTGTACGTTACCAAACAGAGTGGAGCTGTTCTTGAAACCTTGTGGGAGCACAGCCAGCATAACTGCATTTTTCTTCCAGTGGTTGGGTTCTCCCATTCAAGGGGAAAGAGGGTTTGACTCTGCTCAGCCACAGGTATGCAGAAGAAAGCATCTTTCAAATCCAGAATGGTTTCACCTCTGGTTTCAACTCAGTTTCAATAGGAGAAACATTCTTTGCTCTACTGTTTCTAAGATTCCTAAACCAAAGGAATTGTTTCATTCAATACTATGCCCAGGATGTTGTCTTCAGGCTTCTTTAAAGTTTTATCTGTCAGCAAGCAAATTTGGCAACCACTCCACTGTTGATAGTTGCTTATCTGTAACAACGGCCACCATCTAGTCCCCTTTGTTGCAAAGAAGTTACGTTTATCTTGACACAGCTGTGGTCAGTCACATCCTGTGTTATTCCCTGAGTTCCATGGACACGTTGCCCTTGCCAATCTCCAGTGAGACTTCTTGCATTTTAGGAGTTGATTCAGAGAGTCGCATTCTACCTCTAGGGGTTTAATCAGTCACCAGGGGATGCAATACTCTGATAATCCACACTAAATGATGGCTGACACCTTCAAAGTCACACAGTGAAATTAATTTAAAATCAACAGAGGACAAAAAAACCTGCCAGCCTTGTTATGACAGGTGATCAAGAGAAAATCTGTGCTGTAACATATTAAGACCCAGTGAGCTACAGCTCTAAAGGACTGGCAGGGTATCTTTGCTCTGTGCTGGGAAACAGATTTTTTGCTAATTGACAAATGAAAGTGCCAAATATGGGACTTCTCTTCAGTGGTGGTGCCTGTTTGCTGGTGGTTTTGAAGCAGCACTGAACTGTGTAAATCAGTGTGCTGATTTTCTCTGGCACTTCAGCTCAGGAACTGCCATTTCTCCATCTTGTGCTCCTTTCTGTCTTCATTTATACTGCAGAGTTTAAAAAGTAATAATAGATAAACCTCCGTACTTCTTAGGCAAAGACCTCCTCTAGAGCTGAACTACACCTGAAACTACACTGAAGAGTAAATCAAAAGCTTGGCTAGGACATGGAGTAGGTGATCAACTGGAAGTTCTTCCCCTCCTCCATCTTAAAGCTCAGCAAAGCTTCCAGAATATAATGTCTTCCTAGAACTGTTGTGAAACACCTGAAGCTCAGTGAGAGGGGAAGAGAATGACTGGGGTACGAGATTCAAAGTGACTTTCAGGGATCAACGTGTTAGAAATTTGCTAAGCAGAGGAGGGCTTCCATTAAATTTTCTGCTAATTTAAGAAAATAATTTGTGCAGATAGAATACTCTGGTTATTTTTGTTAATAATTAGCCTCTAAATATAGCAGAGCTCTACTTTTTATGTGAATTTCAGTGTACTGCCTGATACTGAGAAAGGGCCTAAAAATAACTGGGTTTATAGTTGATTAGCACTTTCTGGTTCCTGTTCCCTGTCACTAGAGAGTCAGTCAAGATGATGATGGGGTGGGGAAGAGGCTGACCAGTGGTACAGCTACTTCCCCCACAAGAAACACATCATGAGCATTGATAATGGGGGCTGTAGCCTCCTCCCCCTGCTTTTCTCGATAGACTTTAATGCGCTTGTCAGGGTGATGTAAAACAGCTTTAAAGTAGCAAGCTATTTTTGTTTTCTTTCTATTTTATGTCCACATCGAGGAGTTTCTCATAAGGGGCTATATCACTTGTGCATTATTTGTACATCATTAGAACCCTGACTATTCACTAAGGCAGGCACTTATGCAGCAGCAATGATAAGAGCAACCAATAAGAAAACCACAATGGAAAGTTCACACTTCTCTAGCTTTGCAGCTTCATAACTCCTTAAGCAATGATCTGCAACACACTCTTCCTCTTCACTGCGTTCAACTTTGATATTTTCGGTACAGACTCCTATAACTTCTGTTGCTATTTCTACAACAAGCTGTGCCTTGTGATGTGAGGCGTTTTAAAGTAATTTGGCACATGAATATCTCTCTTCACTTGGAGATGAATAAAAGCAATCAGTCACGTTTACATTTCTGCTGGCTGCTTCCAGGTAACAGTAGCATGTCTTCCCTAGCTTGTAGTTGATCACAAAGTAAAAATAGCTAACAAAGCTAGGGTTTCATGCCTCAGAAAATGACCTTGACCTTAATTTTTTTCTTTCCCCCAAAGAAAGAGAAGAATTGCCTAGTCATCCTTAAAACACAACTAAATATCATTTGTTAACAGGCACCTAATGCTCTAACTATAGATCCCTATGCACCATTCATGGCTTCATAGCCATGATGATAGTCTGTAATTTGAATTTATGTGGAGTTACATCAGCTTACCTGGGTGACCCACCACACATTTTGGAGACTTCTTTTATAGGGCCTTGCACACTGAATATTGGACTCTGCAGAGGAGGGGAAGGGCAGTCTTTATTCTCCAGTGCAGTCTGTCTACACTGTGAGCTATACCATAGAAAAGAAATGTTAAGGTGACACTGGTGAGTCCCCTTTGATGCACATAGGAGGGAAGGGGCCAGCAAGGACAGAACAGTGAGAAATCTAAATCCCCCTCCCAGCTAGTCCAACAAGTTTGCACAAAGGCAGTCCTAGAAAACTGCCTCGTTCTTTACTAAGGCCCACATTACAGGAGGAAAAGGAACTGAATTGTGACTTGCTAAATAACGATATAGGCTTTGAACTACTCCTAGGGAAATGTAGCACGGAACAATTTCATCATCCTATTTGATTGCAAAATGCCAAATCTACCCAAGCAGCAGAGAACATTACTCACCAGGAACCTTGAACTACCAGTGTTCATGTGCACACAGGAATAACCTTTACCCTTGTTCCAGCTATTGCCTCACAGTGCCCAGGTGCCCTAGAACTAGTGCTGGATGGACAGGATTTGAAGACTCTACTCAGACAGCCACACGTAAATCTGAGGGTTTCCATCCCATGGCTGCTTGTACTGCAGAATACAAGGGGAAGGGGAAGAGGAAGACTAACAACTGCAGTTTAAGCCAGTGCTGTTCCAGCCATATGACACCTTCACAACCTTCTCACTCTGCTGTGCCAAACCTGAATGGGAGTTGAAAGTGGCAGTGTGAGTTTGGGGCCTGAACAGCACGTTGTATCTGAGTGTTACTTGTTGGTATAGAAGTGCCTCCCTGATCGGGCAAGATGGGACATTAAAAGATTAGTATCAGTGCAAGCAGTAAGTATTTAATGTTAACAACTGCCACTATCAAATATAGAGGTGACTCTGCAATGAGTACCCAGGAATGAAACTGGAACAATTTATTTTTAGATTCCTTGAGTTTTTGACCAATACTTTAAAATCAGCTGGAAGACCTGATGCATTTTATTAATGCAGAGATATTTCTTCCCCTTGTGCAGCTCCCTGAAAGGCAAATCAGAACTAAAATGACACTAAACTTGGAAAAGCTCTTTATTTCCCAGAGGCTATAGCCTAGTTCAAATGGAAAATTCTATCAGCTTTTCCTCTTTCAACTGTAGACAGGCAATAGACACACCTCATACCTTCTCTCTGAACCAGACAAAAGCTAAGCCTCTAATAGCCCTGTCATAACAAGGGGAAACAGCCTGTTGTTCTATCTGTGCATCTTGATTGCTTTTGTTCTAGAGACTTTTGGATGTAGTGCTGCAAAGAGATCTGTCAAAACTTCTAAACCCCAGAAATCTCAGAAGGAAATGTCTGTTGCAGAAAAACACACAACATACTTTATACCTACTGTGGTGGGTTTTGTTTTGTTTTTTTCCCCTGGATAATTAAATGGAAGAGCAGGGAAAGTATTCCAAGGGGATCAGTTGATTTAAGCACTCCCTGACCTTTAACGGCTATTTTAGGGTTAGGTGCACTTCAAATGTTGATAGAAGTAACGCCAATTATGTAACAAATGGCTGGCAATAACGTTCTTAGCTCTCATAGTTGACCTCAGTTTTTAATTTTAAATTCCCATGATGATAACAGAATTCCACCCAGTCAACATTGATAGGTTGAGGACCACTTGCTAAGGCATCTTCCTGTTTTTCACTACTGCAGTGTCTCAGCTTCTACCAAACAAACGAAGAATGATGAAATTAAATGGAATTCTCACCTTCTTTAGTCAGAAAATGAGAAGCTTAAAAGAACAGGAAGGTAGGAAGGGGGTGTTTTTTCATCATTTGGTTTTATTTGCCTTACATGAATCCTTGAAAGGGATGGGATGTCCCAGTGGAAAGCAGGAACTTGCAGTGTTATCATGTCAGATGTAGCTGTAAATCTTCACGAGACCAGAAGCTGCAACCTGTGAGAGCTGCTGGCTGCACTGGTCTGCGATCTACACACCAGTCAACTTTTCAGACTGGATTCTGGAATGGGAGAAAGGCTGCTGTAACATACAGCAACCAAAAAGCCCATACTTTTTAGCAAGGAACCAAATTCAGAAGACCTCCATTAGAAAGCTGTTCCTAACTGTCCTGTTACATGGTACTGGGCCAGGAAAAGGCTGAGAAGACTGGAATGTCTCTCAGAAACAGTGTAGCCCTGATGTCTGGTCTAGCCTTTATTCCTCGGCCTGTCAGATTTCTTATATGTGTCAATCTTGCATGAAAATAACGTGTGCTTGAGTATATCCACCTCTTCCATTCCTGATTACACTGAAAAATGGAAAAAAAATCCTAGAACATCTAGCTGCAGAACATCACAGCTTGCCCCTTTCGTGAGTTCTATAATTCTCCTCTGTTTAATTCTCTACCTTTCAGATTCTTGACTCACGTGACAGAGACCATTGCAGTGTAACAAGTCTGTATGCTTATATTGGGAGGGAACAGCATGGTTATATGTGAAGATTAATTTCCATATTGACTGCAGTAACTTAGTCTCTACCACATGAAATGAAGAACTAACTTAGCCATCTGTACTTTGCTTTTAATATTATCCACCAGAGGACAATGGTTCTAAAATGTTCTTTGACTATAATCTGTTAGGGATGGATGGGGTCCACCAGTCTAAAAGATACGAGTGAAGCTTCAGCAGCAGGCTGGTCAGCTTGGTAAGGCACTCCTTAAGCCGAAGGACTCAAGGGCTGTGGTCCAAAGTGGCAATACTCACACCATCACATCCAACTGGGGAATAAGGCAGGCCAACCAGAGCAGAGATATCTATTCCTTAGCTGCCTCCCAAGAGGAGTACCAGAAGGCCAAACACCTCAAAGGTGTGCATGGCTGTGGTGGATCCTCTTGCACGCCTCCTGGGAAACCTGCACGTTTCATTGCCTCTCTGAAATGCCTGTACACCAACGCACACAGTGTGGGGAATAAACAGGAGAAATTAAAAGATCTGCGTGTGTTCACAGGGCCATGATGTCACTGCGATTACAGAAGCATGGTGGGATAGTTCGCATGACTGGAATGCTGTCAGGGATGGCTCTGTACTTCCTAGGAAAGACAAGCCAGCAAGACAGGGTGGTAGAGTTGCTGTTTATGTGAGAGGGCAAGTGGAATGTATCAAGATCTGCCTAGGGGTGGATGCAGAATGAGTCAAGAGCCCGTGGGTAAGGATTAAAGGGCAGGATAACGTGGGTGACACTGTTGTGGGTGTTAGCTACAGGCCATCGGCTCAGGAAGAGAAAGTCTATGAGCCCTTTTACAGACAACTGGATGTAGCCTCACGATACAGCCCTGGTTCTCACGGGGGACTTCAACCACCCTTGTATCTGCTCAAAAGACAATACAGCTATGCACAAGCAGTCCAGGAGGTTCCTGGAGAGCACCGATGATAACTTTGACACAGATGATGGAGGGCCTGAAGAGATGAGGTGCTGAACCTTGTACCAGCAAACAAAGAAGGACTGGATTGGGATGTGAAGGTTGGGGGCAACGTTGCTACAGTGACCATGAGATGGTGGAGTTCAGGATCCTGCATGGAGGAAGCAGGACTGTAGACCTGGAGAGCCAACTTTGGCTTCTTCAAGGACCTATGTGGAGGGACCCCATGGGTTAGGGCTCTAGAAGGTACAAGGGTCCAAGAGAGCTGCCTAATATTCAAGCATCACTTCCTCAAGCTCAAGGTAGGTGCATCCCTATATGTAACAAATCAAGCAAAAGGGGCAGGAGACCTGCACGGGTGAGCAAGGAGCATCTGGCAAACCTCAAACAGAAGAAGGAAGTTCACAGGATGTGGAAAAAGGGACAGGCCACTTGGGGGGAATATAGCAACGTTGTCAGAACATGCAGGGATGCAACAAAGGCGGCTAAGGTCTGTTTGGAATTAAATCTGTTGAGGGTTGTCACGGGCAATGAGAAGAGCTGCTTCAAGTACATCAGTAGGAAGAGGGTGACTGGGGAAAATGTGGGCCCTCTGCCGAATGAGGTGGGTGCCCTGGTGATGAAGGATACAAAGGAGGCAGAGTTACTGAATGCCGCCCTTGCTTCAGTCTTTAACTGCCAAGGCCAGCCCTCAGGAATACGTCAGGACCCCGAGGCTTCTTTACCTTGAGGGCGGCAGAGCACTGGAACAGGCAGCCCAGAGAGGTTGTGGGCTTTATCGAGGGGTTGGACTAAATGATCTCTGGAGGTTCCTTCCAACCCTGACCATTCTGTGATTCTGTAAAATGTGAGTCCCCACTGAGCTGAACCTTTGGAAGTCTCTGACTTCAATAGAATCATGTTTGAGAGTTTAACCAGCATTTGAGAAACTCCTAATTGTGCAGCTTTCACTCAGTCCACATGAGGCTTAAGGGGCTTCAAACAGATGGGGAACAGAGTCTAATGATAGACCATCTGTTCTAAACAACAGAGTAAATGTGAAAGCACCAGGCATTTCTCCAGCTGTTCCCTGTAACAGGGACCTTGTAAACCCAGGTGTTGCATTTAAATCTGTGACACTAGATGGACATTAGATCTACCATATGCCAAAGTTGATCAAAATGCAACTTTGTCCTAAGGAAACATACCTCTCGGCACTTTTCAAATAATGCTTTGCTGTCCTTTCATGAGGTACTTTGCAAAGAGTAGATTTCAGTGAATAGTAATACATTCATCTCATATTTCCTTCTGTTCTATGCTGAACTAGGACTGTTCATGCCCTGCACTGGACTACTTCTACACACGTTGCAAAAATCTCCATCTTTATAAAAAAGAAACACAACTTCAATTAAACATCAATGTCCATAACTACAGTTTATCCCTTGTTTTGTTCTGTTGTACCCAAGGTGCACTGTAACGTGCAGGAAGTCGTCAAGAGGGCAGGTTGGATGAAGAACCTTTTTATTACCTGCACTGGCACACAGAATGGTCTAGAACTGCTCAGACTTTTATAAATGCTACAGATACTTAGCTCATGCCCATCCTTGCATTCTGTCAACTCATTTCTTATCATTTCAGTCCAATACAGCTACAGGTAGTTTCAACAGCTTTTCATTTCCGGATGTCATGTCCTTTATTCTTCTCATAGTGTGCAGTTTAACCCCATGAAAACAGGTTCTGTTCCTATTGTGTGTGCAAATCTATAAACCTGAATTTATAACCTACCTCATAATCCATACTAGGCTCAGGTTTACAAGTCTATTCTGATATTGCCACCTGTATCTCCTTCGCAGTACAAATATCTGTCCCATGTCTTACTATCATAGAATAATAAGGGTGGAAAGGACCTCTGGAGGTCACCTAGTCCAGCATCCTGCTCAAATAAAAGATAACTTTAAAGCTAGATCAGGCTGCTAAGGACCTTCTCCAGCTGAGTTTTGCAGTCTACAAGGTTGAAGACCCCACAAACCCTCTAAGCATTTGTTTCAGTGCTTAACCTCTATTAGGGGGAAGAATTGTACCCAACTGGAAATTTAATTGCTTAATTTGTGAATTGTCACTAAGAAGATTCTGGCTCTTCCCCAGTAGATAATCCCCATTAAGATTCTTGACAGTATATAGCACTCTGGGTCAGATCCACAAATGTATCACAGTTCCTATCTTGTACTTTAGATACCTAATTCCTTTCTAACTTTCAAACAAAAAGTAACAGATTTGCAAACCTTTGTGATCTCTGCATTCCTTCTTGCTACTCAGTGTTATTTTTTATGCAGCCTAATATGCCAACCGTGACTTTATCATACTGAAGACCTACTTGCATCTTTGACTTTTTGAGGATTTGGACACTCGGTGTATAATCAAGTTCCTTGTATAACAGTTCAGTCTCAGTTGTTCTGGACAGAGGCTTTATTCTAAAGCAAACAATAGAGTCTCAAAACATGCCTCAGTGTTTTCCAACACTTTTACTATCATCATCTCCTTAGGGATAGCACATAGCAACTGTAATGTACTCTAAGCTATACTGGTCTCTAAAGGACAATGGGTTTCCTGCTGTTAATAAACAGACAAGTTTGTCTATGACAGATTGGTCTGGCACTTCAGACACTCAATGCAGAAAGTTCCAAGCAGTGCTTAGTTTTGAAGTGTCTGAAAAAAAGAGTAGCTTCAGAGCAAGCAGTTTTTAGAACCATTTCTCTTTCCCAATTTTCTTACAGAGTATGTCTGGCTAGATTTGCAGTTTCAGAGTTTAGAAAGATTTGCAGTTGCATTGAACTCATAGTTATCTGTAATTTAAAATAAACTGAGCTTAATTTTTGTCAACTGGAAAGTGGATTTATAGCTCCTGAGGAACTGGCTATTTCATCCTGATTATGAGAAATATCACAACATAAACTCTCCACGAAGAAAAAACACATCCACAATGAAAGGCAAACATTCTTTACTGATCTTTGAAGGCCCTACTTCCTGAAAATATGTACCTTATCAAGAAATGAACATTGACATTCAAGTTTATTTTCACTCTACATACTTCTGCTTTTGTCACAAACCTCCTAAAAAATTAGTTGGGCATATTTTGCCATCCTGCCTCTCTCTAGGCAGATGGATATATCTCAAAGGCTCAAATTTTCAAAATAGCCTATGATTTTTGAAGACCTAGTTCTCTTTTGTATTATGGAAATTGTACACCCAAATAGCCTTATAAGTCCATTGACTTATGTTTTCAAGAAAGAAGAATTTCAACAGTTTCTATTGATGCACATGGGCAACTCCACATATCTGAAAGTCACATCTGTTAATGAAGTGCCTATTGGTGTGTTCAGATGTGAGATTTTGAGAAATGAACGAGGGTTATGAACCTTGCCTTTTGTAAGAGTTCAAAGCTTTTAAAAAAGCAGTCCTTCGTGCTAATACCTTTGATGCATCTGTAATCTACCAACCTTGTCCACAAAGATGGAGGAAAGAAAATTTGTTTGATTTTTAAAAATAGGAAAATATTTCCCTAATTTCCTTTGACTTAAGTGTTGAAATGGCACAGAGCAGCAGGACCTAAGTCCCATAAAAATGGTAGAAAAAGATTGTTTCTCAGATTCTCGAGACCCTCCAACTCGATCTTCAGGAGCAAATGGGAGATGAAAAGATAGAGGGCTGCAGGTTTAACACAGTGATTAATAGACTCTGAGGCAGCTGCTTGCATTCCTGCAAACTTCGTCTGCATTAACAGCCGCCAGTGTTCTGGAACTGTGTGCAGCTGGCTGGAATCTGTTTTTGTAATGAATATGGTTTATTCAGACAGAATTTGTTAGATTTTTTTTTTCATTGATGTGAGGTTTACCCCCAGCCCAGATGCTTTCCCTTTTCAGGAGTCATTAAAAAGATGAGTTGTATCTGACAGATAGGGTATATGTGTGCTAAGCTTGTAAATCATCTTAAGGATTCTTTTCGTTCTGGAAAGTATACAGGAAGCTGTCTTTCCTTGATAGCTTTTCTCTTGAAGGCATGTTTTCTTCTGAAGCAGTTATACCATATCACTAAAAGCTTAGCTGTTTCTAGTTTAGCAAGCACAGAGCTGTACACCTGAAGACTTAATTGTTTCCGATACAAATAATAGCTTTCATTACATTTCTTTATTTTTATTATTAATTTTCCACTGTATTTCTATGTTTTCCCTAGTTTGTTCTTTTTTTTCCATAGGACATCAGTTATTCTTGACTGAAATTGTTCACAGTGTCTATAGCAAATCGATGACAGAGGGATTTCCTGAGCCCCAGTGTCAAAATCATTCTTGTAATTGTGACCTTGCCTTGGTGTTTCAGAATTACAGTGCTACACACAGAAATTATAGCAGTGGGTATTACAGATGTTGCAAAAATTAACATTTTTTAATTTGAAAGGTCTGTGTTGTGTTAATATGCCTAAAAAAGAAAGGAAGCAGCTGGCTTAGGGTCCCTGTGACAGAGTGCTGCTGGCTGAGAAGATCACCACCTCTGTATGGTTTTCTGTTACCCCTTCTGCATGAGGCTGGGATACCTATAGGATGAACAGGGCATGACCTGATGGTGTTAGCAGCCTAACATTGTCTCACAACCACCATCAACACATTTCACCACGGGCTGCTTGGCTAAAAACCAAGACAGCTGAGGAGCAGACCTAACAGGTTTCTATTTCTTCTGCTACATGGGCCATGTACTCTTTGGCAGAGGTGTAGATGGACAGTTGAGAGCAGTAAGTCTTCAGGTACTTTAGATAAACCTGAAAAGTACTGTGAGTCTAATGCTGGCTCAGTAGCTTAATAGACATTACCCTGCCACTCCTGGGCTGCAGCAGAATTCAGCTGTCTTGCAGACTATGACATAACAATGTTAATTCCTTTACAGCAAACAACATAATTCAGACAACTTTCCTAGCCTGAGCTGCTGAATTTAGGTTCATTCTGTATCTTTAGACAGCAATAGAAATGCTAATACTTCTTTGGTTTCATTTACAAAAACTGACAGATCTTCTCTGCAGTAGGTAGCGACTGCCTGTGATGTACTGTCTTGTCTCTGGAGACATTCTTACCTAAGACAGGAACAGAATGAAGAGTTCAGTGACTGTTATATTTACATATTTTGCTTGTAAAATGAAGTGGAGGACAAGATTCAGGAGAAAAGTGTAAGACCTTACAGAGTTCGTATTAAATTAAAACAAAATTCCTAACATCTACAGTTCAAGTCTGTAGACAGCAGACAAATACAGAAAGGACTGCAGGGCAGGGTAACTGCAGAAATGTATAGTACACCTACACGTGTACACCAACAGAGAAAGACGTTAGGATATAACCCCAAGTATGTAATTAAAAGTACCAGGGTTAGATTTGGCAGGTTTGAATATTACAAGCAACAGTTTGACAGAATGAGCTATCAAGGTGTTGCTTGCAACAAACAGGCAATGAAACAGTTTCTGAAGGGAAATGACTGCTGGTGGACATTTTGAAACAAGACAGGACAGAAATACAAATACCAATTGGAAACAATTGTATTCTGCATGGGAGGTGGACTGGGTGAGGTGATCAAGTCAAAAACATCAGAAATGGAAAAGATGTATAAATAGAGCACTTCTGGATCTTTGGGGATGAAAGGTGTTACAGGGACGTCAACTACTAGTATTCACTTTTCACAGATGGACCAAAGAAAACATGAAAAGGTGACATGTTTAAATCTTCAAATGAACAAGGGAAAAATGTGTGGGGTTTTTTTATATATTGAAGTAAACTAAACTAGGCTAATTGATGCTATTCAGAGAGAGTACAAGGAACTGATGTCTTGCAGTATCAAGCTATAGAACACAAAGTGAACTTTATGAAAGTATCTAGGAGAAGCTCGGGCAAATCTGGTCCCCACTGGGAAACTACTAAATCTTAAAATAATTTATATTTAAAAAAAAAGTATAAAAGGAGGTGACATATTTTGAGCAGGACTGACCTTCTCAATATGTGAATTTGTTGACCCATAATTTGCAGGTGACTTAGTGCACATGTTTAAGCTGTAGCGTCTTGCTCAATCTTTCTCAGTTTTTAGCATTTTGCTCACATTAAGCATGTAGATGTGCTCATGGGCCAGACCATAACTGAAGCATTCAGCCTTCTGTCTCGGGTGCTACAAGTGTCAAATCTGGGTGCAAGAGGTGTAAGCATTCTGGGTCTGTTGAAATATTGGCGATGGAGATGCAATATGCAAGGAAAAATGCAGTAAGCCAGGTCTTGGTAATAAATAACTCCTGCATCTCCCAGCAACAGGAAACTAAATTAGGGATCACATATCCCACACAGCTCCCTATGATGCTCTCTGGACATGCTGAGAGACTTTCAGATAGTGTCAGGGACTTTCAGATGCTGTGAGCATTCTCAGATCTACCACATCAATACAGCCAGATACATTACCCGACAATTACGAATCAGTTGTGAATCCTGTCCTTTTTGTTGGCAACACTCTGTTCAAAATGCTTTGATTATGAGCTCTTCTTTGCAGGGGAACTATTTGTTTATCAAAAGTTATCTCTCACAAAGCTGTGGTAGTTTGACAGAAAAAAGACACTTAAAGGAGAAAACCTAACTCTTAACTGCCTTGTGTCAATATTTGAAGTCACCCACTTCAGCCAACACCAATAATGTGCCACTACTCTGCCCTGGTGTAGGTATCTGGAACATCAAGGAAAAAGACATTAAGGAAATTTTCCAAGATGGAAAAGATAATTTATACAGCCAGGAACGGAAGGCAGCCTAAATTTCACTTATGATACCCCAAATGTCTTTGGTCTTACTATCTCCTAGCTCGTTACAATATCACTATGCTATGTAGAGAGAAACATTTTCTTTTAATTATGTCTTTTAACAATATTCCATCTTTTCCTAGGTTTGCCCCATCCCATCCCAGCCTCCTCAGCCTACCGTCGTTCCAAAGCCAGTTCAATCTGTCATACATGTTCCATTGCAACCAAGCTGCCCGGGCCGAGGCAAGATGGCAAAGCTTATCAATCCAGAAGAGATGACATCCAGGGATTATTACTTTGATTCCTATGCTCACTTTGGAATTCATGAGGTAATATTTATTTTTGTTTCAGCAATTATTACATAATAATAACAATTAAAATGTTTTCTTTGATTTATTAGCTATTTATCCCTCATGTATGATCCACCGAGCTTATATTAGCTATCTGTACAGTGGTGATCTTCATGAGTGCATCGATTTAATGCATTTATGAAGGTCACAAACTATCCTAACCGCACATGGAAACTACCTTACTGTTGTTAGGTCTTTAGTTCGCTTGCATGTTTGAGTACCGATGCCAGCAGAACAGCTACTCAACTGACATGAGAAGCCAAGTAATTTCTTGACTCCTGGCATGTGTTTGAATGCACAGGCTGCATTAATGGGAACATATAGCCCAACAGCCCCCAGTAAATACACTCCCGGAAAGAATTCAAAATACACAGTGATCCATATTTACCATCCAAAAACTGACTATAGACCAATTCTAAAGAGGACACTAATATATTTACGTGACCCAAGAGGATGGAATCTTAAAGACTAGGATGTAAAAAGGCCACTGTGAAATCAGCTGCACTTCTCACAAACCACATAATAAACAGTATCTATTTCCATTATTCTAGTGATTGTTTATGGGGTGTATACATAAACAGAATACATCTTACCAGTGTAGCATTCAGAAATTCAATCCAAGAAGGCAAGAAGATAGAGGAACAATTGAGTGGGAAGGAGACCTAAGAGAAATATTGAAGACACATCAGAGACCTCAAATCATGTCGAGTTCCTGGTAGAAGGATGCAGCTTTGCAGGTCTCAGGGAGTGCAGGGAGCACCTGGGGCCTCTTGCTGATGCTGGGAAGTGGGAGGTTGCCTCCTTGCCTGCAGGAGGTGTGCACTGGTCACAGGATCTGTGTCAACAAGTAAAGGAGCTGCTAGAGGACACTGGCAGACTTTACAGCACCATGGAGATGAGGAAGAGACTAACTGGATCTTCTCCAAGATCCTGAAGATACTAGAGCCTAAATCTCCAGCTGTACTGAAAGGAGGGGCAGTCAGAGTCTCTACTTACCAGGTTTGGAAGTGGAGACTCCTTTGCTGGTAAAGGTTGGAAACATGTGACTTCTGGCAAGCAGAGGAAAGCTCCTGATCCACCCGCAGATCTCTAGCTGCAGAATAGGTTCAGTGCCTTCACCGTAGGTGAGGGGCAGGAAGTTCTGTGCAATGAGGCATCAGAACCAGTTGGCCCTGAGCCACACAGAAGCACTGGGAGGAAGCCACAAGTGGTAAGAGTGGAAGACTCTCTCCTGCAGGGGACAGAGGCCCCCATATGCTGACCTGACCTGCTGTCTAAGCTTTTGAATCTGTGACATCGTGGAGAGGCTGCTGACATTCATCCAGCCCTTAGACCAGCCTTGGATTACTACTGCTGCTCTTCCACATGAGCACTAATGAGACCTGGAGCATATCAAGTGTGACCACACAGCTCTTAGGATGACAAGCAAGGTGTGCCAGGTGGTTTTTTGCCTTAGTTCTAACAATGCAGAGAAGGACTTGAGGAGAAGTGCTCCTGCAAGTCCACAACTGGTTGTGCAGCTGATGTTAATGACGTGTTTTCAGCTTTTATGTCTACGGGACCCTCTCTGAGGATTGAGGTCTGCTAGGAAGACATGGAATCCACCTGACAAACCAGGCCAAAAGCGTCTTTGCCAACAGGCTGGCCAACCTGGTGAGGAGACCTTTAAGCTAAGAATGATAGAGGAAAGACATGATGACCCACAGTCACACGGGGAAGTGGTAGACCAAGTTGGTAAGCAAAAGATGCAGGGTGGTGTGGACAAGACCTCACAGTCCATAAAACACAGCAGAAGGGGGCCCATCCCAAGTGTAAGTACATGTGAAGCCTGAGGGATGGCAGAGGTGTTGGTGGTGTGTGGTGCTCTGCTGGTCCTGATACTTACTAAAAGGAATGAACCAGCTGGGGTTGTGGTGGTTAGGACAGGCTTGGATGCAGTGACCATGAGATGATAAAGTTCAGGATCCTGAGAGCATGGATCCTTTTCATCCTTTTCAGGGATCTGCTTGGAAAAATCTCATTAAGAGATGGTCCTGCAGATAGGAGGTGTCCATGAGAAGTGGGTGATTTTCAAGGCTTGCATCCTCCAAGAATGGTCCATCCTGACATGCATAAAGTCAAGCAGTGGTGGCAGGAGACCTGCATCAATGAACAAGAAGCTTCTGACAAATTTCAAACCAAAAAAGAAGCACACAAGAGGTACAAGAAGGGTCAAATGACCCAGGAGTAATTTCAGGGCCAGGGTTAGAAAAGCTCAGTTATGTCTGGACATGAATCTGGCAAGGGATGAGAAGGGTAACAAAGCAGGGCTTCTCTGGGTGTATTAACAGCAAAATGAAAACTGGGGAAAAGGTGGGACTGTTGCTGAATGAGGCAGGGTATCTGGTGACAAAGGACATGGAAAATTACCTCTTCAGTTCTGCTTTTACTGGCAAGACTTGCCTTCAGGATTCCTGAGTCTCTAAGATGAGTGGCAAAGACCAGAGTGAGGAAGACGTACCCTCAACAGCGAAGGATCACTTAAATCAGACATACGTCAGTCTATGGGACTTGATGGGCTGTGTCCGCCAGGGCTGAAGGAGCTGGTTGATATCACGGGCACAAACTTAATTGGAAAACAATGTTCTTTACTGGGAAGTCGGTAAAATGCTGGCTATGGAGGCTCCAACCATGGACATATTTAAAACCTGATTGGACAAGGCTCTGATAAACCTGTGCATGCCATTTGTGCCTCTTGTCCTTTAATTGGTTACCACTGAGAAGAGTGGTAACCGCCGCCTTTCCTCCCCAACTGAACACGTATTTATACACATTGATAGGATCCCTCAAGCCTTCTCTTGTCAAGGCTGAACAGTTCTAGCTCTCTCAGTCTCTTCTCACATGTCAGATGCTCCAATCCCTTAATCATCATCATGGGCCTTCACTGGATCTGCTCCAACATCTCTTGTCCTGGGGAACCCAGAGCTGGACACAGGACCCCAGATGTGGTCTCACCAGTGCTGAACCATCTCCCTTGATCTGCTGGTGACACTTGTTTCAGTGCAGCCCAAAATGTGGCAAGGGCACCTTTCTGGCTTATGTTGAAACTGCTGTCCACCAGGTTCCCCAGGTAATTTTCAGAAAACACTGCTTTCCTGACAGCCTGTCCTCAGCCTGTTCTAGTGCGTGAGGTTATTCCTCCCCATGTGCTGGACTTTGTGTTTCCCTTTGTTGACTTTCTTCAGATTCCTGTCAGTTCTTTCCTCAGCTTGTTGAAATCCCTCTGATTTGCAGCACAACCATCTGGTGAATTAACCACTCCTCCCAGTTTTCAATTAACAGCAAACTTGCTGAGACTGCACTCTGTCCCATCATCCATGTTGTTATTGAAGGTATCCAACAGTATTGGTGCCAGTATTGACTCCTGGGGGGACACCACTAGTGACTGGCCTCCAGATGGACTTTGTGCTGTGGATCACATCATTTTGAGAGCAGCAGTTCAGTTAGTTTTCAGTCCAATTCACTGACTATTTACGTAGTCCGTATTTCATCAATTTTTCAATGAGTATGTTATGGAAGATGGTGTTGAAAGTCTTGTTAAAATCAAGATAAACAAGCATGCAGTCCCCTCATCCACAGAGCCCATTATTTCACCACAGAAAGCTGTCAGGTGGTCCATCATCTCCAAATCCTGCTGAACACTCCCAATCACCTTATTGTCCTCAATATGTTTGCAAAGAGTTTCCATGAGAATGTGCTCCCATCACTTTTTCAGTGTTTTTGGATTGTTCCTCTGCCTTTTTCTTTGCCTGACCAAACCATGCTTTATGATGATAAAAACAGCCTTTTAGTCATCTACAGTACATACAGTATCCTGCCAAGACAGTTAAGTGAGCAAATGATGTATGCAACAGTTCAGTGCACTAGTGCTTCAAGGCTGCTGGGCAGTGAACTGATCCTTCTTAACCTGAAATTCAAAACCCCATTTGTTTACTTGCTTAAACTATGACAAGATGTAGTAGTATGTAGAGGAATTATAGAGGAACGAAGGCAGGTTAAATAACATTGATAACATACAGCTGTGGGCTGGCTTCAGGGGCGGTGGGTTGGCTGACGTGGATAGTGTGCAGCTGTGGCTGGTTCCTGCTAAGTAGTTAATTAGCTCTGAGGGGTGAGGAAGAGGAGCACTGGGTGAAGACAGACCTGGAAGAAGCAGAGGGAGAAGAGAGAGAGAGCGTACGTGTGTACATGCCCTGGATGTAGGCATCCAGGTGGTTTTTTGGCTTTGGACCTTTTCTACAGTTCATGCAGTCCACAGGGTGGACTGGCCTGAAGAGGATGAAGGAACAGCACGGACAGTAGAAGAACTTTTGAAATCTTCTGGGGGATTGGTGGCTGTGCTGGGGCAAGGTGTGGGAACTACTTATTGAAGTTAACCTGGGATGGGATGGTAAAAGCCTTGTTGCAGCCGGCTAGTTTTGATAGTGCTGCAACAAGATAGTGGTCTAGGTTATACACTAATATCTTCTGGAAATTGGTCATATAAATGAGTGAACAGAAGAGCAATAAGCGAGTACCATATGGCACAGCATCTCTAAGCTCTGCTGTGGACATCCTGCATCATTTTAGGCAAGGCTATCAAGATGGCTGCCTTATAACAGTTTATAGAACGATTTCTTTTGCGTTCAAAGAGGAACCTCAGAAAGTCCCTCTGCTGAGGCTCTAGGCTGTGCATGATTTAAGAGAAAAGGAAAGCTGGGATTTCTGTATGGCTTCTGTTTATGCCCAAAGCAGTGCTGTAGTTAGATTACATTCTGGTTGTCAATTGTAACAGTGAAGTAATATTTGAAGAAATAAAATAGTACAAAGGGCATCATGCTGCTTCTTAATAATTCAATTCTAAGTAGCTAGCATTTTGCAGTTGCTTTGATGTGTGCACCCCAAACTACATGAAAAACTCTTTAGATTGCGTATTAATAATGCTTAAATTATAATCAAGGAATACATTCAGCAGCAATGAATGCATATAAGCACTTCAAATAACACAATGGTGTCTTTTTTTCATAACAGGAAATGTTAAAGGACGAAGTGCGCACATTAACCTATAGAAACTCAATGTATCACAATAAGCATGTTTTTAAGGATAAGATTGTCCTTGATGTTGGAAGTGGCACGGGAATCCTCTCCATGTTTGCGGCAAAGGCAGGAGCCAAGAAGGTATATGGGGTAAGAACAATTTCTCTCATATTTTGACTTGTTTGTGCATTTTTGCCTTAGAATTTAGCTTGGTGATTTACATTTTCTTACTTGTCATGGCTTGAAATTCTTCTCTCCAAGCTCCTGTGTGGCTTGATTTACAGTGACTTTAGTGGAGTTCTGTTGCTTTCTGTGACTTGCAGTAGTGTGCCTTTTCCAAAGAGAGACATGATGTTTTTTCTTGTGTGGAATTTTTGGTGATCTGGTACATAGCCACGCTTTTTGTCAGCTGCAAAAAAATTTTCAAGGGACTCACTCCTACTCAAGGGGGTCAAAGGAATTATCTTGCTTTTTAAAATTCTTAAGTTCTGCAACTTTGTAGTCTTGGAAACAAATTTCTTTAATACGTTTTTCCCTGTACGTTACAACTCAGCAAATCATGGAAGAAAGCATGTTTTCTGTGCCAACGATAACACTTCTCAGAGGCAGATGGGAATGATTGCCTTAAATACATTGAACTTTACACAATCACAGAATGGTTGGGGTTGGAAAGGACCTCTGGAGATCATCTAGTGCATCCTCCTGATAGTGCAGGTTTGCCTACATTAGGTTGCACAGGGTCACATCCAGGTGGGTTTTGAATGTTTGAGAAGGAGACTCCACAGCCTCTCTGGGCAGCCTGTTCTGTGCTCTGTCACCCTCAAGGTAAAGAAGTTCTTCCTCATATTCAGGTGGAACTTCTTGTGTTACAGTTTGTGCCTGTTGCCCCTTGTTCTGTCACTGGGCGCCACTGAAAGGAGGCTGGTCCCATCCTCTCGATACTTGCACTTGAGGCATTTGTAGACATTGGGAAGATCCCCTCTGTCATCTCTTTGCCAGGCTGAACAGGCCCAGCGATCTCAGCCTTTCCTCCCAAGGGAGATGTTCCAGTCCCCTAAGTCAGCTTTGTAGCCCTCCGCTGGACCCTCTCCAGTAGTTCCCTGTCTCTCTCGAACTGGGGAGCCCAGCGCTGGACACGGCACTCCAGATGCAGCCTCACCAGGGCAGAGCAGAGGGGCAGGATCACCTGCCCTGACCTGCTGGCCACGTTCCTCCTAACGCACCCTGGGATCCCATTGCCCTCCCTGGCCACCAGCACACACTGCTGGGCCATGGGCAACTTGCTGCCCACCAGGACTCCCAGGTCCTTCTCCGCAGAGCCGCCCCCCAGCAGGCCAGCCCCAGCCTGTCCTGGTGCGTGGGGTTGTTCCCCCCCCAGGGGCAGGACCTCTGTTGAGCTTCATCAGGTTCCTCTGTGCCCAGCCCTCCAGCCTGCCCAGGTCTCACTGAAGGCAGCGCAGCCTCCTGGTGTGTCAGCCACTCCTCCCAGCTTGGCATCATCTGCAAACTTGCTGAGGGTGCGCCCAGTCCCTTCATCCAGGACACTGATGAAGAAGTTGAACAGGACTGGACCCAGTACTGACCCCTGGGGAACACCAGTAGCTACCGGCCCCCAGCCAGACTGCGCTGTTGATCACAACCCTCTGAGCTCTGCCATTCAGCCAGTTCTCAGCCCACCTCACTGTCTGCCCATCTACCCCACGCTGCCTGCGCTTACCTGTGGGGGTGTTACGGGAGACAGTGTCAGAAGCCTCGCTGAGGTCATGGTATACAACATCCACTGCTCTCTCCTCATCTACCCAGCCAGTCACTCCATCATAGAAGGCTATTGAGTTAGTCAGCTGTGATTTCCCATTGCTGATTCCATGTTGACTAAACATGAGGAAAAGAAGGTTATCAGGAGTAAAGAAGACCTCCAGGATGAGCCGTTTCATCACCTTTCCAGGGATGGAAGTGAGGCTGACCGGCCTGGGTCCTACTTCTAGCCATTTTTGAAGACTGGAGGGATGCTGCCTTTTGCAGTCCTCAGGCACCTCTCCTGTTCTCCATGACCTTTCAAAGATGATGGAGAGTGGTTTTCCAGTAACATCTGCCAGCTTCCTCAGTAACCCATCAGGGCCCACTGATTTCTGGGCATCAGGTTTCCTTAAATGATCTCTAACATGATGCTCCTCGACCAAGGGAAAGTCTTCCTTTCTCCAGACCCTCTCTCTTGCCTACAGGATCCCTGAGGGCTGGCCTTGGCAGTTAAAGACTGAAGCAAGGGTGGCATTCAGTAACTCTGCCTCCTTTGTATCCTTCATCACCAGGGCACCCACCTCATTCGGCGGAGGGCCCACATTTTCCCCAGTCACCCTCTTCCTACTGATGTACTTGAAGCAGCTCTTCTCATTGCCCGTGACAACCCTCAACAGATTTAATTCCAAACAGACCTTAGCCGCCTTTGTTGCATCCCTGCATGTTCTGACAACGTTGCTATATTCCCCCCAAGTGGCCTGTCCCTTTTTCCACATCCTGTGAACTTCCTTCTTCTGTTTGAGGTTTGCCAGATGCTCCTTGCTCACCCGTGCAGGTCTCCTGCCCCTTTTGCTTGATTTGTTACTCATAGGGATGCACTACCTTGAGCTTGAGGAAGTGATGCTTGAATATTAGGCAGCTCTCTTGGACCCTTGTACCTTCTAGAGCCCTAACCCATGGGGTCCCTCCACATAGGTCCTTGAAGAGGCCAGTTAGCTCTCCTGAGTATGAATGTGCATTTCTCTGCAGAGAAGTCATTAGAGAGAGCATAATTTGCTTCCTAATTATACTCAGTTATTTGTACTGACTTTAAAATGACAAATACAGCTTCTTTTTGCTTTGTACTACTGTTTGCCCTGCAGGCACAACACAGAAAAGAATAAGTAGATTTTATTTCTCTGTGTAATTCTTCAACAATTTAAAAAATAAAATTAAGTTGACTACATCTCTGCATCTGAAGACATTGATGTCACTGAGGATCTAATCTGTGTGTCTTTATTAATGGTAACGATACATGAAACGCCAGGACTCCTCTTAAATTCTCAGGCTTATATTTACAAAATCCAATGTAATTCTGAGTGGCACATATTCATGAGTATCACACTAGAGCATAGAAGTATAGATAGCTGAAATCAGGAGGTGCTGGCAAAAGGTTTGGAGTTTAAGCATGAGACTTATATGGAATTGGCAGCTGGCATATATTTGTTGTAAACCAAGTACACAATTTATTATCTCAAAGCCTTGGGGAGTGAGGCTTCCGTGATGCAGAAATGCAGGTCTCACAAGGATGTTGCGGTGCTTTGAAAGTGCATATACAAAACGATGATGCTGTGCTCCCACCTTCCTATCTCCCAGATCCCTGACCATATGGTCTTCCTCCCTCCCCTGTGCTGGCACTGGTGCTTATCTGATTCTCTGGCAGAAAATTCCACAGGTTTGTTGTTGTTGTGGGTTTTTGTTTTGGTTTTTTTTGCTTTGGACCTCTTTTACAGTTCATGTGGTACCTCAGGCATTTATAACGCTCAGTGGCACACCCATGTCAGCCCACCCAGACTGGTCAGCACTGAAGCTGGGGGGCATGCTCTCCGGGAAACAACTCCCAAAGGAACTCAGTTAGGTGCAAAACTCTTCTGCTACAGCCTGAGTTTCAACTTCCTTGCCACATGAGCTACCTCACCATGAACCCGATCATACAGCAAGCTACGGAGTTGTATTCGTATTGGAAAAGAAGATATTTCAGAGATCTGGCAGTGGCAGCCTTACAGTCAAATCCAGTCTTTATGGTCCTATTGGCAAAGAGTGCCAACGGAAACTGCAAGTGTTCCTTTTAAAAAGCAAACATTTGCCATGACTTATTACATAGAGCTGAGATGTTCAAGTTTCTTCTCCACAGTTAGATGTGATTTTTCAAATAGCATGATGTGGGAGCTGTTGACAAATGCAGCGTGTTGGTTTGCTGAGTACAGTGCCACTGAAATCACTCTCCTCTTTCTCAGTCTTTCCCTTTTTCAGGTTCAAATTCACCCACTACCTTGTCTGGTTCTTCTTATCCCCTCTTATTCTCTGTTGGAATTATTCCTTGCCACTACCTCAGCCAACTGCTAGAATTGTCTCTGGATCTTCAAGAGGTGTAAATCATGGAATCACTGACTCATAGAAAAATTTCTTTTAGAAGACCTCTGGAAGCATCTAACTCAACCTCCTTCTCAAAGCAGACTTAAGTTTAAAGCTGTATCAGGCTGCTCAAGACATTATCCAGTCCAATTTTGGAAAATCTCCAAGAATGGAGACCCTAAATCCTCTCTCAGGACCTATCCTAGTGCTACAATCAGCAGGAATTTCCCTTGCCACAGCTCACGATTACTGACTTTTGTGCTGTCACCATGCTCTTCAGAGAAGAGCTTGACTTTTTCTCTGCAAGGCCTTTGTAGATAGTTGAAGAAAGCTCTTGGACTGGGGGGATCTTTTCTGCATGCTGAACAAAACCAGCCTCCTCAGTTTTTCTTCTTCCTTCACGTGCTCTGACCCCTAACCACTGTGGGAGGATAGCAGTAGATTGTGCAATGGTGTTCATCTAACTGTGGAGCTGTTATAAGACATGCAGAGATAGGACTGGCATGTGGCTTTGGTGCTTGGGAGGGGTGAGTGAGGGACAGAAAAATACATTCAATCGTACCTTGAAACCTTGGTTCATCTGCTGCACTCAGTCACACAAAATTCAGGACAATCACTGCAGCAGAATGGTATTTTCAGACAAACAAAACAGTGTAGGTGTGAAGAAGTTAGACACATAACATCTGACATGTGCCTTCATTTTAACTGATTTGAATAAAAAGATGATGACAAGGACACAGCCCAGGAGAAAAATCTGGGAATGTGGCAGCAGTTTCAGAAGAAGACCCAAAGACCTCAGTAAAAGAGGAGACATTTGCAGCGTTACTGAAGACTGAGAAGTAAAATGAGATGCATACACACATACAGAACTAGATATAGCTGAAGAAACTCAAGGGCCCATACTGGGACCACTGCTATTTAGCATCTTCACCCTCAGAGGCCTGCAGTGACACAAAGCTGAGGGGGGCAGCTGATATACTTGAGGGAAAGGGATGCTGTCCAGAGGGACCTTGACAAGCTTGAGAAGTGGACCAGTGTGAACCTCATGAAGTTCAACAAGGCCAAGTGCAAGGTCCTTCCCTTGCAACAAGGCAATCCCCAATGTCAGTAAAGACTGGGTGGTGATGAATTGATTGGGAGCAGCTCTGCAGAAAAGCTCTTTAGGAACACTGGTGGATGGGAGATTGGGTACGAGCCAGCAGTGTGTGCTTACAGGTTAGAAAGCCAATTGTATCCCAAGCTGTGTAAAAAGAACTGTGGCCAGCAGGTCAAGGGAAGTTATCCTCCCCCTCTACTCTACTCTGGTGAGACCCCACCTGGAGTACTGCATCCAGCTCTGGGGACCCTGGTACAAGAAAGACATGAACGTGTTACAGTGGGTCCAGAGGAGGCCACAAAAATGATCAAGGGGCTGGAGCACGTCTCCTATAAAGACAGGCTGAGAGAGTTGGGATTGTTCAGCCTGGAGAAGAGAAGGGAGATCTTATTGCAGCCTTTCAATATACAAAAGGGTCTTATTAGAAAAGTGAAGAAAAACTTTTTACCAGGGCCTGTAGCGATAGTACAAGGGGTAATGGTTTTAAACTGAAAGTGGGTAGATTTAGACTGGATATAAGGAAGAATTTTTTTATGATGAGGGTGATGAGGCACTGGAACAGGTTGCCCAGAGAAGTTGTGGATGCCCCATCCCTGGAAGTGTTCAAGGTGTGGTCAGATGGTGTTTTGAACAACCTGATCTAGTGGAAGATGTTCCTGCCTATGGCAGGGAGGTTGGACTACATAATATTTGAAGGTCTTTTCCAACCCAAACCATTCTATGATTGTAAATGGAGGTATGGACATTTTTTACTGGAACACACAGTTCTCATGAAATCCAAGGGCTTTGTAAAACAGGACAGAATTGAGAAGATCACTGACTTGAAAGAGAATTGGGGAAAAACCTGACAACACTGATGTTTCTTCCTGATTCTTAACCTACAGAATTCAGTATTTTCTTTTTCTGAAATGAGTTGCTTTTTAAAATAAAAAGGTACCACAATATATAATCCAAGTCAAAATAGAGGCAAACAGTTCTAGCCACCCTAAAGCAAGTTTATTTTTGCAAAATATATATTCCTTTCTGGAATATTTGAGTTTGGGGGTTTTGTTATTTTGTTTCTTTGAGAATGAAGCTTATTTTTGGAAACGTGTAGTCATTCATGAAATAAAACTTACTATGTCTTTGCATCTTTTTCTTTGGAAAGGTTGGAAAGCCACCTTCAAACACCTACATACCCATGCTTTATTTAAAAATCATCCTAAACAAGCAGAAAGAATAGGCAATGGAATTGAAAATGCCAGACAGATGTGAATACAGACAGGAAAACTGAGTATGTGGTAACAGCTGTAAGTATAGGCAAGACATAGAGTCTATACTGTTTACAGTAAGGGAAGAAGGAGCTGGGTGGAAAAAAAGGACAGAGTTCTCCCCAAGGGATTTCTTCCTTGGACTCTCTGGGCTGGCACTCTGGTGGTCCTTTCTACATGCCAGTTTTGGTTTATGTTCAGGCCGGTAAGTCAGACATCTTAAGGTGCAGTTTAACGCCACAGGCAAGCCGAGCAGAATTAATGCTCGTGTTCCCGTGGGGACAGGGATTGATATTATGCCTGCTATTATGTTTAGCTGTTTCATGGGCCTATATAAAAAGAACAAGGGATTTGTGTGTCCTTCCATCCACTGTTCTGCTATCTGTGAGTGCAAATAGGCAAATCTAAAACTAGGAGGTAGTTTGTAATTTCTTGTCTAATGCAAGCACAGAACTGGGTACAGGAAAAGACATGCAGATCTGGACGTCTTTGTAAATACAGAAATTTCAGTAATTTCTTATGTATAAAAGGTCTGTATTTTTTTTTTATGCATTGAAAAAGATGATAGATTTTTCACAGAGAAAGGCAATTGCTTCTTGACATAGACCAATATTGGCATAGTTTGAATTTTAACACTGTTCACGAAGTTTGAATGTATTTTGTTTTAAAATACGTGAAGAAATGTAGCACCATGCTAATTCATTCCCTTCAGCAGACTTTTCGGGGGGAATGAGGCAATATTCTGAAGTAGCAGGAATAAATTAAATAACATCATTAATAAATTATGTAATTTTCTGGTTAGGGCCTCTTTTTTACACATTTCAACAGTTTTAGAAACAATCTTTTCTATATAGCCTGTTTAACTCAAACACAGACTGCAGTTTAAATGTTAAGATATCATTGATCATGATCCTGCCCACACAGGTTTGATTTACTCTTTATCAATAATTACATGCTCTGCAGGGTCTTTGCTGCCTTCAGTAGATTTTGAGGGTTTGGTTTGGTTTGGTTTTTAGCTGAGATCTCTAATACAGAATTACTCTTCCTCTTGCTTTCTTTTTTTTTCTTTTTTTTCCTAGATTGAATGCTCAAGTATATCTGACTACTCAGAAAAAATTATCAAGGCTAACCACTTGGACAACAGTAAGGCATATATAAAAATATTTTCTTCAGGAGAAAGAGGGGATAACTGTTTCACTTTTTCTGATTTATTTGTGTTGTGTGGTTTATATATAAATGGTAGTTTTGCATAATTTACTCATGTAAATACAAAACTAAACACCTCATTCTAGGCACTACAGCAATTCCTCATGGGAAAAGTTACTTCTGCATTTACTTCTAGGCTCACAGACGACAGAAGCAAATAGGACTAATCTGTGGGCAGTTTGATTTAGCAAAGCAGACAGAAGGCCCCACATTAGAACTGAACTTTTCAAATTAATTCTGCCATTTGAATTCCACATTATCTCTTGAGTGGGATTGACACACACTTACATTCAAATTGAAATAAGGTTCAAAACAAAAAGTATTCCTTATCGATACAGATTTTTCACTAAGGGTTTCTTCTGACTTCCAACTTCTAAAAAAAACTACTAACAACCTAAAAAACCAGGCTTTTTTTAACTGAGGCTATGAGGCAGATCTTATTTAAAAGTGCTTTTTGTGAAGAGCTTGCCTTTGCTGCAGAGCAATGCAGGTCATAGCTAGCTAGACCATATCGTTTGCCCCCGCTTTTAGCTGCATCTGTGCTGATGCTCTGCTAGCACATGCGCAAAAATAGATTTCTGTTCTGGTTTGGATCTGTTCTGATTTTTGTTGCTGTCACTGGCAGCTTCTGACTAACACAGAGCTGTTTGGGAGGAGAATTTATTGTACAGCATGAGTGTTCAAGTGGTGTGGTGTGAAAGAGACAGCAGTGATGTGGTATATAAGAGGTCAGCAAATGTGTGCAACTTTTGGCTAAGAAAAAGAAGGAAGCAAAGGACCAGAAAATACTCTCCTCCACAGTAGGGGTAAGGCACTAAAACGAGGAGGTGGTGCCCTGAGCTTGGTTATCCTGCACCTTTGGTGCAGAGCCCGTATATTCCCAGAATGGTCTTTCATCAAATAGCTACACAAACAGCATACCGCAAATAAATTCATGTTTGGATTTCCAGCAACAGGAATTGTGTGTGAAGGGTTCATTGTCAGAATAAATAAGAAGGATCCAGTGTGCTCCAGAGGCTGCAGAAGGTATTTATCACTGCTTCTTCCTCCTGTTTCTCCAAGGAGCGAGCCCTTGGAAAAACTGTGGATGAAGAAGCAGAGACCCCTCCCCTTTGGCAGGAGACTCGCCTGGGCAGGCTCAGCAGTCTGGCTGGACTGCAGTTTGCTCTCCAATATAGACAAATTGTACAACCGAACTACCATTTACACACTTTACACTGACCCACATTCACTTTCATTTTAATGCAGCCACGTACTGAGCCAAAGGATCTTGTTGCTCATGGAAATTTTTTCTTTCTCCCCCCCCTAATTGTTTAGAGAAATGCAGAGTCAGCAAAAGGGGGTAACCAAGAGAAAACCCACTGTTTCCAGAACAGATACAATCTGTTCCCACATGATGCCTTATGAAGATGTTTCATCAAATTGAAGGGAGGTGGGAGGAACTTGTGCTGATGCTGCTTGCACTGTGACTGTTCTGGGTGTAAACAGAGGGCTCCAAAGTCTGCAGGTGTGTCACTGGCAGCTGTCAACAGTGCTAAAATTCACTCCAAAATAATTGTGGCAGTGAAAGTTCTCGGGAGAAAAGAGAACTAAAGAGAACTCGTGGCTGGAGCTTGTAGACATGAAGAGTCTTCAGTATAACAACAGATGAACTATTGAGCTACTAAGGAGTTTAAAGAAGGGGAAGGAAAAGGGAACTCTGCTCTTTTCCAGTCAGGTTGCTCTTACCAGCTGATATTTTGTGTTCCCAGTCTGAATCAGTGTTCTCAATTTCTTAGGGGGACAGTCTGGATTAGAAGTTTGCTATGCAAATAAAGTGGTGGCATCTGGTTAGAGGAGTACTAGTACTGCATGTGTTTTGAAAAGATGAAACCACATCTTCCCTGGACTGAGTTCTCAAAATCACTCTGCTCACACTTCCATCCTTAAACAGCTAACCAAGTTCTAGCTAAATGAAAGTGTGTTCATCTTCCTCAAACTGAATGTTGAACATGTTCATCAATAGAAAATGCCATCACTAAAAACTGTCGTTTATTGAGAGTAATACAGCAATCTTATAAATTAGTAATGGAAAGAAAAATATTTCTTCTGTCCTTACTTTATTCCTGAATTTCAAGTTCATCGAGTTACCTTGGTAAGGAAGAATCCAGAACCATGAGACTTTACCCACTGTAACAAACACGTAAATAGCAGACAAACACAAGTTTCAAATTATTTGTCTAAAGAATTTGGAATACATTTGTAAATAGGACATATATAAAAAAAATGCAAGAATGATTGGTGAATTGTGTAATGACCCTAAAACAAAATTATTTGTTACAACTAAACTAAATATGAACCAGCATTTAACTTTCCTTTAAGCAAAACATCTGTTCTAGTATTAACCAGTTCTATAATTGCTTCTTGATTTGCTCTTGCAGTGCATGCCCAGTCTCCTGTAAGTAGTATACAGTACTGCCAGTAATTTAATGCTCTGTTTTGTATTAGTGTCTCTGAGGTTCTGGTATTCTATTACATCAAACTTCCAGCAACATTTTTAATTTCCTTGAAACTAATTTGGTGACAAAATACCTGCCAGCAATGTTTTCCAGCAGTCACTTTAGATAACCATGGAAGGTTATGCAAGTCTAAATCAGAAAGAAGATTCAGAGTGAAAATGCCAGTATGCTATAAAAGATTCCATCACGAAGCAGAAAGGAATGAGAAATGTTTTTCATGAGGTAACTGTGTTTGTACAAACTTGGTTGTTTGTGTACTGTCAGGCTAGATCTGACTTTCTCAGTTGAGTCAGTGCCCCAGAATTCACAGAAGAAATAAGCTGTAGTTTCCTCATTGTGAAGCCAGCATAGTATCTTTGAAAATCAGACAAGAATTAGATCCTAGTTCCATAAATCTCTAATATCTCAGTGATGAGATCATGTATGTGCAAACCTACAGGGATTTTTAAAGGATTCTAGTGGGTTCTTTGCCTTACTTGGTCAATGTTCTAGAAATCCTCCAAATTCCAAAGGGTGTGTAAAATGAGATCATGCAGGTAACCAGGTAAGGCTGTTTTTCTGTTGTTTTTTATATATGTGTTTTACTTGGTTTGGGGTTTGGGTTGGTTGGGGTTTTTTTTCCCCTTTATACTGATACAAAATTTGTGTTTATTATACTTACCACAAGTAGTTTTAAAATAGTGTAAAATCCATGGAGTCACCCCTTATCTACAGGCATTCAAGAAGAGAATCATATTGCAAAGGGCAGCCTGCTACTCACCAGTAAGGGAGTTAGTCAGGTGTTTTATTATGTGAAACATATTTCTTTGGATTCTTTTTTCAGTAATCACAATATTTAAAGGTAAAGTGGAAGAAGTTGAATTACCTGTGGATAAAGTAGACATCATCATCAGCGAGTGGATGGGTTACTGTCTGTTCTATGAGTCAATGTTAAACACAGTCATCTTCGCACGAGACAAGTGGCTGGTAGGTGCTCTGCATGTCATACTCCTTGCTGGAGCAATCATTTATTTTCTGACTACAAGCCTTCCCTCTCCTACTGTCACCGTAACAAGACACGGTTACATCTCCAAGTGCCACTTCTTGGGCTTAAACAAAAAGATTAACAAAGGGAATCTTGGTGAAAGAGCTTTGCTTTTGATTAACTGCTGGCGAAATTCGTATAGATGCTACCTAATGGCATTGCTACAGGCTGCAAGAGTTGCTGAGATTAAAGCTGATGTGACAATCTGAAGGGAAACAATAAAGGCATGCAAGGGGTGCTTGTCTGGTTTTTGTATGTGCAGTTCAAAATGTGATGTCTTTGTCAGGTGAATAGATTACGAGATCCATTTCCCCACAATTCATCAACAGAAACCTGGAGGGCTAATGTTTCCAGACCGAGCTGCTTTGTACGTGGTAGCAATTGAAGACAGACAGTACAAGGACTTCAAAATTCACTGTGAGTAAATGCCTGACAGTAATACTTTTCTATGGTGATTTCCTTAAAATATTTGATTTGTAGTGGCCTACTGTAATCTCTTTGCTGGCAAAAGTTTTGCAAAAGCCAAGAAATCACGGTGACCAGGCCAGAATTCCAGTATAAATATGAACACTGAGAAAACTCTAGTCTGGTGATAAATTCAGGAAACTTGCAGTAATCTCAAGTGCACGAAGGAAAGATGTATGAATAAATTAATGTAGACCTTTCTTAGAGTTATATTGATACTGCTACCTCTATTTTAATATGTGGATTTTAGGAGATCTAGTTTTGGTTTTGATAAATACATCATCCCACATAACTGCCATTAAAACTGGTAATACTCTTTTGCCATCCAGGTGCTGGGGTTTTGTTTTTAAAATAACAAGATTGGAAAAATTAATAAGATGCAAATTAGTTGTAAATGTTAAGAAGACTAGAAGAAATGCTATCTCACTAAAAAGCATGCCAAGAAGAAAAAGAACATGTAATGCTTTTTTAACATCTTGAAACACTTCATGTTAGAATTTTTAAAGGAAAAATAAGGATCAGAAATTTCTGGTTTATTTTGATGTGAATAAAGAGTTCTAAACTGTTTTTGGTTTACTTTGTAAATGCAGAAAATTGACTTTTCCTTTACATTGAAAATGTTGGGGTTTTTCCTTGAAAGTTTCATTGACTAACTTGTGCTGTTAGTGACCTCTGCACGTCACCTAGCCCAGCCTCCCGCTCAAAGCTGGCCAGATTGCACAATTAAAGCAGGTCACTCAGGGCCCTGCCCTGCAGCCAGATGATCGGGATTCCACAGCTTCTCTGGGCACCTCTTCAAACGTTGAGGCACCCTCAGGAGCAAACATGTTTCTGAATATCCAGTCAGAATTTTCCATGCTGAAACATGCCCTCATTGTCCCTTGTCACCCGAAGGGAATCGGACTTTTTCTATATTTCCGTAGCAGCAGACAGCAATTAGGTCCCACCATTAGCCTTTGCTGCCCCAGGCTAAGCAAACCCAGTTTTCTTGGACACTCCTCACATCTCGGCATGTGGTTCACTTTCATCACCACAAGGTCATACTCCCGGTTCATGTTCAACTTGTTGTCCCCCAGGTCACCCAAGTTTGGATTTATTTGGTCGTAATAGTTTTGATGAAATGAGTAAGTTCTACATTATTTCACTCTCCTTTTCTATTTTTATTTCTCTCCTTTTTTTGGCTTTTACTTATTTTTTAGAGCTGGTCAATTTCACTTAAAGGCATTTTCCATTAGGGGGAAAAAAATGATCACAAAATTCCTAAGCAGTTTTATTATTTAAAGACACATGCAAAAAAGCTTGGGTAAAATTAGTGTGTTCAGTCAACCTTTAAATGAAAATGCCTGACTCCTCATTCCTTGACTCTCAGCTCCTCTCAGAAAATAAATTTGGTGTTTCTGTAATCAAATTCAGTGCCAAGACGCAGAACTGCCAATGGGTCAAAATGGCTGTTTTGGGTCAAAAGCAAGGCCAGTGCAGTGGGGCAGTGACAAGAAGCCTGTGTAGGTGCCAGGGAGAATAATACCCACTCCTCAAGCACAGCCTAGGGTTTTCTCCTGAGTTGTATGGTGACCTTGACAGCTAAACACCTTACAAAATTTACAGGTTCAAAAGGATGTATGAGGCATCCATTCTGTAAAGGAATCAAAGCCATTCTGGCCTAAAAAAAATCCCTAGTGCCATCTTTCACCTTGCTTTTGAACCCCTTCCTTTCTAGGCCTTGAACTTTTTTCTTTTCTCACAGCTAACCCATCTGTTTTTAATTTGTGTATTTTATAATTTTTAAAAAATGTCTTGGGTTCATTTTCTCCTCTAAAATGTTGTTTTCTTTTAAGAAACTTTATTTTCTGATTTCAACTCTGATTTCCTTCCTCCCCTCACTTTTTACACTTCTGTGTCTTCTTCAGGTATTTCCATCTCACTACCTACCTGCACCACCATCTCGTCTCCCTTTTCAGTTTAGAAATTCTTGATGGTGTCTCCTTACACGTCAATTTTTCATCTTTTTTTTTTTTTTCTTTCTTAAGGTGGATAAAGTCTTGCCTTCATATGAGATGCAGGGCTGAGCATTTCAAAGGGCACTCCAGAACCATCATATTGAATAAGAAATAATGCAATACGAGGTTTCTAAAAAAAATCTGACTTCTGATTTCTCATTAATGCCACAATACTACTGCAGTCAATTACTCTGATTTCCTACAAAATGCAAAACATATAATTTTATCTTTTAACTCCTGTGATAGGTCTCTGTCTAACACAGACTGTGGCATAAATTTCAAAGGCATCCCATGTAGGATGAAATACATCAAGCAATGGAAGCCCCAAAACCTCTGTTAATAAATTGGTCCTGCAGGGTTTCCTAGCTAATCTTTTCTGAGTAACCACATAAAAACATAGAGCTTCTATAAATATAATAGTTCCTACATGCTTGTGATGCCTGAAACCAAAGTTTTGAACCACCAGCTCCCCTGAAATATTGAGAAACTCACAGCCAAATAAAGAGATAACATATCAAAGAACTGTTCATGTCCAGATTTGTTCCAATTTAGAAATATGCAGATTTTTTGCTTATATTATATTTTTAGTCATAGTCCCCTGGGAACGCTAGTAGCACAAATGCTCTGAAAAAACAAGACATTTCTATTATGCTCACTACTGCTGTTTATCAGTTCTCCCTGCTTGTATTGAAACTATTTTTTTAAAAGTTCACTGTGTTCAGTTCAGACTTTCAGATGGAGCACTGAATGTACCTTGACTCATATGATTCACAAGACTAAGATTTCACTTTTTCAGAGGTTTTTGTTTTCATTTTGTTAAGCAATATTAAAAGCAAAGCCAGTGTACTTTTCAATGTTTTGATGTTTCCATTTTGTTCAAGAAAAAAAAAGAAAAAAATCCCTCATCTAGATAAGAAGCAATCAGAAGAACAGTTCAAATCTAGAAGATCAGCATGGCTTTTAAATCTTTTAGAAGGTAGACATTTTGCTTTTTTGTCATGATGTACATGCAGATTAATATTTGGATCCCCCAAATATTGAAACACACCTGTAATTCTACTCCTCACAGTAATTCACTTGCTGAAACTAAGACTACTTAAATGATTAAAAAAGCATGCAGATTGCTGATTCAATAGCAATCTATATATAAAAAAGGAAATATTAACGAGAATGGATAAGAAAGGATAGAATAGCCTTAAACAGCTATTCCCAAGTCTCAATCTGATATATTATATGACTTTGGGCAACACTCTCAAATGTTTAAAGTCATGAAAATCGAAAAATCTCATATAACACAGTTTTGGGGATACCAAAAAACAAAGGCCGCTTGTTCGAAGATGTACATTGAGAGGTTATTTTGCCACAACTGCATTATCTGTAAAATAGCAATGACATAGACAACCGGGGCAGGGAGCAAAGAATTAAAGAGGAGAGCTGAAAGTTAAGGGATGGCAGAAATTCTTTCAAATGGAAGATGCTTTGAGAAACAAAAAATATTTTTATTATTACTGCTAATCTTTGACACATCCATTTGCATTGACAGGGTGGGAGAATGTGTACGGCTTTGACATGACCTGTATTAGGGATGTTGCCATGAAGGAGCCTTTGGTGGACATAGTAGATCCAAAGCAAGTGGTGACCAATGCCTGTTTAATAAAGGTTTGGTAATTCCAAATATACCTAATTATGAATGTTTACGCCTAACTGTAGGATTCTTTGGAGACCTGGTGCTTATGTTTTACTACTATCTTTGTATGCTTCTAACTAGCTGCAGAAGCCATCATCATAGAATGCTACCACACTAAGAAGAAAAATGTAGTTTTAAATTAGTCAGTACTAGTATGTTGCACATGCCCAATACTGTCACCTGAACTAAGCATGAACATTGATACCTTGATCACTTAATGGAATACCCAAAGCAAGATGTTTCTTGTGACTTTGTACTCATCTGGCTACTGCTAACTATAACTTCAGACTCTTGCAAATTATACAAGTGAAAATACTGGATAAATAGAGACATGGTGTATTTAGATATAAATTTTAATTGCCCTACCTTCTTTTGAATAGAAGTTGGAAATTACTGATGGAATGCTGCTGAGGAGAAGGAGTAAATTAATTCTATTTGCAGTAAAAAAGACTGATGCATCAGTTTCTGAATTGGTCAGCTCTGATGAAATAACTGTAATTCACTCCAGAGCATGAGATCAGAATTGGAACCTGATTTGTGTAAGTTCCTAATTCTTTGCCTTATCCAGAATATTAATGTGCTCTCCCTGCATCCAGAGGTTAGTTTGTAGCCTGTTCTACCTATAGGACAGAATGGTCACTACTCCCCATTCACAAGACCAGGTGAAGAATCCACAGCCTGCAGGAACACATGAAAGCTCTACAATTCCTTCCACGTGAAGGAATCCTCCTCATGTGGGACTGCTTTCATGAATAAGGCTGTCTGTATCATTAGCAGTGGTAGAATCAGGTCCATGAATCCAAGAGTGTGCTCATTTATCCCAAAGACTCAGCTCTAATTTTTCCCTTTTGCTTTTTGCCAGTAACATTAAGGCAAAACACAAAAACACAGCATTAAGTATTCCCAAATTCAAAAATGAAAGACATACCTTTAGTCTGCCAAACCTTTACTGAAAGCAGCAAAAAGGAACAGAAGTAGAAACTCTGTGTGAGTACGTATGCGTGCACAGTCCACCTGCACTGAGGGGAACGCAGGATGGTCGTGTCTGAAAAGAACTTGAGCCAGAGCAATTTAAAATTGCAATACACACAAAATAAACAGCTATTTAGACTGTATAAAATATGTCTGGAGAGTGAGAGATCAGGTGGCGGAATGGGTTGCCTTCTCTGCAATAAAAAGTTATAAAAGCTGCGTGCCCTTAAATGAGGTTCAAATCTAAGGCTTTCTTTAGACCTTTGAAAGTAATTGAGTTTAAGAAGACAGACAAAATTTTTCATACTGTTTCTATTCAGGTTTTGTATTGAATTCTACATGGCCTGAAGCTTTTGTCCATACACTGAATAGTGCTTTACCATGTAATGGCACCATGGGAGCAAAGTGGGTAATAACTACACAGGCAAAACCCAACCTTCGTTCCAGAATCTGTCCCTAACCTCAAAAACTGATCACTAAAAAAATCAGAAAATTGTCAATGAAAGGCAGGAAGAAGGGAGGCTTTTGTTCAAGCTAGAAATATGGAAGCAGGAAAAACTGATGTTTGGGGTTTTTTTTAAAAAAAATTAATTTAGTTTTGCACATGGTTTATTTATATAAAGTGCATTTCTTTGATCCTGAAAATATTTGTGAATGCAGAGAATATTAGCCTAAGAAAACATCTGAGAATAAACAAAATGATAATGTTTAATTGTGCAAATGTTTTATTATAGCATATCAATATGGCACAGCTTATTCATATTAGATTGACAAGGGGATTTTTTAGGGGTGTATTCAACCCAAAGCCACCTAATTTAGGGTGCCTACCAGATGAGTCTTGGCTCCCTGTGTGTTAGTAGATGAACTAGCCACTAGATGCATTCCTAACAGACCAGTCAGGGCCCTGGGCTCCTGCACTTATTTCAATTCACAATTTAGATGCTCTGAATTGTTCTACAAAATCAGCAAAAGAAGACATCAACCCCTACATGCTATGTGACCATAGCACTTATCTAGAATGTTGGAGGCTTGAGTAAAATTTCCTCTTTTGTACTCCTCAGGCATTGGATGTAACCCAAGTCTTGAACCCTTCCAGGAACTCCAGCCACTAAGGCACAGGCGCACTGGGAGTGGTGCAGGCAGGGAATACAGCATCTGCTCTGTTGTGGAAGTGATGCTCCTGTGAATGATCTCTTAAATATATCCCAGGGGCATAGGAATTTTCCTGTTGGACTTTCCTGCATAACCTCCCCTATCTAGCCACGCAGAATGACCAACAACAAAGAAATAAATATACTTGTATGCTCCCATTTGTCCCACACTTTCCAGGAACAGTTTAAAGCTCCCGCACTTTCAAGATTACACAGTTTAATGTTACTTAAAGCACAAACTGCAATCCCTGCATGAAAAAAAAATTATGCACCATTCTTGTTTATCAGAGAACACAGCATAATTGAAAAAAACACCATTGACCTATATGGTCAAATATCCATTCTTTGAGACATTTCTGTTGTTTTGGAAACATCATGATTCACCTGTATGAAGCCTTATTTCAAAGGATCTGCAGTATTTTCTGCAAAAAATGTACTGTTACTCAGAGAGATCCAGCCACGCAGGTGAGGCACGTGTCTGAGCTCTGGCGAGTCCCACGTTCTTCTCCCATAGCAATCTTGACCCATGAGGGCTGGGACAAGGCATCCCTCATGAGACTTTTCTCTTGCTCCACTGCGACTTCAGTGAACTCCCTAATCACATTCCTTTCTCCCAGTTTCTAAAGCAAAGCAAGAAGCACTTATGCCACTCATTTTCCATCTTCAAACGCTGCTCTTTTTTCCTGATTTTTCTTCTCTACTCCTCTGTTCACATGAAGATCTCCCTTCCCTTTCCAAAGTGACTTTCCCTGCCACTCTTTCCTTTCTAACAGTTCTCCCCACAGTCTTTCCTTTCAGCATGCTCAGGTTTATCCCCACCCCCAAAACAAAACGCCAAAACAAACCCCAAACCAAACAACACCCTAGTAATTTTCATGCATTTCCTTCTGTGCAAACAGGAGAAGGTGGCAGAAGAGGGGCCCAGGCAGGAGGCTGAGGTCTCTGTTACCTAGAAGTCACAGCTACCCTTGCTTCCCTGTTATGTCATCTAATAGAAAACCAACATATGCTGCAACACCTAGTCAAAAGAATCTCAGATACTTCATTCTTCCTTTCACTGCTCCCCCCAAACACCCCAAATTTAATGTTCTTTCTTCTCTCTCCACATTAATACTATTAGCTCTCTGCACTAAAAGAAAGGAGAAAAGAGAAAAAAGAAAAAGAAAAAAAATATTTTAGAAAAGTGAATGTTTTGGGGGCTGATGGTTGCATTCCGTGCTCCCCTCACATCTATACACATGAATGCAACTGACGGTGCAGGTCATTTTCTCAATGCTTGCCAGAAAAGAGGATTTGTCCCTTTCTCCTTTCCCTAACAATTAATTTTACTTCTCAGCCTTCAGATCAACCCTCTTCCTGAACCTGTCTATACCGCTTGTACCAATGCCACCTGTCCTCCAGCTTCTGCTTCAGTTCAGCACCTTTACCTGCTGTGGTTAGCACTGCCTCACCATCACACCCTATGATGGGGTCATCATTTCCCTCTTTGTCCAAACCAAGACATCTAGTGCAAGGGGGGGGGTGTCAACCCCAAATCCCAAGACAAACAAAAAAAACCAACAAAAAACCCTGCCAAAACCAGACATCCAGATATTTGAATCTTCATGCTCATACAATCCTAGTTGAGTAAGCTGACTGGCTCAGAAGGGGATCAGGAAAGAGGTGCAATGGCACTCTGGAAGTAACTTTAATTAAAATTCACACAAGGACACCGGTCAGGCAGCAAGTCAGCATTTTTCTCATCAGCAAACCTGACTCAGGGCTGTTTCTCTTATTAGTTAGGTTGCCTTCAGCTAGGGTGATACCATTCAAACAAGAAATACACAGCAGCTGGCAACACCACAGCTCAACCTCACTGTTATCCTCCCTGTGATCCTAAATGATCTTCTATACATCATTTGCTCATTCCTAAAGCAATTCGTGCCACAGGACAGCCCAAGAACCATTCTTTATGCAGTGAATGTAAAAACTGGAGCTCTGCCTGTCTCTCTGCAATGGGGACACGTAGCATGGGATGGCTCATGGTCTTTCATGAGGTGTCAACCACAGCCTGGACCTCCTTATTTAGCTGATAATTCTGACACTCTTATACATGCTCAGCTTAACATATTATGTTTTTAGTGTAAGTAAAAGCTGGATTTTGATCAGATCCATGCTTAACTATGCCCATTTTTATTATTGTTGTTTTTGAACCCTGAATGAAATCTGTTACATCATGATTTTTCCACTTACTTTTTGCAAAGACAGCATTTATACCCTGTGCTAGTTAGCTGCAATTAACATTGAATGAGTAGTGACATTTACTATAAGAATATATAGTAGCCAGAGTACAATTCAAAGATATCACCAAAACAGGATCAAGCCAGTTTCAAAACTACATTAATTAATAAAAAAATCCCACATTTGCCTCATATCTTACATAGTAAAGAAAGCACGCTTCTGTCCTTAAAGAAGTGACTGCAAAAGTGACCACCGTTTTATCCAGCACATCTGTTCAGTATTTCTCAGACATTTCCACAAACTTCTCTAATAAAGATATTCCCCACTGTTTTTGATTCCACCTTACTCTGCAAAGACAACACAGCTCAGAGAGAGGGAGCTAGATCCCTTTTATGTGTCTCATCATTGGACTTAATTCACAATTTCCCCACAATACCAGTAAAAAGCCACCAAAAATTACGGAAATCTGCAGCTATCACCCACCAGTCCGGTCCAGCTTGTCAAAGTAGGTTTTGCAGACTGCTATGGAAGTCTGCAAGGAGATCTCAGAAATTCTTATTCCTAGTATTATTTTTTTCTCAAAAGAAGAAAAAAGAAAAAAGCAAGAAGAACAACCGAACAAAAATAATGTTAAGGCTATCCCAGCTTGAAATGACCACTTCTAAGCGTGGGTTATTTATAAACACTAGTCACTTGTGCAAATGCAATGTAGTAGAATAATGTTCATTATGGTTAAGTTATTCTTGAACAATATTGCTAATCAGACAGGCCAAAACTATAGCTTGCTTAAATCATCTCACTGTAAGTTTTCTCAGAAACACATGGTGTGTGGTCCACGCAAAGACCTCAGTAACTCTATGGCTGCATCTTTTGATGTCCATTTTTGCAGATTTTTCTTAGATTACAAAGTGCAATTGCTAAAAGAGCCCCTATATTGTGCCCTAAAATGCTGCTTAGCCCTCTAAAGGACATTCTGGACTCTGCTCTATTTTTGCAGTGTGAGTCTGAAGTAACGCTGGTGAGGTCAGTGATACAATTCCTGGCTTACGTTGGTAGAGAGAGGAAAATTGGATTTCTACCTACAAAGCTTCTATTTCTCTGTATGCACAAGCAGTTTTGTTGTTCATACTGACTGCAAATAGTAGAGAGAAAAATATTTTCAGGATATCCGCCTCTTGCCAAATAGGCCCTGACAAGGACAATAAGGACAGTGAAGCCAGATACACTCAGGAGGATATCAGAAGGTGCACTGATAAGAAACATATCCCGTAGCATTAGATGACAATTGATGGTTTTTCAGACTTAGTATCCTCCTTACCATGACTAAGAGTTTTGGAAACAGTCCAGATGATAAAAGCCATACCTAGCTGGGAAAATCAGATCCATCTAAAAAACTCAGTTTAAGCCTTGAACAGTGAGTTTTAGTTATTGACAGAAATAAGCAATCCTGGAGACTACATCATTGGTCCCAACCACTGCAGTCAAGCCACAGCACAATTTATATGATTTGCTTCTGTCTAGGTCAAGAATAAGATCCCTGTGCTTAACCATTTGGGATCAGTTACCTGATCGGGACTGGAAAGCACTGTCAGCAAAAAGCAGGCCCCTGTCATGCCTCAGATGTTCCCACCACTTGGCACAGCCAAAGCACATTCCCTTCCAGAGATATTCAAACAAATCAGAAGTTTATTTTTATTAAAAACCCAACTCCGTCATCTTTCCTCATGCTGACAGTCCCCGATGACGAACTTATCTTAGAACTGGGACCTGTACCTCCATTTCCACATCCATTGTGCCTGTATTTGTCAAAGCATGTTTTTACCTTGATTTCCTTCAGTTCCCACAGCCCCTCCCTGCCACTCACACTCACTCTTCCACGAGTGGCCTCTTTCATCACTCCATCAGCTTAGTCAGATACCTGGATCATTTGCTGATGAGTTGATGTACTCAAATGCACCACTGATTTCTTACAGTGTTAAAGGGCTGCCAGTTGTCTTTGTTGCTGTTCCTTACATAAAATGCTTAAGTACATTGGTGAACACTTACCTTCGAGTCACAAACTGCATGTAAATGTCTTTTTCTTTCTCCTCACAACAGGAAGTAGATATTTATACAGTGAAGACTGAGGAGTTGGCATTTACTTCTGCATTCTGCCTCCAAATTCAGCGCAATGATTACATTCATGCCTTGGTCACCTATTTTAATATCGAATTTACAAAGTGCCATAAAAAGATGGGGTTTTCTACAGGTAATCTGTATTTATTTTAATTTCATTTCTATTGCTATCAGTATATCAGTGCTACTGGTCAGATGGTATGGGGAGGTTTACTGTACCACCAGGTTTTAATTTCAGGGATAAAAATTATTGTCACTTTTGGGGAGGTGAGCAGGATGGGGAAAGGACAATTGCTTGTAGGAATTCTGCAAAACCAGAGGCAGGATTTCATAATGCCTACCATGCTTGGAGCTCAGCAGAAATGATGACACTGGAGTTTATGCCCCTCACCAGTGATATCTAAGTCCTGTGTCACATTTCTCAGATTAGACAGGGAATCGTCGGCTCAGTGAGAGACAGCAGCTCTGCATCCCAGTTTCTCCCAAATCCAAAACTCAGCAAAAGCTCTTGCTTGACTCAGTCTAGAACAAAACCATCATTTTTTTTTCCAGAATAAAACCACGCACATACTGCTTATGTAAATCAGCTCTAACAACCCAGATGCGAGACTCTAACTTACCTTGGTGAGCAGATATTTAAAGGAGTAACTCCATTCCTGTAAGGCATCATTTACCCGAGTGAATAAACCAGCCAGTGTGGCAAGAAATGTAAAAGAATCATGATTGCTTTAATGACAAGAACAACAAATTACAGGTGGTGCTTGTTACAGCTAGCACCATTACACAACTTAAACAGGTGTAAATGAGATACAAGCTAAATATAATCAGAAAACTCTTTTTTTTCTACCTTCACAGGAGCTCTCAAGCCTTTACATGAGATTCAAAGCAATTTTAAAAAATACCTATGTATATTTGATTCTAGAAATATAACCATATGGATGATATTATTTTGTACCTATTCTTAGGTTTTTCCAGTAACTGTTTCCCTGGTCATTCTATAAATGTGCTATACTACAGTATCTCCCACACCATGATAGGCATTGGTATGTGCTGGGAAACAACGTGCAGCTCGGGAGACATGAACAACCTGTGAGGCACCACAGTGGTATCCTGGAGTGCTACTGTTTCTGAGTTTGTGCTGAACAGAATTATCTAAGGTGGAAAAATCCTTTAGGTTTTAGGCATTTTTTCTTACCAGAGAAGGCTGATTTTTTCAGCAGAAGGCAGCCTATTCATCTTTTATAAAAGGTAATATAATCAAGCCTTCTGTTTTCTGCAAAAAATAGCTTTGAACAAAGGGTGTAGTTACTATATTGTGATGTTAACTGAAACCTACCCTAGTAAAGGAGGTCTGCTTATATTGCCAGAACTACACGGAAGATCTTTTATATCACTGGGAATGTGGCTTCATTTGCAAAGGATTCATGGAATGTGTTTGTTTTATGTGTGCATATGAACAGACATGTTTTAAGAAACATCTGTTGACTAAATTAGGATATTTGATTAATGTTTTACAGTCAAACATGTCCCATCAGCAAATCTGGCCCTCAAACCCAGCCATTCTTTGCTTGACTCTTAGACACCCCAGTGAACAGGCATCAAACATGGCAAGGAAAAGGACCTGTTACATTATTGCTGCTTGTCTGCAGAGTAAACATAGACTTTGCTCCAGTACCAGTATAGCAAAAGGTGACTGGGATAAGGACTTTCTTGACTCTCTTCAGTGTATGGAATAAAGAGGGTTCATTCAGGCACTTAGGCAGAAAATGTTCTGCAAGACCACCACAGGTGGGGGTTTAGCTTCCCTTAGCACACAGGGAGTGAGAACTTGGGGAAGGAGAGAAGTTACATTTGGACAAAAGCCTCGGGCAGACACCAAGTTTGCCATCGCGTTTTTCTTACAGAGAGGTTTTTGCAGACCCACCTCAACTTGCAAATGTATGTACAAGGTATTTTGTGCCTACTTTTCATAAGAAAGAGGGGAACGGAATCACAATCTCCGATATTTCTGAACCTCCGTCAAGAATGAGGTTCATCAGCAGTGCCTGAAAACCTAGCTTCTCTAAATTATCTGTAGCTCCCACAGGCTGCTAGTTCAGAGGCTCTAAGTGCTTAGTCATACACTTCCATCCTAGAATCCTTTCAGCTTTAATGACTTGCCCTTTCTCATTGTTCTGTTTGCAGCTAGTTCTCTTAGTTGCTGGTGGCTCAGCCTCCTTGGAGGCTTGCTTGGAGAGACTTCCTATATCTCCAGATTCAGTCTCCTGTCACTTGGCAAATGCTACATTTCTCCTATTGAATGCTTTTCTTTGCTTTACTGCCAATCCTCTGAACATCAGAAACTTCAGAAACTTAGTTACTTCAGAAACTAACTTCTCCAGCAGGCTGTATGGCCCACCAAATAAAAAAGGTTGGGTGTCATTACATGCAAATGGGGAAGAGCCACTAGTCAGATATCCATGCAAAACCAAATTCTTAACATTTTCAAGTCCATATTCAAGTTGTTTGTGTGTTTCTGACATGGGCTTCTTCTAAAACCAAAGTTCACTCTGGCCTTCTTTGATGCAAATGAGGCTACAGCCATATCACCAGTTCCAGCAGATCTAGGGGCCACTCTTGGGGGAACCAACTGGTTGTGACTCCTTTGCAGATCAAGCAAAAGGAATACAGATGAAGTACACCACATACTTGGTCCAGGGTTTCCTCTGGGTCCTCTGTGGTGCCCCTCTAATTGCACTAAGACAAGTACTATTTATGTGGAGGGGCTAATTGTTACTCAAAGTATCTAAAATAAAGGGAGAGGTTCCTTGCAGCCACTGAGGAAGAAGGTTTTATACCATGAAGCTGATAGTACGTGAGCTGTGCCTCAAAGCATGCCATCAGGACTACAGAACCTTAAACAAGTCCATAGGACCAGACAGGAGGCATCCAAGCATGCTGAGGGTGCTGCTCAATGCCATTGTAAGGCTACCCTCTAACATCTTTCAAAGGTCATGGTGATGGAGGAAGGTTCTTGATGAGTAGAAAAAGGCAGCTATCACACCCATCTTCAAGAAGTGCAGTAAGCGGGATCCATTGAACCACAGGCCAGTCAACCTCACCTCAGTTCCTGGGAAGGCTATGACACAAATCCACCTGGAAGCTTTTTCCAACTATATGAAGGACAAGAAGGTGACTGAAAACAGCTACCATGGATTTACCAAATCCAATCATACCTGACAAACCTGATTGCCTTCTAGACAGCTAGCTGTGTTGATGAGGGAAGATCAGTGGCTGTTGTATACTGTGACTTCAGCAAGGGCTTTTATACAACCTTGCACAGCATCCTTATGGCTGTATTGGTCAGATATGGACTGGATAAGTGAACAGTAACATGGGTGAAAAATTGGCTCAAAATGTGTCAGTCAGCAAAGTCAAACCAGAGGCCAGTTATAAGCAGCATCCCACAGGTGACCAACAATGAGGTCAGTATTGTTCCACATCTCTATTAATGACCTGGATGATGGAATGAAGTGCACTCTCAGCAGATCTGTTGATGATCCCAAACTGGGAGGAGCACAGGCTGGAGAGAAAGGGCTGCTATTTAGAGCTACACAGGTTCAAAATGGGCTGATGAGAACCCTGTAAAATTCAGCAATGCCAAATACAAAGTCCTGCATCTGGGACCAAACAACTCCCGGCTACTGCTTGGGCCAACTGGATAGAAATCAGCTTAGTTGGAAAAGACTCTTGGAATCTGGTGAGCAACGACCTGAACTTGAGTCAGAACTATGTCTTTGCAGCAAATCTTCCTGACCTGTATTAGCATGAGTGTAGACAGGAGGCTGAGGGAACTGGTTCTCTGCCTCTATTCAGAACATCATGATAAGGAATGCACAGAACAAGTTACTCCATAAAAAGACCATTCTGTAGCTGAAGGAATAGACACCACCGTCTAGAAGACTGGTCTGCACTCTCATCTAGTGTCTGTTGGCAAAGCTCAATGAATTCAGTAAAATATCCAAGTTTGTAGGACGTGACAAAGTGCCAGTTCATTGATACAACTTTTTTTAAAAATTACAAAGAAAATAATTGTGATTTGGAGTGGACTTGAAGGCTTGTGCCTACATTCCACACACTTATCCTGTTCATGGAACACAAGTTTCCAGGTATGCCAGCTTTTCTAAACATAGCATAAGCTCTGCATAAGGGCACATGTACATGTGTGTGTACAAGACAGCAGTTATGCTTCAAAACAGAAGTTCAGTTTTGTTTTGGTTTGACACGTTTTCAATTAGAAATTTTAGAAAGGCATGTCCAAATGGAAAACAGATTCTGGACCTGAACTCCTGCAAGAGGATCTCTCCATTTAGCATTTGAGATTAACAGTCATTAAAACTCCCTAGATGCATAGCCAGAAATTATCCAGTAAAATTCTTTCCTTTGGAAGATACCAGTTTGCCAACACAGCTTCTGACAGAAGTCTGTTTATATCTGTCTTCTGATTCTAGAATTCTGGGAAAAAAAAGAACTGTTAAAAATTCCTGTCCTAACAGTTTTTTAAAAAAGCTTCACTCTTTCCCCAGTCACAAACAATTTCTAAAGCCAAGTTTGTGGGTTTTTTTTGAAACATTGATGTTGAAATGAAATGAGATCGTTGTTTATTAAACAGTGCTGAGATATTATTAGCATGATTCAATACAGTGGGCCCATGTCTGCATCAAAAAAGTGACTGGGGAAACAAATGGAAGAAAAATAAATTTATCAGAGGCTTTTTTGCCAGGTCAGGAAGTCTCTGAACTTGTACACCTGCTCTTATGTTCCTAGATGCTGTTAATTGCAAGAATGCTGGGAACAAGAAGTAACCAATGCAAGTTCATTAGGCACTACTCCAAGATTTTAATTTAAATCAGAAATAAAATAAGTAAAACAAAAACCTGAAATAGAAGAAGGTCGTCAAAATGATTGTGCTAAGCAAGACTAGAAATTAATTTGGACCAGTAGCCACCTCTGGCAAACTGCCCATAGCAGACGCCTTTAAAAAGTCCAAACTCAGATTAAAGTGCAAGTGTCCTTTCCCCAGCCCTCTCCTCCTGGAAACGATAAAATCTGCTCTTCCAGGATCATGAGCCAAAGGTTTCATCTGTGTCATTGTGATTAATAGTTTTTGATGAGCCTTTCTTTCATGGTTTTGATTAATTGTTTTTTTGAACTAATTTAGACTTCTGACTTTCAAAGCACTTAGTGGTAAAGACTTCCCCGATTTGAATGTGTGTGGGTTGAAAGGCAAGCATCAAAAAAGTGCCTATTATGCCAGTAACTTGCTTTGTGGAATCCTTCTTGCTGGGTGTGACTCACAGCTGACATATTCCAGTAAAAATCAAAAGACAACCAACTGACAATCAATATAATTGTGTTGTTGTAAAGCATGTTTGCTAATATAGTACATAAGTTAAAGCATTCTATGAGAAGAAAGGTTTTTTTTAAGTTGTTCCCAAGTCTTTTGATTTGATTTGTAAGACAAAAATGCAATTTCTATAAATAATACCCATATATATATATTTTTAGCACCCGATGCTCCCTATACTCACTGGAAGCAAACTGTCTTCTACTTAGAGGACTATTTAACTGTGAGACGAGGAGAAGAAATCTATGGGACTATATCTATGAAACCAAATGCAAAAAATGTGGTGAGTTAGCATCACTGATTCTAATTCCAACTCTACCAATCACAAACTATAATCAACATTAAATATAATCCACGTAAGTAAAGCAACAAACACACTAAAGGCTCTAAATTCATGTTTGTTCCTAAGAGCTCTAGTCACAGCTTCACCAAAGCTGCTGACAGCAATGATAATGCAGTGCTAATGTTACAGAACATCAGCCTGCAAATATGATAGCATGGGAAGGAAGAAGTAATTCAAGAACATCACCACGTCAGCTGCCCTCTGCAATCATCCGGGCTCACATTTAATGACACAAATAGGCAAGGGTCTCTTCATACTGTCACTGAAATCAGGGGTAAGATCCCTTCTGCCAGCACAGGATTATCAAGAGTATGTACTTCCACTCCACATGTATAGCCAGATTTCCCACCCAGTGCCCAAGATTAGGAAATTAAGTAACAGATTTCAGCTGAACATCTGTATGAATTCACTGATCAAATGAACTTGAAGTCACCGATCAAGTGATATGGTGGTTTAAAAATTGTGGCTTTCCACAGAAAATACAGATGACGTCTAAAGCTAAAGCATGATGGCTACCACACTGTCATGACCGGTGAAAACTTCCTCAATTTCTCTGCTATGGGCATACACCAAGTATGTCCGTTATTCAGTGCTTCTTTTAACTTGTAAGGAGACCATGAGATATGGTCTAATGAACAACCTATGCCTGTATAGAAGAACAAGACATGAGAAGTACAGCCTCTCGGAGAAACGGTGCCACCATTTTCTGCCAAATACCTTGAGCAGAATCTCTTCATTTTCTACTACAACATACACCCATTAAAATAATGTTGTTATAATCCACGCAGCTGTAATTGTTGAAATACTGCATTTGTTGACTGCAGCAAATCCTCAGTTTCATTGCCTTCCCTTTTTGCATTACTTTTCCTTTTTTTGCACCAAATACAGATTGGATGTGGTTTTCATAGTAGTGTTGATACAGGGAAGAAATAAACACAAAATAAACTTATCATTCAAACACATTTACTCCTGAAGCTACTGCTTGCTGTGAAAGTAGAGGAAAACAGTCTGTTTCACACCTTTATGTTGTCCTTCGGGGACTGGAACATTTTGGTTTGGGTCGAATGTATCTATTTTCTTTTAGGGAAAAATGAAGAAAATATTTCAAATTTGTTTGCACAACCATAAGTACCCGAATGCAGATTTAGGTGCTAAAATTAATGTGTTCTTGATAGTTATCATAAGACAGAGAGACTACCTCAATTCAAAAGGATTTGTTAGTACTTTGTTCTTCTGAAACATGAAGTCTTTCAAAAGCTTGTAGAGACAGCTCCATTTTGTAGGGGCTATGTACTGCCTCTTTCCAGAAAATATGTCACTGTAAGATAAAGAATGACTGAAGGCTTCTCTACAGTGGGAATCTTCCAAGATCTACTCTGGAATAACTGCTAGGGTGAAACCCCGTTACCCTAGATTAAGAGCAACTCAAAGGGGGATGCCCTTAAAAAATGGCTATAGAACAGATATGATAGCAGAGCATTTCAGAAGCTTCCTAGTTGTAACCAGGACAGTAAATCAGCCGTACGAATAATACACTAATATGACCTAGACATAGATAGTATGGTGAATGCTATTACACACCCTATAGCCTTCATTTCCAGTGTCAGCAACATTAAAACCCCAAATAAGTTAGAAACCATGGTAGGTATCTCTTTAATCTGCAGGTCTTTTCAACTCAAGCACTGGTAACTGAATTCATACACTGAACTTACGGTCATACTTACATGTTACATTTAAATCTTTTTACAGCGTGACCTGGATTTCACAGTAGACTTGGATTTTAAAGGACAGCTATGTGAAATGTCAGTATCTAATGACTACAAAATGCGCTAGCAAGAAACCTTTCAGAGAGATGAAAAGGAGAATTTTATCAAGTCCTGAACTGCCGAACTTCGAGCTAGGACAAACTGTTCACAAGCTTATTATATTAAATTCTAGAATGTTTACTCTGATGGAGAGTGGCAACCTGATCCTTCTTGCAGAAAGTACAGGGGGTTGGTATCCCACTGTGAATGTACAGTATATAGAACTGTAGCTTTTGTCAAACATATAGGAAAAATAAGCAACAGTCTTGAGTGTGCTGATTAACTTTAGGATGGCAGAAAATGCATATACAAATTGTACTACTTACTGTGAATTTCTGGTTCTTCCAAGCTTTGCATGTTAAAGGTGATTAGGGCAGTATTCTCACTATGAAAGACCACTACAGCACATTACTGTGATAGTTTTACCGGACTTATATTCAATATAAATGAATATATATATTGTACATGAGAAAAAAAAAAAGTCATTTCATAATAGGAATTTGGTTTGTGATTATTTAATTCTCATTATGCAGTTATGGAAAGATAATGATGTTACCTCTGGCAATACTCCAGGCAGTGATATATTCCATTAACTGTCCAAAGTTACAGCTTTGGTAACTATTCCATGCAAAGTGCAGACAAGAGCTGGGCATTTACAGAAAGTTCAATAATGTCTTTTTGAATGTCCTCTGGAAAATGTGGACCGTTAGTTTTAAAATTCACCTTCACAACTGGATGTCTGTCACAGCTTTAAAAAAACATTAGCTTTTTATCCTTGAAAATATTCTGTGGTGAGTTTTTATAGCTGGATTTTGCATGAGACCTTCCGAAATCAGACACCTAGTATTTAAATGTGATGAATGCAAAGTCTCTGAAATGGTGGGTAATTCATGTTTCTTGGCCATGCCATATTTCAGTTCTTTGCAAGATTCTTCATACAAAATACTTTAAAAAAAATAGGAATTAGTGTTTCCTTTTGGTGATGTTTTAGATAAGTTTTAAATTGCAAATAGTATTCTCAAGAGTGCAGTGATTTGCAGGAACAAGCTAATGTCTTTAAAAAAATGTCTATGGCTTCTGATATTACTAAGATGTCTGTAGCTTCCCCATTCCCTTACACCCCTTCTTTTTCTTACAATATCTCCTGCTTATTGTTAAAATATTAACTGCTTATAATTCTTCATACGTATGTATCAAGTCTTTTTACTATATGAATGTTGACCATATAATCACATGTAATTCGTCAAAAACTGCATAATTGGTCCTATATCCCCATCTTCCAGTCTGCCTGGCATTAGGCACTAAATCATGTTCCATCATGTATTGGATGAGATTGACTAGGTTTTTTGCCTAAAAATCTTTTTAATCACCTGCAAATAAAGCATACTTGAAGATGTATTTTGCCAGTATTTCTCAACCTTTTACTTTTTAGAAATCTATTTCTATTGGGTTTCAATTCACAAAAACTGTACAGTGCCTCTGTTTTCTTCTGGCCTACAGACTACGGCCTAGGGATGGTATCACATGGTACCTGCGCAGAATTAAATTAAACGGTACGCCAGCAGTAACAGACACTGTTTGCAGTGTAGTTCATCCCTGTTGTTTTTTTCCGTCATTTTCTTGGAAAAAGGATGAATCTTCCTCAGAAAATGACTAGGATTTTATCTGTCAAATATTGCTGTCATTTCCAAGGGATCAGTTCCTAGCTAGAACAGCTATTCTTTCAGTAATGGCTTGGACCAGAAAAACTCTAGAAATCCCTTTCTCCTAACACTTCTGTGATTCTAGGACCTGAAGGTAAGGAATTCTACCAGATTTTTTTCTCAGCCCCCTCCATTTATATAAAGCTAAACAATGTTTTCACCTTCTCCTTTGCCCCAAACCACTGAGCTGCCTATAACTGAAAGAGAGACTCTTGCTTTGTTCGTCTAACTTACACTTTGACAGCACTACACTTTTTCCCGCTGCATGAATGGTTAATAACTTCAATATTAAAATAAAAATGAAGAAGGGAAAAAGGAGCCCGCCTTGTTTAAAAAAAGACAAATCACAAAAAACCCAAAAGAGAATTCACAAGGGTCTGCCTGCCTTTACTGAGAACGTGTCATTTTTGCATGACAGAAAGCATTGGACAAGAAGCAGCAAAGAAAACTTAGAACAGCTCATTAAGCAGTTTGAGAGGTGTTTTAAGCACTGCAGTGTACCGCTCTTTCTGGCTTCTCTTTCACCTAATGACAGTGCAATGTAGGTCTCTCTTCAACAGTGCCCACCTTGCCTCCTGCCTATGTGCCCATTCACCTCAGCGCTGCAAGATTACGCCCTTGCTGGTACCGTTAGTGGCACAGCCCTGGGGCGATGACCAGACTTCAGTCACATTCAGCCCTGCCCGGGAAACTGGCTTGTGCTATTCTTCACGTGACAAGCCTATCACCTATTTCTCCACCCCATTAAGAACTGAGAATGCCTACTGCAGTGCTGCGTATCTTCAAATCACAGTGATCAAAAAGAAAATGCAGGATTCCAAGGCCATTATAGACGTTACCTAGCAGTAAGGTTTCGAAAGCACCAGCGAGTTTAGCATACATGGGATCCGTCAGGCCAGCATTAGTGAAACAGGTCGGCAAAGCCCTTGCAGGCCAGGTGCGCCTGGCTGACAGGCTTCCCTCAGCAATCCAACAAGTCTGGGTAACTACCACGGAGTCTGAACCGAGTCTTCTCAAGGCTTGAGTAAGAGACTCCAGGCCTGAACTCAAGCCACTGAAATACTAATGACAAAATGGCCGTTGATGTCTGAAACAGACACATGTTTAAAGCTTTCCTTTTCCTTCTCACCGATAGGAAAAGAAGATCATGAGCTGAGGACAGCATGAGAAAAACTGAAATACAGGATTGACACAAAAGACTGTCCCTGATGAGTAACAAATACAACACTGGAAAAAAGCGAAAGGTTGCTTCTGCTTTGACTCTAATCTTAAGGCAAAAGCGGTAAAATTCTTCTCAGGGATTGTCCTGTCACCTGAAGCACACAGGAGCATCCAAAAAAAAGCTGGATACTGGGCATGCCTCTAAAAGGCATAACGTGCAATTCACAGCTGCAGTGCTGGTAGGATTAGGGAGGTAGTTCCTAATGTTACGAGAGCCACTCGTGTTCCCAAGGTTCTCTACAGAACAGTACAGTATGACTCTATTCTCACATGCATCTTTTATTCCCAGCACCAACTAGCCCTTGCCAGATGTTATTAAGGTTTCAGTTTGGTTTGGTTTTTGCAGGGCTTGTTCCCGGGACCCACCTATGTGCAAAATTAAAAGTTTTAAAGCCTTTTTACGATGTCTTAAGACTTTTAATGGAAGTTGAAACAGCCCAGAACATGGACAAGAATATTACCAGAGACAGCATGTTTTAACTGTAGAGCTATTTGAAGAACATTCTCAAAGCTAATTCCTTACATGATTTGTCTTAAATTTAAAATTACTTCATAAATTAATTTGCCACATATAGATTTGATTGTAAATAATTAAGAGAAACTTCCTTCACTTAGAGGGTAATTTCATAAAGGATATGGTATTCTACGTATATAGTGAAGAATAAATCCCTGCTTCAAGAAGATAATCTAACAGTCACTCTCCTTTACCTGTAAATTACATCCCACGCATACTACTTACATTAAAAATACATCTATGTGCTGTCATTTCAATATCCTGTCAATAACATTGTAAGTGGCCTGACTCATATGAACTCAATGTAACAGAGGAGAATCTGTGCTGTATGATCAATAACGTCAAGTACTGTGCATACTGGTAGATGTAACATGTTCTCTGTGATCAGAACATACTGCAAGCCATTTGTTTTAATAAAAGTATAAATAACATTTAAGAAAGAAAGATTTACTTAACAAAAGCATGCCCCAGTGTCACTGGTACAATAGACAAAATAACATGGCATTGTAAGTACTTGCAAGTTACAAAGCCCCACGAGTGTCACATAAATGGGAAATCAGCTTTTAAAGGGCTGCTTTCACTGGTGAGCATGATTTTCTTCTGCAGGCTGGAGTAGCAGGAGAGAGGGGTGGGCAGGGTGGTGGGGCAGGAGGGCACCAGAGGGACCCACCTCTTATCACTGTCAGTTCCCTTGTTCAGGTGAAGTCAGGGGATCAGAACTCCTTTCTCAGAACTCCTTTCTCAGCTGATTAAGAGTAGAATAGCTCCAGGCAATGACTCCTGCTATGTATGGAGAAGATGGGTGAGGAGGGAAGAAAAAGGTGTTCAAAATGCAAAGGGGACAGCAAAACAGAGCAGCTGGAGTTATTTCGCTATAGAACCTCATAGAATTTTAGAATAATGGAATTTCTGGAAATCTTTAGCTGCCTGATGAGAGTCCAGCTAACTTCAGAGATAACTCGTATTGCCTGGGGCCTTGTCCAGACAAGGACTGAACATTTCTGAGAACAGAGATTCATCTCAGCCTCCCTGGGCAGTTGTTCCAGTGGCTGTGCTAATCTCACCAGGAAGCATTTTTTGTTCAGCTGGAATTTATCTTGTTGTAACTCGGGACTGTTGGCTTTTGTTCTTCTACTATTTGCCTCTGAGCTCTCTTTTCACTGTAACTCCCCATTAGATACTGGAAGATACAACTAATTCCCACCTTGGTCCCCTTAAGGTAGCTCCTCTCTTCCCTACTGTTGTGGTTTAACCCCAGCCACCAACAAAGTACCATGCAGCTGCTCGCTCGCTCCCTTCCCCCCCTGTTGGGATGGGGAGGAGAATCAGAGAAAAGGTAAAACTCATGGGTTGAGAGCAGAACAACTTAATAATTGAAATAAAATATTATTATCATAACAACAACAACAATTGTAATGAAAAGGAGAGAAAATGAAAGAGGAATAAAACCCAAGGGGAAAAGAACCCAAGATGCACAATAGCATTGCTCACCACCCGCCGATCGATGCCCAGCCAGTCCCTGAGCAGTGACCGGCAGCTCCTGGCTAGCTCCCCCCAGTTTATATACTGAGCAGGATGTCCCATGGTATGGAATATCTCCTTGGCTCGTTCAGGTCAGCCGTCCTGGCTCTGCTCCCTCCCAGCTTCTTGTGCACCTGCTCACTGGCAGAGCACGGGAAACTGAAAAGTCCTTGATTTAGAGTGAGCACTACTTAGCAACAACTAAAACATCAGTGTGCTATCAACATCATTCTCGTACTAAATCCCAAACACAGCACTGTACCAGCTACTAAAAAGAAAATTAGCTCTACCCCATCCGAAACCAGGACACCTGTACAACCCTTGATCACATCCTAGCCTTTCATATCGATTATGCCACCCATCCACTGTAATCCCCCACCCCCCACTCCCCTTCCTCCTTCTAACAGAGGCTAGGTATATACTGCTGCTGTTACACACTGCTTAACAAATGTACCTAAGGGTTTTTCAAAGAATGTAACCCCAAGGGTCACTAATTGAGGAGACCTTCACGTTCTCTTACTGTGTTGTGTTGGTGGCATGGAGGACACATTTTATGAGTAATTTTCAGGTTGGCATATGAGGTGTAAGTTCATGCCAGCGTGTGCGATTGCCTAGTTTGAACATACAACAAAGCCAGGTGATTTTATTTTTTCCAATAGGCATTAACCATTCACAGACTGGTTCCAACTGGAAAAGTGGGAGAGTTTTAGGGTTTTTTTGAAACATTTCCTTTCAGTGTTTCTCAGATATCATCTCAGATATTAATCCCCAAAGCACACAAGCAGGTGGGAAGAAGATACATCTTTTAGACCGTATTTAAACTTCCTAAAAATTGAGTCTGAGTTCACAGCACTTACAACTCTTTTTAAAAAGCAACTATAGAAATAAACCTGATGTTTCAGATGTAACAAATGTTTGTTTTCTAATAGCCTCATTGTAAAAGAAAACACATTACTTTAAACTCATTTGTCACACATTGTTTTAGAGGAAAGAGGGTGTGAATCATCGGCTAGAGATTCCCCTGGATACTGGGTTTTGTGCACAGTAGGTAGACCGAGGTGAGCCAGAGCAGTAGCATGCCTACAGGGAACAGTCCTGTTCCCTGAAAACAGCTGCTGCTTCTGGAGATAGACACAAAAGGGGTTAAAAAGACACATGCTGTACACAGCTGAGATCAAAAAAGGGGCAGACCACCGCTCACAGATGACTTCTAAAGCAGAGCACCTGTCCCTTAGGCAAAAAATTATTCCAGGGTGCAGATGAAGAGAAAGGAAAAGGTTTTTTATTATCTCAAAATTGTTACAATCTCTGCTGTTCTCTTTACCTGTCTTCCCAGTCTCTGCAGGTACTGACTCAATTTCCCTGACTTTCTTCCCTTTCCCTTTTCTTAGTATGTTTCATATTTTTCTGATTTTCAGTAGAAACAAACACTGGAGATATGTGATGATGCAAACAACACGAAGACAGCATTTTTTGAGACAGCTTGGAGAGAACTATTTTGTGATTGTGAAAACACAGATGTGAAAGCTACCACGTTAGCTTTCAGGTGACAACTACAACCAAAACTCAGTCTGCATTACTCACAGAACACACAGGTATGGGCTACAATCCAAGCCATTCCTCTGAATCATCAAACATGGTCTTTTAGAAGCACAGCAGTCAGCAGAACCAAGCCTAAGCTGACCCCTGAATCCTCATGTGGAAAACAGAACATCCCCTTCTGCAGCTCAGTCCTGCGCTTTTGTGTTTAGCCATTTCCATTTACTGAAGTGAACCATCAGCATTTCCAGTACAACACAGCCCTACAACCAGAAATGGACCCTTGTGTTAGGGTCACAACAGAATTTAATCACAAACCAGACACGGCCTACCATTTTGATGCAGAAATATGAAACGGCAGTCCAAAAAAGCACACGTAACTCATCATACTAACAGCAATTTGTAACACCGATCAGTTAGCAGAAGTAATTTATCACCATAGTGGCATATTTTTCACATTTATTGGCACGATAAATCAATGTCATTAACTAAGGAGACCTGATTAAATCAAAATCTATTTACTTCCATAATTGCGTGATTATCCTATAGCTGCTATTATCACCACTGACAAAGCAACTCAGAAAAAACCTCTCACTATTTTGCTTGCTTTCCTACGGGATGAGTGTAGGCAGGCAAGCAACCAACTGTTGCGTGAAGCTGAAACAGCAGCATGTGATGGATAGCATTTGTACGTCAAGTAGACAACAACAAAACACATAATAACAACTTCTGAGCTATGAATTGAGGATTCAGAAGCAGGGGAATTAAAAACCTGAAAGTACCCTTTACCAGGAAAGAAGTGGAAATAACTGAGAAAAGAACTTCTGAAAATATTCAGAACACCAGGTAGACCGGTCTGACACCTCCCACTAACAAATGTAGCGGAGACATTAAAGCATAACATTTTCCGGGAGAGCTTTCCATTTGAGTTCTATTGATAAATGATACCAGTAAGTAGGAGCTCTGTATAAGCAAAGGGACATCTGGTCTCAATCTGGACAAATGCCTAGACCCTTCCAACCTAATGTTCATGGTCCAAATGCAAAATTCACTCCTGCTTGCCAGACCTTAGACATTGTGTTATGTTATTCCCATCCTTGTTCCTTCAACAGTACTGACACAAAATTTTTCTTTTCCTTCATCTTTAGTTCTTTCTAGCTTGCACTTCAGTGACATACAGAAAAACGGAATCTGCTTATAAATCAAAACCAAACCTAAATCAAACTTTTCTTCTAAGCCGTCCTCATCTCTCACTTGCCTGTGTGTCATGTGCTTTTTTAATTATGGTTCACACTCGCGTAATTGCCTGAGGATACAGAATTGTACTGAGGATAAATCTAGCCAGCCCGGAGATCCTGCTAGTCCCATGGGGCTTTGAACATTATACAGTCAGAATTTTACTGTGACCTACCAATCTCTTGAGAACACCTTGTCCAACCCCACTGCTGAAGCAGGACAAGCTGGAGCAGGTTATCCAGGACTGTTTACAGTTGGGTTTTGAAGATAACCAAGGATAGACACTCCACAACCTCTCTGGGAAAACCATTTCAGTGTTTGACCATCTCCACAATAAAAAAAAAAAAAAAAAAAAAGAAAAGTATTTTCTTGTGTTCAAATGGAATGTCATGTGTTTCAGTTTGTGCCCATAGCCTCTTGTCCTGTCACTGGGCACTCCTGAAAAAAGTCTGGCTCCCTCCTCTTCATTCCCCACCTCCTTCAGATATTTACACACACTTGAGATTTCTCTACTTTAGACCCTCTAAGCCCAGTCATTCAGCCAGTTTGCAAAGCACTTTCCTGCCCGATTACCTAACCTGTACGTTGTCACCTTGTCAATGAGGGTATTACGGGAGACACTGTCAAAAGCCTTACTAAAGCTGAGGTAAACAACATCCACGACCCTTCCTTCACCCACCACGCTAGCTATCTCATTGTAGAAACTATCAGGCTGGTTAAGCACAATCTCTCCTTTGTAATTCCATTCTGACTATTCCTGGTCACCACCTTGTCCTTCATCTGTCTGGAAATGGTTTCCAGGAGTAGTTGCTCCATCTCTTTCCCAGGAATTGTGCTAAGGCTTACTGCCCTGTAGTTGTCTGGACCCTCCTTGCCCTTCTACAAGACAGGACTGATACTTTGCTTTCTTGCAAAATTCCTGCACCACAGCGTGCTCTCATGGCACCCCTGGACGCTATGTTGCAGGTGCTGTAGCAGTCTTAGGCAGTTAGGCTTTAATGTTGGTATACAAAGCAGGCACGCAGAATAGTTTGCTTGACTAAAAGATGATCTGGGTTTTTTCCATCTGCACCACAGAAATGTTGGTTGTAAGGAAACCTTGGAGGTTTCTAGTCCAACTTATTGCTCCAAGCAGAACTTTTCCCGATGCTATGTCATTTCACCGTGGCTTTGTGTAAAACCTGCCCTGAAAACTTCCAAGGGTGGAGATTTTATAAGCTATCAGCAGCTTTGATAAAACACACTCCCCTTCATGGCAGACCATGCCTTGCGTATTTAGCATTATATTTTGAGACCTGCCAGCAGGTAAGTTTTAATCGTTCGGTAGTTGCCTGTAATGCTGATTTTGTATGACTCCCCTGATCAACGGCACCCTACAGAAGTCTAAGTATACTACATTTGCACAGCTACATCGTCTTCACAGCAATGACAAAAAGATACTTCAGCTACTGTTTTACACAAGCCTAAGAATCATGTCAACGAGGAACAAATATTAAACAAAATTTCCACCATTTAATCATCTGTGTGTATGTTCTCCACTTGCCTTGATGATGCCGTACAGCACACCCTGCACTGGGCATGGACATGGCAAAAGCAAGAGCTTCAGACGTCCTCTGTGAGTTTAGTCCTTCCTTGCACAACCTCCCCTGCGGCTTTTAATGACACCAATGCATTTCAACAAAGCATACGTGTAGAAAGTTTCACTCCTATGATTCATTTGTCTTCCTCTGCTAACAGACATGTCATTTAATGCCAATCAGTTTCTCTGTTAGAATAGTACTTAAAGAAGTCCTATCACTGATAAGCCGCATTAGTGATTTATGCCTTATTTTAAAGGGATGAGCAACAGCCTTACTACAGCTTCATAATATAAATCCATATAACACAGGGTTACTATGACAACTGATAAGCCTTAATAGTCTAGATTCAAAGGACCTTGATCGAAGCTGTCTTGCAGCGCAGTATAATGTAGTTCAGTCATTTGCACCTGTAACGACGGGGAGCAAGGTCATGCCGAAACAGACCAGCTACAGGGGACCCACACTGAGCTTTGCAGCCGAGTGCTGTATCTCTGAGCTATGCAATGGTAGTTTTGAGGCTTTTCAGCCCCTAGCAGAGGTATCCAAACTAGTGTTTGGCTGCAGCAACACTGAGCTCAGCACTGGCCCCCAAAGCCACCCGAGAAGCATGGGGAACAGTTCACATCCCATTCCGTTTATCTGCATTTAAAGCTGAAGGTACAAACAGATGAGACCATTAAACACCTCACTGCTACTGAAAATGGGCTGCCAACCCCTCGTAGACTTTTCTCACAGCTGTGATCTTAGCTGTGTTTTCCACCCATATCCTCCTACTAGCTCTGGTATTTGTCAGATTTTGCTGGGCTAGCTCAGCTTACTAAAGCAGTAGCAAACTTTTTTTTTTTCCTGAGATTCTGCCAAGGCAGTAACTTAAACTGGTTTACTGCCGAGTTCTAATAACTTCTAAAAGGTACAATGAAGGAGTAATAACTGGCGGGGATGGTGAGTTGCAAACCCACCCTGTACTCTGCCCCCTGAGCTATACAGATCCAGCGATATTCACATTTCTGATTCATAACCATGATTTGCTCTGCAAAGGCAAGACTTAAGTTTAGTGCTACAGGAGCACTGAAGCCTGCAAACAGGCAGGCTGTGATTTTCCAAAGCTGATAATGCCCACTTTGCAACGTGGTCATTGAGAAGACAGCAAAAAAAAGCTGAAGCCAGACACAGCAGCAAAAAAACTGGTAAAGACCCTCTATTATATGCTCAGAGCAAAAGAACGCAAATCTCACAGCAGATGAGCTAAAGATGGCACAAAATAAAACGTGGAAACGTGGGGCACAACACAGCATGTCACAGAGGGATGACAGCTGCGGCTGCTGCTGTCCCTTTTTGCAAGTCCAGCCAAAATCCCAAGCTGAGTACATATTGCAGAGATGCAGATACACACACAATACTACCATCATCAGCTACACAGACACCCCAGGGAGCAGAATCTTCACTGCTCATCACCCACATACACGCACACAGCAGCTCCAGTAATATGAGGACCTGAGTAATACACAGAGCCACAGCACAATCTATTTGAATGCGCCCATTCCACTGGCTTCCCTACTCCCTCCTGTGATGAAAATCAGTCACTTCCAGTGAGCAAGCCCCTCTGCATCTGGGTTCTGCTGGGAATGGGGAAAGACTGGCAATGGCTGTTGTGCTCCGGAGGAGCATGCTGCAGAAAAGGCACCTGAAGGAGACTGATGACCGCAGAAGCTGAATGGTTTTCCAGTACAGCTGAACCTGTTTGAAACACTGTCCTCTTCAGTGTTTGAAAAGAAAGAAGCAATGCTTATCCGACTCATCAGATGACCTTTAACTTCCCAGTACATTTGTAAGGAATTAGTGTCACTAGACACACTACTTCAGGTTAGTTAGTATGTACTTCTCTGTACTAATTCAGTATTAAAGTAATAGCAATGAACTTTTATTCCTGCCCTGTAAACATAACCTATTTCTTTTTCCCCTTGAGATGTCTATTTTCATCATATAAAAATCAGATTATCTTTTACCAGCTTCATATTAAAAGAACTTTAGTTGTTTGAGGTGTAAACAGGTCAAAATGCACATCCTTGCTTTTTTTTCAGGAGTGTATGTGAGTGTTATTGCAATTCCTGACACTTCAATAATCAAAAAGACCCATTATTTCAGCAGCTGTGGATGAATTCAGGAAGTTGCTACTCATTTGCTTTATATTTCTGCTTTCTAAGAGATTTATTCAATAATGATCTCACATGGCAGAAAATTCTGCCAATACACAGATGTTGCAAACAAGCAGTCTGAAGCTGGGGGATTTTATCTGAGTTAATTTTCTACCAATCAACATAAATCTTTCATTGCCAATTCAGATACTGGGGAAAGAAAAAGAATGCAAACAATGAGACAAACGTATCAACGTACTTTTTTTTCCTCTCTCCTGCTCCCAAGTTTCAGTTTCCTTTAGCTTCACTGTGAGGTACACTGTCAGAACCCATCCAGTGAGCCAACAGGCAGCACAAGAATTTGAGGCAGTGTGCATTATGCTTTCTGCCACTCAAGTGGCCAATGCTTCCAGCTGTCCTGGGCACCGGGATTCCCGTTGTTCTGTTCCTTAGTTGTCCCTGCTCCAGCATGGGAACGACCACCGACTGCAGTTCTTCCAGGAGCAAACTTTCATCAACGTGGCCTGTTCCTCACACATCCCTTGCAAGTGGTGTGTGTCCCCCCTTAACAGCTGCAGAATTACTCCTTACATATGTTATGTGGGGAGGTGCTGTACACTTCTCTGAGTAAGTTTATAGTGTGCAATGGTTTTTTTCTACTGTTGCTTGGCTTGCATCTGGGCAGGCTGGAACCAGTTTTGTCTGACACACAGTAGCTCACGATGTCCCCCTTGCAGGTCACAACGGCAGCCCACTACTACTTACAGCTGTAACATACACCCATTCCAAAGGAGCTTTGCGTTACGTCCATGGAAATGGGCTTTGTAGTGTGTGTGATACCCAAAGATCTGTCAGTACTGGGTACCTGACCAGGCTGAGAAGATTAATTTTTCCCACCTTCTCCTACCAACTGATCATCCTCTCAGAGTTTACATGGGTGTGCACTACTTGTGAGGCAATTTATTCTATACAGGTTGGCATCAGAAGAAACCTGTTGTATAGTTCTTGGTGCTATATAAACACCTTTGATCACACCGAAATCCCAAGAGCACAACTAATTACCGATGAACTTTTCATCCCAAAATAGAGTTACTTACTGAACTAGTGCTTAACTTTCATCTTTAGTTCCAAACTGATTCATTATTCAAATGAAAAATAACTTTTCTGAAACATTTAGAAAATGGACTGAAAACATGTCTGTAAGTCTCATAATAAAAGTCTACAGTTTTGCTTGGTATTTTAATGAAATAATGCCATGGGTTCCACTTTCCCAACAAGCTCACCATCATGAATAATCACTCCTGTATGCTTACCACAACAGCTGGATGCAGTGAAGACAAATACCAACAAGAATAACTTGCTCTCGTGCTGTCTGGGTGACCCATTCTCAAATTCCTAATTTCATTTATATTCTACAAATGCTTCCAAAAGTAATTATGACACTTGGGTTTCTTATGATCCAGGGTGGGCTATGATTTTTTCTGAAACAAGTCCCTATGGATTTGATTTCTCAAACACTGCATCTCAGTGCTATCAGGCCCTGATTAAACCAAAGGGAAATGCCTTGTGGCAGATGCTTTTGAAAAACCAGTCATGTATTTAGCTACATGAGGAGGATTTTTTTCTTAACATTGCTAAAGAGAGCAATATCTCATTGGATTTTTGTGAGATTTCTCACTCCTTAATTGCTTGAAAGTTTCTTAAGATCTTCCTCAAAATAAGATCTACTATTTCTGAAAATTCTGCCTCCAGCATCTGGCATGAAACCTTCTGGGACAGACCTGTGCAGACAAAGAGCTGTTCAGTTGACCATAATATGCTTTGTTCTACAACCAACGACACCAGCGAAATGGACTTCCCATGTAGGTACATGTATAGAGGTTTTACATGTATAGAGGTTTAAAGCAAGCTCTGCAACACAAAGCCGCTTCAAATACGGTGAAGAGTGCAGGCTGATTTGCTCCGAGTGCAGTGCTAACGAGCCAGAGTAAAGCACTGCAGTACCACGACTTTACTGTTTCTGGATACTAAGCTAGATATTTGCGTAGCACCACCTCACCATGGAAACATACCAGCTTATTTGACAACAGCTCAGGGAAGCCTGCATGGTATCTCAGTGACCTGCCTAAACGTACCTAACTCATCACATCTAAGTGCGAGGAAGGAGTTCTTACCAACAACCTATATGCAACAATACGTAGTATAAAGGAGTTGAAGGTACTTACGAAAATCTTCATAGTTCTTCAATCCTTTGTTCACGTATACTTCACACTAAGCTTTAAAATATCACCTTATACTTTGCAATTGCTGGTGTGTTACTTTTAACCAACCAGCCAGCTACCTATTTCAACTTTTAAAAAACTGTAACAGGAGTCAGCACGAAATCAGGATCTCAAGAGCATTGAAATAAACAGAAGTATTCAGAACATAGGTCATCCACACCAGTAAAAATTTACTGCAAATTTCAAGTAGTTTTCTTCATAAAAAATTATTTCTTATATTAAAAATATAGCAGCTTCTACAAGCCTGATCACAAAGCAGGATTCAGTGGTGTTAGGCATCAAACAGACTGTTACCGCCCCAAATACATTGACAATTAACTAAAGACAGTATTTGTAAAAGAGAAGATCAGAGCATACAAGGATTTTTAGTTTCACTTACACCTAGACTCAGAAATACATAGCAAAAATATTTGGAAGATAAAGCAAATCTGACAGTGCCATGTAGTGTCGTAGAAATGTATGACTTGTCTAAGCATGTCCCAGTATTTTATGGCCTGATACAGCAAGATTTTTTATTCGTATCAGATTGAAGTTTAATGGTTTTCTCTTTCACTTTATCTTCGTGTTCCTTTAAAATCCTGGGGGAAAGAAACAATATTTTTGAGAAAAAGTCAGGAATACTCATAAGAGATCAAACAAAAAAACCCCACATTTTCTCCAAGCCTATAAAATTATCCAGAGATCAATAGAAAATGACAGAATTTTGTGAACTAACAACCAAAAAAGTACAATTATGGTGGCTTCATCACAAAACTGCCTTTATCCATTCAGTTAGAAAAATGTAGTTGGTGCTGACTGTTAGCATTTATCATCTATTACAGAGACTCAAAATAGTGACTTTCATTTGTTATTTTTGAGGCTGGAGCAAAACAAAAACACATCTGGCTACCTAGACATTATCAATTACCTGACACATTCACAACATTTCACTAACTTCAGCAACGGTATTAAAGATTTATCAGTTCATTACCAGTGTTTTCACCTGGGTAAGCAGTTCCGAAGGGACAGATTTACTTGTATTTCTACCCCTAGCCTTTATATAACTTCAGAAATCCACCCCCCCCCTCTCTCCCAGCCCCCGGGGCAGACAGCAGAATTTGAGCTGCAATGAGCAGAGGGAAGACAGAAGCACATTCAGTGTTCTGCTGCAAGTACTCAGCAGCATCCATTTCCAAGCATATTTCTCCAAACCTCCAAGAACTTCCTGCAAGAACTATCAAAACATCCCAGGCCCTCAGCTTTCCTAGCAACAATTCAAGTGTTTCTGGATCTATACTGAGACGCACTAGCTCACGCAAGACCCTTTAGGAACCTGAGAAACTGCTCGATTGGAGCAACAGGGTCAGGCTACAGACCAGTTTAAAGGGAACAGATATTTCATCACCCTAAGTTCCTACCAAACTGATTTAACAAACAGAATTCACTCTGTCGTCAGTGACAGGAAATTCAGGCACATGTAGAACTCATAGATTGTGTTTTCTTACCTAGCTAAGTGAAGAACAGACTTTTCGGTATTGTACCCAGAATATGCACTGCATTCATAGAAAATTAAACTGTAATCCTAGAATCAAACAGAAAGACCATTTCAATTCACTTTGCACAATATCTCACTCGAGCTTTAAAAAAGCAACACAGATATACTGAAATATGCAAATGAACAGAAATAGATCATCTTAGGAAAAATCATGATTTAATTCTAGAGCTAACAGTAAAGAGTAAAAAAAAAGTGAAGTCCAAGTGTGCCTCCCAAGCAACAACTATATGCATTTCTTAGCAGATGTTTCTTTTATACAGTAGCTTTTGCTGTAAGAGCTTGACTTCTTAAAAGGCTCAAGTGCAACTGAATGAAGTCTTGTGAACTTTCCTTGTGATGATGAGGCAATCAGTACATCACTGAGGACTTGACAAAGCAGGTGAAAATAACTCCAGTGACTTTTTTTTTAACCTTGGAAAGGTTCAGCAGCAGTGTTTCTGTATTCAACAGTTTGAGACCAAAGCTTTCCAGCAAATGACCAGTTAAAAACCTCAGCAAAAAAGAACAACAAATTAATTCTGTTTCATTTTTTTGTACTTGTGAAATTTTCTGCACCTACTTTCACAGTCAGCTTACACCTTGGTTTTGTAGCCCCTGGGAGCTTTGCAATTAAGAGCAATGGATAAATGATCAAGCCTTGGACATCCTTAAAACAACTGCTCTGAAGCTTTATGACAGTAAATGCAAATATCAGAGATCATCTGCACAGAAGCCTGACCTGGCAGCCGTAATGGCAAGAGAAGTTTGAAAGTGAACAACAGATTATTCTTTCCAAAGTAGATGTCTGTCTAGTTTCACAAGATATTACACGGCAGCTCACCTACACTGTCTCTATCGTTATTACCATATGCCCTTTTAGCCATCCAGATTTCAACTTTCTATTCACTTTCCACTTTTCCATGTATCTTATTGCTGTTTACAACAGTATGTTAAAATTCAAATAAATAAGTCAGTAACTTAGGAAATTACAATCACCTGTCTGCATATTTTCATTTGTTTGCTGTTAACTGTGGTTACTGGATTTGTACTTACTTAACCACCCTTCATAAGACACTTACAATTCAGGTTTTGAAAGTTCCCATTAAATTAACCAGGTATTTTAGTTTGGGGGTTTGGGTTTGGTTTTGTTTGTTTGTTTTTCAATATACCATGCTTCCAAATTTGCAGTTTTTTTAAATTTTTATCATCTTCATGACATTTCAAAGACAAAAGGCAGGGAAAGGAAGTTTAATAAATATGGTAGTTTGTTTTAGCAGCTTTAAAAAAATGCTTCAATGTTATTAAATGTCAGGTTTGGATATATTGTCAATAGTTATATGGTTTGTTCTAATGTACATCAGGATTGAACCACTTGTAGTAATTTCTGGGTGGCCAGACAAGCACAGAAGAGCAGAGAAGGGAAGAAATTAGGCAAAGTTAGTGAGTGTTGGATGGGGATTTTCATTATTTATTTTTTTTAACAGTGTTCTGTATAATATTTACAAGAATGTAACCCTATGATTCTCTTGGCTTTCCTTAGGAAAGTTTTAAGATAAAGTTTGGCCAGCTTCCTAGCTATGCAAACACAAATCTGAGATAAAATTTATACTCCATTTTTCTACTCAGTTGGTCAGAACTCTAATAGAAAACCTACTGTGGTCAGTATCTAGCTACTTTATGTCAGCCAAGCAAAGAGTGATACTACTCCTACATCTTCACCACATACAACAGAATTTCACTAGAGAAGTCTCTCAGTGATGACATCATTTATGTTGGCATGAATCTGAATTTTTCAACGAATTCCATGGGTAGGTTATTGGTGAAAGGTAACAATTTAAACTCAATTGATATTAATGGCCAATTTTTGTCAGTCTGGCAAACAGGTCCTTCTCTGGAGGGGGAGTCAGCCTGGAAATGCAAAGTGTTGTTCCTTGAATCAGGGAGGAAACCTTCACTGATACCATACACAACGAGAACACAGTAGAAAAAAGCAGGACACATAATTAATAAGCCAGGAAATGCCATTCATCTCCACCCAGGAACCAGTGATTTAACCTGGGAGACCAATGGCAATTACTTAATTTTAAAAACTTACATACAAATCAGCAGATGTCTAAAGAACAGGGAAGAAAATGAGTCATTACCAGAGGGAGCTGGGCAATTTCTGTCCTACAAAGTAGTATCACTCTGAGAAGATAGCTCCCTTATTAGCAGTATTTGAGTAACAATGGCACTGACAGGTTGATAAAGGAGATGTACTGACACACAGTAACAGTCCTCATCCCATGAAGCACACAGAGTCAAGGCAGACAAAGGCATTATTATCTTACTTTATAGCTGAGAAACAGAGAGAAGGATTTATTGACCCTTTTAATCCCATTCAGGAAGTCTCTGCAGGGCCAAAATAAATTCATGCTGAGCATGAGCATGCCTGAGCAGCACCTGTATCATAAGCCATTTTATTTAAATAATCAGCAGCGGTAACACTAATTCACTCAAATAGAACATTTTTCTATTTGTTCCTGGATAGTCATAATATGGTCTGAATACTCTGTATTGTTGTTGTGTTCATATGAACTCTTGATCAGAGGACCAAGCTAAGCTAAACAGAAATTTGTTAAACAGAGTTTTCCTTCTGGGTCCTCTTCTAAAAAAGTAAAATGGATTTGCCTTTTAAAATTATATACTATTTTTTCTTTCTCTCTCTCTTTTCTGTTATATTCCCAATAGCTCTATCCAGAGAGTTTTAGATATTTTCCATCAGGTCATCTTGTACTGCATGTGAACATTTTGATTTGTGTCTGCTGTTTCTTCCTGCAAAGTCAATACTGCAAAGTTCTCCTGACCATCCTCATGTTTACACTTTAACTCATCCAACTACAGATCACATTCATCATAGTCTTGCTGTTCCCTATGATGCCGTCCATCACCCTTGTTCTCTTTCTATTCCCCCTTTCCCAGGGTATCACACACACTGCAACTACCAGCCTTCTCCAATGACAAGGAATTGGAAGGACTCCCTTCAGGCTGCCATTCATTCTTCCTTTTAATAATGAACTGTGCTGCCTGCCTTGCAAAGAAGTTTGTGACACATGCATTATAATGGGAGCCCTTGGGTGTCTGACCGAATTTGTAGTACACCAACCTGTAAAATGTGGGACTGAAGCAAAGCAAAACTTAATACAGCTGGGCTGGAATCACAGAACCATTTAGGTTGGAAAAGAATGCTCTCTGGAAACACATTCTTCTGACTATAGAAAAAACTAGGTAAAAATGATCCCATCCTGCGAGACTTTGAACAGTCCATAAAAACTGTTGGACTTTGGGGTCAATGGGCTAATCTGGTTCTTTGTCTGCACAAGACAGGTTCATGGTTGTTTTCACCAAATAGGGCTATACATATTTGTATCATCTTATCATCTAGTTCCATGTATTTTGGATCATTTGTGAATCATTAGTGGGATTATTCACAAAATAAGTAACTAAACTGCATTTACTAATAGAGACAGCGGTATGTGGTTTCACAGGAATTACATGGCTATTTAGCAAGAATTAATATTTCATTAAAATTCATGGTTGTTATTATTAGCTCGGCAAGCACATTGTTATAATTTAATTATATCTACACTGCTTTTCAACTAATCCATTGTCATTAATCATTCCTTCCCTTAGCTACCTCAGGCAGCACATTCAAACATTCAAATGAGTCATTCAGATCCATTCATTTGATTATAACCATCTTTAATTTGACAACTTTCTTTGTTTTACTTATGCAAAACATTTTATTTTCTTGCATGACATGTTAGAATTAATGGCCTGGTGGGCTGCGAGTTCTATATATTAGAATGATTCATCTTTGTTTTAGTAGTACAATTTTTTAAAGAGCTAAATGACATGTAAGACACCTACTCTGTCCATTTAGCATTTATGCGTCATTTGTTTTTTCACAGAAGGATTCAATGTTACACTCGGGAGTCCCTCCTGGCTTCTGCCATCTCAAAACCATCTGCATTTCCACGCATACAAGAAAATAATGCAGATTTCCTAAAGGGAGAACCTTTGAGGGTTGATGTTCAAGGCTGATATCCTCCCCTATAAAATCAAAATAATGGACACAAACCTGAATATGGAGGTATGCTTATAAAGGCTGTATGAATAATCAACATATGATAAAAAGAGATCTGACCCTAATTCTTTTAGTCAGAGAGAGGTTCCCAGCACCAGTCTTTCCTATAAAACAGGAACAATTCAGCTGCATTTCAAATTTTGAAAATATCCCTCTTGGTTACCAGCAAGCAGAGCTGTAAATCTGTTTTCAAAGGAGAAACAAGGACATATGTGAAATGCAGCACATTGTTTAATTTAGGTAAATTCCTATCAACTCAATTAATTTCCCCAAAATATTGGGATGACATTTCTAAATAAAAGAATATTGTGGAGGCACTGGTGTTCAAACTATATGCTTTGTATAGCACGATTCAAAAAAAAAAAGATGATGGGCACGGTACAGAGGAATACAAACAAGTATCTGCTATCTGCAGTCTCGTAACGCTTAAATTATGGCCCATGGGTCACCAGTGCTCGGGTAGATGCAGACTGCGAACTCTACTTATTTTATCTCCTTGATGGGAAATTACTAAAAGTAAACATGTTTTCTACTCCTACCATAGGAGTAACAGATGGTCTTCTGTGGTTTTACAGGAGGTAGGAGGGGGGGAAAGGTTCCCAAATTATCTCTCCGTTAAGAATCCCTCCACAGAGAAGAGAAAAAAAGAGAAAAAGAGAAGGGAGGAAAAAAATAGAGAGAAAGAGAGAACAAAGAAAAAGAGACAGAGGAGGGGAGAAAGAGAGGAGGGAGACAATGAGAGTGAATTCTTAAAGATTTTCTGCATCGCTCACATTTTGGTTTTTTAATCTACACAGTTTTATAACTACTAAAATTATCAGCACTTACATTACCAAGAGCTGAAACGATGAAAAGGTTCCTAATCCTAAAAAATACTTGTCTGATCAAAATCAACTGTGTTTCTATGAATTTAGACACACTGAGATTCCATTTTAAAATCTTCCCCTTCAAGTTTTGTAAGGGGTTCCCCTCCAAGTATAGTACCTTAGCAAGAAGCTCTCCCATTCCCATAGGGACCTCACGTTCTGTTTCATTATCAGTTTTATTACCCAACAAAAGCACAGGTACATTCTCCCCAGTTGCCTCCTGCAGAACAAAGAATAAATACCAACTGAGGCATTGTCTTTAAAAAAAAAAAAAAAAAAATCACAGATCAAGAGGATACAAAATAACAAATGTCACACTGCAACAAGATGTTTGAGACATCACACATGAGCCAGGTACGTGCCACTTTACTTACAAACATGTCAGGAATTAAAGATGGATAAAAGGCATAAAAATACAGAATGCTAGAGATCGCACTCATGTGGCACTTTTTAATAATAGCACAAAAATTCATTAGACTTTATACTAAAACGGGAGAGAGGCAACTACCACACTACACAGGCTCTGACATTACATGTTTATAGCCACTGCTTTTCTAATTACATTAACAGGAAAATAATGACATCTGGGTACAATTATGCCAAATAAATTACATAAAGTAGCGAAGAGATATACAGAATAGGCCCCCAAAAATACATAGAATATGCACGAATCAAAATTCATTCTGAAAATGATTAGAATTATCACAATGAGTACGTTGATAAGTGGGCTGAATGCTGCAGCAGTAAATGCACTCATCTGTAAGCCTTCAACCTAACAATAGTTTGTAGCATACAAAATTAGTTAGTAACGATGAGTCAACTATTACAGATTTTGACCATAATATTCGTTTTTTCTGGATCAAAACCTGGAATTCTCTAGCATTTACAATCCTGAATTACAACAATCACTGATTTGTTAAGATCATATATTTAATAAAGGCCTTTTCTTACAAAATGCATGCTACTACTACTTCAGTAAAGCTACTCAGGTGAGGAATAACTGTTTGGAAATATTTGAATCAGTGAGTCCTAGATGAAATTCCTAAATTTCAACTTACAGTCACCCACTGCCCACTACAGAAAAGTGTACTATACTAGAACACATGCCCAATAAAACCAGACTAAATGATCTTCACGTACCAATTCGTCCCCTACTTTTTCAGCAACAATACTGTGCAATAGCGAACAATTAGGAAGTCATACTTTCTTCTCTCTAGCAACTCTGTCCTTTATAGCAGCAGCTGCAGGGGGCTTTTTTGTTTGTTTTTTGCCACAAGCAAATTCAGCTGCTTGCAGTCTCAACATGTTGTCTATGCGCAACAGAGATATACCAAAAGAAAAAAAAGAGCATTTTTAATTAACTGAAGCCACTCGGTGGCATGGGCTATGATTTTGCTTTCATGTGGTTGAAAGGACAATCTCCAGGAAACTGAACTGTCTGTCATGAAACAGTTTTATGGCACTAATATAGATACTATACTTTTAAGTTTATGGCTTTTGTTCATAACAGTCAACTTCCTCTGAGCTAAATACTTGGTTGTCAAATTGCTAGTGATGATCAGTGATCATCAGACCATCATCACCGATCCAAAACACCTCCCAGTGCTAGTGGCAATCCAATGGGAGTCATCAGTCTTTATGAGAAATCAAAGGACTCCATCCTGGACTTCCCTACTACTCATTTTAAGTCCTTACAAGTCTGGAACTGTCATTATTTTCATAGACATGGAAATTCTAAAAACAGCTTTACTGGTAACTGCGCAGACCAAAGTCATCAATAAAAATGTAATTGTGACAACACAAGAAACATGCTGCTCTCTGTGCTTTGCCCTGCTAATGCCTCTCCCGCCTCCAGAAAAAGATACAGAATAACGACACCAGTTTAGATTTCAAGTTATGTCGTGTTACCTCGATGCTTATCAGCCACTGCTTGACAGCTGTGAATGTGTCTCTTGCTGTTATATCATACATCACAATGACACCATCGGCTTTTCTGAAAAACTGCTTGGTAATACTTCGGTACCTACAAGTAGAGAACCTGTTTATAGCTCTCTTCAACAGAAGTAGCAATCTGTCAATATAAGTAGAATTTTATAGTACCCCACTCCCCACAACTCCCCCTCCCCCCAAAGGAAGATGTTGCCATACAGTTTATTTTCATCATCTAGCCTTAGTAAGTGTTAAACCCCTGTTAATTTGGTTTACAAGGGTATTCTAAAATTCCATTTACTAGACAAAGAAGAAGCTGTCATACTGATATTCACTGCAGACCCTGTTGAAAGGTGAGGCTTATTATGAACGGTGGTAGGCAATCCCATTCTTCCTGAACCCTCAGACCCCTTTTCACATTCAGCAGAAGATTCGTGGAGGATACTACTACCACAAATTACTGCAACAGCAAATCAACTTGGCAAAAAACTATTTTTCAAAAGAAAGTGTTTGGAAAACTTCTCTTTACCTTCTTCAATTGATTCTAGACTAGTCTGGATAATTAGCTGTGGATCTCACATTCTCCCATCCTCTTTTAAGCTTGGAGCAGAAATTTTCCCTCAGAAAGTGCTCTGCCTAGGTAGCTAGATTTCTGTTTGGGGCTGTTTACCCAAGCTTCTTGTAGAAAATGTTGATCATCATTATAATCCTTGCTTTTAGTAACAGAAAACTACACCACAGGTGAGGAGATAGGGAAGGAAGTTACCACTGAAAACTTACAAAAAAACTCACGAGTTCAACTGCAATGGAATTGTTTTGGTGAAAAAAGCCCTTTTTAAAATATTAAGGCATTTTCTATTCTAGGTACATTTTAACATCAGCCTTCCTCCTAAAGAAATTGTGTGATACTAAACTTTTAAGAGCTTAATAAGAATCTCTTTTACAGATTGGCAGTTTTTCAATGGAAACTTAGCACCAAATCAGCACATTATAGCTGCCAGGGAAGGATCTAAACTGTGAATTCACTGGCTCTATAAGGAATACTCCTATATTTGTTCCTCTCCCAAGAAGCAGGATTAGGTCCCATGCCTACTAAACAGATGATTCAAAGCAAAATCTTACAATGTGTGCTGGTTTTGGCTGGGATAGAGTTAAATTCAATCATACCAGCTTGTATGGGGCTATGTTTTGGATCTGTGATGAAAACAGTGATAGTAACACACCATTTCAGTTACTGCTCAACAGTGTTTACACAGTGTCAAGGCCATTTCTGCTTCTCAGACTGCCCCACCAGTCAAATGGGAGGGGAACACACCTGGGACAGCTGACCCCAACTGACCAAATGGATATTCCACCCCGTACGACACTGTGCTCAGCAATAAAAGTGAGGCAGGGAAGGAGGATGTTGGCTGAGGCTGCTGGCTGAGGCTGCAGCTGCTCAGGGGATGGCTGGGCATTGATGGGTTGGTATTAAGTGGTGGTACATAACTGCGCTTTTTTGCATGACTTTTTTTTCTTGGGCTTGTTTCTTTTCTTTTTTTTTTTTTTTTTTTTTTTTTTTTTTTACTGGTGGTGGTTTTGGGTTTTTGTTTTAATTATTAAACTGTCTTTATTTCAACCAATACGTTTTCTCACTTTCAGCCTTCTGATTTTCCAGTGGGATGGGGGAGTAAGCGAGCAGTTGTGTGGCGCTCAGCTAACTACCAGGGTTAAACCACAACAATGTTTCTCACCGTTCCTGGCCAGCAGTGTCCCACAGTTGCAGGGCTACCTGGGTATTATCTACTCTGACGGTTTTCACACTGTAATCCACACCTACAACAGAAACACAAGGTAGGTTGGCTCTTTATACGCTCAGTTTGATTTTTGAAAACCTGATCCAGCAAACAGCAACAATTCCAGAAAGGTAACAAGATAGGTACTACATTATGTCTATCAGAGAATGGTAAGAGCTTTTATTTGCCAGAAGTTCTTCAGCGATAAAATACTGAACATTAACAGAGTAGTTCGTTTTTTAAAAGCTGTAAGATAAGTAACTTTCCAAATGAGGGTACATGAGCCAAGGGTCTATTTGACAGCCCACAGCAGTCTAAGCCATTTAGCTTGGAGTTCATGCCGTATAACCCATTGTCTAGGCTGAGCTAGCCACATAGGCACCTTCTACAGTCAATGGAAAAACACAAGGCAGCACACTAAGGGGACAGTGGGACCTAGGACAAATGCTGAAGATAGATGGACTGAATACATGGAGAACCTCCTCCCCTCTTCAGAATATGAAAGACAAGCTGAATCAGAATTAGATTAGTCACCTAATTATTATGTAGCTAAATGGAAGTGAGAAAAAAAATAATTTATCTAAACTTTTAAATTAATCCTCTCCCAATTCCCCTAACCTGCGATGATGTAAGTATCTTCTGGCTATTTGTAAAAATAATTAGCGTCTTAAATATTAATCATTCACTGCCTCTTCCTAATTACAACCTGCACTTTCTTATATCATGCTATACTGTAGAATCACAGAATAATTAGGTTGGAAGGGATCTCAGTATCATCAACAATATCTTTGGGGCCATTTTCCACATCAATGGGATTTTTACCTCTGGCATTAATGAAGCAGCATCCAAGCCCACACTCCTTCAATGGGCAATTAAGAAATCTGGATGGGGAATATATCTATTGCTTATATATCAAGGGAAGAAATTTGAGCTACTCTACAGAAATTCAATGAGAATAATCTTCTCCAGGTTGTTCACTTGACTTTTCAACTGTCTGTATCTTGCCAGCCATAGTCTACACCTGTGAAAATCATTGATGTGAACACTAAATCAAAGCTATGACAAATACTTTCTTGCCATTGTGTTTGCAAGAACACTGGAAGACCAGCCAAAAGATAAAGAGGCGAGACACATTCCTGTGCTTTTCCTCTGGAAGCTCCAGGCAACTGCACACGCTGTGTAAGACCCCAGAGTCAAGAGAAGCCTATCAGCCATTGACAGGACAACAATGATAGGTTGTAGCACCAGACTCTTAAAAGTAGACAATTGCATAGGTGTCTAAGTTCCCATTACAGTTAATGAAAATCTAGTCAATGAAGAACTAAGGTTCTAGGAAATTATTAAGCTCACCCTGAAGTAGGCATCAAGGGTCAGATTAATTGGTCCATAGGCTCCTCTGACTGGACTGATTTGGAGAAGATCGTGGGGTAGAATTCAACTGTTTGCTCACAGACACCTAGTGCTATCTGAGATACTATTTGGTACTCAAGTGCCTGTTTCACCCTGGCAGGACACCCAGGAGACTTGCTCTCTCCCAGAGCAGAGCTGAAGACCACCTTACAGTGCCAGCCTTAATTTAAATCCCTGTGCTAAGATCTTAGATCTTTCTGACTGATATGAGCTTAGACTCTCAACATACCAGTAGAAATTTAAACTCAGGTGTCTTTACCCTCCAAGTCAAGGTACCTACAGCTTACATGAATGTCACAAATGTAAGACAAGTCCATTAATTTAAATACCTTTTATTGTGAACAAGTTTTATTTCATATATGCTGCAGAATAAGTAAGGCCTAAATACACACTAAGTATAATGAAGTTGGTCATTTACAGTAACTCAGAGGCACTGCAATAACCTATATTTTAAGTTTTGTACCTTGATTATGTGTCTGACTTCTGAAAGCTTGGTTTACAGTATCAGGCAATGTAAGTACAATGTAGGCTTTGAAATGTTTGGCTTTCAAAACACTAGTTCAACGTTTTTCTTTGGTGCTTAGTATAATGCTAAATCTTCAAATGTAAGTCAGATGCTCTACTTTCTCTTTAAAACAAAACCAGATTACTTAGAGGGACAGAGATGGGATACAGAGGTGGGAAGGTTAGTACAGCACAGTCCAGAGGATAATATATCAGTTTCAGAAAATGAGATCTATGAGGAAATTCTAGCTTCACTGAAATCAACAGGATTTTTCTGATTTATTTCAGTGCTGCCAGGATTTCAGTACAGAACCTATCCTGAAACCCCTCCATCAATTATCTGCTTCCCAGTTTAGGAGAACTCACTTTGCATGTCTACTTATGCAACATCTGTTTTATAACACAGGGCCTGATCTCAGTAGAAGCTGCTAAGTAATTTTGGAACAATAATAATAATAATCATCATCATGTTTCTTAAACTTACCTACAGTAGCAGCTGTGCCTGGGAAAAAACGATCTTCACAAAATCGCCTTAAGAATGAAGTCTTTCCAACACTCGAATTGCCCACAAAAACAATCTTGAATAAGCGGTCTGGGACAGAGTTTATTCCCTCTTCCTTCAAGTAAGAGCAAACATTAGTATCCAACTGTCCTATTGTCTCTCCAATTTGCCTTTTCTTGAAGGCTAACTGAGACAAGAGAAAGAAGAAATTTTATCCTGCCGTGTTTCTCCATTACTCATAAAGCAACATTCTGTTTCTTAAAATAACTCGGTATTTCAGATATTGTCATGCATCTTTCCACATCATTTGAAGTGATTTAGACTGAGAACTGGAAGTATACTGAATATGAACCATGATGTGACACTGCATTGAAAAATACATGGAATTGCCAAAACAAAACAGTTTATGTTCATAAACAGTTTGTGTTCATCCCTGCAAATCAAAACTCATGAAACTCCCACCATTAGTTTGTTGGTGGAGATTGTGAGGAGGGACAGGAAAGGAGGGCAGGGGAGGGAAGACAAGACCCATTTGAGGTACAGAATTTCCCAGACTGCTGACTTCAAGAAGCTGAACTCACTGCCCAACAGTCCTTTGAATGAGACACTGAAGTCTGGCCTTGCAATTGTTTTCTACAACTATACTGAAATCTTACAGAAAGAAGCAGAAACAATACAGAGCTGTACTTGATGGGGAACAAGAATAAATACAAACTTAAGCTGCTGTCTTCCTTAGTATGAAAAAAAGAAAATAAATTATTCACTGCTGTAAATTTTGGGGACAAAAAAATACATGCATTTCTCATGAGCTGGGCTAATAACCCATTACAATTATACAGAAATGTCTTATCTCATTGTTCACTTATCCTTTTCTATTAAAATCCCAAACTCCACTGCAACTATAGGTTGCTAGTAATACACATACACCTATATAAAGCACATTATCAGTTCTGATGAAAAACATTCCCATTTTATTAGTCTCTATGCTCTGGGAAATCAAACAGGTTAGCATACAATCATAAGCTTGGTACCATTTTCACAATGCTTCTGAGAACAATAACTACATATATATGGACTAACATGACCTGAAATACCTTGTCCCTGGCGGTCATACACACCCCTCTGTAGCACTAAGACTCAAAGACACCTGAGGCCTTCAGCTCAACTCCCAACATAACAGGCAGTTATTTTTCCTTGAGATGTATCAAGTCAACTTCTGAAAATAACCTTAATCAAACTTCATTCATTTGAACACTATACTAAGGGATGAGCTACTTCTGTCTGGTTCAACAAAGCGCTGATGGAAAAATGGAATAGCAGTGGGATGTAAATTTACTTTAGTTTACAACGCAGTCTGAAAAAGTCTTCCCTAGATGTGTCTTTCAAGTGGCCTTCATATAAACAGTAGCCAGGTCAAGTAATACACCTAGCTTTTGTGCAATTTAACACACATGTGGAAGATGGCAGATACAGTCATAGTGGTTCATATTCCATACTGAAAGAACCGAGGGGAGAGGAACTGCATCTCAGGCAAAGGTTTTGGATGGAAAACTCTTGCTTTAATTTCCATTATGGTTCTTTCAGTGGTTTTCCCAATCACATTTCTGCTCATGCTAACTGCAGCTTCACCTTCATAGCCACTCAGATAACAGTCAGGTAGAATATTTAAGTCCCAGATAAAAAACCAGTTGCTGGCCTCACATACTGCTGCAAATTCTCAGACACTTTCAGAAGTCACCCTGCCATAGGATGGACACGGACCTTTTCATTTCTAAAAGGAGAAAAAAAATGTACGTTGGTTCTACTTGCCTACACGATGCATTAGCAGCTAAATGACTGTGCATCCATGGTGATCAGAAAGGCTTAATGGCAGCAGCTAGGAGCCCGAGTTCAGTATAGTAAGCAATGAGACCATGGAATGCAGGAATACAAAGCCATGTAGACTACATGAACGCAAATGGCAAAGAACTGGAAAATACAAGTTGTCTCAGATCCTTCATCTTCCTAGCGCAAAACAAAGACAAGACTTCATATCTGAGCTACATATGTAACAACTCCATGGAATCATTGCACGAGTATTTCTAGATCCTACACTCCTTTATGCTGCAGATCCTTTGAGCAGCAAAGCATGAAGGGAGAGAAGGAGTGGCTGGAGAAGACAGTCTAGTTGATATATGGCCCTGAAACTCACACCTCCTAACTCATGATGCAGCAAGCACAGAGTTCTTTTACTGAAATTTTCTGCAGCTCCAGTTGAGGATTACACGCAGTTTCCCTGAAAAACACTTCCTAATTGAATACCACCCCTCCCAGCCCTGGCATGCTGTCAGGACAGGGAATCTGCGTGCAAGCACTGTATGGAACAAGATCATTTCTGATGTCTAAATCTCATAGTCAAACTGTGGTGACCCCCAGAGCCATCATGTAGGAAGCACAAAGCCACATGAGAAATTCAGACTCCAGCTGGTGCACGGAAGGAGATGAGGCACTACTCACACGAATGGCAGTGGTCAGACACTTAGATAGCCTAGAGGCTGCCCTAAGCAATGGAATGCCATCAATTGGACGGCTGTTGGCAGGCCTAGTCAGCAGGCCAAGAGGACCCACAGAGGCCCATGCACATCTTCCACTGCCACATAGACAACAGAGTTTATCGGAAAGGAGCATTCTGCTGTTTTTTGTAAACTAAACTTTAAAAAACAAGCGAAAACCCAACCCAAACTGAGGGCTGGGCTAAGGCACTGAAATTTCATAGGAGAAAAAAATTAAATTGAATTCCCAGTTCTAAGTGACCTTGGAACTTAACTTCTTATTTACCCTCACAATGTTTCTTTAGAAACTGAAAAAAAATAAAATGTTTTCAACTAGACAGGAGATTTTTTATGATTTCTTCTCTCCCCTCCCTGCTTGTTCTCAACTGTTTTGAGGGGAGAAAAAAAAAAATTGTAAGAAACAAGACCTGAGGGAATGCCCAGTTCCTACTCAACTGAGAGGATACGCTTGCAAGGGGCATGGCTGCCAAAACAGAGCAGGCAGGATAGGTTTTTCCTAGATGGACCTCATGGATGACCTGGCTTTTGCTGTCCTGAAGTCCAATGACACCACACTTCAAAAAACAAAATAAGTCATATAGCAAGCAAAAAGGATGCAATATATTAAATAATTTGAAAGGATGAAGCTCTGTTCTGTGCCCTAGACTTTTTAATAAAATGTACCACTTAGAAGTTATTATGTAACCATGGCATAATTCTATCATAATTTTAAAGATATGCTTGCTTCTTCTAAAAGAACTATATAATTATGACTGAACATACCTATTTTTCCTATACTTTAATCTTTTCAGTATGTGCTTCAAGAATCTAAAAATGAGTAACACTTAACAATGATGCTAAAATTAGAAAACAAGCACAGCTAGCTCTGAAGCAACAGCAGTGCAAGAAAAACTTTACAGTCCAAGAAATGTACCTTCCAGCATATTGTTTTGAGGATTCTTACTGCATGGTGAATTCATTGTTAATGTGCACATACAAGCTAGAGCTGAAAATAAATACATCTGCATTTCAATTTGCTAATTAAAAGTCTTCTCAAATAATAATTAAAAAGTAAAGATATTTGCTCCCATTATTTCCCAGATAGTGTAAACAGCTACCAAAGCTGACTCAAAAGTATCAGAACATGAGCAATGTCATTTTTTGGCAAAAAAAGCCTCCAACTTTAAAAAAACAAAACAAAACAAAACGTTGCTTCTTTTTTTAGACAACCACTACCTTTCAGTGGATCTTTTTGCGCCATCTGTTAGAATGCTTAACGTCACTTTTCCTAAAGTCTTTCAGATCTAAGTCTACGTACATACTCCATTCAGGGTGAATTTCTCTTCTTGCACCTTCAACATCTATCTGCAGTGTATTTCTGTCTCCCTCTTCATGCAATGGCTGAATTTGTCATGCTTTAACTTAATACCAGAAAACTAAATCATTTTAAATTCTAAGAATAATGCATCACCTTTCAACACTATTTCATGTTTTCCAAGGTCCTTTAGAATAGAATAGTTTCAGTTGGGAGGGACCTACAAGGATCATCTAGTCCAACTGCCCGACCACTTCAGGGCTCATCAAAAGCTAAAGCATATTATTAAGGGCATTGTCCAAATGCCCCTGAAACACCGACAGGCGTGGGGCATCGACCACCTCTCTGAAGCCTGGTCCAGTGTGTGACCACCCTCGCAGTAAATAATTGTTTCCTAATATCAAGTCTGACCCTCTCCAACACAGCTTTGAACCATTCCCACGTGTCCTATCACTGGATCCCAGGGAGAAGAGATCATCACCTCCCTCTCTACTTCCCCTCCCCTAGGAGCTGTAGAGAGCAAGGAGGTCACGCCTCAGCCTCCTTTCCCCCAAACTAGACCAATCCAAAGTCCTCAGCTGCTCCTCACAGGACATGACCTCCAGCCCTTTCACCAGTTTTGTTGCCCTCCTCTGGATGCAGTCAAGGACCTGCACATCCTTCTTAAATTGTGTGCCCAGAACCTCACACAATACTCAAGGTGAGGTCCCCTTATCCCCCTTACATTTGACAGCGTTTCCTTCCCTACAGGCTGCTCTCTAGAACATGACAGTGAGTGTTCCATTGAATGTTCTGCATTTTTCTTATCCATTTCCATCTCAGAAGTATTCTCATCTTCTCCAGTCCATCTGTTCAGCTGGTTATCAACCAGCCTGTCAAGAAGCTGGGGCAGATGATCTTCCTCAATTGATATTATTCTTTGGAGATGCAATGCTTTAGACATTTCTCCAGTGGCTCCAGCATCAGGCTCCACAGAGAGAATTCTATTCAGTCCAGCAGAATTCCTTCTCTTTGAGTTATTGAAAACATCATCATCTTCAAATGAATGGCTAGACAGAGAAAAAAGTAAGTGCATCACAAATATATATTGGACCTACATTCCTATTGATTTATTCTAGTGTAATTGAATTTAATCTCCCATGTTTTTTACTACTCACAGAAGACATAGTAGATTCAGTCTAATGTCTACTGGAAAGTCAGCTCGTCATACAATCTGTGTATATATAGCGTGCTCGATAATTCTAAGTATCATGGGGAAAGCTAGTAACTTTTGGGGAAAATCTGAACCAGAATGCAAAATGTAAGATTATCCTCATTTATAACCTTGTGGAACAGGTGAAGTAAATTGCTCTCCTCCCCTTCCTCCCCTATTCTGGAAGAACAAAATACCCCCACCTCTTTCTATGTATAACTTAATTCTCTCTTTAGCAGGTAGGAGAGAGATGGGTTTGTTTAATATGGATGATAAAAAGGCTAAGCGGGGATTCAACAGAAGGGGGGGAGTAGATAAAATAGATCCATAGTCTTCTCAGGTGGGCACAACGACTACATATGAAAATTGCACTAAAAGAAATGCTGACATGATACAGGGAACTAACCTTCTTCATAAGACTGCTGCAGCAAGGGAAGAGGTGCCTGAAGAGGCTATAGGACCTCCATCCAGATATTCAAAATCCTCAACTGAACAAGGCCCTCAGCAACCTTATCTAGTTCTGGAGTTACCCCTGTTGGAGATTGGACTAGAGACCAATGTCCTTCCCACCTAAATTTTCCTGTGATTTTTGTGCCATAATTGCTTTTGACAGTTATGCTCCACTTCTCAGTACTGAACTTACTTAACTTTGTCTCTGAAATCTTTCCCTCCTTGCAGTTCATGGCCCTATGCCTGCAAGGACGTTGTCTCAGCTGCTATTTCAAAGTGAAATACTAGTCTTTCCAGCTCCTCTTGTCTCAAGGGAAAAATGCTAATGTTTCACCAAGATCACCATCTTGTTCCTGTTGATTTCAAGTGTACAGCTGCACAGTTGAGAATTAAATCCTCCATGTTTTTACTGTTTCTACAGCCCATACTTAACAACAGGTCTGCTGTCCTCTACAATGAGAGGGGAGCAGGTATACTCTTTCAGAGCATTACCGAGGTCATTGTACCACATCAACACAGGGTAATGGGTAAACCTCTGTGCCTCCCAACATACACTCATCCACAACAGGGAAGTCTCTGGCTTTTGCAGACGGTACACTTGTTTTACATGAAAAATTGTCCCTTTATTTCCAAATCTCTTACAGAGTACAGTAATCTTTTAGTGACACACTTCAGAAATACATGCTTTGTAAAGTCCAAAGGTATCAGAAAGAAAACATTCCACATAATCTTTTTATAAGCCTCATTGTACTCAAACAGGGAACACATGAAAAAAAGTTCTTACCTGTTAGGCAGCACCTTGCCCTCTATGTATTTCCCAATGACAGAGCCTGATCTTTGCTTCCAGCTGGCTTTCGGAACACTTGTTCTGCATTTCTGCATAAATACATAGTACTTCTTACTAATTTACACTTGTTGTTCACTATGGTTAACTGCCTTCATGCCTAATGCTTAAATAATACAATCAATATGAAAGAAAAAAACTGCAGAAGAAGTCCTAGAGGCATAAACGCTTCAAAATCCTGATTTATAAACAATCAGAACATGGAAACACCAGGTCCTGCAAGAATTCAGCTGCTTTGTAAACTAAGTAGATCACAATAGAACAACATAATGTTATGAAAAGAAGTCAATAGATATATTTTTCACATTAGCAGCTTCTTGTAGGACAAAGAACACAAACCAATGTATGCAAGTGCTTTAGTCTCCTTAAGCCAGGGTACTTGTGGAACTCCTTAGGTGCCCATTCTCTGCTGCTGGATAAAAAAAATCATGTGATCTGCTCTTACCCAGTACCGCTAAGTATTCCAGCACTGATTCGGGTACTCAGATATTGTACTACTGCATAAACGTTTCAGGATATTAGCTACTCCTGTCTGAATAGATCGACATGATTTAGTTGCTCAAATTTTAGGTTATTTGATCCTCTTATGATTGCATCTTTAGCTTCTTATAAAAATAAATTCATCTCCCTCAAGATAGCTCCAACTTTATAATTATAAAAATGTAGCTCTTAAAACCATTCAGCAAATTTAAAAATCTTATTCTCAAGTGAGAAAAAAGACAATATAAATTAAGAATTGGGCAAGATTTAAGTAGCACAAGAGTCTGTCCTCTGCACAGCCTTCTGACCCCCTTGTTTTGAGGCTGTTCTGATAGGTGTTTGCTCAACACTGGGTTTGAGAAGAATGGTTGTTTACCTGTAAAAATATGTCACGTTCATCTTTCAGATGTTTGTTCCTCTCCCTGCAAAGACAACACAAATAGAAGAAACACTGAGGCCAAGTACTTGGAACTCAGAACTAACAAACTGGACAGCTGCCATGCAAAAGGCAAGACAAACACACTTTAATTTGGCTTATCTCCACCCTTGATCATGCTTATTTATATTCTCACCACAGCCAGTTCCCTGTCTGGGCCACTGAATCTCCAGTAGGGCTATGCTAACTGAAGCCAGCTGGCGTACAGCCCTCATTCTGTACTTTATCAAAACAAATGCCCTAACACACAGATATCCGTTCTGGTCAATATGCCTTCACTCACTCTAAATTAGAACGCTTAAAACTTTTCACAGTAAAGATGATGTCATAATGTGGAGAGGCTGTGAGGAACACCAGGTCTATTCATCTGGTGACAGCTGTAAAGGCCAGTTATATCCCTCACCACAGTTGCGGCTGCCACGGAAAAGCCTCCCTACAAAAACATCCATATTCCATTTATTATGCAAAAAAGATGAAAATGTCAGGAAATGGAGATCCCAGGCAATCGGCCAGCTCTGATCAGATCTGACAACACACCTGCTTAGTACATCATTCATTGTCTCCTTCTATCGCTGGCCTGGCCGCAAAAGAGACTGAGCAGCCATTACAGCCACGGCGAACAGAAACAGCCTCTGCTGTCAGATGTTTCTGTCTATGGCCCCATTACCAGCAGCAGGCAAGAGCACACCACATGGAGTGGCCTACGGGAAACACACTGCAGAGTAAGACCCTTTCCTCAAGCATGGTAACTTTTTAGGTAGCTTTACAATGAGGCCTCACGAAAGAAATGCAGTGAATGAAGGCCTATAGGCAAGTACAATCTATAGCCCGCACAAACTTACCACTGAGCAAACAAGGGGTTACAACTGTCTGAACACAAGTCCAAAATTTGAAGCCTACCAATATAGAAATGTTACAGAGAAAATCAGCTAACTACGTTTTGATATAATTTTACAAATAAACATTTTGGGGAAAGAATCTTTATTCTGGCTGTACTCCCATCACTGCAGAAAGAACAGAGCCTTTTAGTAAGAGCCTTCAAGTCTCCTCTGGCCGGGCTTCTACCACAGAACCAGCTTGGATCAGTTCACCATTGTTCTGTTCTTGACTTTTGGAACGGAGATTGTCCTACAATACTGAATTGCCAAAACAAGACAAAACTTTCATGTGGACTGCCTTCTACTGTATGCAAGAACAGGCTGTGGCCAGCACGGGGCAGCCCCAGCTGCTCCTCTCTGGCACAGAGGCCACCCCTGCAGCCCCCCTGCCAGCACCTGGCCACCTACACCCAGCACACAGCCCAACATGATTTCATCCTTTAATGTACCTCTTCAGAATAATGCAAGAAGTTCTTGAATATAAGGTCTGTGTTACCTTAAAAAATCCAGCTGCTTCAGAAGTCCTGATTTCTCTCTCTGTAAGGTTTCTGTCACCCGGTACACTTCCCTGTATGAAAAGAAATAAAATAGTTCTAACTAGGGTAACCACATTGCTAAAATGCTTCCCCCTAGGAGTATCCACATTTGAGACTTCAGCTTCTCCAAACCTGTAGACTTTATTCTGCACGAACGGTTACTCATTTTCAAAAAATTCATTCAGTTTAAGGCCCACAGTACCACAGCAGTTTGAGTTAGCAGAGGAAGGAGTAGAGGTTCTTAAAAAAAAATATTGCTTTATAATTTCTTCATCCAGAGAGCTTAATATATACTGATACTGCCACTTGCATCATTCAGAGAAGACATACTGCTGAAAATCTTCTCACTCATGGCCACTAAAGACCATGTAACATTTTATCCAAAATTAGTTTATCTTGCTGCTGGAACCATGTCAGGCTCATGCATCCACAATCCCTACAATTTCTTGTTAGTTCCTGACTTTAAACAGTTATGCAGCCTTAAACATTGGACACAGTGTCTCAGATTTTTACACTAATTTACACCATTTACTCTGACTCTGTGTCTGGCCTTAGATGTTTTTTTGCCTTTCAGTGAAGCCTCAAGTTCTTCCTGTGCAGTCTGAACATCACACCTGCTTCAACAGCTCAGGTCTTACCAGACTGATACAGATGTTTAAAGCAACACTGCAGGTGCAGTTGAGTAGGGCTGAGCTCTAATTCCATAAAACACTATTGAATCCAAAGTGCTCTGTAAATGCAGTAGTATTATTCAGCAGTCTGACCACTGGGCAGATTTCCTCTGTAGCTTTAAAACCAGATCACTCCACAGTCTTTGCTCCGGATCTGAAAAGAGAGGCCTCAAAGAGGAAACAAACTACCTTGAGGAGGAATATTTCTGTCTACTTCCAAAACACACATTAAACACGCAAACCTAACAATAGCGTTCTAAACGCAGTGGCTGTTCTTCAACAATCATTTATCAACAACAGTCATTATTTATACCCTCAAGAAAAATTAAATTAGTAGTAACTAAGTAAGAGTTTGGCCAAAACTTAACAGGAAAAGAACATGACATGGATCTAATATTCTGCTCTATCCTGAAATATGCCAAATAGCCACAGCTCTGTTTTACATACTTCATCGCTGAAATGTATAGAGTCTGGCAAGATATGCACCACGGTCTGGTATCCATGTGTTCTCCATTGGCAACAAGAAGGTTTTACAGATCCCTGAGCCTTTTCTTAAAACTATCTTCCTTTAAATGGACTTCAGTGAACATTTCTGCCAATTACAGCTTCAGAGTAATGTAACTTTTGCCTTGTGTAAAAAGCTGGAGCAAGACAGGTAGATTGATCTGTTATTTAATGGGCCATTTCTATCCCTCAAAATACAATTTTTAAATAGTTCTTCTTGAAAAATACTTTTTAATTCGGAGGCAGAATCTGAAGTCCAAAACATTTGAACTGGAAACCCCAAAATGATGGTTCTGGATTGCCATTAGGCCTTGGGCGAATTGGAATTTAGCTCCAAAATCTACATTTTATCTTGCTGGCCAGGGACCTTGGTCAGCAATTATGTACCAGACTTGCTTTTGATGAAGAAAAGAAGCACATCCTAGCTGTCTCATAGCCAGAGTATATTCTGAGAAACAAGTTTCAGACAGACTTGGTTTTGAGGAGGATGAAGCATCATGTGCCACAACTGCAATTTCTGTAAGGAATCCCACTGGTATTTCCAAACTAAGACAATTTTTAACCAGTTAAATGGATTTTTAATTCCAAACACCCTCAACAAATGGGGGTACGAGAACCCTGACATTTTGAAAAAGTAGCAAAAAGATTCTGTAGAAGTCAGATATGCTACAGAAAACATGCTGAATTACTTGGGGGAAAATGACTAGAACTGCACTTGGCTTGGCTTTGCTGGTGGTTTCTGCTTAAGACACAATCTTAAATCACAGCACTGAATACCCTGAGAAGGAAGCTCACTGGCATGCTAAGCAAATGCACTAGAACCACTGCAGCTGGAGACTTACATTTCTTTCTCCTCATGTAGTCTTGATGCCTCCTCCTGAAGCACCTGTAACTGTTGTTGAGCCAGGCTTAATTCATGAGACGTTTTCTCCAGGTCTCTCAGCAGCTCCTGGTTAGTCAGCTTCAGCTTGGTGTTCTCTACTTTGGTTTCTTCTTTGCCACTGACAAGTTCTGTACATTGCTGCTCTAACTGCGATGGAAGAAAAGAAAACAGAAAATATAACTACCTGTGGTATCTCAGTTTTCAGGCTTTCAATTCAAGTCTTAGAAGTTAGTTGAATAGGGAAGCTATTTCTGTCAATGCTAACATGATTAAAACACGTATGGTGCTCTTCCACTGCTCTGTGTACAGACGTAATTATGTTACACAAAACCAAAGCCATTCCACTCCATGACTGAATTTCACCCAGTTCAAAAATGCACCAGGACAAACCACAAGAGATGTTTACAGAGCAGATTAGCAGTACTTAGTTGATATTCACAACTGCTATTTTAGACTATTTCCCACAATGACAAGGCCTACACAGAGTGATTCAGAGTTCTGCCTAAAAACTGTTAAGATTTAAATCTGGTAGCTGATAAACCTTCCCATCCACAGTAATATCAACAAGCAATAACCTTTCTGCCACCTCAGCTAAATCTGCCAAGAAGTGTGAATTAGAGCTTTTTTAACTCACTTTCATATTCACTCTCCAAAGTATATACAAGGGAAAGTTACACCTTCCCTGTTAAACAGATAATAGCAAATGACAGTGGTTTCTGGTATGTAAAGAAGTTCCACCTGCTTGTCCCTGGCTAACTGAACAAATTAAGATGATATAGCAAAAGCAGACTAAAATTAGTCCACTTCATATTAGGGAAGGCACTGCTGACCTAAAGATATAAAAGGGGGGGGGGGGGGGGGGGGGGGTGTATTTTTATTTTTTTTTTCAGTATGGTTTTTAAGGGATGCAAAATGTACTAGTGATACAAGTGCAATCTTCCAGATTTGAGACACAACAAAGGATTTTGTTAGAACTCTCGGTTTGCACATCCCAACAAGCAGAGCTTGTCCAAACCAAAACCTGCCCTTACCCTGCTTCACAACACTGTTGCTGTTCTAGTCCTGGTTTTGAATGCAGCCTTAAAGCCCAGGTTGAAAACAAAAGCAGAAAATAACTTTCTAGCTAGGACTGTGAAAGGTCAGGAGCAAGAGTAGAGTGGGAACACTTATCTCAGCAGCGGCACCAGCTTAATGTATTTGCTGAACTCTAGCCTCAGCAGGCCGACAGTTCATATGGAACACTGACTAAGCTGGGCATCAAATCACTACTGAGCAATGTTGGTTTACACTGATAGATCAGATCCCGAGTATTGCTTCCATCCCTTGACCGAATGAATTTGTCTGTTCCAAGTAAAAGACCAGATGCTTCAGATACTAGAAGACAAGACTTTCTCACTCAGATGAGTGGGTTTGGGAGGAGCAAGAAGTGATCACACAAAGATGAACTTTCAAAAAGCTTAAAAGCAACAACTTGCAAGTAGAAATTTCACTTACCGAATACTATGGCCATCTGAAAACTTTACACAGAGACTGGCCTGGAAATGTAACTGCATGAGTAGCCATCATCAGCTCCCAGAATCATAGATACTGATGTTAGAAATACTTGTTATAAATCCTGGTGCTTGCTCTTGTGAGAAAAACACCCGTGTTGAAAGTATGCTTAATAGAGATACTCAGTAATATCATCTAAACCCCAAGACACAACAAGAGGAGAAAGGGTTATTTCACAGCAATGCAGAGCTCCTCCTTTCACTGTACCTATATAATTCTTTAAGTGATGCCAAATACTACTTTTAAAGCATTCATTTAGTCAGTTCCCAATACAGTGGAATAACGCATAGGTGGATGCTCAGCTGGCACAGAATGGCACAGACTCTGTAGGCTCTAGCTGCCTGTCAGACCTGCAAATCTGCTCCCATGGTCATCAAATAGGTGAAAATTGATTAGGAATGGCTCATGGTCCAGTCACGTTTAAGAAAATCTAGGTAAGCAGAGAGAATTAACCAATTACCACAGGTCATGCAGAGACAGAGTAGCTGATGGCGTATGTTCTCTTCTGGGACAAGAATAGGAGGAAAAACTCACAAGTTTAAAATCAAGAACTGGAATTGTCCAGTTGCTGATGACACAGCTGTTACTATCCCTCAAAGACAGATACATTAAGCAGTCTTCATGCATTTCCTTGCTCTTAGCTCAGCATCCTTTCTGTATTTTTTCTCCTATTTATTTCAGGTGCGCATGAAAGATGAAACGTTTATAGTGTTACAAGGCTGCAGACTATTTTGTTCTTTATGCCTTTCTGAACAATCCTATCAGTTGATGTGCATTTTCTGAGTGCTACTGATCCATGTTTTCATGGATCTCCCGTTCAGAATCCAAAGATTATGCTCTTCGGTGGCTGTCAACAGCACAGAACCCATCATTTTATGTGAGAAGCCCAGTAATTCTCTTGCATTTTAGCTGGTCCGCACCTACTTCCTTCACCTCATACAAGATTCTGTGGCCTAGATATTAAGGCCTGGACAACCTCTGTCTCAGCACCTCCTGAGATATGCCATCACCCATCCCTTGAGGAACAATACTGAGACTACTTGTGCTTTATCTAAGCCATGAAGAGCAAGCTAACACTTCAAGATCATGGTAGCCCACAAAAAGGCCTATTCAAAGGAATTTTGGCCTACAGAAGGCCAGTCAACGTGGTATCAGATCGGTATTTCAGTCATGCTAGGCAGAAGACTCTCATAAGGGAGACTCCCTCTGGCTAAATCAGCCGAAGCAACACTGAACTCCTCTTCTCTGGAAGTTCCTTTCACATTTTTTTTATAATAATTTCCAACACAGGAATAATAGAAACAGAGGGGGAAATAGGGAGAGAGGGGAGGGAGAGGCCAGAGGAAAGCAAAAAGAGACTTATTAATGAAGTTTGGAAAAAAGCATTTGTATTACTCCCAAGAGGTTCTCTCAAATAATCAAGCATGGAAGCTGTAATTAAACCAAGCTGACATCACCGTCTGCAAGAACACATGTAATTATCAACGTATATTTCCATGCAAGAGGAGGCGGCAAAAGTTTCAGTGAACTCTTGTTAAGGCAAACGTTAGAGGTGGAAGCTAACCTAGCACACATTGATATTGAGGTGAATGAAGAGTAATACCTGAAAATGAGTGGGGTTATAGTATTATAAAAACAGATATGAGGAAAGATGAGAGTCACTCTCAGAGATAGTCATTAGGAAGTAGAAAAATATACATACAAAACACTGTCTCTAACTACAATGAGTTAAGCATTCAAATAAACAGGCTAGGCTGCTATACCAGAAAAAAAACCAACAACACTGCATATAAGATTGACAGTGGGTACCAATCAGTTGGTTGAATGACAAAAGTTTCAAATATCATCAATTATCTGTATAAAATCATCACAGTCATCATGTTATCAGAAGTAGTGAATTCCATTTGTCCAATACAGTTTCCTTTCCATAAAAATAAAATGGGATAGTTCAATTTTTACGGTAGGAAGAAAAGAAAATCCTGTCCTTTAAAAGCACCCTTTTTGAGTCTCACGCAAATTTGTAAGGGACAGAGGAAATGATAAATAACAGAAGTTACAAATAAAATAGAAAACACAGTAAAACTATTAATAATAACACAATGAATAGAAAAGTAAAACATAAAATTAGATTTAAAAATTATACTAATAAAAATAGCACAGACATTGTTTTATGTTTTCCAAGATAGGCAATAGTAGACAATAGGCAATGGAAACAATAATCGTAAGATAAAACTTCCTGATACTGCTGCCTGTATTACTTGGTCACACCAGGCTTAAAATTGAGTCTAAGCCTTTGAATAGCTTCTAGTTTTTATACCAAATTTATTTTGGAGAACTTCTGGAAAAATAGAGTTTTACAGAACTACTGGGTGATAACTAAATTTTAAACTTAGATTTAAAGCAAAAAAAAACAAAAAAAGGGAAAATATTAAAATATAATAATTATGAAATTAGAGTAAGTGATTTCTTATATTTTTGCAGTTAGGTTCAGACTAAAAATGCCTGATTTGTGTGCCCCCATATATATCTTCAATATCTTTTATTATTATTTATTATTAAGATATATTTCACTATAGTGCTGCAATGTGGTAGACAGCCTGCATAAACCCACATCTGTTCTGATTCACAGTGGTACTGACCAAAGGTAATTAACATCAGGCAGTTGATTTCAATTCTGTAATGGCCTTTTAGTTCAGTTCTATATCCTCATCAGCTAAACCTGCATCATTATAGTCAGGTAGAGGTTTGCCTCCCCTCTTACTCCAGTACAATACTACAATTCCCATCAGCTTCAGTAGCACCCCAATTCACTCCTCTGAGGACGATCTAAAAACTACACACAACTAGGAAACTGCCCACAAACTTCCTTTTCCTCTTCCCTCCCTTCTTACTTCTCTCCTACTTCTCAGGACTGACCCTTGCAAGCCACTGCCAGGATAAACAATTTTACATGTATTTTATAGTCATATTCTACAGAGGGAGTTGGTTCACAGCACTCCATTTCAGCCCTTCTAATTCCAGCACTACCCCTTTGCCTATCACTAGCCTTTCATGCACTGACCTTTTTTTACAGCAAGTTCACACATGCAGAAATACTCTGCTTCTCCAAGCAGGCCATGCATTTTAAGTAAAACACATCAGGCTTTAATATGGGAACTTGACAAGCTGTTACCATGCAAGAGAACCACGCACTGCTATAAAACTGTTATCACAGAGATGTATGAGGACCAGGCTGATCAGGAGGGAGCATTTCCAGTTCTAGTGCTGAACGATAGTGAAAAACAAGTAAATGAGTAGCTGATACAAGCTTTGAGCAAAGGTGTACACTGTAAGACCTAAATAATTGTTCTCTGCTCTTGGGCAGTCCAGGCATTAAGGCAGTCCCTAGCACATTGAAGAAAATGGAATTCTGCTACGTTTTCATAAAGTTAACCTAATACCTGGGGAAAATACTTGGAACTTTTTTTATATATTTTATCATATAAAAGGAAAACTCCTTTAGAAACATACGGTAACGTATTTCCTATGCACATGCATAGTCTAGCAGTGTCTAGCAGTCCAGCACAACCCCACTTCTAAATGCATGCAGGTATCCACACTCATGACAAAAGCAACAAGAGGGTCACAGTTTGGCAGAACCACATCACACCAAGTTGCATTTTTCAGACCTAGAAGAGTACCTGAAGAAAATTTCATGAAAAAATAAAAATTATGTAATTTTTAACTCTGAATGGTATTGATTAATACCTTTTTCTGTTTTTGAACCAATTGTTCCAGTTCTTGTTCTTTTGACAGGAGCTTGCACTCCAGCTCTTGACTGTAGGACTGAAATCTCTCTGTGTCCTGCAAAATTCAAAGAGGAAATGCATTAACAGAACAGCACAATTGCATCAGCAGGAGGAAACATAAGGAATCAGGCATGAAAATAACTGGCAAGCTTTTCACAGTGAATATAACAAGCTACTGACAGAACTCAATTTTGCGATGGTATCACTCATGAATCCAGACTCTGAGCTTCTGTACATTGGTGTAGTCCAGCAACTTCAATGACTGCAGTTGCTCCAGGATGTGCTGACTGCACATGAATAGGCATCAAATCCACAAAATAGAGGCAGAAGTTTTCAATCTTAGGCACAAGCTTTAGGAGCGTAGCCAACCTAAATCAATGAAGCTAGAATGCATCCTCCCATTTCCAGCTTCATCCTCTTATACACTAGCATTCATGCTCATCTGTTACAGCAGTGAGCTGTTTCAGAGAGCTAAACAAGCAGGGAAAAAAAAACCACCAGAAAAAAATGAATAGCTGTCACATTTGGTTTCCTGAACCAGCCAACTGATGACAATGCACTGATTGAAACAACCCAGACAAATTTAAGCTATTATGGAGTCACGCCATAACTCGCATACAATACACCAGGATTGACACAGGAGATACGGGGTATTGACACACAGCATAGCAAGTCAGGTCGAAGTAAAAGAAACAACACCCGCCCCCTTTAAAATCCATCACTACCAACAATTTGTCACAGGTGTTCCACCACTATAAGCAAGTGGTCTGGGCTTCAGGCTCCACCTATCCCTTAGCAATTATAACAGCCTCTCCACTATCTAAGTATCCTGCAAGCACTGGGAACTCTCAGTCCTATTTGGAACTAATCCTTCAGACACTCCTCAGCTGACATGAGTTGTCAAGACCTCCCCTGAACAAAACTGGGTTCCAGAAGTTCACGTCAGCTGAGAATCTGTCCTGTTCCTCTACAACAGGCTTTTATTCTCTAAGGTCCCCAGGAAAATGCCTCTAAACAAAAATAAAAATTCCCTCAAGACAACAGTGGAGCCTACATGTTTTCCTCTTTAGCAGTACATGTAATGGGGTAATCAAATGCACGTTAACTGGCTTCTTACGTGGAAGACTATATATCCAAGTAAAAAAGACAGACTAACTGCCCCTTTTGTATAACCTTCAGTCAGCAGGGTATTAAGTATTGTAAATTGCTACAATTTGTACTTATTTGCATCTTACCAATTTTTTAAAATGTATTCTTCAAGAGCTGCTCTTCATTCAAGCCATAATAATTACCCTTTTATATGGCATCAATGCGTCTCTCCAGGCTATAAAGTCTTTGTGAGACTTTGCATTAGAGAAACAATTTAACAGTCAGATCTCCCCAAATCCCAAATCAGTCATGCCAAGAAACAATACTTCTTGAGTGTCTGACAACCATTAGTGTGAATGCTGACTAAACTGTAAATAGCTTCAGTGGGAAGCTTCAATGAAAAAGCTTAAAAGAAATGGCTTTACTGCAAATATACAGCTAATTAGGAGATCCAACAATCATTGCTTATGGAAAAGTCTCTGTTGTTTCAGGATTTTCAATGCAACTTCAGTTGTGGGCTATTAAGAGCATACAAACCATCTCTTTCACAACAACTTCTGTCAGGCAAAGTTACAAATACTTTTTATCCTTGAGCTGATGTATGAACTTTTTATAAAGGGCTTATCTCATCCACCACTAAAAACTGCTCTCAGCTTGGAATGGAAAAACTTGAAATTTATGAGTCAGGTTCACTACCCTGTGAGGCGAGTGAAAAGACTGATTCCTTAGCTGATAAAGGCTCTTTTTGCTTTAACACACTTTATGTCAGGAAACAAAAAGTACCTTATATATTTGGCTCACAAAAGGATTTTTTAGATATCCTGATTGAGATGGAGACAGTAACTGATGGATATCCACTAGTTTTGGCAACATTTTGTGTACTGTGTGTTGTTTGGAACCATACACTGGTTTCACTTACATAACTGCTTTCAAGACAACAAAAAGGCATGAGCCAATAGCTCATGACTGGTTGTCCCAGGCCACCCAGAGAAGCTATGGAACCTCCACCATTTGCAAACACAAAACTCAACTGTACAAGTCCCTGGAGCAACCTGATCTAGTTTAAAAGTTAGGAGCAACATAGGTGCCTTCCAACCCAAATGATTCTAAGATGACACCTTCCTAGACCATACTGGGAATTCTTGTTATCTTCCTTGGTTTAGGAGAGAAAAAGAGGACAGAAAAATCCAAAGAACAGACTATGAAAGCGGTGAGGAGATTTAAAGGACACTTTGTAAGAAAAGGAAAATCATTGTCAGTTGCCTTGGAAGCACCATGGCAGTGACAAAAGAAACTGACCTATGTTTATTTTGCAAACAGCTGCAGTGGTTTCAGAAACTACCATCACTTGATTTATCTCTTGTTGCTCTTCTGTGACGACTTCCCCCTCCCCAAAAGCAGAGACTGCAGAACTCAACAGGATTAGCAATGTTCTGAACAACCTCCAAGACCATTTTTTCCTAATTGTGACCAGAAGTTCGACCTATAGCAGCATCGATAATACAATGAGGCTGTAGTTCTACTGCATGCCAACCACTGAGCAGAGGGCATCAGTGCTCCTCTCATCCCCCAGGTCACTTTGAAGTTCATCACTGCAGGGTGAAGCTGCAGAATGTGGATCAGTACAAAAGGAGCAGGGACATAAACTATGTGTTTTCTTATTCTGTTGTGAAACACATTTTGTGGGCCTTCACTTCACACCCAGAGTGAGTATAAAACCACTGGTACTGGGTGCAGAATCCATGCCCACAATAACAGACACACTCACTTTCAAGAGAAACTGCTCTTTCTCCTTTTTGATTTGCTGTTCCATTTCCTCATAGAGATGCTGAATTTCTTCATCATAAGCAGCAATCTTCCTAATAAGAGATAAAAGTATACTGAGTGGGTCTTTGTAGCATTACTGCAAATCATGGCTCACATTATGAACTAAGTGCCACATTCCTGCCTTAACAGAAGACTCCAGAGAATGTTCTAGGATTAAGAAAATAGTAATTTTTGTGCAGGAAAGGTCACAGATTCATTTTTTATTTATTTCTCATGGAAGTAAGGCTTCAACAGCTCAGAGGCTAATAAAGCTACACATCTAAAGCAGCTGTCCATTATGCAACTTTAACAACTACTAAATCTTAAGTGTAAGGAACAGAGAGCTTCCTAGTGACAATACCAGTAATACCAGAGTGTAAGTTTGCCAGTTAAAAGTATTTTCACTGCAACTTCATTTTTTTTTTTTTTACTGTGGAACTGCATTGTTTACCATTACATAGCATTAAATGAGGTACTTCTATCATGTCGAAGACATTTTAGCTACAACGGACTCCTTGAAAACCCTTCCTGAAAGCTGCCTTACTGCCTCTCTAACAGCTTTGCTGAAACAAATTTGAAAAGCCCAGCTGAGGAACAGAAATAAATACGCTGCGTACAGGTGTATCTGTAGGAAAAAAGAAGGACCTAAAAAGCTCCCTTTTTCCAACAGAACATTGCAATTAATAGCACTGTGTTTCGATACATGAAGGATTACATTTAAATGCTTTAGTTTGGGCAGAAAAACTGTTGAAAGGGAACAAGGCAGCATTTGTTCTGCTACTATTCTATTCTCATTAATCCAGAAACTAAAAAGCAAAACTTACCTTTGCATCAAACTCAGGGGACATCCTAGAAAGATTTTTAATAAAGATTAACAGGGCTTTTATATGACACTACTGCGTATCCCCCCACATTCATCTTTCTAGAGCTGCTCCTTGAACAATCTGCAGAATGCATCTGTTACAAATAAAGTACATAATCTCCTACAGCATTCACATCAGTAAGAGCAAGACAAGGAACATACAGTAGGAAAAAAAGCTGTTAATTTTGTAATCTGGGTATCTTTTTTTTACCTAATTCTCTACAGATTCTATGTTTCCATTTATTAAAGGCCTGATTCTCTCTTCTTAGTTAAAGTCAAGCAAATTGGAAAGAAATTTCAAAAGATTTACCTAAGCTACAGAGAGTGAGAAAGAACAGAAACAAGAGTTTCTTTCCCCCTTTCAAACACCAGAAGACTTGACATCACCATCTTGCATTTTCAGTCACAGGTAAAAAATAAGGGGAGGAAAGCATTTTCTCAGGACTTAAAGCAGTAATAAACAAATACCAAGCTACACCAATCTGAGGAGATCGATCGCTGCCGTTTAGATTTTTGTGAATCTAGGCCCAGACAAGGGCCACTTCATGTAACTGCAATGCTTCAAATAGAGAGTGCCAGAAAATCTAGAAGCCCTTTTTGCTACACTACTGCTCCCATTGTAAAGTCAGGTCATGTTCTGATCTCCGATTTTATTTTCTTAAAACTAAAAAAATGCTTCATAAGAAATTAGCACTCATCAATGGAACAAAATTACACAAATTTATAAAGATTTAACAATTATTTAGATAGGTATGGCAGAGACGGTAATATTGTATTTTAAAATACTGTATTCATACAATATAATATCATTTTGATTGGGGCTAGACTGACTGTGTACTGAAAACCTCTGTAACTTCGCACAGGCAGAACGGCAGAACACCTTGCACAGTAGTCAGCATTTCTATGGGACTCATATTTTCTTTGCTTCTGTGTGACATGGAAAATAACTTCAGTCCCGCACTATTAAGCTGCTGATTTAGGTATTTCTTTCCTCTTATGTGAGGCAAAGGATACAGTAGCACCATCAAGACCACATCCAGGAGGTACCTCTGGATGTAGAAATCTTTTTTGTTTGCCTGGCACATAAGCACATGACGTTTTTGAATATTCCCCAAGGATTTCATTCATGGCTTACCATCGTAACTCTGATTGAATTAAGCAGAGGTAAAGTAATATCCTGTTAAAATCAAAAGTGTAACACAATTGTAAGTAACATAACTAACAATCAGCAGAAAAAATAACCCAAGACATTAGATGGCAAGTATTCCCCACATGCAATCAGGGGAAAATAATTAAAGACATAAGGGCATATCATTGTTATGTGAAAAATGAAAAATGTTATAATTAAAATCTCTGTTCCCTGGGATCATACCATCCAGTTGCACTCAACACATAATTGTGTAATTTCAGCAATATTTGATAACATGATCTTTCTCTTTCCAGTAATGCTGTTGGAACAAGCACACGGAGAAGAAAGGGAGACAGTGCTGTTGTTGAGCACATTAACCAAAACGGAATGTAACGTGAGTTCACCAAGTTCAGATCATGAGTTCAGGATCAGCACACTCACAAGGCTTTAATTTCTGCCTGCAATGTGAATTGTTTGGGTTTCACAATTGCTGTTCATGCAGTTTGTTGTAATGGTTCTTCCTTCCCCATAAAAAAATACAGTGACTTGCACACTTTGTGCACTGATGTCCTGAGATGTTGATTCTCCTTCCACCAAAGGTGGGCTCCGACACTGTCCCATGCTAAGCCAAATGAGAAGTCAGTTCATCCTTCCCTTCCTGTTTACTCTTGTTTATCTCCTCTGTTTAGAACTCTGTTGTTTGAAACACAGGCCACCTTTTTTACTAGGTTTGTCTTTCAAACGCAAAGCACAGCAGCAGACAGAGCTAATGGCAGTTGCAGATTTTATCTGCTATTAGAAGAAAAAGGTCTCTTTCTCATCTGTTTTAAGCTTACTTCCTATTAGTCTTTATAAATACTTCTTGGTTCTACTGCTAGGGATTTAAAGAATAACAGCTCCTTGTTCAGCCTGATCAGTGGTCTCATGGTTACTTGTAAAGGTCTATCGTATTTCACTCCAGCCTTTACCTCCTCACTCAAGAGACCCTTCCTTTTAAAAATAGCTCTCCCAGAACAGCCATTCCATTCCTTTAACTACGAAGTTGCCATTCTCTGTGCCTTTCTTCATTCCACTACATTCTTCTTGTGGTGCAGAAACCAGAACTTTATTCAGTACTCAAGACGTAAGCACAACAAGATTCTATGTAGCGGCAAACCCATGTTTTGTCATGTTCTCAGTACCCTTCCTGATCACACATTGCATTTTACTGGGGGGTTTTGGTGCCATTGCACCCTGAACTGATGATTTCAGGAAGTTCTCTGCAATGACCGCAAGGGCTTTCTCAGGAGTTTTAACTGCTCATTCCAAGCCCAGGATCACATTAGCGTGACTTATATTATTGTATCTCCCTGACATTTACCTAAAATGAAGTTCATCTACTGCTTTTTTGCACTCAATATATCGACCTATTTAAAAAACACCACTGCTAAATTTAAGAAACCATCTAATTTTAAATTAGCACTTAAAGTTAAATACTAATATACTCTGGCAAACAAAAACTGTATTCACTGTATAGATGCCAAAAGCAAAATGGATTAATGTATAAAGCTACTAGTTCACACTTGCAGCGCAGAGCTTAGCTATTGCTGACAGCACCAGACCAGATATATATACAGTATTTGGTTTGATACATTACTGTAGTAAAAGTCTCTCACTTTTGTTTAAATGAGAAGAAATAAAGAAGTAAATGACTATTTTTAAAAGGAGAGGGTTTACATCTCATATTTTCATCTTGCCTTGAAATCTACAAGTACAGGCAACAGCCCATAATCAATTCCTTTATGATGATAAACACCAGTGAGGAAAAGAACACCAGTTCTGGGACAAAAATGTGGCCATTTGCTTTGTTTTCCTTAAAGTGTATTCAGTTCTATGTAAAAATTCATCAGCACTATTTTGGTGGTTGTTCTACTGAACCAAAATTACAGATCACCTAAAAGGAGAAACATGCCCACGATTATATTGGCACAGAGTATGTCTGATGCGCTGACAGACCTCTTCCATGAGCACATCAGAAAAAATATTTGATATCTTGTTAGGAATCTTTGTTGAAACTCTTTAACCAAGGGATCACAGTCCTAAGTTTTGTTTCTTCTCCAACAGTCATCTTAACTGCTTAAAATAAAATTTAAAACTGAGGTGAGGTTAGTATCTGACAAAATCAGAGCGGGTCATTTTACCTGAAATATTAAAGCACATGTTTACTATGAGAAAAAATTATGTCCTGTTACTAATAAAACCAGTCACACTCTAAGTGCACGCAGTGCCATAATTTACACGTTCAGAGGACAAAAATACTAGTATCTGTAAGAAGGTCAGCAGTAGACAGTACAATATGCAAATCTCTTTTTCAAGGCTATTTAAAAGTTATCAACATTTTTTCCTAGGCAAAAAACCCCTTACCTGGCATCGAGAAGTTTTCTTTAAATATACACACTCATATATATATACACATACATACTACATATAAATAAAAATTCACAGTGAAATCAACCCTATGCCTTTGAGTAACACCCAACAGAGTACCACAGATTTCCTCTATGTGGGATCATGCTGCATGTTATACTATGTATTATAAACTTATAACTCACCAGTGAGGAGGAGGAGATCTCCATCTGGAAAAACTCAAGGTCTAAGCTGATGACTGGAGGTAAAAGAGCTAGGGTCTTGCCATGGATATTAAATGGACTTTGAAAACCTCATGCTAGTATCTAAAGGATCTATGATCCATGATGAGTGAGCAAATGAACACAATCTGGTAGCAAACTTCAATCCAGCTGAACCAGCCAGCTAGTAGGAGATGACCCACACCTGGAAAGACCCAAGGTCTGATTCAAAGAATGGGTAAGGGTCCCAGGGTACAGACAGGGACATTGGATAGTTTACCGCTCCTGGTAAACAGGATGGGAGAAGCAGAATCAGGCTGTCATCCTTCGTATTTGTGGGAATGCTGCTTGTGCTTAGGTGGGTGCCAGCAGAGGTGCTGCTTTCTAATCAGTATCAGTCTACACGGTCCCCCATGTGTGGTGCATCTGCATGGGTGTGTATTGAGAACATACATTCAGCCTCACTACTGTCTGGACCTACAAATGGGAACAGCAGCAGCATACTGCATCTATCGAACCAGGACAGGAAACCCCTGGGTCTCTAGACTACAGGCTTCAGATGCATGAATGAAAATATGCATGTGTGAAAGCTCCAGAAGAAAAGACAAAAAATAGGTATAGAAATATGAAATTTAGAAGAAACAGAAGGTTGACAGCATAGACTGGGATGGCATAAAGATCCCAGCACATGCAGGAGGCTTCTCAGGGCATCCACGTTAGAAAAAAAGGAACAACTTAAGACAAAAGCACAGCCTACATCCAGGAAAGGAGAAAAAAATCTGAGAGTAGACTGCATGATTGCCTAGTGACTCACAGAGGCAAGTCAGGAAGGCAAGATGAAAGACCACATTCATTCTCAACTTCCAAAGGATGATCTGTTAATTTTTAGTTCCAATATATTTGTTTCTATATATACACGATACGTTTTTATATATAAAACCAATATAGATTGTTTACTATACTTCATATGTTTGTTCTCTCTATATATTTATTAACTTACACTTTCATTGGTATCAGTGCTTTGTGATGCTTTAACATCTTAAACCTCTCATTTCTCTGGCCAGTTAATCCAGATTTACAGCTTTTCTGCATGCAATGTTCAAGAAGCATGCAGACAATTTACCAGATTTACTGATAAACCTGACTGTCCCCTGTAATCAAACTGATTAACTAGAAGTGAAATCCTTAATATTGTCTTAAAACTACAGTGCAATGATAGACATCTGAAAAATAATTTCAGTCAAAAAAACCTGTTAACTAGAAAAGAAAAGCCAGTTCAGCATTATGAATAATTGTAATGGTACTCTTCACGACTAATAATATTTTACATTACAGGAAGTCTTGTGATTATAGTCCTCAGTTCTTCACTGAAATACCTTGTTTATTTCAAACATACAAACAGTAGATAAGACAGTTGTAAAAATATACAAACAGTCCAACAAAGTGAAATACTAACTTTTTTAGAGCGCATTCCAACTGGTTCTTCTCATTATCTGCTTCTTGGAGCTGGGAAAAAATTCTGACCAGGAACTCTTCAAAATTAGAGAGTAAATGAGGTTCATCTTTCCTCAGCTGCAACCAAAGTTGCTTCACATCACTCTCACTGAAAGAAGAGATCATAAAGGATTCATCAAGTGAGAACATTTCTCAGGCTGCAATAAATGTTCACAGCATCCTAGTGGATGGAGGCTTCAGGGCATCACTGATTAACACAAAGCTTATTAAAAACAAGGACTATTTAGGCAGTGACAGATTTGAAAAGGATGAGGTGGGTGGGGAAATGATGGAAACTGCATTTATTCAAAAACCACATCATAAAGTTTGGCCATGCATGACTGCAGAGAATCACAGGAACTATTTGCTTAGTGGGTGCCTTGCCAGGCACTTCATCTAAACAGGAATGGATAAGAAAGGAGACAGATGAGATACTTCTGTAGAAGTGACAGGGTGGTACAGCGTAAAGACGTTCCCACAAAACTAGTGGGGAGGGGGCAATGGGAAAGCTAATCAAAAACACTTCCTCATGAGAAATGAGTATGAATGTTTCCTAAATTAGTTCGACAAGTTAAAAAATTGCATTTGTACTGTTGTTTTTCATTTTCAACCCACTTTCATTCCACAGTGGGACTGCTACAAAAATCAGAACAGGACATCTTGAAAATTTTGATTTAAAGATTTACCAAGAGAATGTTTTGTTTCCAAATCTGTTCAGCAGATACTGGGAAAAAAAAGATGTTCCACTGTGAATGATAATTCTTTTGTAACTTTGCCAAAATTCTCCTGAACAACTTTTGTTTGCTTCGTTGTGACTCATCTTCTCTTCCATGTGCATTGTAAGCCTGAACCTAGCCAGCAAAGAGCACTGTATTTAAAGGACAAAATGAGGGTAAGGATAGCAAAAGTAGGTAATAAAAATTTCTTCATAATGAAAGCGTTTCAGAATAACTGACAATCAACTCTAACAGGCAGTCAGGTGAAGAGAAGCACTGATGAGCACTTCTATTTCATGGTAAGGATCACTGATGCGTTTCTTAAACTTTCCCGCTACCTGTCCAGATTCTGTCCCATTCTGCCCTGGGGTTTTTTTGATCTAGAATATTCATTGTGACTGACCAACAAATGTCAGGCCAACACACAAGAAGCTCTTAAAGCAGCTTTTGGGTTCTGTTGTTTCAAAGTGAGTCATTCTGGTACTGGAAGACAAACAGATTGCTCTGTTATCAGAGCAATCACAACTTGCAATTATGTAGGGAAGGAAAAAAGGGCAGAAAAAGGGGAGAAAACATTTCCTACGGTTAACTGATGCACTTTAAACACAGCCCTTGCCAAAAAAAAGCAGTCATCATGCACTGATCACACTTGATTGAAATCAGTGGCATCTGTGAGTTACATGCTAGTCATTATCTATGTTCAAAACCCACGGTACGTCAGGGCGTTAATGACATAGCCTTCCTATTGCACAAACATGTTTCACATGTCTGGAGTACAATAGCTTTGCTCTTGGAAATTTTGGTTGAATGCCATTCTATCATATCTGACAACCAAGAAAATTAATTTTTAAAGAGCAGTGTTAGTTCTCATCATTCACCTTGGATTCCATTAAAATCAAACCCAGAGCTGAATCATGAAAGATCATACAATCTATTACTATTGCTGCGAAGACTCACTCATCCAAAACCTTTTTAGCTCCAAGCCGATCCATCAGATTTGAGAACTGGAATTCTTCATCCCCATCATCACTCATGGTCTCTTCACATTTGAGTGGGCAGGCTGTTTCACTTTCTGATTGCTGGATAATCTCATTATTCAAAGCAATCTGCCCCAAAAGAAACTGGCCTAAAAGTTAGAAATTACACGCATTAGTATTCTCAGAACTTACTGTAAGAAGCAATGTCAAAGAGCAACATACTAAAGATCAAATTTTACAGTAAATATAATTTGTGAAGTAAACACCTACACTTGTTTGCAAGAAAAGGGAGTATACTGAAACAACAAAAGCATGAGGCATAGCAAGAGGATCCCTGAGTTCTATGCCCGATTTTGTCCCCAGTTTAATGTCTAAGCTTCAGTACATCACTCACCTCAAAATTCACAAAGATACTGAAAAAATTCAGAGCTTCATAAACAAAAGGTAAAAACTGCAGCAACATGCACTTTGTAAGTGTTGCAGCCTTATTTCCCGATATGCTTAAACAGAAGGTAGGAATCTAAAATAGTCACAGTAGTAATACTAATAAAACGTACTTCCTCTTTTAACATTCTTTTTAGTGCATGACCAAAGGCACACCTCAAATTCCTGTATAAACTGCATATAGAAAGCTACATTAACACTCATTTCCCTCCACTTGACTCACATGCATTTTAATTCTTCCAAATTTGACCCTACAGCAGTTTCTTCCATCTATTTAGAATATTTCTATTATTAACAGAAAGACTGGATCATGGACACATGGTGGGATGGCTCCCACAACTGGAGTGTTGCAATGGAGGAATACAAGCTCTTGAGGAAGGACAGGAAAGGAAGATGAAGAGAGGCCTCTACGTGGGGGAGCAGCTGCAATGCATGGAGCTCCGCGTGGGGATAGAAGAGGAGCTGATGGAGACCTTATGTGCTAGGATTGAAGACAGGGCAGGCAAAGGGGACAGTATAGCAGGTGTCTGCTATGGGCCACCTGACCAGGAAGAACAAGTGGATGAAGCCTTCTACAGACAACAGAAACAGCCTCATGTTCGCAGGCCCTAGTCCTCATGAGGGACTTCAAGTATCCTGATATCTGTTGGAGAGACAACACTGTATGACATAAGCACACCAGGAGGTTCCTGGAGTACCTGGATGATAACTTCCTCCTCCAAGTAACAGAGGAGCCAATGAGGAGAGGTGCTTCTGCTGGACCTCCACCAACAAGTAGGGCTTTGTTGGGGATGTGAAAATAAAAGAAAGCCTTGGCTGCAGTGACCATGGCAGATGTCACTGTCAGGCCACTCTTGATAATATTAGATTGATCATGGTGACTGGGAGACGTGCCAGAAGACTGGAGGAAAGCAAATGTCACTCCAATCTTCAAGAAGAGCAAGAAAGAGGACCCAGGGAACCACAGTCAGCCTAACCCTGATCCCTGGAAATATGATGGAGCACCTAATCCTAGAAACCGTTTCCAGGCACATTAAGGATAAGAAAATCAGGAGTGGTGAATCCATGCTAAGGGAAGTCACGCTTGACCAACCTGATAAACTTCTATGATGAACTGACTGGCCTGGTAGATGAGGGAAGAGCAGTGGATATCATCTACCTGGACTTCAGTAAGGCCTCCCACAAAATCCTTACAGAGAAGCTGTTAATGTACAGGCTGGACGAGCATTTGAGGTGGGCAGAAAAGGGGCTGAATGACCAGGCCCAGAGGGTAGCGATCAGTGGTGCAAAGTCTAGCTGGAGACCAGTGACTAGCATGGACCCCAGGGATCAATACTGGACCCAGTTTGACTTAAAATTTTCATTAGTGACCTGGATGGTGGGGCAGAGTGCACCCTTAGCAAGTTTGCGGACAACACCAAACTGGGAGTAGCTGATACACCAGAGGGTTGAGCAGTCATCCAGAGCGACCTCAACAGTCTGGAGAAATGGACTGACAGGAACCTCATGAAGTCTGAGAAGGAGCAGTGCCAAGTCCTGCACCTGAGGAGGAACAACCCCACGCACCAATATGTGCTGAGGGCAATCCAACTGCAGAGTGGAAGAAAAGGACTTGGGAATCCTGGTGGACACCAGGCTGAACAGGACCCAGCAGTGTGCCCTTGCTGCAAAGAAGGTTCATGGTGTCCTTGGCCACATTAGACAGAGTACTGGCAGCAGGTTGAGGAAAGTGATCCTTCTGCTGTATTCAACACTGGGGAGGCCACACCTGGGGTTCTGTGTCCAATTGTGTGTTCCTCAGCACAACAGAGACATGGACACACTGGCGAGAGTTCAACAACTGGGCACACAGATGATTAAGGGGCTGAAGCATCTCTCCTATGACAAAAGGCTGAGAGGGTTGGGACTGCTTAGCCTAGAGAAGAGCAGACTCGGGGATATATAATATATATAAATAGCTGAAGGGAGGTTGCAAAAACGATGGAGCCAGGCTCTTTTCTGTGGTGCTCAGTGACAGGACCAGAGGCAATGGGCACAAACTGCAACACAGGAGGTTCCACCTGAACATCACGAAATACATTTCCACTGTGAGGGTAACCAAGCACTGGCACTGGCTACTCAAGGAAGTTGTGGAGTCTCCCTCCACAGGGATACTGAAAAGGCATCTGGACATAGCCCTGGGCAACTGGCTTGAGGTGGCACTTCTTGAGCAGGGGTGTTGGACCAGACTGCCACCAGAGGTCCGTTCCCATCTCAACAATTCTGCAATTCAGGTATTCCTGGCTATTGGACACCACATCATAGTCATGAGAGATTTTTATGAAAGTCATGACATCCTCTATTTTTCACTAGCCAACAACATATGTTACTTTGTATTTGCTCTCGTAAGTGTTGAGAACACTACAGGAAAACTGATTATAATAACCAGAGATTGACAAGTGAGTTGATTCAGTTTAAACATGATGCTAAGCAAGAATAGACATTACAGAAGTCAACTGGTCTCAAGGGTTCAAGCAAATTAACAAACAGGTGAAGCTTGAAACTATCTTAGAATCAAAGTGCAGAACTATCTGAACTCATATCTCAAAGTGGGAAGGTGTGGAGGCAACACCTGTAGAAGAGATCTGACTATATCCGATCTGGCTTCAGATCTGACTATCAATATTGACCTCAAAAAAAAAAAAGGTAAGCTAAGATCCTACAGTGAATATAATGACCAAAAAAAGAAAGCTACAACTTGGACATAAAAAGGGAGTGTGTATATATAGACAACAAGAGACAAAAATACTGAAACCTGCAAAAAATACTAAAACAAACAGCTATATGCTTTTTAGCTACATCCATAAAAAGGAAGGCAGTGAGGATGCAGAACTGAAACTGCCACATGAATAATCAATGTGCTCAGTTAGGGAAGATCAGATGCATTCCATCAAACTCTAAATGTGCCAGCTATTTTATTTCAACATCTGCAAATCAGAATTTTTAAGGATTCTAGGCAAAAGGGGTATTGTGATTTTCTGCAGAGGATTTCTGCAGAGGAACTTGGGTTATATTCTAACTTTTAGTACAGAAGTTGCCGTAAACCCAAGGAAACGGGAATTATTTTATCAACTCTGTCTTGCATTTTTTCCCCTCATAGCACCCAGCAGAGCATGTTGACAACAGAGACAATAGAATATGTTGCAAAGAGAGGTTACAGTAAATTTCCACTTGCCACCATTTAGAAATATGAACAGGATTCTCCCATACTAACTGGTGCAGTACAAGTTTTATTCAGATACTACTCTCTTCCTCCATTCTCTAGTATTCTAAAGCAGCCTTTATCTAGTAGAGCTTCTGCTTCTACTAGGAACACCATCACTACCCTGCCAAATGCATGAACACCTAGCCTGGTTCCCTAGAAAATACCTGTCAATACCGTGTAGCAGTTTAAAATGTAGCATGCTTTACACTGTCTATCCTTATGCTTTATGTGAATCCTATACTAGCTGCTGCTGATGGCAGCATCTTGTCTGTGGCAGTTTGTGTAGCCTGCTGCATCCATGTCCTTTTTGTGTGTCTGTGTGCAAGTGTGAGTGTCTCTGGGATACATGTTTCACTTCACTACCAGTTGAACCTGCAAACAGGAAAGCAGCAGCCACATCCATCTGGGTCTCGGGACTGGGCTCCAGCAGTAGGCAGGAGGAATCCCCAGGCTCTGGAGCGGCTGGAGATGGCAGCCACTTACAATTTCCCTTAACAGAAAATTTTGGTTTTGCAGGGACTACTTACGAAAATAATCTCCAAGTTCAATAAACTTTTTAAACTTAACTAAAAAGTATATATAATTTACTTATGAAAAGCAAAGCAGTAATCCATGATTTAATTTAAGCAATGGCATTTTGCAGATTAAAGCACACTCTTTATTAACATACTTGATCTAGCTCTAAAATGGGAGAGGGGGGACATGACAGACTTAAGATTTCAAACAATTGATGATTTGCCAACAGAAATGAAGGTCCTATTTGCTGGGCCTATACATAGTATTTAAACGGAGATGTAATGTTTTAATTCACACATAGAAGAGATTCAGTTTTCTAGAGAAAATGCTTAAAACCGGTGCTTACAGTCAGCAGAGCTAAAATTTCAGTACAAAATTGGTTCTGCGTAAACAACCATACAGTCTCACTAACATTGTCATCTTATCTGAAACCTCACAGCTGGGGAGAAAGCAACCCTTTCACAAACGCACAGAACATGACAGTAAGAGTGCTGTTGCAAAGCAGGCAGTTACAAAGAAATTATAAACTCCCATCATGCTGTAATAATTGCTTCATCCTGTTTTGTTTCAAAATAAGCAACATCACTTGAAGAATTGATTTATTGTAGAAAGCATTCCCACAGCTGTAAGGACAGTAGTATTAACATATTTTCAACATTATCTTACATTAATCTTAGAGAGAATCTTAATTATCTCTCAGGTCTTATGACCCAATATGAAATAAAACACAATTTCCACACACACCCCCACCCCACCCCCCCAGGGAAATTTTCCAAAGTCTGTTGGTAGATTTACACCATAGCTTAAATCAGGTGTAATTCAGATTGTTACATCATATGTCTTGTATCATGCTATGGCTTGCCATCTTAAAACAGGAGACAAAGATCAGGAGCCCTTTGTCTATTTACTCACATAATTTGACCACTTCTTCATCTGCTACATATATCTACTATATCTAGGGAATAATCTGGCTCCCTGTGAGCATTGTTAAGATAAAATGCTTTTTTATTGATATGGAGAGTATAGAATATGACTAAAGCTCTATAAAGGAGACATGCTTTCCAAACTCACTGAATCCTGTGGTGAACTCCTTCAGGGTGAGCGAGCCATTGCCATCAGCATCCAACGTAACAAAAACTTTTTCAAGCTCTTCCAGACTAAGAGGTAACTCAGGATGCAGTCTCTGGAATGACAAAACATGCAGCAACTTTACCCAGTACTACAAGATGAGGAAGACTAGATTCTACAAAACATCCATACTACAGAAGGATAGGTCCTTTTGTTTCCCAGTGTGAAAATTCAAGTATATCAGAGTAAAACAATATAAATTGAGGATGATTTGCTTTTATGACTTCATCATTTGCCTTTATGAGTCCTTCACAACAAAGCAGTGAGAACAATCTCCTTGTGACAGACTCCAATCACACAGCGAAGAGGCAGAGCTTGAGATGGAGTCTCAGCATCCTGGTTTATGCCTCGATTATCATGCAGCTGGATAAACTTGCCAGCAGAACTGCATGCTTAGCTCCTTCCCTATCATGAAGTCAAGCAAGAGATGCTCTAAACAAGAACACCATGGATGGTATACTGTCCTAATTAAAGCTGCTTTAAAATGTGTAAATAAAACTAAGAAAGCTGCATGATCCAAGAAGCAAACCTGCTGCTCCTGTAATGAGTTACATTTAGTTCATGAGTACCTACTTCTGAAACACAGCATGCTCATACCAAAAAGACAAAACTTCATGAAACCAGCTCCACAAAATCACTTATTTTTTCCCCAAGAATTAAGAGAGGGGCATAAACCCCCCCTCACAAAACATTTTCTTTAAATCTGGCCCTAATGGTTTTACTGTAATTCTTTTACCAGTACAGACAGATTCCCAGAAAGAGGAGGAAGCTGGAGCAGCGGACAACTACAACAGCCAGGATTTCCTCTGGGAGACAGCATTCAGAACCGTAAAAGCTTTTCTCAGCTTAGGAAGCAACCTTTTTTATCTTATTTAACTAAAAGGTATATATAATTTACTTACGAAAAGCAGTAATCCATGATTTAATTTAAGCAATGGCATTTTGCAGATTAAAGCACACTCTTTATTAACATACTTGATCTAGCTCTAAAATGGGAGAGGGGGGACATGACAGACTTAAGATTTCAAACAATTGATGACTTGCCAACAGAAATGAAGGCCCTATTTGCTGGGCCTATACATAGTATTTAAAAGGAGATGTAATGTTTTTAATTCGCACATAGAAGAGATTCAGTTTTCTAGAGAAAATGCTCAACCCTTGTGGAGCTCTCTGCTTTATTATCTAATATCGTTACCGCTTTCCTGAGCTCCTATTATATATGCAACATATTAAAATTGCAAGCTAATAGGTTGATAAAGGTTGATCAGAAGTACCAATCTGTTCCACTGCAGAGAAGGGATTTAGGGACAAAGAACGTTTCTCCTGCAATCCAAGAATAATAGAAACCACTACTCAATAAACCAAGCCATACAGCCAAGGCTAAGAATTGGCTGAGTACACTGACCAGGACTTCTTCCCTGGCTGCAATGAAGGGTTTAGGCTGTATGTTATAAACCTGTATGTGTTGAATGGAATAGCAGTAAAAGGAATTTCAAGGTGATACTGAGAATGGAAAGCAACAGAGCTTCTAAAGCACAGATCTGAAATAGTCCTGAAGGGATTTCTGAGCAGGATTCATTGGGCATTGCTGCCTGCTTCCGAAAAAAAAATAAAATCTAGGAAAGCTTGCCGTATATTCAGTCTAAGTAAGTTACTTTGTCAGTGATACACTTACCAGTTTCTCACTTAAACACATCCATCTTCCCAAAGCTTTAATCTCTTAGATCTGAAGGGAAACTTTTTAAAATTAGCTTCTCTTGTAAAATTCTTACAGCCTACACAACACTGATGGAGGCAGTGCTTCAGACAAATTACTCTTTTTACACTTAGAAAAACAGAAATCGTACTCCTACTGCCAGATCTTTGTGACCTGCTGAAGGAGCGCTTCTTGAAAGCTGGCTGTCCTTTTCTGACCATGTCATCAGCACAGACCCACGTGCGATTCCAGTACAACTGCCTGCAGGTCCTGCTGCAAACCTGACTGAAATAATGCTTCTCCAGCTACCACTGGTGTGCCCTGTTGCAGGGTTTGAATTCTGAACTGAATTATACCAGTTTTGCAGTAGATAGCACCATAATTATTTGCATTTTCTTGGACCAAAAAAATGAGAACAGCAGATTTTGAAGAATGTACAAACATTTTGCTCCATTAAATCCCTTGTGGATAATTTACAGATTTTGATGGACTGGGGCCACACTTGTTACTAAGATTATGTCAGTGTTTTCCCAACCTCTTCTTCCTATCTAAAAAAAAAAAAAAAAAAGATTTTTTTTGTTAGGAAAACAATATGTTAATTGTTGGTCACACAGGTTGTGTTTTTACATTGGGCTTAGTGCAAAAAATACCTAGATCCTTTCAATATGAGGCCCAAAAAAACCCAAAAAACCACCACTGTATCCAACAATAGCACCAGAGCTTAAAAAAAATTATCCACATTACCACTCAACGTGCTTTGTGCTTTCATGACATCTGTGGTTACTCATCTGAAAATATCAAGCTTTTATTCTGCTAAATAAAAAGACAGAGGTCAAATAGCTAAAAGCAAGATCTGAACACAATTCTGCTACACATATTAAACCAAAGCACTTTGCAACGTTAATTCCTGTTACTCATGATAACCTCAAGGCCCAAAGTGCAAAGCTGTAGTTTCAAGTCTCAGGTAGAATTTGCTTTCTTGCAGTTTCAGAAAACCTCATTTGTTTGAAAGTTGAGTACATTTGATATTTTGAAAAGGAATGGAAAATTCTGAACAACCAGTATTAACATAATCTCAAAATTAACAGCAGGATATAATCAGGGAGGTCTAAAACTTTAATATAATTACTGTATTATAGACATAATAAACTTTGTTTGCAACATCTGTTCTACTGAAGTTAATTGGATTTTAGATACTCAGCACTGTTGAAAATCATGCCTCATCACATGACTAAACAATTAAAAAGCTTATGTTAGTAATTTGTATTTGAAGCAATTATTCATTAATGGTAAGTAGCACTGAATTAACAAACAGCAGGATGCAAAAGATATACCTTTTAAGGAAAAAACTGATTTACTTTATTTATGTCCTTGCTATAGGGAATGAACATCATGAAAAGGGCAATCAAAATCAGCTATACTGATTTCAAGCTCATGTTTGCAATACCAGGACTCCAGTCAAGTAGTCATCCTAATCAAGCATAATGAATAACTAATATTATGTGTCTAATTTACAGTTCGGTATAAAAGAATCATTTTGTACATTAATAAAATAATGGGTACCAAATCCATGAGAAAACATTGTAGATTACTGTCACTGGTGTCCAAATAAATCTCTATTTAATTCATTACCAAATTACAAGGAAGATAGGACAATGAGAAAGCTATCACTGGCTTCAGGAATAAGGGTTTCTGACTTGTTAGAATTAGCATAGAAGGCTTCTCTTTATAATTTTTATTCACTGTCACTAAATTACTGTAAAGTCAAATGGAGGAGTTGTGTCTCACCCCAGTTTTTTGTCAATAGAACTGCATTGATTTCAGCTGAATTACTCTTCATTTACTAAAGTGTTGAGTGGAATAAGGATAACCTAGTATCTTCAAAGGTCTCTATTTGTAATATTATCTTTAATTGGATCAGCAGGAAGTCTGAGCAAATATAAAGAAACTTCTCAAGTGTTCTGAGCATGCTTATGTCTGTATTTAAATGGACCAGACACTTATATCCATACTGAAGTTGTCAGATATGTTAAGTAAATACTCATGGTGAGATAGAAGAAATGTATTTTTTGTTCTTTGCAACCCTTCTCTACTGCATCTTTCACAACATGTGTTTTAGAACCTGAAGTATAAACTTATCAGCACTCTAAGCACAAAACCTAGAATCAAACAGAAACAAAAGTTTTTATGTTCCTTGCAAAAACAGGTATTAAAGAGTTATATGCACATACATACATATATGGCTCTTCCACTAGGTATAAATATATACCATTCAGTTTTTGGAAAGACAATAAAATTATAATACATGAAATTCTCTTTGGGTCTGGATTTACCAATATTACCACTAACAACATATTTTGTTTTTTGCAGTTACTTCAATGAGATAATGTATATCGGTAAAGTTTAGAGCACAGTGAGCATCTGCACGCCTACCTTTTTTCAACATTGCAGAATTAGCACAGGTCATCACAAAATTCAGCAACAACTGCACAAAAAGCTCTTGAGACTTAGTAATCCAAGTAATTTACTACTAGGTTTTTGCTTTTCCAACATTTATAGTTAAAAGTGTTTTGCTTGCATTTTCCTATATACAGACACATCTTTATTTCTGAAGATATGGAGGTTCCAAAATTTAGTACTTCGCATTGGATTTATTATGCTACTGCTCCCCAACTCTATTCCATCCATAAGTACTGAAGTAGAAATGGATTAACACAATGAAATTACGCTTTGCCTGTCAAGCATGAGTGCATGCTTGTTTTCTGCCACATATCGGTTCAAATCATCATATCTGCAATATGCACCCAATCCCATTTTCAAAAGACTGTTACATAGTTGCTTTTTCATCAAAATTTTCATCAAATGCTATTTTGGCCCCTCAAACAATTTAAGAACAATTTGGTAAGATTATTGTGAACACTAAAATACTGTTCCTCTGTTTCCTATATAAACATGCCATCCAGCTGAGAGTTCAACAATGGCAGCTGAAACCACAGTGAAGACTTCTTTTACACAGTTTTGCTAAAAAACCAAAAGGATAAAATTGGTGGACTGAACACATTCATGATGCTGTGGCAAGTCAAAGTAATTAATTTACTGGATTTTCAACTTTGTCACCGAGAATGGAATTAAGTTCCTAGGGCATTTTTCAAACTTCCTCTGATTTTCTACTTTTTTGTTGCTTTGTCTGTGGAAGCAAATGCAAGCATTATGTAAGACTTCAAAGAGATTATTTCAAATACCACATATCTCTTTAAAGTTATCAGGAAGGTGTTAAAAATTTTAACGCTAAATTAGTCTCAACTCATTAAGGGCATTAGGAGCTTCTCTCATTGTGCATTTCACATAGCCAATTTTGGTTTACCTGCATGTCTTGACGAGTGATGAAACCTTTGCCTTCCAGATCACAAATCTGAAAAAACTCATGTGCTTTTCCCAACACATTTAGTCCTGGATCTTGCTCTTCAGTCCTGCTCCTCTCTGCCTCTCCTGGTGGCATGGGACTGGCACAGTCTCCTTGTATTCTGTCCATTGTCACAGCACATTAATATCTTGGGATGCTGCTATCCCATTTACTCCTAAATTTTGATCTGAAACCTGTGGGTAGAAGGCCAGGAAAAGAGCAATCAGACCCTTTTAATGATGTTTTCCACAATCTCTTAGCAACCATCTCTTTAATTAAGTGCTAAAGTTTAGAAGAAAAAGCTTTTGAAAATGTCTGCTTTTGATGGGCTGCACCAGAGACACTGCAAATGAGACCATGAATGAGGAGAGAGAAGTCCAAGGGAAAGAGAAGACAAAACTAGCTCTGTAAAGGAAGCCTGAGGCAAAATCTGCCAGTTTAACAAGAAATATAGATAATCAACTAATATGAACAAAAACCCACAAGAAATACAGGTAAATTAAAAAATAATTTGAAGTCCCTACAAGGATTCAAGTGGTATCTTTTTTACTCTAATCATCTTAACGCCACACATCACAATTTACATCCAGTGCTTTTGAAGAGTCATGTGACAGCTACAGAATGGAAGGCAACTGACAGCTGATGAAATCTGATGGATCATGGCATTTAAAACAATTAAGACAATAGATTATGGAATTCTGAAACATTTCCTAAGATTCATCCTTACTGCTTAGGGCTTTGACTTTCATCTGTAAAGAACTAATTGCTAGTGAACTTGGTGGGAAGCCTTTATAACTTAATCAGATTCTAAAGAGCTTCTGTGAAAATTTGTATTATACCCCCTTGCATGAAAATATTTGTATATATTCATGTTTGGCTATAATTTGATCTTGAACTCATTCTAGGAGGTCATATGTAAATACTACTTCTTCAAACTTGTACAATTGTACAACCCATTGATACAACAGTACCAGTAACAAAGGAGCAGGCTTTCCCAGTAGCATGTAGGCTCAAAGGCACTACTGACTAACGATGAGTTGTCATGCCTCACCTGACATTTGTAAGAAACTATATGATCTAAACTCATTATCATGGGGGTAAACCAAGCAGAGAAACTATTTCACCGAGGTACTGTGTATTTGTGACAGGCTAAGAACACGTGTAACAGCTACCAGGGCTTAGATGACATCCAACACCTTGGCTTCCTATCTATATCTTT